>NC_065582.1:54639344-55264344 GCF_024542745.1 Macaca thibetana thibetana | reverse complement strand
TCAATCAAAGGTTTATGCATCAGACAAAACAACCTTCCCATCTAGATCAAGATGATTACAATCTTTCTCCAAAATCCAAAGTAGTAGCAGACTCCATTATCTCATTAAAGTCTTGGGTGATCTCCTTTAACCTCTTCTTGTAATGTAACTCAACTCTTTTAGTACATTTATTCCCTTCACATCATATGGAATATTTCTTTTCTTTCTTCTTGGAATGCATAGTATCTGACATTCTTATCATTTATTCAGAACCACAAAAATACTAAAAAGGGGTATAGGGATCCTCACATTATTAGACATTTATTTAATTTTTTACAACATGTCTGATATTAGTCACTGAATGAAGAGGCTTGGTTAATGGTGACAAATGAGAGCTGATTATTATGATCAATGACAGCAATAAAATGGAACAATGGAAACCATGGATGAAAAGAAAATTCCGCCCCATCTGAAAGTGGTCATCATACGCAGTGCTTGCCAATTACTGAACAGACAGAATGAAGGTTCAGGACATCCATTGTGGAACAAGTTGATCAATACTTCTTTTTTTAGTAAGACGCTGTGTTAGACGTCTCAACACAGTTTTAAATACAATATTGATACTAACCCCACAGTTTAAAAAAGTCCAAATTAGGGTAAGCCAAATAACTCCCCAATGTCCAAGCAGGAAAGGCATGTATTCTATAAATAGCAGATTTTAACTTTGAAAATTCTCTAGGAATATCAGCTAAAATAGAACCATACTACATAAATATTCAAGAATAAATGAAGTTCTGATATATTCTGAATTTTCTTGAATAAACAATAAAGTGAATATTTGATATTTAATTACACACAATAAAATATAGGTTTCCTTTAATACAAGAGAACATGAAAACAAAATTCACAATTGCATAATCCCTGTGACACTGAAAACAAAAATCATTCACAATTCCAGAATTGAAATTACATTATCTGTATTGTCCTCAGTATTTTATCTGCATTATGTCATTTAATCCTTACAACCCTGTTCAATTGCTTCTATTCTGACCTCCAATTTATATACGAGAAAACTCAGGCCCAGGTGAGAAAAGTGGCTTGCCCAAGGCCAGACAACAATAAAGTTCTAGAGTAGAATTTGAGCATGCTCCCTCTTTCCTTTCTTTCTCTTTGTCTCTCTTGCTATTTGTCCTTTCTTTCTGTCCAACTTAATTTTAAACAACTTGTACATATTATATACACCTGCATCTTGTTTTTTTAAATGGTATTAAAGTCTGGAATTATTTTATACCAACCTATCCAGATCTACCTCATTTCATAACAGCTACATAGAGGAATCATAATTCATGCAAAATATTCAGAGTAGCAGCATAGTGTTGTGTTTTAAGACACAGACTCTAGAGTTCAACTTCTGGGTTTTGGATCTTAGCACAGCACTCATGTCACCATTGCCCTTGCTAGCTCTATGATTGTGGTGCAAAATGGGGACAATAATAGTAATAGCTCACAAGGTTATTATGAAGGTTAAACAAATTAATATTTCAAATCATATTGAATAGAGCCTGATGTAATTAACAAACTATATAAGCACTGTTAATAAACATTAAGGAATTTTTTATTTCTAAGTTGTTGATATCCTGAACAATTGAAGTTCATCAAAGGACATAGCATTTCTAATTTTGAATATTGCCAAATGATCAAAAATGTGCTGTCTTATAGAATAAACGTTATCAACATTTTTAATATTGGTTAATTTTAAGTGGCAAATTATAATTATTTAATTATGAGAAAGATGAAAAGCCTTTTTGGTTATTATTTACATTTAATTTTTAAATATTATCAGATCTATTTCATACTTTTCTAATGGATTTCTTTCTTTTTTTTTTTTTTTTTTTTTTTTTGAGACGGAGTCTCACGCTGTTGCCCAGGCTGGAGTGCAGTGGCGCGATCTCGGCTCACTGCAAGCTCCGCCTCCCGGGTTCCCGCCATTCTCCTGCCTCAGCCTCCTGAGTAGCTGGGACTACAGGCGCCCGCCACCGCGCCCGGCTAATTTTTTGTATTTTTAGTAGAGACGGGGTTTCACTGTGGTCTCGATCTCCTGACCTTGTGATCCGCCCGCCTCGGCCTCCCAAAGTGCTGGGATTACAGGCTTGAGCCACCGCGCCCGGCCAATGGATTTCTTTTCTTTACTTAGTAATCTTCAAAATATTTTTAGAAATTTGTATCTTGTATTCCCAATTTTATCCTTCATAGTTTTACTGTATGTATTGCTATGCTGAAATTTTTTAAAAAGTACCTATTTTTGTAAAATTTAATTTATTGAGCCAGGGAACCTAGCAGAAAAAACAATTTAATTTTTTTACTATTTTTTAAATTTCTTTATTTTCTCGATAATTATAAATGCAAAATAGCTCTGTTACTTATAAAAATACTTTGTGGAACTTAAATGATCATGGATTATATTTAATTTACCGGTCATATATAATCAACTCAGTATAAAAGACAAATATTTCATAATGAGACACTTTAAAATATATGTGCACCTTTTTAAAACACAATATACAATAAATTAGTTTTCTTTAGTTTCTCTTAATGTAATACAAATAGAAAAACCAAAATTATAGATTAAATATTTGAAAATCAAAGTGGACAATATTTTTACATTTATTTTCTTAATCATGATAAAATAACTCAACTCAGCTGAAATTCAAATGTATTACAAACAGTTCTGGTCATTTTTCACTTGTCAATGAGCGATTAGATGCTGCATTAATTTATTACAATCTGTTGTTGCTCTTCTGTGATACTTAAGTTCCTAATAATTCTTTTTTGCAGTTGACAGTCTCATCATTCCTTGAAACAAATGATAATTGCAAATCTTTGGCCAAGAGTGTATCATGATCATACCTATCCTTTATCCTGTCTTGCATTATTATATTCCTCCTCTGCCTTGTTTTAACAGAGAACAGGAGAAGAATGATTTGATATTTATTGAGTATAATTTGAAGGACAATCAAAAAATTCACTTGTGACAATAGTCAACACTAATTGAAGTTATAGCAAATTCTTCTTATTTGGAATGAGATGCTACTTCACATACTGTTTTATGGGATAATTTTATGGTAAAATAATATGTTGAAATTATCCACAAATCTATTCTTAAAATACTCAAGATAATATGGAATATTTCAAGATCATTTTCTAATAGCTGTAACCTAACATTGAACAGGGGTAGTGCTAGATTATGAAATCTTTGATGCACCATTGAGCATTCAAGCACCAAAAGAAACATCTGGAATACAAAATTCTAATATCAGAATGACTACAGAGATGTAGGAGGAGAATAAAATTAATTCTTTGTGCAGGGCAATGAGGGACCTGAATCATGACAAGTATGAGATGTATTTAGAAAAGGAGCTTAGAAAAGTCAACTATGACAAAACATAGAGGACTGGGGCATGTTAAAAAAAAAGAAATATAAATACAAAATAACAGTCCAAAACATTATCAGACAGATGAATTTTAAGACATATAAGCAAACAAACTTTGTATTAAAGCCCAATTTAGAAACTGGACTAAATATAGGGCATGTTCAATCACACAAAAATATTAGTTGCTACAACAAAGGTCAAGAAAATTTATAAATGAAAAGAGAGAAATCTTAAAATTTTATTTATGCTTTAGGTCTTCATATTAAACTACCGTGCTTATGCTTCATTTACTTTAAAAATCTCATTTGCCAAATTTTAGTTACTGTTTCCTTATTTTGACATGCTATGCTAGTAATTTGTACTCTTTTGTTTAATCGGTAGTCCCCCAGTAGAAATAGAGATGAATTTTTAAATAATTTTTATAAAGGAAATAAAGAAAATGAAAAAGTCTGTCTACAAGGAATTTACTCCATAGTGAATAATATTTGTGTGTTTCCATTTAAAAAACACAAATATTTATAAATACGCTAGTCTTATGTACCATTTAATATATTATAAAAATATATGTAATCACTAAAGAAAATTTGGAAAATATACAAATAAAGAGAAAAAAAACACATATTTGCACAATCTTAAGCCTGTCAATCATCTGTTGTTTTTCTTAGTAGTCTTCTAAAATATTGTAGGAAAATTCTCAAAATAGGGAAGTACAAGCCACAGAGGAGTCACCTAGATGAAGTCATCTCTCTTGACTGAAGAGGCTTATGAATCCTTTATGAAGGAGACACATGAGCTGTGTCTTGATGCTAATCAAACAAAGGAGGGAAATACCCAGTAGGCGAAGGAAAAAAAAATGGGCAGAAATATCAAGGCAGAAATAATATCAAATATAAGGCAAGGGATAATTATTTCAGTTTGGTCTATGTATAATTTGGCAGGGGGAAGTCATAGTAAACAGATCCAAAATTGACAAAAAGATTCCTAAGGGAAGCTGTTGATGGCAATTTACTGTAAGTGTAGTATAACTCACACTTGTTATAGGCTTATGACTTTGAGAGCAAAGAAAATTATTGTCAAGTTTAAGATGAGAAACAAGTGGAAATAATAAAATTTGGAGACAGTGGGACAATTTAGAGGACTGTTATAATAACTTGGTGTGTAGATTATGCAGGTCTAAACTCAGACAAATGCAGAAAGGATGAAGAAGAGAACATTTACCTGGTACTTCAATACTCAGAAAACAGAAGAGACTACCTACATCTTAAAAAACAAACAAAACAAACAAACAAAGAAAACAAAATACAGAGAAGATGAAAAACACTTATGCTACAGAATTAATGACCAACTGAATTTTGGAAGAAAAAAAGTATAGGAAGCAAGGATAATCCCTATGCTTCTGACTTATAAAATGTTGGTATTACTAACAAAATAAAGAATAATAGTAAACTTTTAGGTATGAGAGAAATTATTAATGCATAGACACATAAATATATAAAAATGTAGAGTTTTGCTTTTAGTTATAAAATATTTCTTTGAAATATAGATATTTATTATCAAAATGAAGAAATATTTAAAGCCATATGCATTTGGAATTTTCATGAGTAAGAATTAAATGTGTAAAGAAGTACTAATTCACAGAAATTCATTTAAATAGTAGACAGAGAAAGATTCTACTGTGAAAGAAACAAAGATTGAACAATCAGAGACAGAAGAAGCTGACTAGGATTTTGAAATATTATGAAAGCCAAGGAGGGAGAAAATTTAAGAGGTGGAATAATGAAGTGTCAAATGCCACAGAGAGGTACATAAAATAAAATAAAAAACATGCCCAAAGGCATTGGCAATATTCCAAGTCTTTGGCAACCTTAGTAAGAGCAATTACAGCACAGTGATGAGGACAGAAAGCAGGTTGCATGGGATGTACAGAGGATGTAATCGTATAAGGCAGAAACAGTAATGTATATTCTTTGTTGAAAAAGCTTGGTTCTGAAGAAAAGAGAATAGATAAGACAGTCATTAGAGTTCACGATGGGTCACGGACAATGAAATAAGTGAATATAAGTGAAAAAAAGTAACAATCAGAAAGCAAAAGTTGAAAAAAATATAGAATAAATAACAAAGCAAGAATTTCTGATAACACAGAAGTTAGAAGGGAAAGTCATTTTCCCCCTACAGATGGGGTCTCACTATGTTGTCCAGGCTGGCCTCAACCTCCTGACCTCAAGCAATCCTCCTACCTCAGCTTTCCTAGTAGCTGAGATTACAGGTGTGAGCCATCATGCCTGGCAAAGAAAAATCTTGAGAAAAATAAGGTGTACTTATCTAATTGAGGCAGGAGAAAGTTAGGTAAATATGACTATATGGAGGCAAATACATTTGTAGACAGTATAGAAAAATTGAAATATTTTGTAGCATATGACCAAAAGAAAGAGAATCCCAAAGTTATTTTAGTTTTCAATCCTGATATGTTACAATGCAGATGTTATATCATCTCTCACACATTTCTAAATTGTAATTAAAGGCTGATTAATAGCAGAAGCTGAGAGAGAAAAGAAACATAAAAATTTAAGACTGTCTGATTTCATAAGATTGACTGAATTCTTAAAGAAAAATAGTACAGAACACTTTAGGAAGGCAGACGAGGGCCCTGAGGGCAACATCACCAAATTGATATCAGCTTGACTCAGGATCCCTTAGCGCTTTTTAGATTCCACTTCCAGTTGAACTAAATATGTTTGCTTTATCACTATTTTTGTCTATCTTTTCAATGTCCTCAGTACCTTTTCAACCTGAAACTTCCTCACTGATCTATAACTGACATCTGTTGGTACATTCCCGAATGGATAAGCATTTGATTGTTGCATGCTTGCTTTTTTTTTTTTTTTTTTCTCTAAAATGTTTATTGTGTATAACATCAGAATGAAGTGGAGTAGTTGTCTAGGGGCAAATAATAGTGGATGCTTGGACACACAGATCCGTTATCAGCTTGTCTCTGCATGAAAAGACAAATTTCAGGGAATTGAGTAAGACATTATAAATTGAAGACACATGCTTCCAAATGAAACTGGATACTTTATGTTTAAAAAGGTACAAGAAATATGTTGTGATACTTCACAGATGAATGTCAACGTAATGATAGATCTTTTAAGTCCACATTTTCTAGGAAGATGTTAATAATTATGTCATCTTTCTTACTTTCTTTAATTTCTCGCTCTCTCTGTTTCTCTTCATTCAGAAAATGAAATATCCAGAGTTTCATCAATTGTTCTGTAAAGAAAATTTTGTGTTCTAAAATATCCAAACAATATATGCCATGTCAGACTGACACAAGAGAGACAGACCCCTTTTGAGCAGGGGACCTATCCAGAATATTCAGTCAATATATATTTTTTGTACTTACTTTACTCAAAAAACAGCATTAGAAAAAAATTTACATGGCTGTTGTGTCTCTGTACTTTGTTACAGTGCTGAATCATCTACGCCTGCAGCAATTGTAGCAAAACTGACTTCAAAGTGTCTGTTTTTTAGATTTACATTAACCAGAACTAAAACAAAGCTTGGCCGTGATGAGCCAAACAAAGATTTATCTATGATCTTGATATAATCACAATTAAATTTTTCACGTTAATGTAAAAAAAGTCTCTAAATTAAAACACAAGTAATGATAGAGGAAATCAAATGTCAATCATCATTTCATAGAACTTTTAAAACAACTTAAATTTACAAATTAATGAATCACAATGGAAAACAAAGAGTAATGTTGAAGGTTGAATTAGTAGAAATCTAGATCTTATTTTTATGTAAACTGTGATTTAATATCAGCATGTTTCTAAAATACATTTATAAATTAGGTAATATATGTGGAAGAGCATATAAAAATATAAATATTTAATCAAATATGAAGGCTTATTTTGAATCCTTGGTTGTAACTCAGATTTGGCCTTCGTGTGTGTAGAAATGAATCCCCTATGTTTGAGTGCAAGGAATTTTAATAAGATTATATTAATAAAATCCTATTTTGGGAGGTCCACATTTCATCATCTACTGAAATCCACATCAACATTCATTCAACAATAAACACAAATAGCATAATTAGTTATTATAAATTAGTTATTTTAATCATTGGAATATTTGTAAAATTAATAATAGCAAATATTCAAGGCTAAAGAATAATTATTTACTTAGTGGGGAATCATACATCATCAAATGTATACTTATCAAATATCAAGTCCAATCTCTTTTTTGTGTTTTCTCTTATAATCCTGCAATCATTAGGCATTTTGCTCTTACAGTTTTGGCTTTTACATGTATCAGGACATGTCTGAGCAGTATAAGCTTTATCCAGCTTGAAAGTTCAATAATGAACATTAGATTGATAAAAATATACTATTCCATTCAGTAGTGTACTTTTTATTTGCTTTATTTTGTGGTTGTTTGTGTTGTATAAAGTTGTGTTGTATTTTTCTTCTTCATTCACAAAAATACATTACTTGAGTACATTGACTTTATTTGGCAAACCTGTTTCATGTAATATTAACAAAATGAGAATCACTTATTGTTAGTTGCATTAAGTGCAACCTTCTTAAATGAGTGAATTTATGACCTTTCAACCTGCCAGTTAATATTACTAATATTATTATTATTATTATCATTATTTTATAAATTGTGGGCCCCTCTAGGCTGTAATAATGATAAAATGAAAACTATTTGAAGAACCTTAGATTTAAGGAAGGTACGCCACCAAAATAAAAACATGTAACTAAATGTAATAAACATTGAGGCAAACATAAAATATTTATAAAACTTGCTATTGGAAAACAGTGGAGTCACTGTCTGTTTTCCTGCAGGACAAAAGTAGACTTCCTTGAGGAAATGGCATCTATCCTGAAAGTTAAAAGGATGAATAGGAATGCACCAAATGGGCTAAAGATAAGTGCTAATAAGGAAGAAGCTGTGTACAATCACAGATATGTGAAGTAGGGTGCAGATGGCTCAAAGGTAGTGTAAAATATATCAGCCTTAAAAAATAGAAATCAGATGATCATTGTCACTGTGTTATATGCTTAAGTGTTTGGAGTTTATCTCATGTATCTACCTTCTGCACGCCTCACTCACAAAACTTGTTGTCTAAACAATAAATTAATAAATTCTATGGAATCGTAATAGCTGTAATTGAGATAAAAGTGATTTGGGTAGCTAATGCATATGATGAACCTCAACCCTTTAATATCAGGACTTAATGCCCAAAACCAAACTATCCCCTAAGAAATGTGTACTCTCTCTCTTGCTCTCTCTCTGTCTCTCTCTCTCTTTCTCCCTTTTTCTCCCCTCTCACTTACTGGGTATCCTTTTGTTTCACTTATTTACTTGCACGTGGCAAAAGTCTATTCAGTCTACCATTGTTATACGTAATGAAGATGTGACCTGTAAAAGACAGACAAAAGTAAGCAGTGGGAAACACAAGTATTTTGCTTGATAAAGAGGTTTATCACGATATTGGGAAGAAAGAATGTAGAGAAGGAGAAGTAAGTAAGGAAACACACCCAAATAAAGAATCTCCAAGAGGAAAAAAAGAGGAATGCTGTATCTCAAAAAGACATGTGACCATAAATTTGTTGTTCCTGAGGCAACTCATAGAATTAATGAAAAGAGGTGCACACTATAAAATACTGCCATAGATCAATACCAGCAGAAAGAAAGGGAAGAGAAGAGAAGGATAGAGGAGGACAAATATTTGGGCAGGAGAAGTTGAGTGGTGATACAGGTCCAACACTTGACTCAGCTGACTCCACAGGAAGCTCCAAGGCTTAAATGGTCAGCAATAGTTGAGTTATGTTGCTCAAAAAAGGGCAAGATTTCAGACCTCTACCTGAATGAATTGAGTTCAGGCTGTTCCAGATACAGTGTGACTTTTAGATGAGACTGTTTCTTTGCAGCTGAGGTAATCTATGGAGGAGCTGAGAGTTGATGGTCATCTACTGACAGTATTCCTAAAAGCTGGAGAGCTAAGATTTTTCTTGAAGGGAGATATGAGTGGGACACTATGCCCAACTCACTCCCCTCTACTAATCTGCTCTTCAATTAGTTGAAGATGGTTATTGAGTTCCTTAGCAATAATATCTTCTCCAAAGCAAACGTTCACATCTTTTCCATTTCATTTGCCTTTTATGTTATTCTTGGTCCTAAGGTCTAAAATGGTTTATCCTTTTTCAGTTTAGAAGCCTAAGACTAAACATGGAATTCTAATAACCATAAAACACAGCATGGAACACTACAAAGGACAAAACAAACACTTAGCATTAATCAACTTTCTTAAGAGCTATAAGAGAAAATTCCTAAGTGAAAAACAGGAAAAAACAATTATTTACATTAAGCCTAGCATTTTAAGGACATTTGAGTTAAATAGACAAAAAAGATCGAGTTCCTTATAAAAAATTAACTATGTACTTAAAGGCACTCTGACCCTTGTAAAATCCTTCAACGAAATTAAGGAGCCTTGTTAGCATCTCATTTTAAATGTGTGAACAAAACTACTGAACTAAACTAGAAAATAAAGGTCACTGATCTAAAGAATGTGCTCCATGGGAATATAGGCTATAGTATTGGTTGGTATAGATTTATAGGTCATTTTCGAGAAAAAGATATAAGTTAAAGTATGTTTCTGTCCAAGGTTGGGCTATATTCATGTAACCGCTGATCGTCAGAACATGCCATCAGCCATCCTACAGCCACGTGGAAGTTCTGGAAAGGCTTTCATGTTAACAAAGCATAGAAGAGAGGACATTTATAAAATATATTACCTTCCAATCTCTTTTTAAAATATTTATGTCACCATTTTTTTCTCTGCTTATCTGAAATTTTACAAGATAAAAATCATACTCACATTTAAGCATGTGATAAAGATTGCTAATTTATAAAATTAGTGAATCCTAATTCTACAAATACTGAGCAGTTTACAAAAGTTGCTAGAGATCTCAACTATAACCTTTCTTATCTATTAAAGCACATAACATATGATCAAAAAGGAAAAATACATAAACCAAACACAACTACTGAGATCAGAAACCTTAAGCAGTTATCTTCTGTGCATATTATCTGAATCTTCTTTCATACATCTGGCTTCCAAAATGCCCACTAAGGGAACAAATACCAGCAGCTGTAGCTACATATTATGCATTCAAAAATAAAACCTCAATAAAAAGAAACATATTTTCTGCTTTGTGGTTTAAATTTATCTTACATCACGATTTATACCAGATTTCAAATACAGACATTGAATTTCCACAGTGAAAAACAAATGAGATACATATCGCTATTAAGTTTGCAATGTTAGTTTGGTATGTTGTTTGAACTTTTGGACATCTTTTTGAATATAAAGCTTCTGGGCCTAGAAAACTACTTTTAGAAGTTATCATTGCTAAACAAGGAGATTTCTGCACAATGATGTCACTGAGTCTGTTGATATTAAATGAATTTAGTGTTCTTCAGTTAGTCTTAGTGCTATATGATGTGAAACTTATCTATCCTCCTTTTTAATGATAGCCTCACTGATATATTGGTCTAAACACGGATGTGTAGATGACACAAAGATACTACCATTTGTTACAAATAAAAAGTAAAACAGTGGGTATAGTATTGCCTATTCCGCAATGATAAATGACCCGTAATCTACACAATGAATATATTCCTCTGAAGTAAAATATTTCTAATATGCCATAAAGTATGACTTTACTAATAAAAATTAAGAGGAGGATAGGTATTTATTAACAGTTTTATTATTATTTATAGATAAGGAATTCTGCCTCTGTTATCCAATATGAGCTCCTTTTTTCCATCCCTGAGAGAAGTCACTAATCAGTGATGGACATCCTCAATACCTGAAGAATTATCCCCATAACCCTTTTTCACCTGGCTTCTACCAACTAGTCAAAATTAGGACATGATTTAAAATCTGTCTTTGATCTTTTTCTACACGATGGCAGTCATCACTTACAAATATAGCTTCTTGTTTAAAGTTGGCTTCATGTAAAATTGGAAAATAAAGTTTATGGCAATTTCTGATTTTCTTCTATACCTCGTAGCACAGTTTTATTTTTAGCATGTTCATCTTAAAATTTCATCCATGTCCCTTTCCATATATCCCTCTGCTCTATCTTGTAATCTTTTATATCAAACGTAAGATTGCTTAGAGAAATGGCTACTTCCGATTGGTTACATTATAATCTCTATTGGAAATTTATTTTTAAAAATATTGTCAGGTCCCTGTCTCAAAAGATTATTTTTTAGCAGGTTGTATTCTATTGAAAACAGACATTGTGATGAAGCTTATAGTAACAAAGAAATGTGGGAATGCTCTTGGGAACAAGAGCTATAAAGGAGGGAGGGAAGCACGATGAGCAAAGGGAGATGCTAAAAGAATGCTCTGTAGCTAGTATGGCCTTTCAGAGCTATCCCAAACTGAGGTAAGATGCTGGCCTTTGTAGGCTCACAATGACTAGTGATGCTGGCTATTCCAGGAATGGGCATGACTTAAGGTAAAACATCTCCTGATGAGAGCAATTCCCAAAGGGGGGATTTCTGACCTTCTCCATTTTTCCTGCCTCATGACTAGCAACCATGAAAACGTGCTCTGATGGACAGAATTGTAATGACCAAGAATCTCGGATCAAACCTGGGGCCAACCTATACATTGTTACCTTTGTTTCAGAAGTCTTCCAATTTGGCCAGGAAAATGAGAACACAGGCTACATATCCTGAGGACCCAGGCATAAGGAACTAGCTGCCTATAGATATTTCCCTTTACTGGGGACAGTGGCTTCTGAAGCTTACAGACCTACTCAAACTTTTCTCTAAGACACTCAGCAATCTCATATAAATAAAAATAATTTAAAATACACACATAGCAAAAGAAACTATTTTTATGGTAAATGATAAAAATGAAACATTTAGATTCAAAGATAAATTTTCAAATGGGTAGGCCAGTTTAATTCTTCATTCATTTGAAAATTATTTACTGAATATCTTTTATGTGCCATACATGGTTCTAGTCTCTGGGGATACCACCTTGACAGAACAAGTATACAAACAAACTCTTTGTGGGGTTTACTTTCTACTAGGATATATATTATTTAAGTTGATAGATCAGGATATGTATTATTTAAATAAGTTGATAGATCAATGGAAAATAATAGGGAACACAAATAAAACTGCATACATATCCGTTTAATCTTTCACAAAATTGAGAAAAATAAGCAATGGGGAAAGGACTGTGTATTCAATAAATGGTGCAGGGATAGCTGGCTAGCCATACGCAGAAGAATAAAACTGGACCCCTAATTTTCACCATATACAAGCATTAACTGAAGATGGATTAATATAAGACCTCACTCTCTAAGAATATTAGGAAAAAATCTAGGAAACACTATTCTGGACATCAACCTTGGGAAAGTATGACTATGTTCTAAAAAGCAATTGCAACCAAAACAAAAACTGACAAGTAATACCTAATAAAAGAGCTTCTACACAGCAAAGGAAACTATCAACATAGTAAACAGACAACCTACAGCAAGAGAGAAAAGATTCACAAGCTATGCATACAACAAAGCTCAAATATCCAGAATCTATAAGGAACTTAAACAACTGAACAAGCAAAAAAAAAACAACCTCATTAAGAAGTGGAAAAAGTACATGAACAGACACTTCTCAAAAGAAGACATACAAGTGTCCAAGAAACATGAAAAAATCCTCCACATCAGTCATCATCAGAGAAATGCAAAGCAAAACCACAATAAGATACCATCTCACACCAATCACAATACTATTATTAAAAAGTCAAAAAACAACCGATGTTGGCAAGGCTGTGGAGAAAATGGAACACTTACATACTATTGGTGGGAATCGAAATTAGTTCAGACCCTGTACAAAGCAATTTGGAAATTTCTCACAGTACTTAAACCAGAGCTACAATTCAACCCAGGAATCCCATACCAGATATATATCAAAAAGGAAATAGTGTTCTACTAAAAAGACAAATGCATTCATATGTTCATCACAGCACTATTCACAATAGCAAAGACATGTAATCAATCTATGTTGTCATCAATGGTTCACTGGATAAAGAAAATGTGGTACATATATATTATGGAATACTATGCAGCCATAATAAACAATAAATTCCTGTGCTTTGCAGCAACTTGGATGCAGCTAGGGAAAAATTATCCTAAGTGAATTAACACAGGAACCGAACACCATACTGCATGTTCTCACTTATATGTGGGAGCTAAACATTGGAAACACATGGACATAAAGATGGGAAATACTAGAGGGGAGAGAGATAAACGGGAAGGGTTGAGAAACTAACTGTTGGGGACTATGCTCACTACCTGTGTAACAGGATCAACTGTATCCCAAATCTCAGCATCCCGCAATATACTCAGTTAACAAGCATGCACCCATGAACCTAAAATAAAAATAGAAATTAGAAAAAAAAATAGAATATGACATACTACTGACAAATAAAATAGGCATGCTGTGTGTTAATCTCCTCATTAATAAAAAATAATACTGGCTTTGCATCATTAACATAAAGAGGTGTGTGTAAAGTACTCAGACTCTGTTCTTAGTTGATATTAAGTAATCAAAAAGCAATGACTATTATCAAGGTAGCTGATGGGATGGTACAAATGTGGATATTGGAGTAGTTTAACCCTGTCTTGACTATAGCCTGTACTCTACTGTTTTTTTGTTTTGTTTTGTTTTGTTTTTGGTTTTGTTTTTGTTTTTTTGTTTTGGTTAAGTGAGAAATTTACCTAAGCTCTCTGAGCATTGGATTTGAGAGATACACAATGCTGAGTAAATATAGATCATGAATATGGAATGACAAATAATGCTTTAACAAAGACATTTCTGAATAAAAGGATGTATTTTTGACTTTCTGCCCCAATCAATTTGTAGTTCAACATAGGCATCATAACATTATTTATTGATAAATGAGAGGAAACATTGTTTATCATGGCATAGATTCTTTTACTAAACTATGCCACAGTTTTCTCAGTTGTCTCAGTTGTCTTCCACATTATTAATTTCATATAAGATACTGTCTTCAACCCGCCGGGTCACAGACTCGTCATGTGTGAAAAATATTGAGGGTTTAAAATGTTAACAGAATTTCTATCACAGAAATGAGTAGACTGGAAAGAAAAATAGTGTGCTGTCTTCAATGTAAGAAGGTAACTGGCATCTGGTGCTGACATTGTTCTTATGGGACAGAGGGTGACATTTCATGATGAAGATCAGAGAAATAGAAAAATCTCTCCTCCATGTGCGGACCTGCAGGTTTGAGTTTGTTTGTTTGTTTCCTTGCTTTTTGGTAGGAATATGTAGAGGTTTTGCTTTGGAACTGTATTTGTTTAGGGTTGACAAGATTCTAATGTTGAACTGGATATTTGCTTTACATTTCAACCTAATAAAAATTAAACATTTTAGAACAAATCTAATGAGATGTATACATTTCTAATCATTAAAAATGTGTTGATGTTTTAGTAGAGCAAAATAATTCTGAATTTGTAAAACCTTATACAGATAAAGCAGGGACAAAACCATTATTCTAAAACTGAAAAATATATATATTCCAGTTGCGCTAATTTTGAAGAAGAAATGTGTATTCTTTTATTTAAGAAAGATTATTTTGGAGACATTTTCAATCATATGTAACAAAACAATAAGAAAACAATTATAGAAAGTGTGATTTTCCTGTGGAGAAGTGGGGTGTTCAAGTGCAAAGTCTATCTTTATAAACGTATGATGCAACTTGACTTATGGTGGGGTTACATTGGACAAATTCGTCATGAGTTGAAAACACCGGCCGGGCGCGGTGGCTCACGCCTGTAATTCCAGAACTTTGGGAGGTCGAGGTGGGCGAATCACAGGGTCAGGAGATGGAGACCATCCTGGATAACATGATGAAACTCCGTCTTTACTAAAAATACAAAAAAAAATTAGCCGGGCATGGTGGCGGGCGCCTGCAGTCCCAGCTACTTGGGAGGCTGAGGCAGGAGAATGGTGTCAACCCGGGAGGCGGAGCTTGCAGTGAGCTGAGATTGTGCCACTGCACTCCAGCCTGGGCGACAGAGCCAGACTCCGTCTAAAAAAAAAAAAATATATATATATATATATAGCCGGAAATGCACTTAATATACGTACAGAACATCATAGCTTAGCCTAGCCTAGCTTAAATGTGTTCAAAAACACTTGCATTACCCTACAGTTGGGCAAAATCATCTAACACAGAGCCCATCTTATAATAGAATGTTGAGTATCTCATGTAATATATTCAATACTGTACTGAAAGTGAAAAACAGAACAAAGCACGGTTTTTACTGGTGCCTATAGCTTTCACATCATTGTAAAATTGAAAACTTATAAGTTGAAGTCTTGTAAGTCAGGAACTGTCTGTACAGGTTTTAAAACTAAGCAAATTGAAATTTCCTCTGTTGTTTTGTGAAACATGGGTAGGATTTGGGAAAGGACTGAGGAAAAGAGGACATATATATTTAAAAGGGTCTTTCCCCCTTAACTTGTATACTTCTGTACGAACTCACCTTCTCTTGGCTGAATTGGTGGGGCATTTTGGAGGACAGAAGACAGCTGGTCACCATACACAAAACTTCTCAGAGATATCGCAGATGCTTGAGCTAATACAGTGTAGGAAACATCTCAGGGGGAAAAAGGTTGAAAATGCTAAAGAACAGACCTCAGGATTTAAAACTAAAAAGTAAATGCTTGATCTTGAGCAAGCAAACAGCCTTAGAGTTAAAACATCACTTCTACTTAGAAATGTATATATACATTCCTAGCTACTTATATAGCTAGATAATAGTGTTGATGTCTCAAGATCAAATAATAAAACAACAACAAAAAAATCAAACAGCCTCTTAAATATATGAGCTACCTTTTTTTTTTTTTTTTTTCAAAACTGGAATTAGAATGCTTTTTACAGTATAAAGTTTGAGAACACAAACTTGAGGATTAGTCTGATTTCTTCCCAGGTTTGCCTCTTACCACATGTGTGACTTTTAATATATTATTTCACCTTTCTGAATCTTAGTTTTCTCATTTTTCCAGTGAACACTAATAAAACATCCCTTTCATGATTGTCGTGAGAATTGAATGAAGTAATTTAAGAGAAGCAAATAATCCAGTTAGTGCCTAGGAAATTTTTATCTATTGCTTTATTATTACTATTGTTAGTAGTAGCTGTTATTTTATCAACACAATTATGGGGTTTATCAATTTATTAATTAAAACAGATTAACATATGATTTCTAGTTACACTCAGTTAATTTGTTGCAATTTGGCAAAAATTGTGCAAATCCAACCATTTCTGACTTTCCCATGATATTTTATTCCTCATCTCTTTTAAATAACAAAAAGAAAAGATATTTCCTTTCTTTCTTTTGTGGAATTTTCTTCCTGCAACAGAAGAGAGAAAATTGATGGGAAGAAGAAAGATACTATGGCTCCTGCAATAAACCTGCCCAGATGGTACCAGTGCTTGTATAGAAAACAGAAGAATGAGAATATCCTTGTTTTGGTCCTTTACTGGACATTTAATAAGTATGTGGTTTCAATGAGCTTGTTCTCCATTCAATGTACTAATTGGGTGGATGATAAAATGCCATTCAGTGATGCATGAAATGTTTCACATTCAGAAACTTATTTATTTGTACATAGGAAAATTTTGTCATCCCAAAAGAATGAGTCTGACAACCTTCAGTAGTCATTAATTATTAAGAAAATTACTAACTTAAAGAATACAATACTGTTTCAGAATAGAAAGCTAATTGCTGAACCTCTAAAGCTTTCCTCACCAATCCAGAATACTTAATGTCTAATATTTGAGTTTCTGTCTGAGAAAATAAGATAACTGTTTTAAGTCTCCTCAAAATTCCTCCCACAAATGCTTTCTAAATTAAACTATAATCCCTGCTACCTCCCAACTATTTTTCTTCTTTGTAGAATTATAAGGAAAAAACTGCCGCACTTACACATGCTAAGATATAATTTTCCAAAGCCTGTTCCCCGTCCAATTTTTCTAATAGCTCTGAAAGCCTAATATAGTTCCTATATTCAGGGTCTATAAAGCCTGTCAACATTAAAATCATCTCTTTCTTTCTCTGTCTGTCTCTTCTCCATTCTTAGTTTAGAATGTATTTAGCTCTTAGGACATTTCTCAGACTTTTATTCTTTTCAGTATCCTAGAGCTCAAGAATTTAGCTCTTCAAAGTATTAAACTCATTAAACTCACATTTGCTTTGCATTTTAAAATAAATCGCTGAATAACTTACTTAGATTTTTTTGATTAAAGTAGAATATTAAAGGTGCTTCTTTTCATTATATTAACATATATGTTTTATAGTATTTTGACTTCCATCTTGACTTCTGTATTAGTTTATTCTCACATTGCTATAAAGAACTACCTGAAACTGGTCAATGTGTACAGAAAAGAGGTTTAATTCACTCACAGTTCCACAGTCTGAGGAGACCTCAGCAAACTTACAATCATGGCAGAATGCAAAGGGGAACCCAGCATGTCTGACATGGCTGGAGTGGGAGGAGGAGAGAGAGAATGGGGAGTAAACTTTTAAACAACCAGATTTCATAAGCACTCACTCACGGTCACAAGGGAACAGCAAGGGGAAAGAGAACAGCAAGGGGTAAGTCCACCTCCATGATCCAGTCACCTCCCACTAGGCCCCTCCTCCAACACTGGGAATTACAATTCAACATGAGATTTGGGCAGGGACACAGACCCAAACCGTATCAACCTCTACCTTGCTGTTTTTGACAAATATCTCTAATTTTACTTTATTAAATAAGTTGTCTTCAATAAAAGTATACTCCTATAGTTAACTATTATATGTACTTAATAGCAAACATATTCTTCACTAAATTGTATAAGGAAAGCTTCCATAAGTACTTACATAGATTTTAAGTATAATTATTTTAAAATATATTTTTGAATGTTTTCTTTTTAGATTTCTTTTATAGTCCCAAACAAAAGAAATGGTAACTATTTTATCAGTAAACATGTTATTTATCACATACTTTACCAGTGATTTCCAAAGTTATCCTTTATCAGAACATTAGTGTCAAGAGCTACAATATATGACACAGGTTGTGTAATATACATAGGGATTTTAGATACTCTATGAAGTGTGGTAGGCATGACACTAATCTTGTTTAGTTCAAGTGGTACAACCATATTGAAAGATAAATTGCTTTATTAATTTATTGTTAATATTTATTTAACAAATATTTTTAACAATTACTGTGTATCTAACTATATTCCAGGGAGAAGAAACAGAGAGATCTATAAGAAATATGAATGCTGTCCTCATGATGTTTATGCTATAATAATAATTAATAATAAAGAGAGTTGTTAATATAAGTAATCTCAGTTAACAAAACTCAGTTTTATACATTTAAAAAGACACCATTTCTTAGATTTAAAAAAATACTCTGAAAAAAAAAGAAAGTTTATAAATTCCCAATTTCATAAGCACTAGAGCTAAAGTTCAAAACCAGTGTTATTGTTTGGCTCTGTGTCCCCACCCAAATCTCATCTTGAATTGTACTCCCATAATTCCCAGTATTGTGGGAGAGACCCAGTGGGAGATAATTGAATCGCTGGGGCAGTTTTCCCCATACTATTCTGGTGGTAGTGAATAATTCTCACAATATCTAATGGTTTTATCAGGGGTTTCCACTTTTGCATCTTCCTCGTTTTCTCTTTGCCTGCTGCCATCCATGTAAGATGGGACTTTTTCTTCATTGCCTTCCACCACAATTGTGAGGCTTTCCCAGCCCCGTGGAACTGTAAGTCCAATTAAACCTCCTTTTTGTAAATCGCCTAGTTTTGGTTAGGTCTTTATCAGCCTCGTGAAAACAGACTAATACAACCAGGTATTCCATTCCAAATTCTGTTTTCCTAAACACTAGACTGTAGCTGCTTATAGAGCATGACTTTGCAAATACTGCAAAAAAAAAAAAAAAAAAAAAAAAAAAAAAAAAAAAATTGGATTGCTTGAGATCAGAGGTCTGTTGTATCCTGTTGAAAGTTGTATCCTTTCTTTCTAAAATAGTTCCTAACATACTGTATTGCCATAGATACTGCCCAAAAAATTAGTGAATAATTGCACAAATATGTGTTCACTACTGAACTAAGAGACAAGTAACTGCAGCTCAGTCAGATCTTGTTTCCTATTACATGGAGATAATTAAGTCAAGCTTAGTGCCTTTCATATTTTTGCTTTCATCTTTCCTATTTCCATGTACACTTATTTATCTGAAAACATACCTAATCATCAACTCTTTTTCTAAGACCAAAACCTGTTCAAGGACAATTCCATCAGCTATCACCATGAACTGATCTTTGACCACCCATTACTATCTAGCTCTTTTGTACCATCCTTGCTACTGGCTCCACTCTCCTCTTGATTCTCTCCAAACCTAAAACAAGCCTTTATTCACCATAAACTTTCAACTCATTTTCATCTTCCTTCCTCATGTACTTTTCTTAAAGGGTAGTTCATAATCACCACTTCCCTATTTCTTTCCCTTAATTTACATTTCTTTTTTTTTTTTTTTTTTTTTTTTTTTTTTTTTTTTGAGACGGAGTCTCGCTCTGTCGCCCAGACTGGAGTGCAGTGGCGCGATCTCGGCTCACTGCAAGCTCCGCCTCCCGGGTTCACGCCATTCTCCTGCCTCAGCCTCCGGAGTAGCTGGGACTACAGGCGCCCGCCACCACGCCCGGCTAATTTCTTTTTGTATTTTTAGTAGAGACGGGGTTTCACCGTGTTAGCCAGGATGGTCTCGATCTCCTGACCTCGTGATCCTCCCGCCTCGGCCTCCCAAAGTGCTGGGATTACAGGCTTGAGCCACCGCGCCCGGCCTAATTTACATTTCTAATCAGACTCCAAGTCCTGATGACTTCACATTTTAAAATATTTTGCCATCAAATCAGCATCTACTCATTCACTCACCCTGTTTATCAAATAACATCTGAGAGTTTAATTCTTCCTCTCTCTCACTCTTTACATAAAATAAATCATCAGCACTGTTAATTTTCTCTCTTTTACTGAATCTATCCACTTCTTTCTGTTTTTAATGCTATGATTCTATTTGAAGTTGCATTTCCCTCGCCCCGACCCCTCCCTGAATTATTTCCATAGCCTCCCTACAGGTCTCACTGCATTTTCTATTTTCACCTTCTCACTCTAATGAGAGGACTATTTGCTAGAATGTTACTAAGACACCCTTTCTACTATTCCTATCAGAAGAATATGTAGAATGTGTAGCTATATTTTGAAAATAATTCAACATTGCAAAGTAAAACACCATGCTTCATATGGTCTAATTTCTGGTGCTAGAGCCAGATGCTCCATATCAGCTTTCCTGCTAAAATGTATTAGTTTGTTGGTTTTTTCAGTAAGGGAGGGCAGGATAACAAAATAGCAAGAACTGTTCTATTGAGAAGAGCATTTTATGCAGCATGAATACTTTTCTCCTCCCTTTCAGTAGTGGGTAGGTGAAGTCAAGTGTTCCTACTTCCTCGTCACTTTACTCCTAAACTCAGAAAGCCCCATTGAATTCTGATAAGTCTTCATACCATTGATGGATGTTGCCATATGGGCATGTAAAATAAAGAAGAGACACTGACACTGACAGTGCAGCAACTGTGATTTCCACCTCCTGTTTTAGCAAGGGTGGATATGTTTCTCAGATGAGCAGAAGAGGTGAGCTTGCACAAAGTATCTGCAACAAGAGGGTATGGGATAGTAGAAAAGTTGTAAAAATGTGGTACAAAGAGCATTTCACTTTGCTAAGTTCACTCAAATCAGAGAACGGTACAGGGAGCTGTGTTGTGAGATAGCCTGAAAATCATCAAACATATCCAGAGAGAAAGACAGCATTTTGGATGCCATCAGCACTCTGAAAGCCAATGGCAAGGCAGAGGTAGATGAAAAAAATCAACAAAGGAGAGATCTGAAAACTTGCATCCAATGTGTTTTTCCTATCTGTCTTTGACATTTTTCTCTTATTCCTCTCCCATTCCCTGTTTCTGCAGCAGACAGGACATCCATACAGAGAACAAATGGGAACAAGAAGCAAGAAAGTAACTAGGTCACCAAGCTCCTGCTTCTGCCCTGCTGGTGACTTACCAAAGCCAGTAAGAACCTGGCTCTTGGAGTGTTTACCATGACAGAGGGAAGATATAATGTTTAAATATTAAATATTAAATATAATATTTAAAATTTAAATATTAAAATAATCAGAATTTACCAAATACCTGCCAAAATTTATGTTCCCTTTTACCAGATACACAATCAATGAGGTTTCAAATGTTAAAGTTAATATTAGTTAATCTGGTTTAAATATTGTGGCTTTTTATACATTATTAAATCATTAAATTGAGATTATTTAATTTGCATCTGTTAGATCGTTATAAAAGAAAATCTATAAATTATCTTGCTTACATTGCTTCTATTAAGGCTGTAATAGAATCTAAGCAATTTTTTTTTATTATAGACAACCTCATAATCTATTATCTGCCTTTTTTCATAGCTTCATTTTCCTATATCTTCCATTTGCATTGTGTGGTCTAACTGTACTGATTTCTAACTGCATCTTTAATAATATGCCTTCTTCTTGCATCAGGTCCTGACATATGCTGTTCCCTATGCCTGAAATACCACTTTTAATGCAGCTTACTCTTCCAATTTACAGGTGTGTCTTTGTTTTCACTTAGAGAGAAATGACTTTTTTGAAACTCTAATCTAGATTACCTCCCCCTTTTATGTTCCTCTGTAGCATCAAGTACATCCTGTTTGTCAAATTCATCATATTTGAAGTTACTACTTTAGTGTTTTTCTTCCCAGCCAAACTGTTAAGGAGAGGAAAAATATCATCCTTTCTTTATTATTAAATTCCCACTTTCTAGCATAGTGTCTGGTAAATAATAAGCCTTTCACCAATTTCCTATTTTACAAATTCATTAATGGTGGGTAACTGAACAGTTCTATTTACCTTGGGCTATCAAAGATCACAAACAGTGCAAATTGAGACAGAAACAAAACAAAACACAGGTATTAGAGACTCAGTAATCAGAAGGCATCACCCAGTGAACTCATATTAAAGCAACATCATAGAACAATGTGAGATTTTTTTTAGTACAAAGTATTGTTAAACTTCTCAAAACGAATGTCTAAAGAGTCATTAGCATATATTAATTGTTGTTTTAAAGGATGCATAATTTTACAGTTTCCAAGTCTCACCAACCTCTGCATAAACATAAAATCACATTAGAAAGAAATAACTCAAATATCCCTAGAACTTTGTGCACACCTACATAAAAAATATTTTAGATTTTTTCTCTTAATTTTTTTTCATTTCTGAGGGTCTCAAGTTGCTACTATGCATAAAAATCCCTATACATTCTTTCACTTCTGTTCACCTTACTGGTGTCTGTTATCCACGAGATCATCTGAAAGCA
The DNA here is from genome assembly GCF_024542745.1 of Macaca thibetana thibetana. Taxonomy (NCBI): domain Eukaryota; kingdom Metazoa; phylum Chordata; class Mammalia; order Primates; family Cercopithecidae; genus Macaca; species Macaca thibetana. Next base: position 55,241,382 of record NC_065582.1, on the reverse strand, counting down.
GAGCCTCTAGATAGCTACAGATTTCTATCCCCTTCATGGGAAAATAGTGGAACTAGGTCCTTCAGCTTCAGTCTGAAGACTATGTAAAGGGATACAGTTAGGTGATTAAATATTATTTGGGAAGCAACATCACAATGTCCCTCTAGTTTCCTGAATTTTCTCTGGTGCCAGAATATGAACATCCTCTAATTGACCACTTGTTTTGAAGCACTAGATGTAGATAGATAACTAGGGCTGCTTATTGGAATAACTCACCAAACAAACTAGACATATCTGAATCTTAGTTTTACTCCACTGCAATTACCTACCACACTAGAACTGCTCAATTTGTAAACCGCACACAATCATATAGATATGTTTGAATAACAAATATAAAAAATCTATTTAATGTACCATGCAAAAAAACCTTCACTGAAAGGACCTATCAAAGGAAATTATTTTAACTAAATATTGTATTGGGTATAATAAATGCATATTTCTTTCCCAAAACATGGCATTCATGTAGGTTTTCTATCTCTAGGATATCACATCAAAATTGGGATAAAAACAAACATCGTCTACCACAGAGTAGAATTAACAATTACCAAGTGTCACACTGTATTATATATTGTAATGGACACTTTTCCTTTGTTAAATTATCTTCCCCAAACACAGTGCAAAAAAATTATTGTTAGCTCAATTTTCTATTTAATATCTGCATAAAAGAACTGCCATTTTGATGGAGCTTTAGTAGCTAGTGGAGGTACTGCTATTGGTGCTCTGTGCATGATTCTAACAATTTAAGAACAGATGTAATTAGTACAACACCCATTTTAACTATGCTTCTTATAATATTATTAATATACTTGAGGAAGTTGTCTGCCTAAGATCTTTCCCTTTCCCCAAGATATGAACCCTTAATATCCTTTTTTTTTTTTTTTCCATTCTTCTCTTTTAACTAACATTTGTAATGTAAATCAAAGTAACTGGAAGCTTGGTCAAGATTTATCCTTTCAGGATTCTGTTTCTCCATCTAAAAATTGTGGGGGTTGTAACAGATGAGCTCTGAGATACCAGTCACTACTCTCTTCTATGACATATTCTTCAGCAGCTAAACTGATGGTGTAATGTTCCAATAAATGTTTCCCACCATTATGTTGTGTTGAATTGTACACTTTTTTTTATCTCCTTTTCATGATAAAGAAATTGTCAATGCCATCAGATGTTGCTAAATAAAATTACTAATATTGTTATTATAAGACACTGTGGTGAAAAGTCCATGACTGCACAAGAATTTTTGATCTGAACAGAGCACTCTTGGGAAATCACAGAAGCTACAACACTGCTCAATTTTAGGGTGTGTCATACACATCTGAGTTAAGGTGAATAGGAAGTCCTCTGGCTGTTCAGGTCACAAAATTCTATGATATATGAAGTGTCCCTGAAAACCTCTCAATGTACACTCTGGTCCATGTAATATGAGTGGAATTTCTTTATCACCTGAATCCAACAGTGATCTTAAGACTAGGTTTGGGTAGTAAGTGAAACAAATCAATATAATTAAGCCATCCTTAGAACTCACCAGGAGTGATAGGGAAGAAAGTTTTATATTCCTTATGAAATGGAAATTATTCAAATGCATGCTGCAGTTACCAGCATTTGTCTTGCTATCACATAGAAAGACACTCAAGATTTGTTGTATCCATCTGTGTCATGCAAGCCTGTAGATATGTGTCATGCAAGCCTGTACATGTGTGAGCATATGCATGTGTAGGAGGTGTCCCTGTGTCCTTCATTGTTATAACCCTTCAGTTTATTAATTTATTTTTAAATTTTAGATACAGGGGATATATGTGCAAATTTGTAACATGAGAACATTGCATGATACTGGGATTTGAAGTATAGATCCCATCATCCTGGTAGTGAGCATAGCACCCAATAGGTAGTTTGTTTTTGTTTAGTTTTTGTTTGTTTGTTTGTTTTCCTTTGAGATGGAGTCTCGCTCTGTAACTCAGGCTGGAGTACAGTGGCGTGATCTCAACTCTCGGGTTCATGCCATTCTCCTGCCTCAGCTCCTGAGTAGGTAGGACTACAGGCACCTGCCACCACGCCCGGCAATTTTTTTTGTATTTTTAGTAGAGACGGAGTTTCACCGTGTTAGCCAGGATGGTCTCGAACTCCTGACCTCGTAATCCGCCCTCCTTGGCCTCCCAAAGTGATGGGATTACAGGTGTGAGCCACTGTACACGGCCCCAATAGGTAGTTTTTTTAATGCATCCCCCTTGCTCCACCTTTTAGTAGTCCGCAGCATCTATTGTTCCCTACATTTATGCTCATATGTGCCCAGTGTTTAGCTCCCACTTATAAGTGAGAACATGCAGAATTTTTCTGTTTCTGTGTTAATTTGGTTAGGATTATGACTTCTAGCTCCATGCATGTTATTGCAGAGGATATGATTCCATTGTTTTATTTATTGCTGTGTAGTATCCCACAGTTTCTATGTTCCACATTTTTTTTCATCCAATCCACTGTTGATGGGCACCTGGGTTGATTCCATGTCTTTGCTATTGTGAATAGCATCATGATAAATATAAGAATGCATGTATCTTTTTAATAGAAAACTTTATTTTCTTCTGGGCATATACCCAGTATTGGGACTGCTGGATCCAACGGTAGCTCTGTTTTAAGTTCTTTGAGAAATCTCCAGATTGCTTTCAACAATGGCTGGATTAATCTACATTCCCACCAAAGCATTCCCTTTTCTCCACAGCCTGACCAAAATCTGTTTGTTTTTTGACATTTTAATAATAGCCATTCTGACTGGTATGAGACGATACCTCATTGTACTTTTAATTTGCATTTCTCTGATGATTAGTGATGCTAAGCATTTTTTTTTTCATATATTTGTTGGCTGCTTGTAGGTCTGTTTTTGAGAAGTGTCTGTTCATATTCTGTGCTCATTTTTAATGGGGTTGTCTATTTTGCTTGTTGACTTAAGTTCTCTGTGTATTCTGGATATTAGACCTTTGTTGGATGCATAATTTACGATCACCTTCTCTCATTCTACAGGTTTTCTATTTGGTCTGTTGATACTTTGTTTTGTTTTGTAAAAACTCTTTCGTATAATTACATCTTACTTGTTTATTTTTCTTTATGTTGCAATTGCTTTTGGGGACTTAGTCAAAAATTATTTTCCAAGGTTGATGTCAAGACAAAATACTAGCAAATGGAGCCCAGCAGCACATTAAAAAGTTAATAGAGCCCCACCAAGTAGACTTTAGTCCTGGGAGGCAAGGTGGGTTCAACATATGGGAATCAATGGATGTGATTCACTACATAAACAAAACAAAAGCAAAAACCATATGACCATCTCAATAGATGTAGATACAGTTTTCAATAAAATTCAACATCCCTTCATGATAAAACCCTCAACAGACTAAGCATTGAAGGAACACACTTCAAAACAATAAGAACCATCTATGACAAACTGACAACCAATGTCATACTGTATGGGCAAAAGTTTGACCCATTCTCCTTGAGAAAAGGAACAAGACAAGGATGCCTACTCTCAAAATTCCATGATGATGATGATGATGATGATGATTATTATTATTATTATACTTGAAGTTCTAGGGTACATGTGCACAACGTGCAGGTTTGTTACATATGTACACATTTGCCATGTTGGTGTGCTGCACCCATTAACTCAACATTTACATTAGGTATATCTCCTAATGCTATCCCTCCCTGCTTCCCCCACCCCACAACAGGCCCCAGTGTGTGATGTTCCCCATCCTGTGTCCAAGTGTTCTCATTGTTCAATTCCCACCTATGAGTGAGAACATGTGGTGTTTCGTTTTCTGTCCTTGCGATAGTTTGCTGAGAATGATGGTTTCCAGCTGCATCCATGTCCCTACAAAGGACATGAACTCATTTTTTTTATGGCTGTATAGTATTCTGTGGTGTATATGTGCCACATTTCCTTAATCCAGTCTGTCATTGATGGGCATTTGGGTTGGTTCCAAGTCTTTACTATTATTAATAGTGCCACAATAAACATACATGCTTTATAGCAGCATGACTTATAATCCTTTGGGTATATACCCAGTAATGGGATGGCTGGGTCAAATGGTATTTCTAGTTCTAGATCCTTGAGGAATCACCACACTGTCTTCCATAATGGTTGAACCAGTTTGCAGTCCCACCAACAGTGTAAAAGTGTTCCTATTTCTCCACATCCTCTCCAGTACCTGTTGTTTCCTGACTTTTTAATGATCACCATTCTAACTGATGTGAGATGGTATGTCATTGTGGTTTTGATTTGCATTTCTCTGATGGCCAGTGATGATGAGCATTTTTTCCTGTGTCTGTTGGCTGCATAAATGTCTTCTTTTGAGAAGTGTCTGTTCATATCCTTCACCCACTTTTTGATGGGGTTGTTTGTTTTTTTCTGGTAAATTTGCTTGAGTTCTTTGTCAATTCTGGATATTAGCCCTTTGTCAGATGAGTAGATTGCAAAAATTTTCTCCCATTCTGTAGGTTTCCTGTTCACTCTGACGGTAGTTTATTTTGCTGTGCAGAAGCTCTTTAGTTTCATTAGATCCCATTTCTCATTTTTAGCTTTTGTTGCTATTGCTTTTGGTGTTTTGGACATGAAGTCCTTGCCCATGGCTGTGGCCTGAATGGCATTACCTAGGTTTTCTTCTAGGGTTTTTATGGTTTTAGGTCTAACATTTAAGTCTTTAATCCATCTTGAATTAATTTTTGTATAAGGTGTAAGGAAGATATCCAGTTTCAGCTTTCTACATATGGCTAGCCAGTTTTCCCAGCATCATTTATTAAATAGGGAATCCTTTCCCTATTTCTTGTTTTTGTCAGGTTTGTCAAAGATCAGATGGTTGTAGATGTGTGGTATTCCTTCTGATGACTGTGTTCTGTTCCATTGGTCTATATCTCTGTTTTGGTACCAGTACCATGCTGTTTTGGTTACTGTAGCCTTGTAGTATAGTTTGAAGTCAGGTAGCATGATGCCTCCAGCTTTATTCTTGTGGCTTAAGATTGTCTTGGCAATGCAGGCTCTTTTTTGGTTCAATATTAACTTTAAAGTAGTTTTTTTTTTCCAATTCTGCAAAGAAACTCATTGGTAGCTTGATGGGGATGGCATTGAATCTATAAATTACCTTGGGGAGCATGGCCATTTTCATAATATTGATTCTTCCTATCCATGAGCATGGAATTTTCTTCCATTCGTTTATGTCCTCTTTTATTTCGTTGAGCAGTGGTTTGTAGTTCTCCTTGAAGAGGTCCTTCACATCCCTTGTAAGTTGGATTCCTAGGTATTGTATTATCTTTGAAGCAATTGTGAATGGGAGTTCACTCTTGATTTGACTCTCTGTTTGTCTGTTATTGGTGTTTAAGAATGCTTGTGATTTTCACACATTGATTTTGTATCCTGAAACTTTGCTGAAGTTGCTTATCAGCTCAAGGAGATTTTGGGCTGAGACGATGGGGTTTTCTAAATATACAATCATGTCATCTGCAAACAGGGACAATTTGACTTTCTCTTTTCCTAATTGAATATCCTTTATTTCTTTCTCCTGCCTGATTGCCCTGGCCAGAAATTCCAACACTATGTTGAATAGGAGTGGTGCCCTCTCACCATTCCTAATGAACATAGTACTAGAAGTCCTGGCCAGAGGAATCAGGCAAGAGAAATAAACAAAGGCATCTGAGTAGGAAAATGAGTCAAACTGTCTGTCTTCACTGATAACATAATTCTATACTAAAGGCTCTGCCAAAATGCTCCTAGAACTGATAAACAACTTTAGTAAATTTTCAGGATACAAAATCAATGTACAAAAATCAGTAGCATTTCTATATACCAACAACATCCAGGCTGGGAGTGAAATCAAGAACACAATTCCACTTACAATAGTCACAAAGAAAATGATAAACCTAGGAATACAGCTAACTAAGGAGGTGAAAGATATCTGTAAGGAGAATTACAAAACACTGCTGAAGGAATTCAGAGATGACACAAATTAATAGAAAAGCATTCCATGCTCATGGATTGAAAAATGAATATCATTAAAATGGCCATACTGCCCACAGCAATTTGCAGATTCAAAGCTATTTCTATCAAACTCCCAGTGTCACTCCTCACAGAATTAGGGGAAAAAAAAAAAAAAACTTTTCTAAAATTTATATGGAACCTAAAAAGATCCCAAATAGCCAAAATGACCCTAAGCAAAAAGAACAAAGCCTGAGACATCACACTGTCTGACTTCAAACTATACTGTAAAGTCACAGTAACCAAAACAGCTTGGAGTTGGTACAAAAACAGCCACATAGACCAATGCAATAGCATAGAAAACTCAGAAACAAAGCTGTACACCTACAACCATCTGATCTTCTGGAAGGCTGACAAAAACAAGCAATTGGGAAAGGACTCTATATTTAATACATGATGCTGAGATAACTGGCTACCTTTATGCAGAACATTGAAGCTAAACTCCTACCTTTCACCATATACAACAATTAACCTAAAATGGATTAAAGATTTAAACTCTTCAGTTTATAATATAAACTTCTTTGTTTTTTTTTTTTTTTTTTTGTCACTATAGACTTCAGAGCAATTCTTAATTTTATTTTGATTTTGACGTTTACTATTTTTTTTAAAAAAAATATGTGTTAGTGCGTGTGCATTTTATTACATTTTCAGGAAGAAAGATTCAATATCTTCACAGGTATTGAAATTACATAGAAGACAAGGTTAGGCAAAATCGGTTCATGGAGCACTAAAATAACCTTAATTAAGAGATTTTTTAAAACGTGAAGAATCCCTTGTATAGTTAATTTTAAACTTCTTTGTGTGGCAGAAAAAAATAGTAAATATTTTTTTTTAAGTTACTACATTGACATTGCCAATAAAAATAGAAGAAAGAAAATGCTAAGAACCTTGAGGATATTAATAAATAAGTTGTATTAGTATAAACTACCTGAAACGAGGTAAATGGTCTTACATTTTGTGTTCAAACAATTAGGTTTATAAAGGAGTTTTTCCTATTAACAGGTCCATCAAAAAGGATATTTATCCATAAAACATAAACACATGTAGGATTAATCTCTGTTTCAGTTTGTTCTTACAGTCATTTTTTTCAAACAAAATTGAAAGAATATGGAACTGGGTGTTGGTACTAAAGTATTTATTTATTTATTTATTACACTTTAAGTTCTAGCGTACATGTGTACAACGTGCAGGTTACATACGTATACATGTGCCATGTTGGTGTGCTGCACCAATTAACTCGTCATTTACATTAGGTATATCTTCTAATGCTATCCCTCCCCCCTCCCCCCATTCCACAACAGGCCCCAGTGTGTGATGTTCCTCTTCCTGTGTCCAAGTGTTCTCATTGTTTAATTCCCCCCTATGAATGAGAACATGCGGTGTTTGGTTTTCTGTTATTGCAACAGTTTGCTAAGAATGATGGTTTCTAGCTTCATCCATGTCCCTACAAAGGACATGAACTCATCCTTTTTTATGGCTGCATAGTATTCTATGGTGTATATTTGCCACATTTTCTTAATACAGTTTATCATTGATGGATATTTGGGTTGGTTCCAAGTCTTTGCTACTGTGAATAGTGCCATAATAAACATATGTGTGCGTGTGTCTTTATAGCAGCATGATTTATAATCCTTTGGGTATATACTCAATAATGGGATGGGTGGGTCAAATGGTGTTTCTAGTTCTAGATCCTTGAGGAATTGCCACACTGTCTTTCACAATGGTTGAACTAGTTTACAGTCCCACCAACAGTGTAAATGTGTTCCTGTTTCTCCACATCCTCTCCAGCACCTGTTGTTTCCTGACTTTTTAATGATTGCCATTCTAACTGGTGTGAGATGGTATCTCATTGTGGTTTTCCAAGGATATGAACAGACACTTTTCAAAAGAAGGTATTTATGCAGCCAACTGACACATGAAAAAATGCTCATCGTCACTCGCCCTCAGAGAAATGCAAATCAAAACCACAATAAGGTATTCAAGTTTTAAATTAAGGATGTTCAAACTGCAACTTAATGCCTTTCACAGTAAATTGCATGCAGACTGTTTAAACAATTTTTTTAAAGTTCTCAAAAATTAAAAAATCATGTGAAATGTTAAGCTTTCCTGAAATACCACTATGGCCTTTAGTCAGGACCCACTGTGGGTACCTATCAGGTTTTCGAAACCAAAGAGAAAAAAACATTGGAAATTTTTGATTTTAACACTTGAACCTGAAAGAATACCAGACTTAGATTATTAACTAGTCAAATGGCTTTGTTTTCTCTAGCAGCAGATATTCAACTCGATTCAGCTATAAACTGTAATGACATGAAAATAATTCTATTCTACCTTTGAGGAAATATGGAGGCATGATTGGGGTAGAGAAAAGGAAAAATAAAACTAATGCCAATGTGTATCATCTTCATAAATATCCTGTTAAATATCCTCATGTTATTTTTTTTCTTTCTTCCTATGTCTAGGCACTCATAGCCAAAATATCTTTGCAAAACTTTATAGAAAAGGGGGAGAAGGATGGGAAATGTGAATAGTTAGGTTAAGTATGAAATTCTACATCCTGTTTGTTACATTAAACGTTGATGTGGTGGTGTGCTTTTTTGTTGCAGATTTCTACTCTATTTGAGATGATACCAGAATAAACATTTTTACTCTGGAGAAAAATCTTGTCAACTCCAAATGTCTTAGCAAGAAACTTTGAGGATGATAATAGTGATAATAATAATAGCAAAAATAAAGCCAATGTTTTTTGAGTGCTTAATATGAGCCAGGACTTTATGTATATTATGTCACTAGATCTTTTCAGAAACTTCGTGGAAAGCAATGCTATCGTTATCATTGTAGAAAAGAAAACTAAGAATCAGGGGAGTTGATTATTTTGCTTATACTCACTGTGTTAGTAAGTGGTGAACTATTAATAGAATATGAAATTATGTAGTCTTGTTCAAGAGCCCATGAGCCTAACAATTATGTTCTTCTGCCTATCTATATTAACCAGTTTTAATACTCTTATGTAGCAAGTTTGACCATTGTTGATCACAATATTCTCAATCTGAAACTTCACCGAGATCACTTTATACTGACCTGATGGTAATGTTTGACTATGTTACCTGGCTTCCCTTTCTCTCATTATCAGTCACATATGAACATCATGTCCTGAAAGTCTCCAGCTCCACTGACATGGGTCAGTATCCTAAGTCACATCAATCCTTTTCTTCTCCCATCTCACCCAGTGGATTCAATGTTTCTAGTTTTGAAATTTTACCTGCAATAGAACACAAAGAATACCTATCAGTATAAATACCGAAGGTATTTTGATATTACATACAATTAGTAATCACTTGAAAACAATCAAATGATATCCTTTATCTTTATCTTAAAGATGCAACTTCTAAATGTAACCATGCAATATTTGCAATTATATTTCATATGAGAGTAGACACTTAAGATTACATGAAGAATCAGTAAGGCAATGTGAGCTTTGTCTTAAAAGTCCTTATATAATACAGAGTAGAGAATTTATAGCATTGAAATAGCACTTAACATATTGGGTTTCGATAATAACTCTTTTCCTTTATTTATAGAATGTGTTCATTCAATTGCTATTGCATTAAACTTCTAAAGCATGAACCCAATAAGAAACATTATGGCTTATTAATTTTAACTCAGTCCCTTTCACTTTTTGATGAATAATACAACTTCTTGTCTAATACACATAAAACAGAATCTAAAAATATTACAATAGTGAAGTATAATTCTGCTATTTTATCAGATTTTTTCTTAATTTATACTTCCCCTTCATTTATATTTCTTTGTTCATTTATCTTTCTAATACTGCTGAATGGAGTTTTAAAAAGTATTCCAAAATTGGTGCTTCAATCAAAACCTGTGCTTATTTCAGCTAATGCTTCACACGTACTACTTTCCAAACCAGCGTCCTTTTGCTTCAACTGTCACATATTAAAATAATTAGACACTTGCCATCCACTGGCTATAGAAGTTCATGAATTAATTGACTTGAATGTTTTGGATTTCTTTGATCTAAGCTATTTTCTCTGTAATACTGTGATTTACCTGACATTAAAGGGCAAACTAAGCAATGCGTTTCTGGAACTACATTCACATAATACAGCAGCAGTATACCAATAAGTGGTATTAATTGCAACTGGGATATTTACATGGAAGCAGGACACAAATATAACATTTTGGGGATATATCAAATGCCAGAAATCATTATTAGAATTAGGCCAATGGAAGATATAATCATTTGGTTCTATTCTGCAAATGTAGTTTAACACTCACCATATCCAGGAATTTTGGAGCAAATCAGAAAAATGTCTATGAGTGTCAATGAAGAAAATGAAAATGGGTATTTTCTGAATGTAGCTCCTCCTACTCCTTTTATTATGGCGAGAGAAAATTTTCTCTTTTAATATTCACCTTTTCACTTTAAAATTAAAGGCCAAAAAAGGCAAATAATTGAGATTAGGAATTAATACAGGTTAAGGTAACTGAATTTTTCCAATCATAATTTCAGCCTAGGTAAATAGATGTAGAAAACATAATTTCAATTATTTGCCTTTATGATTAAGAAAAATTTGATACAAATATATACTTGTAACTAACGACACTCACTACCCCACCCTTCTAGCTTTATATATCTTTTTATATACTCACTGGCTTGCTTGCACAAGGATTTTATCTTCCTACAGAATTTGAAGGCAGAGGCATTCATTATTATAAACTTTGCACCAAGAACACAGAGAAAGCATTAATCCATTTGTTAATTCCCATTGTATATTTTCTTGGAATATTTACTCTTTTGTATTTCCTCTTCACTTGCATTATGATTCACATTGCAAACTGATCATTACCTCCCAAACTGTATCATACACATCTTTCTAAAATTCTGTCTTCTTAATAGAAGGGCCCTTTTAAAAACCGCTAATTATGAGAATCATACAATAGTATTACAATAATATAGGAGGAAGATAAAATAATTTGAAGAAAATAAATCCAAATTTTTGTTCAATAAACAAATTAGATTGACCCAAGCATGAGACATAATGGACTAATGGTGAGGGAGAGGGAAAAAAAGTGGGACCATGTGTCAGACATGTGACCCTAGAAAAACAAATCAAAATCTTTTTATATGGATTAATATGGAATGAATAAAAAATTATCTTCCTTTCTGAGATCATAAGCTTGAACATTATGTAAAATTTCTGATGCTAGAGACTATCTTTCCAACCTTAATTAAAAATCACACAGAAGTGTTCAAATGTAGAAGACAGCAGAACTGATGAACAAAGAAAGACAAATTCATCAGTTCATTGTTTCAAAATCTAGATGTACCTGTGCCTGAACTCTGAACTTTCTAATCAAGAAAAGCCAATAATTTTGTAAATGATGTTATGTTAGTTACATTTAATTGGATTTCTGTCCCTTGCAAACGAAGGTATCTTGGCCAAAAGTTGAATGGAAGTGGGACAGGTACAGAAAGTTAGGTCATTTGTGACCCACAGAATGATCTAGACCTAGCTGACAATAATACTGCTTGTGATTAATACAAAGGAGACAAAGGCAACCGAAAAGGTCTGCAGCTTGTCTGAGCTACTACATACTAGATCTCAGAGCAGCGAAATATTAAACCTCATAAGACATAGGATAAGAACAGTGGATACACACTTTTCCTATGTTGAGATTTGCACAGTAGATATACCGAAGTGAAGGCCATCATGGTTTCCACCATGTAAGAGACTGTCAGTTTCCAATTCCATGGGAGTCACCTTATTCAGTTGGGCATGCTTTCGATTACTCATCATGGTGGTACTTATTTCTCCACACATTATCACATGCATTTTTAAAACCTGCAGCACCCTTTTTTCTTTCCACTTGCTTAGCAGAATTCTCAGTATTTTTCTAAGTGTTCATTTCAAGTCCTACTTGAGTTAAGTTACACTTTATCACGAATAATAAAGTTTACAATGATAATTATTTTATCATCAAATATTTGCCTCATAATTACAATAACTCAAACTTCCAAAGTACTTATCATGGATCAGATATTGTACTAAGCATTTTACATTTCTTAACTCATTTAAAATTTACAACTGTCTTAAAAGGAAACAAACTTTATAATCAGCACCACAATATTTAATACTTAAGGAAAAAAGCCAACTAAAGTGTAATAGTTATATTCTCTAGCCACACAGTGAGCTTCTAATGAAAAATGTAGGTAAATTATTGTTTTACTTTTAATTTCAAAGTAACACAATATTGGACATATAAGTGATATTAAACCACATCTTCAATAGATTATACCTTGATCCAAGAAAAAGAAAAAGAAAAAGGTATGGGATTGCTTCACCAAGAACCTCAGTTTCCTGTTCTGTCATAACAAACTATCATAAATTTAACAGCTTAAAACAATATGAATGCATTATCTTATTATTTATATTGGTCAGATGTCCAGGTACAGTGTGGCTCAGCTGAGTCCCATGCTTAGAGTCTCACAAGGCAAAACTCAAGGTGTCGAGCTGGCCTGTTCCTTTCTGGAGGTATGGGGATGAATGGCTTTACCAGCTAACTGAGGTTGTTGGCCGAATCTAGTGTATGTAGGATAGAGATCTAGGGGTCACCATCTTCTTGCTGGCTGCCAATTGGTACCGCCTTTAACCCCTACAGGCTTGTCTCTAGTTCTTAAAACTACGACCGCACATCTGAGAGTCAATAATGGAAGATTAAATTGTTCTCATTCTTAGAATCTGCACTTTCTCTGCTCCACCTCTTCTGTCTCCTGTCAGAAAAAGTGCTCTGATTTTAAGGGTTTACATAATTAGATTGGAGCCACCAAGGTAGTTCAGGAAAATCTCCCTATTTTAAGGTCTATAACCAAAATTACCTCTGCAAAGTCCCTTTGCCAAGTAACGTAATAGATTCATAGGTTCAATTCATGGATTAAAGCATGGACATTTTTGAGAGACCATTCTGCCTTCTGCACCAGGTACTCGTTTTTGTTTTCTTTAACTCATACATTGCTAATATAATTTTTTTGAATAAGCATTGGAGTTTATGTCCAAAATATCTGCAATACTACAGAGTACATGAGAGTAAAAGTAACTATTGGCAAGGAATACATATAATGTTTCTGCTGTGGCTTTAGCTTTTAAAAAGTTATTTCTGAAAAAAAGCTATGCCATTCCAACTAGAAAAACAAAACTTGTTAAAGTTATTAAAATGCTCTTTGTGAAGCAGTAATTCCAAATTGTTAAGGGTATTGTATGAGATATTTTGAAAGATCTTTCTCTCAAAGTAAAAACATACTGAGTTAACTATTTTATAATTAGAGTTCAGTTATTTTAACAAACATTTACTAAACGCCCTAACTGATTGTAATGAAGAAGAGAAAAACTAACATTTATAGACATTACTCTCAATGAACTTACAATTTAATTATAATATAGTGGTTATAGAGGAAGACAAACAAAACCATTAATGACTTCATACCAAAAAGAAGATTAAATATTTACTTTATGACCTTTAAATTTCTCTTGTCTTTCCTTTTCCTCTTTAGGAGGCATTTATTAATATTATCCTCTCTTCTGTTAAAAATAAAATTTCACTCCTGACCACTGCTATGTAAAATTAACACCATAGGATCACAGAATTGACAGAGATATTAGATCTTGCAGGTCCAACCTCCTCAATTTATAAGGCATAACTGAACCTTTTTCCTGCTTGCAAGCTCATTAAAGAATAAGTGCTTCAGAACAAAAGATTTGCCCAACCCAGTCAGATTCAAGAGCTATGTAACACAGTGTTAGATCTCCGAACAGGAGGGTTTAAAAGAACATGGTTGCTCTTCACATTTTCTATTTCAAAATACGAGTCATGCCTATGTTCTATGTTCCCCTATTTGTTAAACTTCAAAATTTCAAAACTTTTAAAGAAATTGGGGAAACAGTTCTTCTTTATGAATGACTTTCTGCACATGTTGTAAAATGTTTAGCTACCCTCGATTTCACCCAATAAATACCACTAATTGGAGTGACAAATTTCCCCTTTGTCTCATCCAAAAAAATCAGAGAAAAATGTGTATTTTTTCCAAGTCTTCACAGGTGGATGGGGACTAATCATATTAACTAAGTATGATGGAAAATACATCAGTTTCTGTTTTACTATTAATGATTTAGAATATTTTGTGTGAATGAAATAGAAATCTAACTAGGAAATTCCAATGTTCATTTAAATATGTCACAAAGGACAGAATATAATAAATAAGCGTTAAAGACAGAACATGTGACTATTACTGTGAATTCAGATTTTAACCTGGGCAAAACACACCATTTAAAGTTGCAATGTCACTATACAACAATAATTCCCCAATCACAAAAGATACTTCAAGAATGAAACTTATGGCACCCTAAATATTGTGATAGTCTTCTTTAATTACTCATTTCATATAAATTCACAATGAGGAAAGATCAGAAGTTTCTAGAAATAATATATTTTTTTCTTTTAAGGCAAGTATATATATTTTTAGTTTTATGACTTTTATTCACATCAAATAGGTGTTTGCTGACTTGACAGATTATAATAACAGCAGTGTATTCACAACACATGATTTTATGAATAAGGATTAAAGATGAGAATGGAATCAGTCACAAGGAGGCCTTTCTATTTAGCCACCAAAATATTGTCCTAGGGCAAATGAAATCCTGGAAAATGGATTGATTACAGGGCCTGGCCCAGAGGTCAAGTTAGTGAGTGGGAGTTTTTCGTTTCATTATGTTTTATTTTGTTTTTATCTCAGCTTCAAGATTGAAAGTTTGTTGGGGTATGGAGCCAGCCAGGTTATTTTGTTACCCATTTGTTTTTACAATTGTTTTGTCACTAGATTTCCATGCATGTAGTTGTGTTATTTAAGGTCCTGTTTTTATTTTATTTATTTATTTATTTATTTGTTTTTGAGTCGTAATTTTGCTCTGTCTCCCAGGATGGAGTGCAATGGCGCGATCTCGGCTCACTGCAACTGCCGCCACCTGAGTTCAAACGATTCTCCTGCTCAGCCCCTCAAGTAGCTGAGATTACAGGTGCCCACCACCAAGACCAGCTAATTTTTGTATTTTTAGTAGAGATGGGATTTCACCGTGTTGGCCAGGCTGGTTTCAAATTCCTGACCTCAGGTGATCCACTCACCTCGGCCTCCCAAAGTGTTGGGATTATAGGTGAGAGACACTGCGACTGGCCTTAAGGTCCTTTTTGTTTTGTTATTAAAATTTAAACCTCCAGCTTGAAGATTATTTTTCATAGGTCTACTTTCTCAGTCATCTGTTAATAAAACAACATCTAGGAACACCAACTTCTTCAATCATCAAATAAAAACAAACACATACTTAGCCATTTTTGTTCATATTTTTTGCAAATTCCAATTCATTGTTTTCTTTGTCCTTCTTATCATTATTTTCTGAAGTTTGTATAAATATTTGTATGTCTTTTCATTTGTCCATGTTTATGAATATTTTCTTTTGTAAGTCTCTTTTAAAAATGCATGCTTATCTAAAAACCCCTCTTTCTTTTGTTTCTCATCTGCCTATGCTGTCAAGTTTAATTTTAAAAAAATCTTTCATATCTCTTTAGTGATTGAGTAAAAAAACTTTCACTTTTAATTTAATTGCTTCCAATACAAAAATAATTGATGAGAAACAGGGAAGCTATACGATTTGTTAGTGTTTGAATGAAGCTTTGATATTATCTAGTTGAATATGTAGATTTTACATATCAGACAAAAGTTTAGAGAGGTTAAGTGCCTTTCATAAAATCACATAGGTAGCCTGTGGATTTTTATGCTCAGCTATTTTGATTCAACAGTCAATGTTATTTCTGATCAAAACAATGTTATGTTTGTATCTCTAACAGGGTTAGAAGGAAATATTAGAGATAGAATTTAGAAAATCATATTTTACAAACTTAAGAAAACATATATAAATAAAAAGATTGCTTGTCTGCAGATAAGAAAAGCAAGTATATTTTACCGCTAGGTTGTAGTAGAAGGCTAAAAATATTTTATAAAATTGAGGATGTGGTTGGGTGTTACCAGATTCTAAAAAGAAGAAAAATAACTTGTTTTGGAAAGTCAATTGAAAATAGTTTTGAAGATCTATTACAGAATTGATTCCATAAAACCTGGATGTCATCCTATGTAGACAAGGTTTGACCTAATTTTCCAGACTGGGATTGTGTCTTTAAAGCACTTAAGCTGAACTAGACAATTTCATCCACTCATGTTCTTGATAAAATGAAATTCCCGTTTGCTTCTCATTACCTCTAACATGAGCACATGCAGTTACAGGATGTTATTGTAATTATGATTAGAGCTTAAAAAACAAACAAGAAAAATTACCATACTAGCTAGAAAATGCTGGGAAACCACATGTCACAAACTTTGAGATGTTTACCATTAAAAAAAAAAAAATCACATGTAAGCTCCATGCAAAAACCTGTGTTTGAAACAAAAGTCTAAAATGTAAGCTCTAGACCCCTCTTGAGAAAGCCAATTGCACAGGTCATAAAGTGATTTTAGAACATACATGTATTTCAGTATGATATTTAAGAATCTCATCAGTGCTCAAAGGCTACTTAAAATGGTGAAGCCAGGAGAAATTTACCCTAAGCTTTGTGTTCACTTGAGTAGTTACACAAGAATGAATTGGAGCACAGCTGTAGCTCGTTTTGAATTAGGACAACTGAGAAAGGCAAATGAGTATCATTGTTTCACCTAATCGGTAGATGCTATTGACACAATGATAGAGGCATGACACACAGAAATTCTAGGCAGAAAAGGGTAGATCCCCAGTGAAACCCCACCCCCAAACCTAAAAGCCAGAAACCGTGGCCCAAAGTGAGAACTTCTATTCCTATTTTCCTGCTTGAATATTGCCTTTTTCTAAACCACCTATGCCCACTCCACCCCATTCTGTGCCTATAAAGACCCCAGACTCAGCCAGCAGCAAGAAGCAGCAGCTGGACAACAGGACAATTACAACTGGACAATGGAGAGAAGCAGCTTGACTTCAGAGGGACAGCTTAATGGCATAACTTTGGAGAAGAATCCAGCCAAAAACAGCCAAACTTCAGGGGAAGATTACCTACCCCCATATCCCCTTTTCAGCTCTCTTTCCCTCTGAGAGCCACTTTAATCATCAATAAAATCCCTCACACTTATCCATCCTTCAATTTGTTCATGCAAATTCATTTTTCCTGGACGTTGGACAGGAGATCAGGAGCCACAAGTGAAGATACAAAAGGCTGTCACAGCTGGGTGCAGTAGTTCACACCTGTAATCCCAGCACTTTGGAAGGCCGAGGCTGGCCAACATGGTGAAACCCTGTCTCTACTAAAAATACAAAACAATTAGCTGGACTTGGTGGCACACGACTGTGATCCCAGCTACTCGGGAGGCTGAGGTAGGAGAATCACTTGAATCCAGGTGGCAGAGGTTGCAGTGAACCGAGATTGTGACATTGCACTCCAGTCTGGGAGACAGAGCAATATTCCATCTCAAAAAAAAAAAAAAAGACTGTCACACAGGCCCTTTGCTCTCACTGGCAGATGGCGGCCACGGACCCACTGAGCTATTAACATGTAAGCCTTCTGTAGAAGGCAGAGCTAAAACAGCACTGTAACACGCCCTCTGGGGCTTCAGAAGTCACCGGCACCCTGCCTAGACACTGCCGCAGAGACTGCAAGGAGTTCACTCCTGCCTATGCCCAAAAGCACTCGCTCCAGTTCCTGCACCCGCTCTCATGCACGCTCCCTCTCTGGAGTGGTGGAATGAAGCTGGACCAAATGAGTGGAGTTTGATCCTGCCAACACCAAAATGGCTGGCTCGTTCAAGCCCTCATGCACTCCAGTTCCCGCCTCATTCGCTTGCGCTCTCTCTTCTGTATGGAGTTGAGAGCAGCGGGCTGAGAAAACAAGGCATCCTTGTCATGAGTCCCACAAAGCAGTCAGGGAAATATCCTGCTTCGTTATTAAATAAAAAGATGTAAAACATGAGGTACTGACGGATTTAAGCTCTGACTTATTCCCTGATCATTTACAGGTTAATGGATATCTGAATTAACAACGTATAACCTAGAGTGTGTGTGTGTGTGTGTGTGTGTGTGTGTGTATAGTCTCGTTGACTGAAAGGAAGTATTGGAATAAGGATCCAAAAATCTCTGCATGTATTCCAGATCTGCATACTGCACTACATATAGATGGGTAGAGACTATTTACCAACTCTATCTAAAATATATATGTATATAATACTTCAGATGAAAAGGCCATTGAGAATTCTCTGAATATATTTTTAAAAGGTAAAATAATAGAAGAAAGCTGCTATGACCAACATAAAGACTATGTCTTCAGGCCAGTAGTGTTCACACAATGTAAGAAAAATATAATTAAGACATTTATAAAATTATCCATTCATGTACTTATTCATTCAACAAGTATCTTAGATGCTGAAAATATGTTAATTAACAAATAGATTAAATTCCCTACACTTGTGGGGCTTACATTCTAGTGAAAGTAAGCATGATAGATTGGTAAATTATGTATTAGAGGATAATAAAGGCTAACTAGAAAAGTAAAATAAGTTTAAAATGCTCTGAAAGGGGAGAAGATTTGTTTACGCTTTTAACTAAAATGGTCAAGAATGATATCCTTAAGAATGCGGTATTGAGGCTAAGGCACAATGTTGTGATGGAGAGGGATTTTAAAGTTAAGGAAAGATACAAAAATCTTAGATAAATCCAGGCAGAAAAACTGAGTACATAACAAAGAGTAATGCAAAATATCAGATGTTCCCTTCTCAAATCCAAACAACAAAAAGAGACAGGACAATACTGACAGAGTCTAGAGGAGGACATTTGAGCACAAAATTCTAACTGAGTCAAGTAGGTGACTCCTGTTTGACAATACCTGAAAGTCATTTTATGCTAATGCTTGAATTCAGAAATTATCATATTTAAATATATTTTTTAAAAATACCAAATATGTACTGAAGAAAATAGATTTATTCTTAATGAGAGAGCTAAAGAATAGAAAATGTATTAAGAAAAAATTATGGAAAATAAAACATTGAAATTATGCTTTTATAAATAAATAGTTATTGTGAATGTAGTTATATAATGATACAAGATCAAAATGATTTTCAAAGGCAAGAAGAATTCATTTCTTTTTTCTCTTGGTTTTATGTTGACACTTAATTCAAGGGTAATGTTTCCTTATGTTTTTGATTATCACTGTCTGTTAGACTTTATGCTTAGAACAAAATACTTTTGGGAATAATTAAATGATTGTTTTAATAAAATCTTCCTTCAGACAGTTTTGTTTCGTGCAATATGTTGTTACCATTCTTTGCTCCCTTAAACCAAATATAACATTTGTGAGTTCCTGGGCCACTCACATAATTTAATGACAAGAAGGCAGGATGCAAATCCTTGCAAGGGCTACTTGATTTGTCTTTGCACTCATATTCCATGAAGACACACACACATATAAACACACTATATATACACATATATATGTATATCTGTGTGTATGTGTATACATGTATACAAATACATGTACTTTATGTATGTATATAGTGTGTATATATACATATAGTGTATACAATTATATATAAACTGTATATGGTGTGTGTGTGTATATATATGAGACCAATAATTCATGATTGGTTGCCAATATATATAGGAGTATAATGATACATAGATATATGTATATACATGTGTATATATACACATATATATGCACATAATATATACATACATTGATACATATATACATACATATATAGTGTATATGTATAATATGTGTATATTTACATGCATAGATATATTGCATGCTTATATATACACACATATATGCACTTTACATATACACAACTATATATACACATATATACAGACAGATATATGTATATATGCATGTACATAGACAATATATGCACACTATAAAGATATACATATTATGTATATACATATATGTGTGTATATATACACACATACATATACACACACATAGATATCTGTATATATGTGTGCATATATGCAATACTCTAATTCTTGCTTCAGAAAACACTACATATGATACAGACAGGAGACAGGAAATACTGTATAGAAGAGGGTGATTCCCCAGCAAAGGTCCCACTCTCAAGCTTAGAAACCCATGACCCTTAGTGAGAACAGGCATTTTTGTTTTTATGCCCCAAAAGTTGCCTTTTGTCCCATCATGCCCCCCTGTCCTGAACCCTATAACACCAAATCCCAGGCTCCAGAAAGAGATGAGCAGACGAGTGGCAGAAAAGTGTGGCAGAGAAGGAGAGAAGAGAAGGAGCATCTGAATGCTGAGGAGAGTTTGGGACGATCAAAGAGGAGATTGGCCACTGTATGGCCAAACTCCAGAGGAAGATCAACTTCCCACTCCATCCCTTTTCCAGCTCCCCATCCATCCCACTGAGAGCCACCTCCACCACTTAATAAAACCCCTGCATTCACTCTTCAAGTCCGTGTGCAACCTGATACCTCCCAGATTCTGGACAAAAACTTGGGTGCCAAGAGGGCCCTGAGCTGGTTAACACTTAAGCCATCTACAAGTGGCAAAGCTAAAAGAGCACACTGTAACATCTACTTGGGCTGTGGGAGTCACAGACACCCACTCCTAGACACTAGCATGGGGCCAGAGCCCAAAGTGCTTGCCCCGTCACCTGCAGCTGCCTGTCTGCATACTCCCCACTTGTAAGGGGTTTCAGCTCACATTAACCGAACAACAAGCCACACCCCTGTCGTATATCCTGAGATGTGGGGCCAGGGAATTCTCCCATTTCACAAATATCTCTGTGTATATATATACAATTTATTTTATACATATATATATACACACACACACATACACACACACACATACATACACATAGATATATATAATATTCTATTGCTTCTGTAACAAATTATGACAAACTCAGTGGATTAGAATGATACAAATTTATTATCATATATTTCTTCAGGTCAGAAATCTAAAATGAGTCTTCAAGGATATGCTTTCCCTGAAGGCTATAGAAGAAAATCCATTTTGTTGCATTTATTAGCTTCTAGAGGCCACTTGCATCTCTTGTGCCTGGCCTCTCTTCCATCTTCAAAGCCAGCAGCATAACATCTTTAAAACTCTGTTCAACTCTGCATTCCTTATCATACCTTCTCTGATTAACTATTCCTTATATAAGGACTCTTGTGATTGCCGTGGGTCCAGATAATCCACAAAAGCCAGGTTAATCAAGATCTTTAAATTATTTACATCTACAAATGTTTTGGCCATGTAAAGTAACATACTCACAAGTTATAGGGTTGAGGACATGGACATTTCAGGGATACTATACAGTGTAACAGATGAACAGAGAGAGAGAAAAAGACGGACAGAATAGAGAGAGAATATATATACACCAGAATAGACAGAAAATACATATACACCAAGGCATCCTGGTTGCAGTACAAAAGTTCATCATTTAAGTTATTTTATCTTTCCATTCACCTAAAGGCCATTTGATACATTAAAAATTAATAAAGTGAATATTAAGTTATGTTATAGTGGGAAAAACTGCTGTTAAAGAATGCATGTGAACAATTACTTAGTAAGAATGAATAATTAGCTATTCTGTATAAAATGCAACAGTTTTACAGATTTCTCTTCTTGGAGTCCTTTAATATAGATATATACTGTTAGAACGGAGAGAGAGAGGAGAAGGAACACCAAATGAGAGAGTGGTTCAATAGTTGAGACAAGTTTATTGAGAGCAAACCTGAGAAGGGCTTCTGACTGGCAGGGTCAGGAGCAAACCTCTCTTAGAGCCTGAGGCTTTTTCAAAGGGCCTGATGGGGGAAGTGTGTTCTGAGAGAAGTTCCTGTTGGGGAGGCGTTAGGGGAGTGCTGGCTGGTTGGGACTGCTGGGGACTCTGATAAGCTTGGTTAGGGTTGTTATGCTCTGTTGAAGATACAGGTGGGGCTGACTTTTGCATTTTGGTCAAATGGCAACAGATAGTTTTGAGAAATGGAAACTTGATACTTTAAGGTGGTGGAGTCTCATTAAGATAGCAGTATTATTGTCCTATCACATACAATACTCCAACTTTTACCTTCGAAGAAAGTAAAAACAGAACTATAAAATAAAAATCCCTGAGAGCTTAGAGAATCATTTCTCTGTGAGAGAAGATACAAATTTTTTAGAAAGGATTTTAGGCTCTCTTAGCTTTTAGAAACTTCCAAATTCCTTGCCAGCATGAAGAAAGTGCTCTTTGAGCAATTTTAACTTTTTTAGGTGCTTTCATTAAAGGGAAATTTGAGGAGATTTTTACCTGCAGGGACTAAATGACTATATACTGTAATAAGAAATACCACTATGCGCCTTAGCTTTTCACCATTGTGTTCACGAGGCTCTTTCATTGAGTAGCATTCTAAAATAACTTTAAGCAGGATGAGATATTTAAATATATACAAAAAATTGCTGTTTTGGAATGCTTTCCAAAGCAATGAACTCTAATTACCAACATTGGCAAAGTAAATACTACCTATTATCATGAAGATGATCTATAAAAGAGAACAAGTTCTAAGACAAATAATGCTATAACACAAAGGAGAAGCAGACTGGAGGGCAAAGGAAGATGTGGTTTTAGTTTGACATCCTCAAAGACATGTAGAGAATTACAGGCATCATCAGGATTGGTAGTGATCTTACAGATTAATTTTTTGAATAACAATTACAGACATCACGAGCTAGAACTTGAGAGCTGGAAAGCTCTCTTTGGCCACATGTAGTGAAATGTAGAAAGGGGATATTACTGCAATAGCCTGCATAATGGTGAACAACACTGCTGCATCTTGTACATATCATGAGCCAAAGGTAGTCATAACTAGAGATTGGGGGTAGAGATGCCAGAGGAAAAATAACACTTAAAAAATGCAAACTGATCAAATATCAAGTATGCATTATGGGCATAATTGAGGAATGGCAGAAGATTAGATAATAGCAGTTAGAAATGAATAAATGTGTGCATGTAAATTTTTCTTTATATATGGGAAAACAAATCTTATATTTCTTTTTTACTTTGTGTAGAACACACAAGGGAAAAAAGCCCAAGGGCAGGCAGAATAAACGAGAAAAATAAAATGACAGAAAGATTGAGTCTCAAGTGGCTTAGCTAAGCAAATTTAAATGTCTTGCTGAGTTCTTAAAGGAAAAAAAAAAGATTCAGGTTTTTTCTGTTTGTTTTCTTCCTTTGGGATTTTGGTTAGTACATGGTATTTATATTCTATTTTTGAGTGTAGTTTTTGTTTGCTTCTTTTATTTTTTGAGTGAATCCTTTTATGTGCATTTGACAGAGATTTACATTCATATATCCAGTGGGGCACACATGACATTTCTCCGTAGAGCATATTGGCACAGATGATGAACCTTTTCTTTTTCTTTAGGTTATTTAATGACTACTTGATAGAATTAGATGATCGTTTCCACATTGTTTGGCACTCACAATGTAATAGAGCTAAACATAAAATGATTTGGAATCAGTCTCTAAGAAAAGTTGCTATCAAACTGCATTTTCCTAAGATGTCCCTTATTCGTTTTACAGTTTTGTCCTGAATATTTAGCCTAACATTTTGTAGTACTGGTAAGTGAGGACATGGTAATAATCTGACTTCTTGGTTGTATGCATATCATCCTGACACCTGATTTTCCTATGGGGATTCATGATTGCACAAAGCTGCCAAGTTATTACAGTCCTTCCTGAAAGATTGCCTCTAGTGATGTCACAACATCAGACAGCAGCTTTAGTTGACACTGAAACATCACTTCCAGAAAACGGTTGCTTTGGGCATATTTTTACTTTAGCTGTGACAACTCCATATAATCATCTAAATGACATACCTGTGGAAACAACATTAATCAACAGCTTATTCTATGAATCTTTCTATTTAGTAATTATTCATTGCCTGCCTAGTTTTTCACTTTATTTTTCAGAATGCCACATTAAACATTTCTATTGAAAAATGATACACAATGTTTCAGTCCCTAACCTTTCATAGCAGAGTAATATAAATGTCTTCATTTTCAAGATCGACATGACTACCATATAAAACAATTTTGAAAGCTTCCTTTATTACTATAGTTTAATTCAACTTGTGTAACAAAAGAACCCAGCACACACGATCAAAAATATGTGCTTGCAAGACCAAATAGAGGATTAAAGAGACAATTTTAGAGGAGACAAATCAAATCACAGATAAAGAGGATTAAATTTTTAAAAATACAGCATTTACTGATATACTAAGATAACTGCATTTACATTTTTGGTTATTTCTATAAGACACAAGAATGACATGGTAATACTCATAAATTATTGGTCTCCAAAACTATTTACCTACTTCATGTTTGTTGTCTTAAGAAAGATATTTTTCAACAACTCTGAAGTGTAATGCTGTATCACTTCTTACTAAACAAAATTTGAGACTATTCCATGCAGTATTTTTCCTTATGATTGCATCATATATCTTGTTGGCAAAAAGTCCTCCATTACATTATTCTAAAGAAGAAGAAAAAGTTTCTGACACTTTCATCATTCTCTCTCTTTTTGACATTCCCAATAGGGCCATACACTGCTGCCTGATTTTCTCTCCTGACAGCAAACCAAGCCAGACACAAATTCAAATGACAGATTGGGGGCTATGGGGTGGAGGAGCAAAAGGCTAGGTTTATACAGTAGCTTGAAAAAGTTTCTCATAGCAAAAATAGTAGTATGTCATAGATCAAAACAATGTATAATAAATGATTTGGTTAAGATATCCAGTCTTTTCAACCCTGGTCTAATTAGGATCACTCCTTCTCACCTCAGATTATCTTATCCCCCACAGTCCTATATAGAATTGTATATGTCATCATTTGACATTACAGGTATCACTGTATCTCAGGACAAAAATGAGTTTTAGGATGTCCTAAAAATTTTACCCGTAAAATTATTCTGGATTATCCAGGTGAGCTCTGAACCCAAAAATTATTGACTTATAAGAAGAAGTGAAGACACAGAGAGAGAAGGAAAAGACATAGAAGAGATGGTCAAATACAGAAGGAGGCAGTAATTGAAGTTATGCTATTATAAACCAAAGAATGTCTGGAGCCACCAGAAGCCAGAAAAAGCAAGAAACAATTCTCCCCCGAAGCCTTTGGAAGGAGGATGGCCCTGGTGACACTCTGATTTCAGACATCTGACTTCCAGAACTGAGGGAATAGTTTCTAATATTTTTAAGCCAACAAGTTAGTGGTAATTCATTATAAAACACTGATACAACATTGAATAACTCTAGTAGAGATCATATGCAGTAGCCTGATAATATACAAGATAAGGTAGGCATTAAATAGATCACTAAAATATAACTAAACCAGTGTTAAGATAAGGGACGTCCAATATATCTTTAACACTAATCACTACATTGGTTGCTACTGGTTGCCTACATTGTAGGCAATATATGTTTCTATGCATATTGTCAACTATATATATCATAACAAATAGTATTATTATAAAAATAATATTAATAAAACTTAATTAATGTAAAAGTAACATTATCCATGGAGAGAAATAAAAGATAAAAAATTCCTCTTGTGTATATTTTACATCTTGTTTCTCTAAATAGGTTGATGCTGCTCAGCACAGCACCTATATTAATTTCCTGGGGCTGAAATAACAATATATCACAAACTGAATGGCTTAAGCAACAGAAACTTGTTATTTCACAGTTCTGGAACCTAAAAGTCTAGGATCCAGGTACTCTCAGAGTCATGCTCCCTCTGAAGGTGCTAGGAAAGGATCTGTTTCCTGTCTCTCACCTAGCGTCTCATCGTTCATTGGCTTGTGACAGCATTAACTCCAATCTTCACATCACATTCTCTCTGCATTCAAATATTGCCTTTTAATAAAGACACTGAGATATTGGATTAGAATCCACACTAATAACTTTATTTTAATTTGTTCATCTGCAAAATACCCTATTTCCAAATTAGGTCACATTGACAAATACTGGGGAGTTAGAACCTTAACATCCTTTGGAGAATCATAATTCATTCTGTAACACTGCTCAACTTAATAAGTGTGAATTGAGTTGTTAAAGGGTATGTGAGAGGGAAGAGAAAATAAATACTTTTTGGAGACTTGAAAAGATATTTAAAAGAAAGAATATAATAAATATAATTTTGATTTAGGTAGAGTTTTCATGTGCAAAAATATTGTCCATGTGTAGCATACATAACAGAGTCACATATTTATTACAAGGCAGCTCCTCTATTTTCTATAGCTGAGCTAGTTTCGACTTGTGAGTCTCCAATCCAGAGTATAGCTGGGTGGCGGAGGAGAGCTTAACTGAGATTAGCAAAATCTTTGATTTAAGGTAGGCTCATTTGGGTAATTCAGTTTTTCAGGAGCATTCACTCTCTCTCAGGTTTTCTTCCTATCATTATGGATATCTCAAGATCTGAGAGATACAAGATAGGGTTCTAATATATGTGGCAGACAGTGGGAGAGAGAAAGGTTTCAAATCAGTGTGCTACCTGGGTGATTTCCAGTACTTGCTGTGGCCTGGTTGGTCTGGCCTGCGAGTATATCCACTGGTGAAGATTGCTGGAGAAGATTGCAACTGGTGAAATTGTGGTCTTTCCTTTAGGATGAATTCAAGACAGTAGTCTTTCTTGTGATTTGTCATTATGTTTGCCCCTGCTGATGTTATAGACCTCTCTGAAGCTAGTCACAGTTTCTACCCAGATTCTGACTAGTTTGCTTCATCATGAGCTCTGTGGAATTTACCACATCTGTCACTATGGCTATGATAGGCAAGTCTTTAGGCTCTTAATTCAACTTCATTTGCTTCTGCAGTGGAGTATGTAGAAATTTCTGTTACCTTTCATGCCAAAAGGGAGCTAGAGAGGTTCAAAACAGCAAATGCAGGCCAGTTCCTCCATGACTCACCATAATCCACTGCCACCTTTTACTATACTCCAGCCTTCCTACACTTGCATGAGACCACCTTGCAAATATAATCCAGTCAGAATTCAAGATACGGAGAGCAGGTACAAACCCTTTTTTTGCTTTTGGTTTATATGTTCAATTCTACTACATTCCTTTGAGAATTCAGCTAATAGAGAGATCATGATATCGGCATTCCAGGACTTCCCGTTTGTCTTTCTCCTTCCCAGACCCCTTAATAAATAAGTGGAAATATTTAATTTTTATCTCTATTTGTCTGGAAGAAATGCCTCTTAGATTATGTCCTCTTTTTGAATGCGAGTTAATGCCATGGATATCTGTTATTGGTAGAAGGAGTATTAGTTACACACAAAGGAAGTGATTCTATAACTGATTTTATGAAAGTTGACTTGATATGGAAGCATGTGAACAACTTCAAATTACGGATTTTCAAAGACAAAGTGAATGGATTTGATGCCGCAGAAAACGTTATCCCCATTACTGCTAAATAATGCCAAGTTTAGTGGCATAAATTAAAGTGCATTTGCTTTCATTTAAAAAGGAACACATTGTTTCACATTTCTCATACATATCTCTATTTTTTAAAATCTTGCTTCTACTCTTGCTTCTTTCCCTCTTTTACATGTTCATAAAACACATATATAGACATTATCATGAGACAGGTACTGAACTACATACTGAAAATACACAAATAAATAAAATATACTATATTCCCTCAAATTTTTTTTTTTTTTTTTTTTTTTTTTTTTTTTTTGACGGAGTCTCGCTGTGTCTCCCAGGCTGGAGTGCAGTGGCGTGATCTCGGCTCACTGCAAGCTCCGCCTCCCGGGTTCATGCCATTCTCCCGCCTCAGCCTCCCGAGTAGCTGAGACTACAGGCGCCCGCCACCACGCCCGGCTAGTTTTTTGTATTTTTAGTAGAGACGGGGTTTCACCGTGTTAGCCAGGATAGTCTCGATCTCCTGACCTCGTGATCCACCCGCCTCGGCCTCCCAAAGTGCTGGGATTACAGGCTTGAGCCACCGCGCCCGGCCAATTCCCTCAAATATTTCATAGGCTAGTGTGAGTTAAACACATGAGATTTAATTAAATGTGGTTTTAATTTGGTTAAGTATCCACATCTCTTTACCTCGTACAATAAGACATCTTGGATATTTGCTGTTTAATCCTTTAGTTTTTCAGGTTTGGTAAAATGTCAGGCAAATAAACTGTATAAATAACTGATAAAAGGGGAGTGATATCAGCAAAAGAGCAGAGTGGGAGGTCCCAGCCTTCATCTCCCCTCCCCACCCGCCAAAAACAAAACAAAACAAAAAAAAAAAAAACAAAAACAAACAAAAAAAAAACACACACACACAGCTATCCATGAACAAAAGTCACTCTGGAAGGGTTCAGAACTCAAGTACTCCAGTTAAAAAGCTGCAGCAACATAGAACCAAAAAAAAAAAAAAAAAAAAAAAAAGTGAGAATAACTGCACAGAACAAGTAGAAAGAACAGCTTCATTTTGCCTGCATCACTCTGTCTCAGCACAAGTCAGCACAGTTGAGTAGTGAGAGGAGGCTCCTCAGTCCGTGAGTTCCCTTAATAGGCAAAAGGAGAACAGGACAAGCAAACAGCCTCTTCAGGTTTTTGGGGCACTGCCTGAAGGACTCACTTTGGTTTCACTCCACTCATATTGCTGGGGAGATAAGCATAGCTGAGTCATCTGGAGATGACTAGAAACAAAAAAGGGCAGGGGCTATCAATATCAGCCATGTGGCAAGTGCCACCAGGTCTCCAGTGGCCTGCCAGGCAGAGGACAACAGCAGCCTTTAGTGCTAAGGACATCAATACGGTTGCAACTGCCAGAGACCCTCAAGAAACAAAGAGATACCATTGTACACCCAGCTAAAGTGCCATTTCTTCCCCGCCCTCAATTGTTTTCATGTCTAGACCACAGACCCATGTTTGCTCTATGCATACCACGATCTGGATTCTGGCTCCACAGCTACTCTGAGTACACTCATTCCCTAGACACTGACACCACCACCATAGCAGACACACCTGTGTTCCACACACTGGCATATTACCACAAGAGGTGAGTCTATACCCGGAAACCCAGGGTTGCAATCAGTTAATACATGCCTATGCTTCAGGACTCAGCTTTACATCTACTCCATGTATGCCTTCAAATTAGACAAAGGCACTACTGCCACTGTGAGTTTATTCCAATGTTGAACCCAGTGCCAAGAGTAATACTATTGAAAATAATTTCTTTCCAAGGAGAAAAATAAAACAGAAGGATTTCAGCAGCCTCCACCACCAAGAACCAAATTATTCTTGCTGTCATTGTAGACAATTGCAACCTTGACTGCCAAGAACTCCCACAGTCTTCTCAATACTGACCTCAGTAAATGTTGTTGCATGGAGATTATGCCACTGTACTCTTCCCCTAGCTGACACTTCTGCACCCAACCCATCTAGCACGTTTGCATTCACCTTTGGGTGAAGGTCTTTCCCCACTGAAACCTATCCTTTAAGGCTGGATGACATTATTGTTCCCTCACATGTGAAAACATCAATAAAAATCTGGAAGAAACATGAAAATGTGGGAAAAACTACATCACCAAAAGAACACAGTAATTTTCTAATAACCACTCCAAAGAAATAGAAATCTATAAATTGCCCAGTAAAGAATTAAGAACAATCATTTTTAAAAAGCTCAGTCAGCTACAGAACACAGACATCTAATCATCAGGAAAACAATACATGAACAAAATGAAAAATTCAGCAAAGAGTTAAAAACCGTAAAAAAGAATTAAATTCTGGAACTAAAACATATAATGAGGGAGATAAAAAAAATAATAGAGAGACTTAATAACAGACTCAATCAAGCAGATGAAAGAATCAGCAAAAATAAAGAGAAATCATTTAAAATTATTCATTCAGAGGAACAAAAATTTAAAAATAAATAAAAAGCTGCCGGGCCCTGGTGCTCACACTTGTAAGCACAGCACTTTGGGAGGCTGAGGCCAGTGGATCACAAGGTCAGGAGTTCAAGACCAGCCTGAGCAACATAGTGAAACCCTGTCTCTACTAAAAATATAAAAATTAGCTGGGCATGGTGGTGTGTGCCTGTAATCCCAGCTACTCAGAAGACTGAGGCAGGAAAATCGCTTGAACCTGGGAACTAGAGGTTGCAGTGAGCCAAGATTGTTCAACTGCACTCCAGTCTGGGCAACAGAGTGAGACTCCATCTCAAAATAAGTAAATAAGTAATAAAATAAATAATTAATTAAAAGCATGAAGAAAGCCTACCATGAAATACAGCATTAAGCAAACAAATATGCAAACTATGGAGTCCTATAATGAGAAGAGAAAGGGATAGAAAGAATATGTGAAGAAATGATGTATTCTCAAATCTCAAGCAAAGCGGAATGAAAATCCACATTAGTGATGCTGAAAAAATCCCAGATAAGCTGAATATCAAGAAATCTTCACTGAGACATATTATGATCAAATTACCGAAATTCAAAAACAAATACATTTGAAAGGAGCAAGAGAAATGCAAATCATCACATATAAGCAAATCCTCACAAGACTATGTACGAATTTCTCAACAATACATCTAGCCAAGGCTAGACATATTGCCTTCTTTAGTAGGTTACTTCATCAGCATTTTTGGTAGAGTAGTGAGGAAGTGAAAAAGAGCAAGAACTTGCTGAAAACATAGCTTCTAGATAGCCACTATATTGATGTATCAAAAATGTCTATTTTTGTTTTTATTACAATTTATTTGGGGGACTTAGCCAAAAATTTTGCCATGGCCAATGTTGAGAAAATTATTTCCTATTAGCCTTTCAGGGTTTTTATAGTTTTAGGTCTTACATTTAAATTGTTAATCCATTTTGTGTTAATTTTTACATATGGTGAAAGTTAGCGTCCCAGCTTCAATCTTCTGCGTATATGTAGCCACTTATCTTAACACCATTTATTGAATATGGAGTCCTTTCCTCATTACTTGTTTTTGTCAGTCTTGTTAAAGAACAGATGGTTGTAGGTGTGTAGCTTTGTTTTTGAGTTTTCTAATCTGTTCCGTTGGTCTATGTGTCTGCTTTCATACCAGTACCAAGGTGCTTTGGTTACTATGGCTTTATGGTATAGTTTGAAGTTGGGTAGTATGATGCTTTGAGCTTTGTTGTTTTTGTTTAGGATTGCTTTGACTGTTTGGGCTCTTTTTTGGTTCTGTATGAATGTCAAAATATTTTTTTCTAAATCTGTGAAGAATGACATTGGGAGTTTGCTAGGAATAGCACTGTAAATTGCTTTGGGCAATACTGCCCTTTTTACAATATTGATTCTCCCAATGCTTTAGCATAGAATATTTTCCCATTTATTTGTCATTTCTGATTTCTTTAGCAGTGTTTTGTAGTTTTGCTTGTATAGATCTTTCACCTCTTCAACTAAGTTTATTCCTAGGTATTTCATTTTCTTTGTGGCTGTTAGAAGTGGAATTGTGTTCCTGATTTCACTCTCAGACTGGATTTGTTTGTGTATAGAAATACTACTAATTTTTATATATTGATTTTGTATGCTAAAACTCTACTAACATTGTTTATCAATTCTAGTGGCCTTTTGGCTGAGTCTTTAGGATTTTTCAGGCAGGTAGAGAATTATATAATCAGTACAGAGAGATAGTTTGAATTCTATTTGGATTTCCTTTATTTCTTTCTCTTGCCTGATTGCTAGGACATGTCATGTCTCCCATTACTATGCTGAATAGCAGTGGTGAGAGTGGGCCTCTTTGTCTTGTTCCTGTTGTCAAGGGGAATGGTTCTAACTTTTGCCGATTCAGTGTGATGTTTGCTGTAAGTTTCCATAGACTGCTCTTATTATCTTGAGGTATGTTCCTTCAATGTCTAGTCTGATTAGGGTTTTTCATAAAATATGTTGGTTCCTATTGAAAGCTTTCTCTATGTCTGTGAAGATGATTGTAGGGTTTTTGTTTTGGCTTATCTTTATGTGGTGAATCATATTTATTGATTTGCATATGTTGAACCAGCCTTGCATCTCAGGAATAAATCCTACTTGATTGTAGCATATTAACTTTTTGGCATGCTGTTGGATTTGGTTTTCTATTATTTAACTGAGGATTTTTGTTTCTGTATTCATGAGGGATATTGTTCTGAAGTTTTGTTTTTTCATTGTGACTCTGCCAGATTTTGGTAGCCCCTCCTCCTCAATTTTTTACAATGGTTTTAGTAGAATTGATATCATTTCTTCTTTTTATATCTGGTAGAATTTGGCTGTGAATCTGTCTGGTCTGGGAATTTTCCTCGTTGGAAGGTTCTTTATGGCTGATTCAATTCCAGAAATGTGTATTTGACTATTTAAGGTTTCAATCTTTTCTTAATTCAATCTTGGGAGATTGTGTGCTTCCAGGAATTTACCCATTTTCTAATTCGGGTGCACAGTGTTGTTCATAGCAGTCTCTGAAGATCTTTTGTATTTCTGTGGGATCACTTGTAATATCACCTTTATAATTTCTGATTGTGCTTATTTGAATTTTCTTACTTTTTCTTTGTTACCCTAGCTGGGAATCTATCAATTTTTTTTTTTTTTGAAGAATCAGCTGTTGGTTTCATTGATATTTTGTATGGATTTTTGCATCTCAATTTCTTTAAGTTCTTCTATAATTTTAATAATTTATTTTCTTCTAGCTTTGGAGCTGGTTTGTTCATTTTTTTTTTTTTTTTAGTTCCTTTAGGTGTGAAGTTAGATTGCATAAGTAAATTTTATGATATTTTACCTTTTAAACAAAGAAAAATGTTTTGAATTATATATTCCTACAAGAGTATCAGTTAACATCATTCCAGTAAGGTTATCGGTTTTCTGTATTTGCAATGGAAGGTTATATGATTGAAAGTGTTAAGAAAGAAAGTGTTAAGAAAGGAATATTTAAGTAAAGCTTTTCAGAAATAATCAGGAAGAAGGCATATAAATATCTACCTTCGAGTAAACATTAATAAAACAAATGAATATACAAACAAACAGCAAAACCTTTTCCTTCCAAGCCCCGCAATTTACACAAGAAATGAAGATGAGACACATCTACCCCTTCACTAACGCAGACATAAAATTTTAATTTGATTAACTTAAAAATTTTAAGCTTTATACCACGGATACTTCATCTGTACTCTCTTTTTCCCTGTACAGGACCATCATATGGATTGAATTATAAATGTGGTCTTTTGTGACTGTCTTCTTTCTCTAGCCATAGTGTTTTCAAGGTTCATCCATATTGTCACAGGTAGCAGTACTTCATTTTTTATGGATGCACACTTGGTCCCTCCCTCTGTCTATCAACAGTCAACTGGATTGTTTCCACTTCTTGCCTATCTCAAATATTGCCATAAATATTTATGCACAAGTTCATCTGTGGAAATATGTTTTTATTTTTTCTGAGTATATACGCAGAAGTGTAATTGTCTAATCGTATGGTTAACTCTACGTCTAGTCATTTGAGGAATTGCCAGACTGTTTTCCATAATTAAGTCCCTTGTCACATATGTAATTTGCAAACATCATCAGTCATTTTGTGGGTTGTCTTTTTACTTTCTTGATAATGTCCTTTGAGGCATGAAAATTGCACATTTTGATGACTTCTAAATTTAATTTTTCATTTGTCACTTATGCTTTCTGTATCATATCTAAAAAACTTTTGCCAAATCCAAGGTCATGAAGATTTATCCCTATATTTCTTTCTAGAAGTCTTAAGTTTTGGGTCTTACATTTAGGCCTTTGATTAACTTAATTTCACTTTTGTATATGGTATGAATTAAGAGTTCAAATTTATTCTTTTGCATGTGAGTTTTTCATTAAACTAGCACTGTTTATTGAAAATGCTATTCTTTCTTCATTAGATTATCTCGGCATTCCTGCTGAAAATCAGTCTACCATTGATCTAAACGTGCGTCCATTGATCTTTATGTGTCAGTGACATATTGTGTTGATTACCATTCCTTTGTAGTAAGTTTTGAAATGAAAGAATGTGGATTCTACTTTATTCTTCTTCAGGATTGTTTTGGTTATCCTAGGCCCTTTGCAATTTCACGTGAATTTTAAATCATCTTCTCAGTTTCTACAAATAACTCAGCTGGGATTCTGATAGAAATTGCATTGAATTTGTAGGTCATTTTAGAAATTATTGCCATCTTAGCAATGTTAAGTTTTTCAATACATGAACGTGAGTTTTTTTATTTATTTAGATCAACTTTAATTTATTTCAATAGTGTTTTATAATTTTCAGAGTATAAACTTTACATTTTTGTTAAATTTCTTCCTATTTCATTATTTTCAATGCTATTGCAAGTTGAGTTATTTTCTTAATTTAATTTTAGGATTGTTCATTCCCAGCTATATTTTCATATGCATCCCTGAACAATAACTATGAAACCTATTATTTTAGTGTTCATTATTGACTATTTCTGAATACAACCTTAAATTTTAAGAAGTGATTGTTGGGAAAATATGGAATTAAAAAGTGGTCATCTTGTAGTCTTTTGATTCCAAAAGTAATACATATTCATTGGAGCAGTTTATAAAATGTTATGAAATAATTAACTCATTGTCTAAAAATAACTATAAAAACTTTAAAACAATGTCATGGAGTTTCTTGATACTGAGATAAAATATATAAAGAAATATGTGGATATAATATAGAGAAAAATCCATGGATATAAAAGTAGCATATACAAATGCAACCTATATAAATACACCTGTATAAAACTATATCCTGCATTTTGGCTTTCTTATATAATCAACTTTTCCCCACACTGATTAATATTCCTGAAGAATATCATCTTTGAAGATAACTTATTATTCTATGTGGATTGTGGCATTTTGTCACTTACATACAGGAAATATAAAAGTTATTTCCTAATTTTACTATTAGAAATAATATTTTGATAAAAATACTTTAGTAGTATTGAAATCTCATTATGTATAGTAAAGTAGTACATGCAAAATTACTCGGTCTAATATACCAAAATATCCTTTTTCCAATAAAATATAACTTTCTCTGTATTTAATGTAAATACGTAGTCTCTCAACTTACCTTAGCTTTAAACACTCTTACACTTCTGAAAATCTAGTTCCTAAATATTTTTCTAGAACTTTCTCCTTTAAATGCCCTACAAAAATAAAATATCTTCCAATTTTCTATGACACTTTTTTGTATCTTTGCTGAATATTTTTCTCTTCCTAGACTGCCTTTTCTCCATGAATAGCATGTTATATGTTACTTCTTCAAAGACTGTAAAAAAAAAAAAAAAGCAAAAACAAAAAAAAACCTCCCCTACAAAATTTTTCATTATATTCTTTGCTGTAAATAACTTCTGTAACACTTCCTTCTCTCTCTACCCTAGGCTTGAATTATTGGTACCTATTTATTTTAGCCCCTACCAAACCATAATTTCTACAGTATCAGTGTTTTTATTGATGAATATTTTCTTTATGCATAAAAGAATATCAAATACTTGTTGCACATATAATTAATTACATCTTTATGTTACACAAAATTGCAAGGGACTTTGATCTCAGGGCACATCCTACTTGTGATAATTTATTCTGTTGCAAGTAAAAAACAACACAGAAAAAAATCTTTGAATTGATTTTGTTAATTTGAACCATGTGTATGTTTATACATATTAATTGAATTGTATGTTATGATGTTCTCAAATATCAGGACACTGTAAAGTCAAGTGTAGAAAGATGCTCAGTATTTAAATCTCACTAATAATGGAATTTAGTTTTTGTAACTATAATTTATTCCTCTTTGAATATTAATCATATTCACTGAAAATATCTGGATATCTGTATATTTAAATTAAGTCAGAACATACATGCTTAATTGGGAGAAGAGGTTAGAAATCAATATTTATAAATGACAATTTTTCAGTTTCTCACTGCAAACATTAGTGCATTTTTGTAAGAAATACATTTTAGGCTCTTTTGAAAGAGAAAAAAAAGTTATCCTTATCATTTTACTTCCAATATCTGAAAATTATTTTATTTTCAAGAAAGTAATGGACCCTTAATAAAGCTCTCATTTTTACACAATTTTGTCTTGAGTTGACTACATCAGCTGTTCCTCCCTCCCTTCTACTATTTATGGAGTTTTCCCTCTGGTGGAATAAATTAATTAATTTGAGGAGGGAATATGTTCAAAATCAAAATGTAATGAGACAAAAAGTTTCTTTACTCACCTGTAGAACTGCTTCAAAAGAAAGAAGAGGTAAAAACAGACATCTTTTTTGTAGAGTGAGGGCCATATATAGAATACATATTAAAAATAAAAGAGGGATAAAAGTTGTTTATACCAGTAATAATAAAAAGTCATATAGAAATATATTTGAGGGCACCAAATGATACAAAGTAACACATATTCCATAATTCTAGTGTTTTTGTTTGGTTTTGTTTTTTACTTCCTAGCTTCCAACTTTCATTGATTAGGCTTTTCCTTTCACCCTACTTTATACTTCTAAGATAAACATTGTTACATATAGAGCAGAAGAACAGTTGTCTTGTGTTTGTTTTATTGGAAATCAATTATTATTTTTTCTTTCTGAGAAGATGCAAGTCCATACTAGTTGATATGTTAAAGAGAAGAAATAGTGTTCATTATGGAGAAGAGACAGAAATAGGAACAGAGACAAGATAGATAAACACATAAACAGAAGGAGAAGCAGAGTTACTATACAGTATGGGCAAAGCATGTGCATATACTCATATCTGTTTCACTCCTAAATACCTATTGGCCAAACACAGAGCCCTTCTCTCTAAAATATACTCTCTGATTTATCTCTTTAAATGAAATTTTATGGATTTACAAATATTGCCTGATTTTGTTTCTGTTAAAGCGTGATCATCAAAGGATGCCAAACTTCTAACAAGTAGCAGTGTACTACTGGTTTTGTAAAGATTCCCAAGTTTTTTGTTGTCAGTTTTTTGTCAGCACATAACTATGAAAACTCAGGCATTATTTGAGATGTGAATTTAAAATGTCCATGTTTTATATCTGTGGTCTTAGTCCCGTTCAATCAATGCATTGTACATATTACCATGACGTATTATGTATTACAATAATCTGAGAAGGAAATCCTCCTAAAATCTTTGATCAGCATAACATTTATCACTCTATATTTCATAATATTGTTCCTTTTTTAAAAAATTTACACTGAATTCTGAGATTTTTGGTGGAAGACATTTGCTATTGTTTGACTATGCCCCCACCCAAATCTCATCTTGAAATGCAACTCCCACAATCCTCACCTGTCATAGGAGGAACCAGGTGGAAGGTGATTGAATTATGGAGGCAGGTCTTTTCCGCACTGTTCTCATGATAGTAAATGAGTCTCATGAAATCTGATGGTTTTAAAAGTGGGAATTTCCTTGCACAAGCTCTCTCTCTTTGCTTGACAACATCCATATAAGACGTGACTTGCCCTTCCTTGCCTTCTGCCATGATTGTGAGGCCTCCCCAGCCATGTGGAACTGTAAATCCATTAAACCTCTTTTTCTTCCCAGTCTCAGATATGTCTTTATCAGCAGCATGAAAACAGAGTAATATAAGATTATACCTTTTACTGTATTGAATTATATGATTTTACCACTTTTCAGCTATTTTTTGCTTAGTAAAAACGAAAATGCCATATGATTCAGCTTAATATACCCCTCTCCTTAATCCTTAGCTTTATTTAAGGAACATAATAGATGCCTAATAAATGTTTGTTGAGTTAATGAAAAGATGAATGGTAACTTACGTTGTGAGAATTATTGAAACTCTCTGAATAGATTTATCATTTTATTCCATGTTTTTATTCACAGAAGAAGAAAAAAATAAAAAAGCAAAACCCTTTCTTATTTTTCAGATAATATATAAAATAAGAGTCCACCCCCTCTCCTAATTCCCTCCTACCCCCCACCCCACACACACACACAAACCAGGAATTCATACAGATATTTTATATAGGTTATTTCTGGCATAACCTCCATCCCTACAAACTGGGCCATAAACCTTGCATCTTGTTCAACCACACTTGTGAACAGAGGAGAAATGGATACACACATATCTTTACTTATTAATTATTGGGGTCTTCTTCCTGGTTAGGGCAATGTGACTAAATAAAGTGTGATTCTCTGTGAGTCAACATCAAGTTACATTATTCACTGTCTTAGTTCAGGTTGCAGTAACAAATACCATAGACTGGGTGACTTAAACAACTAACATTTATTTCTCACAGTTCTGGAGCCTGGAAATCTGAGTTCAAGGTGCCAATATGATTGTGTTACGGTGTAGACGCTCTTTCAGGGTGAAGAATGCCAACTTTTACTTGTATCCTCACATGACAGGAAGAGAAGCATCTAGTGGCTCTCTGGTTTCTACATTTATAAGGGCATTATTTCTGTTTAGGAGGACTCCATCCTTATGACCTAATTACATCCAAAAGGCCTCAGCTATAAACACCATCACACTGGATGTTAGAATTAAACATATGAATTTTGAAGGGACACAAACATCCATTCCAGAAAATCCATCCTCTATGGAATCCTGCTTTCATAATCATTAAACTGCATTACATCGTCAGTTTCTTTCACAGGGTAACTTGTTCTCCATTCAGTTCTCTGTCTTAAGTGAATTCTAGCCTCTCTTATGAGGCCCTCTCTGGGATCGAGCTCATTCTTTCACATTTCACATATGTGCAGGATATCTTATCAGCATCCTACTGCCACCACCAGATTCGTGTCTAGATCATTATGTCTTCACCCTGTGGAAACACCTCTGTCTGCTTGCATAATCAGGCCATCCAGGACATCTGCATGAGCTCTCATTTCATATCCTACACTTAGCAATCTCAAAGTGATGGATTAAGGTAAATATTTGCCTTACCTTCATCAGTACTCAGAAAATGATAGGGAAGATAAATTGCATATTCAGCCAAACTGATACTACATTAAAGTCAAGGTAACTGATCTAGATTAAACATCTGGCACTAGATAGCAAAACCTTATGTGTTCTGTTTTTACACCTCTTTAGCAAGTATTTCATACATGGGTCATTCTTCTCAAAATCAGTTACTTCACTCTCAGCCTGGTAAAGACCAAATCTTAAAACATGTCAGCATATGTTGCTCTTCTTTGCTCTTTACCCCCTCTTATGTGTGCAGTGTTTCTCTTTACATCTGTCTCCATTCTCTGCCTGAAGTCCTCCTTAGGTAATATCACCATGCCATTTATCCACACTCTATTTATAACATCATATCTTTGCATAACTCCCTCTACTGTCTCATGCTAACAATCTTTTGACCGTCTGGCCACCCCAGGGCCTCTAATACATCAATTCAATTGATGTTTGCTGTCTCTGAAGTCTTGGTGTGCTCTCTTCCCTCTATATGCAGCTTAAATACATGGCCAGTTATTAAAATTATATCCTCACATATAAATTGACTCTACACGCTTGTTACAGAGTACTTAATTGGTGAAACCACAAACCTGGTTAAATGCAGCTCTCACTTTACTCTGAGCCTGTTCCCTGCATTGAAGGTGTCTGGAGGAAAATATGAAGTTATGCAGATTGCACCCACTTTAAATTTCTAGTACAAATCACAAACAAACCTTTATTACTACATTCCAATCATACTAAATTTACTTAGTTCTCTCCCTGATGCTTGATAACTATTTGTTCCCAGATAAGCATTTTTTTCTTTTCCCCTTTTCTCAAACCTTTTTAAGTCTATCCGGAATACCACTTCTTATTATCACCACCTCCATTTCCCTAGTCCGGGACACCAGCATCTCTCATCTGGATTACCATTGTAACCTCAAGTCTGGTCTTCCTCTATCCAGCCTTTCTCCCAAATGTTTATTCTCAACACAGCAGTGAGTGTGATTCTATTAAAATACAAATAAGATTATATGTTCCTCTAAAATCATCAAGTGATTTTCCATTTCAATCCGAGTAGTAGCCAAAGTCTTTTAAAGTTCCAAGGGCCCTACACAATCTTGGCCCCTCTTCATTTTCCCCACCTCAGGTTCTACTTTCCATTTTTTTTCTCTGCTCCAGGCACATGGGCTCCTCATTCAGGGCCTCTGCCATACCCATATCTGTGCTTGAGATATGCTTTCCTCAGATATGTAAGTGACTCAGTCTCTTGCCTTATGTCTTCTGTTTATTAACAATACCCAAATTTAAATTACAGACCCATTACTGGCTCCTGATATCCCTAACAAATTCTATGTTTCACAGGATTAACCTTTGATAATGCACTGTTCCTTTATTATTTATTATCTTACTAATGATTTTATTTATTTAACATTTCCATCAATATAATCAAACTCTTTCTTCTTTTTAAACTTTTATATCTGAAATATCTAACACAAACCTGAGTCGTAATGGCATTCAAACATTTGAAGACATACTAAATGCAATAGTAAGAGTAATACTTCTACCTTTATTCACAATTCTATCCATATCTTCTACCGATATTGCATTAAAGCTTGTACTGAGTTTTATACCTGCCACATATTGTATTTTCTGCTTCTCTCTTTGTGCTCATCTCTTTTACTATTCACAACTCTAAATTCCATGATATTTTTATATTTTAAAAAAACTCCTCTCCCTTATCCCTTAGCTAACTTCATCTTCAGCGTTAGCTTTCTCCTGTACTTTGAAGTAAAAATTCTTTAGAGAAATAGCAGTAATCGTTGACTCCATTGCCTCATCCACTTAACCTCTGTCCCCATTATTCACCAACACATAAATTCTCTTGATTTTTCTTCTATCTCACTCTCAACCTATGTAGGGGAAACTTCTTGTACTAAAGTATTAGCATTGAAACCTTTCATAGATCTGTCTTAGACTCTGTCTTACATTCATGCAATATAATAGTCACTCTCTCTTTGGGCATCTCATCTATTCCTACGTCATCTATTCTTATTAAATGCCAACATCTTCTGATTTTACACTTCTGGTCTAGACTTCTCTCATAAGATCTGGAACCACACCTTCCATGTGGATTTATCAAAGACATCTAAAAATATGTCACCCTCATCTTCATTCACAACCTCCGCTCTTTTCTCCACATTTCCTTTCATGATGTGCCATATTATGACTGATCTGTGCTAACTTTTAATCAAGGAGAACAGTCAATTTTACATTTTTAATTACCTCGTGACATGATTCATTTTTTATTCCCCAATACTACTTTCTTTCTCTGTGACTATTGTCTCTTGACTGAATATTTTTTAGGTTTGTGTCATTACAAGTCGTTTACCATTCTGCAAAATGTGTTATCCTCAGCATCCAAATGGCATTATTTCATCCTCTCATTGAATTATTTTAATGAATTCATATTCCTCACTAGGTATAATAGAAAGGACCATTTAGATTAGAATCTGCTCTCTGCTGCACTTTCTAGCCTCATGGTTCTTTATTACCTACATCCCTCCTCACACTGAACTATATGCAGTTATTTGAACATAACAGGTTTTCTCGCTGTCATTTCTGGTCCTTAGCACAGAATCCCATCTCTCATGGAATGTATTTTCCTCAACATATGAACTTCGCTAGTACTCTTCACAAATGTGTTATGGATACAACACATTTTTTTTCCCAAGTCATGTGAATTGGGAAAGTTCCTTAACACTTATTTTCTCATTTGCAAAATATAGATAATATAATTTCCAGCTTAAGTTATTGTTACTTATCAAATAATATAATGCATAGAAAGCACTAATAGTTTGTGTTGCATATAGTAACTATTCCATATATTTTTACTTTTATTATTTGTATTGTTTTTTCTATTAATATTATGTTGTTTCCTTTCTAAAATTTTACCAGAGTTTGAATTGTAGCTTTGGATTCTGAAAGCTAATTAAATTTAATGACAGAAATCTATCTATGAAGTTTGATAGAACAAATGTTAACATAGCAATTCCTCCCCCTTACACTATTCCAAAAATGCTAGGAAGGAACTCTTGTACAAGGAAATTCTTGTTTTTGCATTTTCACTGTTTATACAAAAATTATCAGAATTATTAGAAAACTGTCACCCAAAATCAAAGATTCTTGGCATAAACTCTATGAAAAATGAGGAACTTTCTGTTCCTAAGTTTTTTAATTTAGTAAATTTCTATTCAATATGTTACACCATTCTAGATGAGGTATCGGTATCAAGAAGGACCTGAAGCAAGGTCTCAAGTGCCTTTAATTTATTTGAGATGTGTGTCAGGCTGAACAATGTTTCCTCAAAAGTATGCATAACTTAATCCCTGAACCTGTGAAGGTGTCCTGTCTTGGGAAATGAGACTTCTTAGTTCTGATTTAATTAAACCTTATGGAATGGGGAGATTATCCTGAACTACCTAAGTGGGCTAAATGCCATCACAATGGTCCTTATAAGTGGTTGGCAGGGGGCTATCAAGGTAATAGATACTCTGCTAGTGCCTCCAGAAACAACCAATCATGCCCTCATCTTGAATTTGATCCAATAGCATTGATTTGGGGCTTCTGACCTCCTGAACTCTAAGATAATAAATATGCATTGTTTTACGCACTATATTTGTGGTAATGTATTACAGCAGGAAGAAGAAATGAATCAAGGAACCAATCCCAGATAGCACATTAAGTAGATGGGGGAAGCAAGGTAGGAAAAGGGAAAAAATCAATGTCTCTATCAATTAAAGTATCACTGTGTATCTGGAGCTTGCTTTCTTCAGATACATCTAAGAGCAGTGTAAAATATACACCTCTGGATTTTCTACTCCGCTTCCCCTTTAAGTATGTAGAATCCCAACTCTCATCAGTCATCTGTTTAAGGTTGATTCTGAAATTGTTAGTTTCCTGGCACTTCTGGATTGCCACGTGATGAAGCAAAGCAGGGCTAGTGGCTAGAGAAAGCCTATGGGCAAAGAACTGCACTTGTTGGCATTTGGAAGTCTAGCTGCTAGGCATTGAGGCATAATTAAGAGGATATAGACAGGGTACTGACAGCATTGACAAAGGTTTCCAATCTATTTATTGTGAATCAATGAACTGGATGAGTTTAGGAACCACTTATACATTTCTGTGTTTCTTTCACACACACACACACACACACACACACACACACATATTTGAAACATAACAGCATTTATGAGAGATTCCCTCATGACCAAGAACAGGATAATTAAAGCCCTCATCAATCAGTGAAACAAACCACACAAAAATAATTGCAAATGTTAACTTTATGCCTTTCAGCCTTATAATAAATGGGAAATTTTTTTTAAATTATAAAGTCTTTCTACCTGTGTTTATGCCAATGATAATAACCATTACATAGAAAATAATATTACCTTTTAAAATGTAATGCAAAATTCTAAGTATATAATTAGTGGAATGTGACATGTGACTTGT
The DNA here is from genome assembly GCF_024542745.1 of Macaca thibetana thibetana. NCBI lineage: Eukaryota > Metazoa > Chordata > Mammalia > Primates > Cercopithecidae > Macaca > Macaca thibetana. Next base: position 55,197,837 of record NC_065582.1, on the reverse strand, counting down.
TAAAAATTAATGGATCATACAGGCACTGTAGGAAAGCAATAGGTGAATCTAGAAGTAAAACACATGGTTCTTTTCAAAATTAGTCACCCAAAGAAAAAAGTGATTTTTTTTTTCTTAATAAAACTAAATGCAGCCTAATCAATCTAAAATTAAAACATCCAGGGTACATTAGCCAAACATATAATCATGTACACCTTACTAGAAACATGAATCTAAAATCAGAATATTTTAATATTAACCTTTTTTCCAAAGTATCTTACAGAAAGTAATTAAACTATCACCTTCACAAATAATATTTTACATATTCAATTAATCTTTATATGGCGATAAATTATGTGCATTAATAATATACCTATTGAAGAAATATAGGATTTTAACTCACTGTTGAGTGATAGTGATTTATTAATCACTCATTCATTTGCTATTCAAAAACTGTTTTTTGAACTCATAGTATGTATGAAACACAGCTCTAGGCGCTAGACATATGGAGTTTACATTTGTGAAGACAGACAGCGAATAAATAAATAATTAAACACATACAATGTGAAATGATGATGAAATTTAATAGAGAAAGATAAAACCATAATAGTCCACATAAACTTCCACAATAGTGGAGGATATTAAATTTTTATCTTCCGTGGGGAATATAAACTTTTTACACCTTTCTCAGAGACCCCTTTAATGACTGCAGTTCAGGGAAAACTACAAGATTGCACGTACACATTTAATACTTGTCAGTGAATAAATATTAATGAAAATCACAAGACTATTGAGATCAACAAATGAATTATGTGCAAATAAAATATGACACCTAGGGACTGAGCTCTGGGGTTACCCAAGGTTTGCAGGTCAAGAGAAGGAACCAGAAATAAGACTGAGAATAAATAGAGAGGTAGGGGGAAAACCAACAAAGTGTGGCACTCTTAAAGCCAAAGTGCAAATATAAGAATATTAATGAGAAGACAGTGATCACTTGTGTTATATGCTGCTGATTTCCCAGAAGGAAAGAGACGATCCAGTGGAATTACCAGTGTGCGGGTGATTGATGCTCTTGAAAAAAATTGTTTAGTGGAAAAGCACAGGGGCACAGCCTTATTGGAGAGGATTTATTAAAGAATGAGATAAAGGGAATTGTACTTTTGTTCTATTTTGTGTATTCCTTACTGTAAGTTCACTCATCTCTCTTCTTCATTGGATGCAATGTAATTCAGGCCTCATTTTGGAGAGAATTTTATCTTTTTCTTTCATCTCTTTTCTGAGTTTTATCAGCGATCATTTCTTATCTTTCTGTCTTGTCATGCGTGTTTTGACATTGTGAATTTCTGATTTTAATGTTCTCTCCTTTCTTCAGTGTTGGTTAAATTACCTGTATTCAAATGAGTATGAAGATCCAGTTTTTCTTTCCATCATGTTTCAGTGTATGTGCATGTGTTAGAGAGGGAATATATTTATCTACTGAAAAGTTTTGATTATTTTTTCTTCTTACACTGTTTTTAAAATGAGAACTATGGTTTTTTCAATTCATAGTTATTTGCATTGGATTTTCTTAAAACAATAATCAGTTCAGTCTGAGTGGGGAGGAGAGGTGTAGAAGGCTTTGGGTAACCAGTGTGATTCTTAGTTTTGGTATGTCCAATTCTCTTTTCACCTCTATGTCTGTTCCATTAATACATGCTTCTTGGCTTATCAGATTTATTCTCAGTCCTTGATATTGTTGTAGTTTGGTGGCACTTTTATTTTACTATGAATATCATGCCTCTAAGGAACACCGTGTTCTCCAACTTAACTTGCTACAGTACCTGTCAGACAATTTCAGTAGTATGTTCTTTGATCCAGCAGATCTCTGGCCTGTCTTTCATAATTTCACACTCATGTGAAAACGTCTCTTTCTTAGGATAACCCCGATTAATATTTTCTGTTTCTCTTCAGGACTCTGCTCTTACCTCTATTCTGCCTCTTCCCTGCTTAACTCTTTACTCTGATTTGGACTTCCCTGGTAACTCTAATGGTCAGAGATTTGTATATTCCAACATACACGGAAATTAAAACTTGCAATTTAAAACTTGTACCTTGAAACTTGATTATCTGCCTTGTTTAAATATTAGGGCACAGACTATAGGCACATTGATTTTACTTGTTTTCTCTTTTGATCCATATGTGGTTATTTTAGTTTGTTTTTTTTTTTTTTTTTTTTTTTTGAGAAAGTGTGAAGGAAATTAATTGTCAGCTTTCATAGTTCCAAAGAAAGTTGAAACTTCTTCTTAATGTAATACTATTATTTCTTCCTCCAAGTGAGATCGATACAATATACACACAAAAATTGTGTCAAATAAACCTTGGCTGAACACCATTGTTATTTAAGTTATTAATTTTCATTTGAAATAAATAAAACGGGATCACTATTCTAATTATAGTCTACAAATACAATGAATTCAAAGAAAAAGTAACAAAACAAAAGGAAAAATTAACTTGCATGTGTGAATGCAAAGAAACAACTCTTTATTTTGTTCAGAAAAATGGAGATTATCAGGACAACTGCTATTTTTAAGGTATATTTGAAAATATTACGAAGATTCAAGGTAACTTTGACTACTAATAAATGCTAATAATCTGCATTAATAATGTAAGTGCACATTTGAATAAATGATTACAGAGAGCAAAGTTGAATTTTCATTTCTAGAAATCATCAGAAGTTAAAGTAGTATTTTTTAACTTCAGTTTTCTATGAAAGACTTGAATGAAATATTTCCTGACCATGAAGGAATTAGATATTTGACCTCTCAGTGTGCCTTTCAGCCTTAACATCAGTTTCTTCATCCAGTTGTGTTTCTCTTCTATTGCCTTGCAATATTTCTTCTTATTTGCATAATTACATTTTCCTGTCACTATGGTGACAAGAGGAAGGTACCACTTAGTGATCCTTTCTCCTTCCCCTGCATTTCCTTGACAAAAACAACAACAACAAAAAGCAACAGAAAAAAATGTGTGGGGAGATGCTATGGAAGTATTGTTCAGCTTGAAGTACAAGAGCAAAATTTCCTGAAAATGTACATGGCTTCAATTTCATACTTAATTTATCCATATGACTCAACAAAATCATTTAACCACACAAAAATACTTAACATTTGAAATTGGAAAATTACGGTACTAATATCATTAGTAAGAGCTATCATCAGCAACATAGACAACACTCAAATATCTTTAATCCAGAAAATTTTAATTACCTAACCATGCTAAAAGTAACAAAATCATTTTCCCAGCTGCTTTTATATTGCTTATAAAATAAGCCCTTGAGTACAATGATAAGTTAAATGCTACTTTTGTATTCATGAAAAAGGAATCAGTCTGAAAAGAGTGCAGCTGCCTCAACACTTTCAAGAAAACCTTTTATCTTTTGCATAATCACACAGATTCACGTGCATGCACGTGCACACACACACACACACACAAACTTTGAAAAGTGAGAACAATTTTTATCCTGTTTTACATTCTGTTCAAGCACACTTTGGTCTATTAATTGATGACAGATACATTGACAGAATGAAAATGAAACTTTTGAATAAAAAGTTATTTTATGATGATTATATAATTTTAATATTTGACATCCATTTTGAAATATTCAAAAGAGAGTCGATAGTTTTATTTTAAGTATAATGAGATGCTATGAATGTAGTATTTTACAAGTTTTATCTACGTTGCACCAATATTTTTACTGCACTGAAGTAAAAACAACCAATTATTATTTGAAGCTTACTTATGTACATGTGACTCAAGGTTTATTTAAAATAATATATTTGCTGAAGTTTTGGTGTCCAGGTCTATAAAAATAACTCATTATTTAGATATGAATTTAGGATGCAGTGACAGTATGTTTCAAATGTGTTACCTTTTGTGGTTCTTTGTCTAGAAAATTTGTTAAGTCTTGCCCCAAAATAAGAGTTATCTGTCAGACAGCATTTTTAAATAATAATTATTTTTTCATCTTATCTTCTTACAAATTATATAAATAACTCATTTAATAAATCACTTAATAACAAAATAATTACTTACGTACCCTTAAGACTCCATAACATTTAATACAGTATGAACCTATATTCCTATGGGAATCCTCTCCTTCCTTGAATTCTTTATATTATTTCCTCCTTGACTGCTCTTTCTCAATCTTTTACCTCAGTTCCTTTTACATTGATTGCTATTTTTATTCAGTTTTATTTAGGTATGACTGACAAATAGAAGTTGTGTACATTTGGGGTGCCCAACTTGATGATTCTCCATAAAAAGTCATTGTGAAATTATTACCACAATCAAATTAATTAATACATCATCCCCACCATTAGTTGCCATTATGTGTTTGTGTGGTGAGGACACTTAAAATCTTACTCAAGATGTTTGTCTTCTTTTCTTCTCCCTCGTCTCTTTAACCTGGGTATTCCCTTCTAGGTCCATAACTTTATCTTTCCCTACAACAGCTCCTGCTCATGAAAAGATTTACTAGGTCACTAATACAGTATAAGCTTCAGAAAACCTCATTTATATAGGGCTTATTTTTAGGAATTATACTTCATATTGTATTTTAGAATGTATAGATTATTAAGGGGCCTACAAATTGTACAGGCTTCCTTCTGGTGCTGTAAAACTTGCATCAGCCCCTGCTGATGATGCTATGCACCTGACCATATCTGAGTCTTAAATGTACACCTGTGAGTGCCTTTACACATTACCACCTAGATATACTTTCCAACAGGGAGGATTCACACAGGCATCCCAAACTCAGAGTATACAATTTGAATTTATATCTATACTTCAAACTTTTATTCTGGTAATTTGATTTTCACCCAGTTAGTCACCCAACTAAGAAATGTGACAGGCTTTCTTAATCCCTCCTATATTTCAGCCCAAAAGTCATAGGAGGAATTTCATTTTCAGCAAGACACAGAAAATCCTGAATGTGACCACCATTGGCCTCTCCTGCTAAACTACAGTAAATGCACCCTAAGCCATTCACATTATTTACAGATCTATTAAACCTGTGACACCTCTCTGCCTTTGAGTTTACTATGTTTTATGATTACAATAGTCTCTCCATCATTTAAACTTGGGATGAATGTTTATTATCACTCTCTGTGAGGACTTTTTGAAAACTTCATTTGTCAATGTTTACCCATTCTCTTGGAACTTACACATTTTGTCTTTAATGACAGCAACATATTTTGAACCTCTAGTGGAGCACTTCTTTTCAATAAAAATGTATTAAAATAGATTAATGTCAAGCCCATCTCCCCTGGATATTAATGCATTTGATATGGGCCCTGTTTTATTCAATTTTGTATTCTTACTTTCTAGCACAATAATGGCAAAAAATAGTAGCACCTAGTAAGCATGTTGAATAAATGAATGGATTCATTTTGAATGAATCATTTGTGTTATAATCGGGCACCAGCTCCTCCACTTATGCTGATGAGCCCATTTATTCTCTTCTATTTATTCAGGATGACACTTGAACAATTGTCTCATCTGACTATTGTACTTCATGTATCATTTTACTTTTCTCTACTAGATTATTTCCTTCAGCATTAAACTTGCTGTAGCATTTCCCATCTTTAACAAATCCACCCGTCACCATACTTGCCCTCGAGCTATCACTCGATTTCTTTGCTCTCTTCTAGAACACAACTAGAAAGAAATGCCTAAATGTATCTCTAATTCCTTTCTTGCTATTGTGGCTTGAATTCTGTACATTCAGGCTTTATTCTTATCTTGCAATCCCGCCATTTCTCTTCGTGTCTAGGGCACCGGTGATACCTGTTTTCTTCAATATTCACTTATTAGTCCATATCTTCTTGGATTTATTAGGTGCATTGGACACAGTTGATAAGATTCTCCTCCTTTACACATTGTCTTCACTTAGTTTCTCTTCCAAACTCATTGGTTGCTCTTTTTAAGTCCATTTTTCACTGACTGCCTTCTTAATGTAAACTGATCTGGAGCTCTCTCTTTGGAAAGCTTCTATTATTTTGTTTGCATGTATGTATGCATGTGATCTCAAGTAAAATTATACCTTTGATATTCCCTATATAGCAACATTTTAAAAGTTTGAAAATCTTTTTTGGACTTCACTTTTGAACTCCAGACATATTATCCAAAAGCTTATTTTGTGTGTCCCCCCGCCATACCTACTATACATCTCACACATAACACATTCAAAAACTAAATTTACTTCCTCCTGCTCCTCCGTTTGTAAAGAGTAACGCTATTTTTTAAGTTTCTCAGAATCACAAACTTGGAGTTATCCTGTGTTTTTCTCTTTGCTCTTCTTTTAGACTCTTTCTCCCAAATGCCATGTCAAAGTATTATGTCACTAAATACTGTTGATTCTACCTTCAAAGTATATCCAATGTCTAGTCACTTCTGAATACCTTTACTGAGAGCATCGTGATCCAAGTTACCATGATATCTTATTCGGATTATTATAGCATTTTTTTCTGGATGGCTCTTTTTGCTTTCACCCTTGTCCTTTTAAAGGAAATCCTCAACTGAGCAGCCAAAATGACCCTTTGAAAATTCAGTCAAATCAGGGGAATTTTCTGCTTGAAATTGCCTTATGGCTTTCCTTCCCTACACAGCAATACAATGGACTAAAAAATTTTTTCTGTGTCTCTTAACAACATCTCTCTCTTAATTTTCTGACCTCACCTCTTACTATTTCCTATCTTTTTATTCCATTCCAAACACTCTGTTCTGGTTGCCAATTCTTAGTCATGGAAGCTTGTGCTTAACTCAGGTTTGTTTTACTTGCAATTTCCTTGAACTAGAACTTTCTCCCAGATATGATACAAGAAACATCTTCTTTAGTTATCTGCTCCAATGTTGTTACAGAAATGAGGTTATTCTTGAACAGACTAAACAACTCTCCCCCAGTCTTCATTAGCATGTCCTATTCCATCTTCTTTGTGTAGACTTACTTCATAGCGTTCATCACAATCTTTTATAAACATATATGCTTATACATATGTTTATATATGTGTGTGTATATACACACTTCTTTATTATCCTTTGGGTTTGATCATTCAAATTGATTCAGTGAAAAATCTTCTTCCCAAAATACTATTCTCAAACTCTTTTAGGAAGATCTGATTCTACCTGAATTAGTTTATTGTTATCTGCATTTGGATTTTCCCTGATACTAATTTCTAGCTGTTATTATTTACCTTTAAAGTCATCCATTACTCCCTACTTTTGCAAAATTTAAATTTTACCTATTTTTTCCTACTGTTATTGCATTTTCCTTTGAGAATATGGCCACTTTACTGTTTATCTTATAGTATTAGTTAATTAATTCTCTTAGGCTTCCACAAATTTGAAAAACTGTAGCTGTAAATGGTTTTACAAAAATTAATTCTATTGCTATTTTAGTATTTTACTTAGAATGTAGAAATAATATCATAAATGAAACCAATATTAATTAAAGTAACCTTTCACAACTCTAGATAATTTTCCAGGCTTTTTAAAGACAGGCATTAAAAATAAATACACATGTGCACACACGCACTCACACGTGTACACACACAGCCCACACATGCACACACACAAACGTACACAAAGTAATTTTTATGAAAGTTTCTTTTGACTTCCCCTTACACAATGTTTCTATTTCTTCTACCATGGGGTTTTACAACTGCTAAAAAACATAACAGCTCAATAGAAGTATTTCTGATGACTATATTTAATTGTTTTCTACCAAAGTCACCCACCATTATTTACTGATATGTTTAAAGAAAATATATTATGACATGCAATGATTCGACTTCTCAATAATTGGCACAATAAAACAAATACATTGAAAGCTAAATAAAATAATAATAAAAATGTTGTGTAAAATTAAAAATGTAACCAAACTTCATGGTTAAAAAATTGATACAACTAACAATTTATTACATGCAGTCAATAGCAATTTAGTATGCAGCTAACTACACAGTGTTAGTCACTGACAAAAAGATCTATAAAGGGAGAAATCTGAGTAACTTTCATGGGTATATAAATTATGAAAATAGAAATGTATGAAATGTTTTTTTCATAATATTTTACAATGTGCTTTAACAAGGTGTTTTATTATAGCAATCATTCTAGTCTTTATTTAATTAAATATTGAGTCAAAACAGAGGCTCTGTATGGTAAAAAGAAAAAAAAAACAACTTTTAATTTAACTCTTGTGAATGCTGGTCTTTATTCATTATTCATTAAGTCCTTAATATGACACTGGCTTTCAATTGATGAAGTGCAGGCCTCTTTCCAAATAGCGACCACATGTTCGTGGAATGTCCAGACCATATTGCTGTGCCACAGGTAATAATTACAACTGTTATCCAAGTGGCTGTCTGCAAAAGAGCCATGTGTACCTTCTCCTCTCTGATCGTTATAAATGGAGAGAGACTAGAAAATTAAAGTAAAATTTCAAGGATGAAGGGGCAGAACAAAATATTGATCTGTTTCCAGCTGTCTTAGTGTAACCACTAAGTCTTACTTTGAAGCAAGCAAAGAACCTATCCTTAGGGAGAAAAGACTTAACATAAAGGAGCATTTTATAAGTCTCTCGTCTTCTGTGGAATATTTATTTCTTAAATTTTCCATTCTTTTTAGTAGTAGAATTTAAAGACTTCCAACTAGTCTTTGAAACTGACATGGTTTTAAAGTTGTTAGTCTCAAGTGCAGGAGTTTACATCATTATTAAAGCATCTTTTATTGTGATAAACAATTTCTATAAATTGCTCTGGTATTTTTATAACCAATGTCACCAAATACATTTTATCCCTTTACCTAAAATATTTCCTTTGCCAAAGTGTATACATTTAACAAAAATATTATTCTTTAATATCAACATTTTAATTCAATGCCAAGGTGAAGACATTATCTAACATTTATATATATAGATTATGTAATTAGACAAAACATTCAGAATAAACATTTAGGATACCGCTCATCCCAATTTACAGTGAAGTATCTTTTGCTATGGTTGAAAATATTATACATTTCTCTGCCTTCCAAACTTTAATTTATTGAGTATATAATTTTAAAGAATTTTTAAAGCTAATTCTAGTTTGTATTTTTAATAATATATATGCAGCCTTTACTTGTAAGTAAGTAATAATAATAATATATGCAGCCTTTACTTGTAAGTTTATGGTAAATACACAGAAAACTAATGATAAATACCTTTTAATCTCTCCTATTAGTTTTTAATATTACCTCTACATAAATAACTTACAGTTTGACTATTAAAATCACACACACAAACACAGACACACATTTCATCCTATAATTGCAGCTGAAGTAATCTAATTACAGTATCAAATTTAAGTGTATGTGCTTTCTAGCAATTAGACTTTGAAAGTTCAATTTTAAGTGTATGAAATATTCATTCCAATTATCATTGAATATTGGCAAAGTCCTCTCATTTGAATGATGCTACCATTCTAAAGAGGAGAGGAGGCAGCCAGGGAGCTGCCATAAAGAGGGGAAGTGCTTTGTCTTGTAACATTGCTGAGGCTTGTAGAGTTGGGCAAAATGAACACTGGAATTAAATCAGCAGAAATGGTTATACATATTCAACTTAAGTTAGACTTTGAATACTTATTAAACACCTTTTAAATCAATGAAATAAAAAATAAAGACTTTTTAAATTTTTAAATTTTATAAAATTTGCTCTTGTATTTTTTTTTTTTTTTTTTGCTTCCTTCTCTTTAAAACAAGGAAAAGAGAATTCTTAAGTGGATTAATCCAGATTTCTACATATAAGTATTTTATATTGTTTGCAGACTTTATAGAAGCTTACATATATGTTTTTCCCTTTGTAATTCCTTCTCCTTTCTTTTTCATGTAATTAATTCTTACTCATGGGTGTCAGTCTTATAGCAAAAAAGAAAAATGAAATTGTTATATGTCTTAATTTGATTCCAACTTGTCACCTCAATCATACTTCATGATGTGACTAAGCCTTAATTAAGTTAGGTGGTGTGTAGGAATATTAATAACTACCTGTATAAAAAAATAAAATACCCCTTTACAAATTAAGGCTTAAAAAATATTTCCCATCTTACAATAAATTCTGTTCTTGAAAATTGTGGAACTAGTAACTTTTAACTATTGTTTCCCAAGCAGTATACAATAAGATTCTTTCTGTTCCTTTTCAACATGTCATCATTTCAAATGCCTATGACAGCTTTGTGCAATAATTGTACTTGCTTACAATTTTATTAGTTTTATCAAACAATAGGGGAAACAAGAAGAATCCTAGATATCTCAATAAGATGAAGAATTACCTACTATTTATCACCCTGGCCCAACCTTTCTCCCCAAGAGGAGGTAATGAAAAAGATAATATCACCTCCTTGCTTTGAAGAATCCCCAAGTAATCCTCATTAAGTTTGGTTATAAAAAGGACTCATGGGTTCTGACCATTTGGAATAAAAAAGAAAAATATCTTCAGTAGAAGGCTAAAGATAATATTCGAATATTTTTACATATTATCTCAGGTAGAAGAAAATAGAATTCCAAAATAACCTCTTGAAAGATCTCTTCAGGAACAGAAACTTTTATATCATTCTTCAAAAAATAACCCATTTAGACTTCACTCAGAAAAGGGCATTATCCATTACATTTTACAAGGTTATCAAAACACTTTCTCCTAGGATTCCTATGGGTATCTCATGAGATAATGTAAGAGAAAATATTTAGGTAATGCTTGACACATAGGAGGCACTCAAATACTAGTTTATGTCTCTTGTGATGAACTGAGATATTCACTTGCTTGCACAAACACTCAGGAAATACTGTTTTTTAATGCTTTACTTATTTTAAAATATATGCCATAACTTTATTCTGAAGTCAAAAGACACTTTAAAACTGTATGACCAACTCTCTTTAAAATGAAAAAAAAAGGAAAAGCCATGAAATCTAAGTAAATAATTAGAAAACCCTAAGTTAGAAAAACTGACATTTTTCTAATTATCAGCCTCTGTCCTTTAATCAGTTTTTAGCCTTGTCTCTTTTTATTGGTTTATCATCCTCATGACACCAGGAACTTATTCTATGTCTGGAACCTCTATAGTGTGCAGCATAGCTTCCAGTACACATGCCCATTTAATATTTTCTGGTAAGTATTAAGTTAATGGTACATAAAATAATGCTAAGATTGTGCCCTTGGATTATTGAGGAAATAGGACAATGGAGCTATCCTCAAAAGCAGGGGTATCAGGAGTGGGTGGGAAGAAGACAATCATGTCAGAAAGAAAAAAATATAGGAATTCCGCCTATCATTGTGATAGTATACACATTTTTGGGAAATACAGATTTTTTATGTTTCTCCAGTAAAACTAAATGTTTCTGTAAATAACATATCCTGAATTATTCCTGTACTACTATTTAATAAAACAGTAAACAAACGAACTAAGGCAAATATATCGAAGTTTTTATTAGCTCCCCTGCTTGATCCTCATATACAAGCTTCTGCTGTTTCGTTTAAGTCCTAACATGTGGGCTGCCCTGTTGATTTTCAAAGAATCTTCTTATAATATAAAATATTTAATTGAAATCAGCATAATTAATTAAAAGGGGCCGGGCACGGTGGCTCACACCTGTAATCCTAGTACTTTAGGAGACCGAAGCTGGCGGATCACAAGGTCAGGAGATCAAGACCATCCTGGCTAACCGGTGAAACCCCGTCTCTAATAAAAATACAAAAAATTAGCCAAGTGTGGTGGCGGGCGCCTGTAGTCCCAGCTACTCAGGAGGCTGAGGCAGGAGAATGGCGTGAACTCCGGAGGCAAAGCTTGCAGCAAGCAAAGATCGCGTCACTGCACTCCAGCCTGGGCGACCAAGTGAGACTCCGTCTCAAAAAAAAAAAAAAAAAAAAAAGGAAAAGAAAAAAGGGAATTTACTCCTACTTACTTTTATTAGCATCTGTATCACAATTTTATACCCATTGAGCACTAAAATACTGACTTAAATCACTTTTACAGTTTTCTAAAAAACAGTAATACTCATCGTCCTTTAAATATTTAAAATGAATCTAAATTATTTATTAAAATTGCAAGTTCTTTGAGCAAGTTCTTTGAGGTTGAAGGGTTTCATAAAATTTTTCTAATAGCTTCCCTGGTTGGAATAAAATGTTATATTCTAAATATTCAGTTATTAGAAGATGATGGAAATTTTCAAAAAAAATAGATGCCAATATTCTGATTAAAGTTGGTGGGCAAAAGAGCTTCTGCTTTGAAAACCATGCCTTAGTAATTAGTGGGAAAAAAAGGTATTTTGTATTCTTGGCTCTCTGTGATCCTCTCAAGTGAACATATGGAACTCAATATGGGATTAAATCAAATACTGAATGTGCAATAACTCTCATCTACCTCAGTTTTTCTCTTTCAATCTATTTCTTTTCCTTTTAACCCAGATTGAATCTCTCCATATGTCGGTTCACATTTTAAAATAGCAACACGTTCTCTTAGATTGCTTTTATGTTATGCTAAAAATCCTAGGGTAAATGTCATTAACTGTAGTTTTAGGCATTAATCTCAGCCCCTCATTATACAATAAATTTTCCATAGAATTTTATCTGTATGTATAATTATGACTAATTCAACTCTCAATAAGGAAAACTTTTCAGAGTCCTTTAAGTGTCATGATTTATCTTAAGCAATACTAACCAGCAAGAGGGAAACTTGAAGTAGTAATAGTTGGAGGTCAAGCCAAATGTTAATTTGCCTACTTAAAACTTTTCTTAAAGTTATAACAAAGAAATTGTATTTGAATAAAATTATATATCTGTTTAAAGTATTGAAGTCTAAGGAAAGAGAGTACTGTAAGCATAAAAGAGAACAAGTAAGGAAAATTACTTTTAATGGCAAAAACTGCAATAAGTTTTGCATCAACCTAATAGCTGCTATGATTATTATGAGATAATATCAAATAACATTGAAATAAAATTAGCAATTGTGGAAGTATTGTGTGAATACATAATTTGCTACAGTAATGTAGATATACAAATTATATATTTTATGTAAGTTATTGGTAATATTTCATTCTGCATACTTAAACCTGCTACAGAAAAATGTACAAGGTGTACTTTATTGCTTTGAAAAACATTGGCAGCTACTAGTTTTTTAAAAATAAAACAAATGCATAAATTTAAGTTCTTCAACAGGTGTTAAAGGGGGACCCCATATTTCAGGGTTCTTCTACAAAACTCATTTCTACCTAGGCCTCAGATCTTAAAAATATCAGCTCCCAGGAGAATAGAATATAATACACTCTATTGAAATACCAGACCCAGAGAGCTAACCAGAAATATTTTATGGAATTTTTATTCAAACACAGGCACCTACCAACATAAATATCAAGCAAACAATCAAACACTCAGGAAGTACTGACAGGTAAACAAATATGTGAACTTATTTGGCAGGAGATGACAGATTCTTTAACTGAATAAATAAATTACTCTAGAAGGTTCATGCATTGATTACAGGAATGGGATCAGGTGAAGTAGTTTATTGCCCTCTTCTTCAACCCATGTTGTAGGCCAATCAAATTGAGCTCTCAATACTAGACTCTTAAACAATAGTGCACAGTTGGGTGCAGAAGGAAATGATAAAAGTATGAACACACTTCTGTCTGTTTTATTCTTGCTCACTTGACCTCAAGACAACAGGTAATCAAAACTGATTGTAATGTTCCTTAGAGCTATGACCTGTGGAAAACAATATATTAACAATGTCATGTTGGTGGCATGTCTTGGAGCATGACATCTCCACTTCTGGAACCTCATTTTCAAATCCGGCTTTGCAGTGATTAAGTTGGATTGCTTTTCACCATAAACATTTACATCTTGCATATGATAGCTGCTCCATCCCCCAAACCAGAGCTTAGCTCTTTTGGAGTGCTGTGCCTCTCCTCTCATGGTAAGGCACTGCCCCATTGATTCATGTCTCCAATGCTGTTAAGTCAGCAGGGATAGAGACAGACTTCCCTTTGCTTTCTTTACTCTGAAAGCACACTCAGAGGAGAAAAATGTTTGTATCTGTATGTCTGTGCAAACTAAATTATTAGTTAAATTTCTTAGGAGACTTCAATTTAAATTTAGGAATTCTTAAATAGCAAAACATTATTGTAACCAGGAAGTTCTACCCAGTATTAACTTAATTCTGACTATATAACACATTACCAAGACATATTGATACCTCAATATTTAGTATGTGTCTCATTTCCAAACTGAAATGATAATAAAAATTATTTTATTCCTAGATTGCTATTTGCATTCCTTTCCTTCTAAAGTGAAATAATCAGAAACAGAATTTAAAGGACTTTCACACATTAATAAGTGCACTCAGAAAAATAGGTAAAAGCAAAATTTCTTAATGTTGAAATCAGGAAAAAAAAATTCTCATAGAGAAGCTATGCAGTCCCTTATATATTATTAAAAGTTTAAAGTTATTTCTTAAGCAAATGTATTATTAAGAGGCATGTTTTGAGAAGGAAGTAGGGCAAATATGAAATAAAAGAACAAAGCATTAGTTCAAAAGGATCCATTTGACTGGAAACCTAGAATTATTAAGTTAAATACTTCCTCTTGGAGTTTATCAGGTCTAGTTTCTGGAATTGTAAATTACTTACACTCTATATGATGAAACTAGCTTATCACACATAGCCATTCTAGAGACAAATAATAGATGAATGTTATCTTATGTGTTTTTCAAGATAGTATAAAATTTTGCAATATAAAGAGATTTCTACAACATCTATAGCTCTCAACTAGTTATGTCATAAGAAAATTATCAACAGTTTACTCTCAGCACCATTCCCATTACTAGATATTTGGGGTTGCTGTGTTTTTGCAAACACCCACATAGCAGGAGGCCTATGCTACTTTATGAACTAATCAGTTGAATGGTAGTTTGGAATTAAATTAATTCATAATAAGTTTAGCAATGGTATTATTTTTCCGAGTTCTACAGATTGCATAATTCTGACAAAATCTATGACAGTTCTTATGTTTGAATTACTATATGTAAATAATTCCAGTTGCATACGTATTGAGCATGATTACTTTCAAATCATAATTAATGTATATTACTTATGTTTGTATTACTTATAATTCTACTTACATAGTAATGCAATTTTACTAGTAATACATTAGTACCACAGAAATATATTTTTCAAACTCTCTTCTAAGGCTATACCTTAATTGTAAGGTTATTTAGATATTAATTTCTCATAGAAGGTTCATAGAAATATCTGATATCAATGGAAATATCATTATTTAGAAAAGGTTAATTTTCTTGTGTAATTTATAAATTGAGTAAATGTAAAATGATATTTAAAATTCTTATTCAGAGATAATATTTAATCTCTTTCAGAAATTAAAAATTGCATCTGAGTAGAAGCAAACATCTGAAATCAAAAGGCACACAATAATCTTGAAGTCATTCTCCATTCCTCTTATTTCTTACAAAGCTGTTTTGACATTTGGAGAAAAATCTAAGCAGGAACAAAAGCATAGGAATTTAATCAAGTCAATGGATAATATTCACCCAAGTCATTATAAAAGTACTGCTAGACCTTCTGAGTTTGCATTCGACATATATGTATGAGGCATCTATTCCAAAATAACTCAAAGATGACTTTTTTTTTTTTTTGGTACAGGCATCATATTTTATTCCACAAAATCTTGAGTATGACTCTTTTGATTATGTCAAGGGGAAACAAGAATATTTTAAGAACCCTTCTCTGAAGATTTACAACGCACATTAGCTTGATAAAATTACTGAAATACATGTTTTTTAGAAATCTGTTAAGTGCTGTTTAATCCAACATTCCCTAAACATATTTTCTAACAATTTTACATTCTATGCAAAATCTCTCAAGGCCTTGATCATTTCCAAACTCTTTAGGAAGCAGTACTTTACAAAATAATTTCCACAAATCTTTCAGAAGCTACTCAAAGAAAGTGCATTTAGAAATGGTGCAGCTGTATTCTTGGTGAGATTATCTGCCTTTTTCTAAATGTATAAATAGTTGCTGGGTTAAAAATGCCATCTAAATAAAATATAATAATGCAACCCCCTTTTTTTCAAGATGACTGACTGGAGACGTCAGAGGCCAGTTCTCTTCAGAAAGAACCAGAGTTACAGATGAATAATCGGAACTCAAATAGATTAAGGGGGGAGTGCTCACAGGAAGAAAACAGGACACAGAAAAAAAGAAGGAAGCAAGGGTGTGACAGAGATTGATTCCCGAGGCACCTGGGGTCCTGTGGAAAGGCTAGAGAGCAGTGTTCTTGGCTCTCTTAACCCCTGTGGCAGACTGCTGGTCTCCAAACTGTCAGAAGGCTCCTTTACCCTTGTGAGCCCGTGCACTGGTGTAGGTAGCGATTTGGGAAATTTCTGGAGGGCAATGCACTGCACAGCCAGCTCTCTCAGAATCATCCACTCTTCCCCTACATCCGAGCTGCCCGAGCTACAGCAGTAGTCATCACACTGGGTGTATACACATTGTGGAACGTTCTCTTGCCCAGGGAATCTCAGCCCTTGTGTGTCCACATTACCAAATACCTGAGATACTCTCTAATGCACATTTGTATTCCAGCAGCACATGGGGTCATTTGGACCCAGGGAGCTGTGAAATTACTGGTGGTCTGGCCCTTGTGGTGTGATGCTCCTATTGGAAGAAAGAGGGCAGTGTGCAAAGGAAGTGCCCCTTGGTTCAAAGGAAATCAGAGCACCTGCTCTCTTGTGCCTGAGAGTTCCCCACTGTGGACTGGATGTGACTGTATTCCCTCTAGCAGAGATATAAGTGGAGAAGTGTGGCTCCACCCAAGGGACCAGGTGGCACCAGTGCTCAGGCACAGTAGTGGAGAGGGAGACTCTTCCCTCCTCCATGCGCACTGAGGCTGACACAGCTGTGGCTGCTTACACAGGGTGAGCAGAGTTGTGTCTCTCAAGAGGGCCATTCCAGGGCTATTAGGCAAATGGCAGCACCGCTTTTGGCAATCTGCCTACCAGGCCTACGTTTGCAGAAATGTGAGAGGCTTTTTCCTCTCTACATGGAGCAGCAGCGTCTCTGCAGCATAGAACAAGTGAGCAACAGAGCTGTCTTTGGGGGTGAGGAAAGAGACTCTATCTTGAGGCCATTTTAACACAGCCTGGGGACAGGCGTGTTCTGTGGCTCGCAGGTACGTTGCGTTCTAGAGATAGACTGCAGTGTCTGTCTGAACTGAAAGATGCGAGCCCCAGGACAGGGGTGTGATAGGGAGGCCAATCGCGTACCTTCCTGCCCATGATGTGGAGTTGGTATAGCCATCTCCCCCTAAACAGAGACCTCAGCTCATTTCGCCAGGAACTCCCCCTGCCAACCTCCACAGGTGTGTCCAGAATTGGTGGGATCTTAGTCTCCCGGACTTCAAGAATAAAGCCCCGGACCCCTCGCGGTGAGTGTTAACAGTTCTTAAAGATGGTGTGTCCAGAGTTTGTTCCTTCAGATATTCAGATGTGTCCAGAGTTTCTTCCTTCTGGTGGGTTCGTGGTCTCACTGATTTCAGGAGTCAAGCTGCAGACCTTAGCGGTGTTATCGTTCTTAAAGGCAGCACACCTGGAGTTGTCCATTCCTCCTCCCATCTGGAGTTGTTCATTCCTCCTGTTGGGTTCCTGGTCTCCCCGGCTTCAGGAGTGAAGCTGCAGACCTTCCTGGTGAGTGTTACAGCTCATAAAGGCAATGCGAACCCAAAGAACAAATCTTCTACAGTGCGGAAGGGAACCCAGCAGATTGAGGTGCTGGCGCAGGTGGCCTGCTTTTATTCCCTTATCTGGCCCCAGACACATCCTGCTGATTGGTCCATTTTACAGAGCGCTGATTGGTGCATTTACAAACCTTTAGCTAGACACAGAGTGCTGATTGGTGTGTTTACAATCCTTTAGCTAGACAGAAAAGTTCTCCAAGTCCCCACCTGTCCCAGAAGCCCAGCCAACTTCACCTCTCACTGGCACTGGCCACAGGACTTTGCGGCACCTAGCCAAGGCACTCCAACAGCCCAGAGGGAGCTCATCCGCTGATCAAGCCCAGCAGGCGCCGGCTGGCTGCGCTGATTGCTGGACCTCCGAGACCTCGCCCAACCGGAACCCGCACCCAGCCGGCGAACACCTCGGGCAGCCCTGGTTCCCACCTGCGTCTCTCCCTTCACACCTCCTGGGAGCAGAGGGAGGGCTAGGGTCTGGCCTCAGCCAGCCCCAGAGAGGGGCACTCATAGCCCAGCAGCGGGCTGAAGTGCTCCTCAATGGCGGCGAGAGCAGACGCTGAGGCCGAGGAGGCGACCAGAGCGAGCCAGGGCTGCTAGCACATTGTCACCTCTCACAGGGATGCTGCTTATGCTCCTCACTGATGTATAACCAAGCTTCGTCTCCCATCCTGAGGCTGAGCCGGGAACTCAGGACACAGGGCATTCCACAGATAAGCCTATGGCATGAGGCAACAGAGAGTTCCCCCAAGTAAACAAAGATCAGGCTTATATCAGTCAGCCTCTTCCGCAGCTGTCTGTCACCTGCAACCACTACCTACTGGCCTGCAGTGGAACTGCATTACCCAATACAAAATTTGCAGCCAGTAGTGGTGGCTCACGCCTGTAATCACAGCACTTTGGGAGGCAGAGGCAGGTGGATCACGAGGTCAAGAGATTGAGATCATCCTGGTCAACATGGTGAAAACCCTGTCTCTACTAAAAATACAAAATTTAGCTGGCCATGGTGGCACATGCCTGTAATCCCAGCTACTCAGGAGACTGAGGCAGGAGAATCACTTGTACCCGGGAGGCAGAGGTTGCAGTGAGCCGAGATTACTCCACTGCACTCCAGTCTGGCAACAGAGCAAGACTCTGTTAAAAAAAAAAAAAAAAGAGCAAGATAAGCTTCTTGAGACCTCCACCTCCCCATCTCTGCAGTAAGCTGAGAGCCTCCTCACAGGCCCAGTGCACTGCTACTGTAACTAACATGTGAGGAAAGCACCAAGCTAAGGCTCTCTATAACCAAGGAATTTAACAAAGCCATGGCCCCAGAAAGCATGCAAAGGCAAAGTCCAATGACCCCACTTAACATATATTATAGTCACAACCTCAGGAAAAAAATTTCATCCAAATGAAAGTAAATTCAAAAATAAGTGACAGCTTCTCTAGATGAGAATAAACCAGTATAACAATCCTGGCAATGCAAAACGAGCAGGAGTAGGAGACTTCAGCACTCAACTGACAGCACCAGACAGATCATCAAGGCAGAAAAGCAACGAACTCTGGACTTAAATTGGACTCTAGACCAAGTAGACGTAACAGGCATTTACGTAACGTTGTAACCTAAAACCACAGAGTATGTATTTTTCTCATCAGCAGATAGAATATTCTTAAAAATAGACCCTATGCAAGGCTATAAGGCAAGTTTCAATAAATTTTTAAAAGTCAAAATCATATCAAACATCTACTTGCACAACAGTGGAATAAAACTAGAAATGAATACCAACAGGAACTCTCAAAACTGTACAAATACATGGAACTGTAAAACTTGTCCCTAAATAATCTTTGGATAAATCCAGATAAAAATAGAGATACAGCCTTTGGTATACGGAAAAGCAGTATGAGGAAAGTTTATAAGGTTAAATGACTATGTACAAAAAGTAGAAAAAGATCTCAAGTTAACAATGAAGCATTGCACCTCAAGGAACTGAAATAATAAGAACAAACAAAACTCAAAGCTAGCAAAAGAATGGAAATAACAAAGATCAAATCTAAAGTAAGTAAAATTGAGACTAAAAAGCAATACAAAGGATCAAGAAAAAGATATATAAAATTGATAAGCTACTAGCTAGATTAACCAAGAAAAAAAGATTCAAATAAGCACAATCAGAAACAGTAGAGGTGACATTACAACTGATAACACAGAAATAAAAAAGATTATTGGAGACTACTATGAGCTTCTCTAAACACACAAACTAGAAAATCTAGAGGAAATGGATCAATTCCTGGAAACATAGACCCTCTCAAGACTGAACAACGAGTAAGTAGAACTCCTAAAGAGACCAGTAACTTAAATTGAATCAGTAATAATAATTTTAAAACTCCCAACAGAAAAAAAAACTCAGGACCAAATTTACAGCCAAATCCTACCATATGTACAAAGAAGAAATGGTATCAATCTTAATGAAATGGTTTCAAAAAGTTGAAGAGGAGAAAATTAGTCTTAAGTCATTCTACAAGGACAGTATTGCCCCAATACCAAAGTCGAGTAAGGGCACAACACACACACACACACACACACACAAAAAAAAAAAAAACTACAGGCCAATATCCCTGAGCAACATAGATGCAAAAATCCTCAGCAAAAATACTAACAAGCTAAATTCAACAGTGTATCAAAAAGATAATATGCCATGATGAAGTGGGCTTTATTCCAGGGATACAAGGATGGTTCAACATATGCAAATAAATAAATGTGATTCATCACATAAAGAGAATTCCAAAGAAAAACTATATAATCATCTCAATAGTTGCATAAAAAGTATTCAACATAAAAAACCCTTAACTTATTAAGCCTTGAACGGACATACCTCAAAAAAATAAAAACCACATATGACAGACAAATCAACAGTCAACATCATAATGAATGATAAAAGTTAAAAGCCTTCCCCCTAATAACTGGAATAAGATGAAGATGCCCACTTTTACAACTCCTATTCAGAATGACACTGCAAGTCCTATCCAGAACAATCAGGCAAGAGAAAGAAATAAAGGGCATCCATATTGAAAAAGAAAAAGTCAAGTTATCTCTGTTCACTGGTGATACGATCTTATACCTAGAAAGCCCTAAAGATTCCTCCAAAAGACTTCTAGATTTGCTAAATGACTTCAGTAAAGTTTCAGGACACAAAATCAATATACAAAAATCAGTAGCATTTCTATACACCAATAACGAGAAGCAAATCAAGAACTCAACCCTATTTACAATAGCTTCAAAAAAATTAAATACCTAATAATACATTTAATCAAGGTGAAAAATCTCTACAGGAGAACTACAAAATACTCATGAGTGTATTTGTAGATAACACCAATGAATGGAAAAAACATCTCATGTTATGGAACAAAATAATCAATATTATTAAAATAACCATCCTACCCAAAGCAATCTGCAGACTTGATGCAGTCCCTATCAAGCTAGCAATGTCATTTTCCCCAGAATTAGAGAAAATAATTCTAAATTCATATGGAACCAAGAAAACCCAAAGCAGCCCTAAGCACAAAGTACAAAGTTAGAGCCTTCACATTACCTGACTTCAAATTTTATGACAAGGCTATGGTAGCCAAAATAGCATAGTACCAATATAAAAATAGGCATCTAGATCAATGGAACAGAATAGAGAATCCAGAAATAAAACCACCTCCCACAACCAACCAATCTTTTTAACAAAGTCGACACAAATATACCCTGGGAAAAGGATACCCTTTTCAATAAATGGTGCTGGGAAAAATTGGATAGTCATAGGCAAATAATATAACTGGATATCTATCTCTCCTCATATACAAAGAATAACTCAAAATGGATAGAAGACTTAAATGTAAGACCTGAAACTATAAACAACTTAGAGGAAAACCTAAGAAAAACTCTTCTGGTTATTGGACTAGGCAAAGAATTTAAGATCTGAAAACAAGGGCATCAAAAACAAACAAAAAAAATAGACAAATTAGACTTAATTAAACTTAAAAACTTTTGCACAACAAAAGAAATAATAAATACAGTAAACAGACAGTCTACCAAATGGGAAAAAAATATTTGCACATAAACAGAACCAATGACAAAAACCACATGATTATCTCGATAGATCCAGAAAAGGCCTGTGACAAAATCCAACAGCCCTTCATGCTAAAAACTCTCAATAAACTAGGTATTGATAGAACGTATTTCAAAATAATAAGAGCTATTTATGACAAACCCACAGCCAATATCATACTGAATGGACAAAAGCTGGAAGCATTCCATTTGAAAACCAGCACAAGACAAGGACGCCCTCTGTCACCACTCCTATTCAACATAGTGTTGGAAGTTCTGGCCAGGGCAATCAGGCAACAGAAAGAAGCAAAGGGTATTCAATTAGGAAAAGAGGAAGTCAAATTGTCCCTATTTGCAGATGACATGATTGTATATTTAGAAAACCCCATCGTCTCAGCCGTGTAAAACGTTTTCACTCCGTGAAAAACGGAGTGTACCGTTTTTCCAAGTACAGTCTGTCATGACTTTCCTTGGCTAGGAAAGGGAAATCCCCTGACCCCTTGCACTTCTTGGTGAGGTGATGCCCCACCCTGCTTCTGCTTGCTGTCTGTGGGCTGCACCCACTGTCCAAACAGTCCCAGTGAGAAGAACCAGGTATCTCTTTTGGAAGTGCAAAAATCACCTATCTTCTACATCCATTTAGCTGGGAGCTTCAGACTGAAGGTGTTCCTACTAGGCCATCTTGGAAGCGCTCCCTTGCTTATATTTTCTTCCACTTTGTAATTTATCTTTTTCAAGTATGTGATAGTGACTGATGTTTTTCAAGACTAAAATATTTCAAGTTTGATGAAGCTTATGACTTTTTCCATGGTTTGTGCTGTTTGCATCCTAGGAAATCTTTTTCTATGCTTGAAAACAAAAGATTTTCTTCTATATTTTCTTGAATACATTTCTTTTTTTCCAAATGGATATTCATTTATTTTAGAAACATCTTTCAAAAGAATATCTATTCTGTATTCTACATTTTAATACCTTTATTGAAAATCAGTTGAGCATGTATGAGGTAGCATATTTCTTTGTTTTCTACTCTGTTCTAATCACATGCATGTCTATCCCTACACAAATACCACACTTTCTTGATTACTATTTTTTCTTTTTCTTAAAATTTATCCGTATAAATACTACACTTTTATTTGCCTTTTTCAAAATTATTTTGACTATTTTGAACTATTTGTATTTTAATACACCCTAAGTTATTTCTACTTTCAATGACTATTTTCTACTTTATGAATTTTGTTCATACATAGTGCAATGGAGAAATGTGTAGGAGAAACAATAGGCAACAAATCTGGCTTTTTCTTGGATAGATAAAATGTATCCAGTCATCATAACCAATACATGTTCTAAGTTTAGCTATGCTGTAATTAGTATACATTCAAAACTTTCCAAATAAATGCTTCAAATAATTCTACCTAGTTATTTGCCATTAATTAATCTATCTCATATACTGAATTATATTTTAAATATTCAGCCTGAAATACCTGAAACTATTAGATTGAAAATTAAATTTATTCAAAATGCTTATAAGCACAGGCTTTTAGCACTTAAAAAAAAAGTTAAGAAACCTGTAAAACTCCCAAACCAAAAAATATAAATAGTTTAAAAATCCATTTGTTCATTTAGACAGCTAAAACTCATGAAGTATACACAAGTAGCTCAGATTTTTACAAAAATCTATTTTTTTTCAATTACATCTAGTTTTGCTTATTAAAGTAATCTAGAAATCATTTTACTTGTCTACCTAAAGACCAAGGGGCATAATTATAAAAGTAACATTCACTTTATTTCCACGAGGAAAAGACTGTCTTAAATAAAATGAAATAGAGATCTTTTTCAAGGAACGTATAATAGGAAAAATATGTAATACATGACACAATACCAAAAGCATTAAATTTTAAAGACTAAAAGGTTAACAAAACTGGGTAATGAAATAAAAAATAAGTAAAAATATATATTAACTAGAGACCATTTGATGTTTGTCTCTTTAGTAGAAGATAAGTGTTCCAAAATATGATTAAGCATCATAATTTCTTGTCTGACTATTGGAATTATTTCTTTCCAAAATGTTTTGTTTTATTTTATTTTTTGACTACACTCAGACACTTTTATTCATGTTTTCATGATACTTACCTCTCCTTTGCTCTTTCCTTTTCTCTTCCTTAACGAAATGCACTTTAGAGAATGCATGTAGTCACTGAAAAGTATTAATTTGATGAAACTGAACGAAAGATAGATAAATAATTTGTGTTAGGCAGTTTCTAAGATGGCTGTCAGTGACCACCTCCTCAAGATATTTATTCTCATTTGTAATGTCATTCCCTTGAGCATGGGCTTATCTAATGACTTGCTTTTGACAAATAGAATATAATAAAATTGGCGGGATTTTACCTTTGACATTAGGTTTCAAAAAGGATCCTGGTTGTAGGCAATTTTTTGTCTTGGGCACTTTCTCTTGTTCTCTTTTACTTGTTGTAGAAAGCCAGCTACCATGTGGAAAGCTGCCTTTTGGAGATCCCCAGTGGCAAAGTGTGATGTCTTCAACCATCATCCAGTGGGACCTAAGTCTGTCAATAGTCACATAAAGAGATTGGAAATGTATCCTCCCCCAGGAGTCTTAGGTGAAGGTAGTAGTCCTAGCCTACAAATGGATTGTAGTTTGTGAAATACCCTGAGCCTGTGTGCTGGTTAAGCCATGCCAAATTCTGGGGTAATTTTTTACACAATGTAGTAGGGTGGAGAGTGGTCCCTTAAAGGATATGTCCACCAGGAATCTCAGAATGTTACTTCATTTGGAATAAGATCTTTGCAGGTATAATTAGGGTAAGAATCTTAAAATGAAATTATCTTAGATTATGTTGGGGCATAAATCCAATAACAGATGTCTTTATAGTAAGAAAGGAAGACACATAAACACACAAAGTTGAAGAGGATATAAAGATGGAGGCAGAGATTTGAGTGATGTGTCTACCAGCAAAGGAAACCCAAGAATTGCCTGCAACCAGAAACTAGAAGAAAGGCATGAAACAGATTTTCTTCAGAGCTTCCAGAAGGTGCAGACACCTTGATTTTGCAGTTCTGGCCTCCAGAACTAACAGAGGATACATTTCTGTTGTTTTAAGTCAAGTTTGTTGCAATTTGTTACAGCAGTCCTGGGAAAGTAATGCAGCAGTAGATAAATGGCACATACATTAGAAAAAGAAATGCGATATGGAGCATGTAATTGTCATAATTTTACTGTAATATGTTACTTATAAGTTATGAACATGAACAAGACACACAGAAGATAAAATTGATACAATAATTAAGTGAAAGTCACTAACTTGTAATAATGTCAGGAAATTGCTACATGCTTTGTTTTAAGCTTATTTAAAAGGATTTTTATTGTTAATATAGTATCTTAGTATATCTGCAGAGCCCAACTGTAACTTAATAGTGTGCTAAACAAAGTATATTTTTGTGTTTGTGCATACACATACAAACACACAGGCAAGCACACATGTATATGTATATACACACACACACACACATATATATACACACACACACACATATATGTGCTTATGTACATGGAAATAGAGAGAGAAAATTTTAAATTTTCTGAGTAAATGTGAAATTTGAGTCCAGTAAAATTCTTTGACTTATGTTAACATTCACTGTTCAGCAATATTTTGTTATTGCTTTTGTTGCTGTTCAATCATCATTTTTTTTTTCTTTCTACTGTCTGCACTCAATTTTAGGCATGAGAAGCCTGGGAATTGAATATATTAGACTCTTGTTTAAGGGTTATGGATATGATTACCTTCTGTGAAATGCAGTTACTCAAAACTTGGAAGGTAGAAAATTAGTCAGAAGCCATGATCTTATGTGTTCTAAGAACAGCAGCTAAAATATGACATTGCAAAAAGGGGCTTTGCAGTGACCTTCACATTTCCCTGCCATCACATGAAGCCTGTAGATGAATTGTGACATTGGTAGTGGTTTTGCACAGATTTCTGAGTTGTATGTAAATAGCAACATTTAGACTATCAAGAACATGGCAGAGACATCAATTCCAAGCTACTTTCATTATCATCAATTTCTGTTCCTTTAGCCTGCCTCCAGTATTAAACCCTCTTCTATTTGAAATATCTTGGATGTTCGCATTATCTTTGACAGTCTATGTTTGGTAAAACAGTTAAATAGAAGTTGAATTTAGAGGCCGGGCGCGGTGGCTCAAGCCTGTAATCCCAGCACTTTGGGAGGCTGAGGCGGGTGGATCACGAGGTCAGGAGATCGAGACCATCCTGGCTAACACGGTGAAACCCCGTCTCTACTAAAAATTAGAGCAAATCTTAAAAACCCCGTCTCTACTAAAAATACAAAAAACTAGGGCGCCGCCTGTAGTCCCAGTAAGAATGGCGTGAACCCGGGAGGCGGAGCTTGCAGTGAGCCGAGATCGCGCCAAGCCTGGGAGACACAGCGAGACTCCGTCTCAAAAAAAAAAAAAAAAAAAAAAAAAAAAAAAAAAAAAAGTGATTTTAGAACAAATCTTAAGAATAATATAAGAATAAAATATTTGAAATAAAATATTATTAAAATAAAATAAAAATGAAATAAAATCATAACAAATATTACAATTTATTTTAATAGAGGTTTCATGTATAATGATGCAGCAAGATAAAAGTTTGGAGAAAATAACTATATAATTCTAGCTTTCTTTATTCTAAGAAAAAATAAAAGAAATAATATAAAAGTGTAGACATGGATTGTCTGCTTTTTTTCCCCATTTCTTAGCAAAGTCTACGTGAGGTCAACGAGCAATTTAAAAAATAAAGTTATCTTATGTGGGGCTCCCCAGAAGCAGTACCTGACATAAAATCATGACTGCAAGTGTATTTGGGAGGTAAGGACAGGAAGAACTGTGAGACAATGACAATGTGAAATGAAGAAGGAAGAAAAACAAAGAAAATGTGTATTAGTTACTGGGTTACCACAGTGGAAAACTAGGACTTAATCTTTCTAGGGCCCCACTGAAAGAATATCTAGAACTAAAATTAGAAATAAAATAAATCTTAGTATTTTAAGATTTTTATGAATAACAGATCCTATGTCACCTGCTATGATACTCCTAAAACAACAAATGAGTCAGCGTTTAGATGTGGGCTTAATTAATCCTATTTTCTTAATAAAATATTTATTTTTAATATGTAGACAATGGGAAGCCACAATTGAGACTTCACTGAGTCAAGTAAAGGTTGATAAATGCTGTAACCTAATTTCCACACCACGATAGTTGTTTTAGATATTTTGTGCAAAACATAAAATTAATATTCATTGAGGTTCAATATTTAAAGATAAGTACCAATGAAAAGTTATCAAGAATTAGATTTTGGAATATATGAAAATTATTATTAAAATAAATTTACTAGCACACTATTCCCCTAGAGAACATATGGAGAAAATGGAACAAGATGCAGTTTCAAAGCCACTGCTAAACTGAAAACGCCCTAAAAAGTACACATTTGATGCCATCAACATAAAGTAAAGGTATTTATTTCTAAACTAATTGAAAGTCCCTCATGTTTCTAACATTTACTTTTTTTTTTATTTGAAGGAACTTTAAAAGTGGCATATGAAATATGCTATCAGTAAGAAATGTGGGCTCTAAAATGTGGAGGAGCATTAGTACAGCCACAATGATTTCATGGGGGAAAAAAAAAATAAAAATAAAAAACAGGAAGAGCCTGTCATGGAAAGCAGGATAGCTCATCTGGATCCCAGGTTTGGGGATGAATGTGAGTTTAAGGCTGTTTCTACTAATCATGTCCATCACACAGTCATTCAAGTCAGACAACCTGTTTCACTGACTTTTTGACCTTATTAACATGATGCTTGACCAAACTGATTCAACAATTCAGTTGAAATGGCAGGACGACAAACAGTCTTAGGCTCTGCAAATGCTACCTATAATTTCAAGTCAATTGACAGCATTCAGTGTGTGCAGAGCATGTGTATAATGCAATAATTGTTTTAAACTTTTCCTCTTCTCCTAAACCTGCTAATCCTGCTCTCCTCACTTTACTCTCAAGAGATGAATTTGATTCCCACTTCAGAGAGAAAATAAACAAACAAACAAAAAAATTCTATTATGACAAGCCATTCACACAAATCTTAACTGCTAGATATGGTGTATTTTGATAAATATTTCTGACTTTCAGAAACCTCAATATGCTTATACCCTGATATCCATAGTTCTATTGTTATTGTTGTCATTGCTTTCATTTTAAACATGGAATGTGAATTTCACTCAGTAGAGCATTCTTTTGCGGAAAAATAGTATGACATCTCTAAGATCACTCCACTAGAATATATTTTTTTCTTTTCCAAATCCTATTCTTTTGTGGATAATATTTCTTTTTTCTCAATTAAACATTTCTCCAGTACTTTTTAAACCTCTGACATAGGAATTTTATGACTATGGAATGGCTTAACTGGTTTAACTAAAACCAATTTTATTCTAATTTTTAACCAAAAAAATAAGTTGAAAACAACATTAAAAAAAAGAATCCTTTTGTAATTTCCTTATGTTAGTTTTCTCAGCATATGTCTTAGTATCTATATAAGGAACAAGATTACAAATGTAATAAGAGCTGTCACGTATAAAACTTCTAAAATGCTGACTTGTAGCCCAAAGATTCTTGTTTCAACACAGAGTTAAAGTAGGCTACAACTCCTAGTTGCTTTATAGAATACATTGTTAACTAATTCCACATTTGTGTGATTTCAGTATAATTTGGATTCTTTCAGAGATGTATTTTTTTTCTTATTCTTGGTAGAAAAGAATATGCAGGGAGGATTATTTGAATATAATGTTGGATAGTGTAATAGGATGGTTACAATCTGTAATCTTAAAAACAAAATTATAGCTGCATGCACAGCTTCTTTGTACTGGGAAATGTCAGCCGATTCTTGGATAAAAGGAACAATGGAGTTCATCAGATCTTCCTAACAACACAAAATGGCAAGGCCTGTTCTACCAAATTCTTTCTCTAAAATTCACTTAGCCAATCAAAGATATTTGTTTTGCAATTGAAATGCTCATACCTTAATAAAAGTAGCTCATGACTAGCATGAAAAGTAAATACTCATAAAAATGTCCATTGCCTATATATTTGAATAAATCATACTATTCACTTAATGGAGGGAAAATAGTTCTGTCCGTGATTTCATCTCTTCTTTGTCTGTATTTCAGAAAGTGAAAAAAAGTAGTAACAGTAGAATTATTCACTAAATACCGAATTGGAGGAAAAAAAAAAAAAAAAAAAAACTTCAACAATAAAACAAAACATAAAAACATAAACAAGATAGTAAATTTGTCTTAAATAATGTTGAGTTGTATTCCACTCTTTGCATCTTAAAGGACATTAATGAAGTTTATCTATTAATATTGACAAGGAAAATAAATTCCTGTTGCCTCATTTTCCCTCAAGTACAAGCAGTTATCTTTTTTTCCTGACTACTAAAGGAAGGGGTGGCAGTGTTACTAGTAGCCTCCTGCCAGTGACATAGTAACAAGACTAGAAGTAGTACTTGAGCAAATATTTGGCTCTACATCTGCCCATTACTCTTTGGAAATTAATAAACTTTCTTCTCTCATTTTCTTATTTGTAAATAAAGAATAAAAATATCTAACTCTCTGATTCAAAACTACAGCAAAATATATATGAAAATCTTTATCAAAAAATAAAAAACATCAAAGTCATGTAAGATAATCTTAACAATTTACTTTTTAATGAAGGTACACAAAGGTTGATCTCAAAAAATACCTTGACACTGGGTTTAACATGCCTATTTCCAGCTTCTTTATCTGTTACTGTTCAGTGCTCTTTCAGGGTTTTTAACCCAACAATTACACCAACAATGCCATTGCATGTAGATTTGAGACATTTTCCTCTCATGCATTAATAAATTGTTTTCTTCAGTACAAAGGGAAACAAATATTAGGAAAACCTAGTCAATATTTCCTAATATTTGTCATTTGTGGGCCATATTCATTTCACTTACACAATATGTATTTTCTCATAACTTTAGTAAAGGAGAATAAAGACTTCTGTTTAAGGAAGGAAGGCATTCATTTGTAATTACATATAAAATTCTAGCAGTCAGAGACACCCAAGTTAGAATTATGTATCTGACTCTTACTGACTTTAGCAATGAGGCAAATACTTAACTCCCGACTCAGTTAATTAAGTTGTAAAATAATAATGGTAATATCTGTCATGCAAGTTTGTGAAGATAATTATAAAATGCATATAAAAGTTTGGAATAAGGAGGAACAGGCAGAAAGCATGTGAAACTGACAACTATTAGTATTGTAATGTGGTTTCCAATATTTCACAACTACTCTATCAACCTTAGTAAATTTAGGTAATCACTATAAACTTTAATGCTCTAGTATAAAATGAATTATTAAATAAGGTAAATGTTGGATGGTCACTTCTAGTTTCATGAATGCTACAATCCACATCAAACCACAAGAAACCATTTTACAATGACCACCCATTTCAATTAAATAAGAGGATTTGTTTCCATTTAACGTATGAAGCAGACTCCCTAGAAAAGTTCATCACTTACCTCTGTTCATATAGGGCAGAGGTAGGCAAACATTTTATGTAAAGGGTAAGACAGTGAACATTTTAGCCTTTATGAGTCATACAGATTCTGTAGCAATTCTCAATCGTGTTGTAGCACAAAAGCAGCAATAGACAGCATGCAAACAAGTGAGCATAGCTGTGTTCTAATAAAATTTTATTTATGGACACTAAATTGAATGTTGCATAACTTTAATGTGTCATGAAATATTCTTATGATTTTTCTTCAAGGCCTTAAAAATGTAAAAACCATTCTTAGATCATTGGCCATACAAAACAGCTGATGGGCTGTTTTATGTCTGTAGACTTTAGTTTACTGACCTTGCATAGATCAGTTTTTTAGTTGGAACTAAGCCCTAAGTTTAAAAAGAATGGCTCTTTGTCTATTTTAAAAAAAACATCAAATTTCATTGAATGCATTTTTTAATTTATTTTTTTTCAAATTAATTTACTTTTTTAAAAAAATTTTAAATCAGAACCTCACTCTCTCACCCAGGCTGGAGTGCAATAGTGCTATCTCTGTTCACTGCAACCTTTGCCTCCCAGGTTCAAGCAATTCTTGTTCCTCAGCCTGCCTAATAGCTGGGATTACAGGCGTGTGCCATCATGCTCAGGTAATTTTTTTGTATTTTTAGTAGAGATGAGGTTTTGCTTTGTTGCCCAGGCTGGTCATGAACTCTTGGCCTCAAGGGATCCACCTGCCTGGGCCTCCGAAATTGTTAGGATTACAGGCATGAGCCACCATGCCCAGCCTGTATTTTCAAAAATATATGCATATCTCAGGTGTATTTATTTTTAAGTTATATTATCATTGCTTACTTGGTAGATAAAATACTAACAGTCTTTTGAAAAATTTGTATTTTTGCTAAAATTTTAAAACATCAATAATTCATTTTCATAAGGGTTAGAGCTCTTTTCAGAATGACAAAGTTAAAAAATGTGGAAACAATATTTTATTGCCTCTCTCTCTCTCTCTCTCTCGGTACATATATTTGGCTTAATTCTGATGATAATTGTGGTGTCCGTTTCAGTACGCAGTGATACATCATTACACATTGAAAGAGTGTTAATATATGCCAGAACTGCAGCAGTACCAAAATATTTGTAGACCTTGGGAAACCAGCACAAACTACTGTTTTTGCAAGATGCATGAAGAGAAAAACAAACTTCCTGATGACAGTGGTTAGCAAATTGTTTTCAGAAACAAAGAGAAACAGAGTAATGTAATTTTTCAAATACAGAAGTAGAATTCAGTACAAATTAGTGACTAGGGGTATGAAGACACATGACAGTATTTTTTTGCCAATGGCATATTTACCTTGACATGCTTAATTTATGAAGAAGGAAAGCCTTCAGAAGGTATTTATAAATTAATGGATCACATCCTTTACTTTCCAACATGGTTTTATGGCTGTTGCCTTTGTAAAAACTTTTATTTGTAGGAGAAGTAAAAAGAAAAACCCAGACTGGGAGAATGTTCTTTGTTCTACTGAGAAACAGTGTTAATATCATCTGCAAAGCAGGATAGTGACCATAGTCAGAATTTAGCCCTTTTAGTTGCATCTTTCTTTTGTTGTTTGTTTAGACCAGTTATATGTTCTCACATCTTTGATGAGAAATCAAATTAAATTCATGACTTTGTGAAACAATTTTCAGTTATTGTCACCCAGGTATTGTCATACTGAAACCTATAGTTTGTGGTACAGACTGGCTAAATTCCATCTTGATTGTGCCAGACAATGTGCTATCTTTAATTATTCCTTAGGAAAAGATTCTGTCTTGGACAGCTATTGTAACAGAGTACTGGCATAGCTTTTCAACAAGTGAGTATTATTTCTGGCTGCTTCTACCTAACCCAAGAATTTGACATACAAAATAATTAAATAAAGTTTAAACAAATTTATTGCTTAAAGGAGCTCTTTTTCCTAAACGTGAATGACTATCTCCTGATTATTTTGGGGTATTCTGTTTCTTCCTTTGTATTGGGTAAAAATGGTATATTTTTACACCATTCTTAAATCAACTGTTGCAAAAAATTGATCACTTTGTCATTGGATTTTTAGAATATTACCACCATATGGGAGAAATATATAACTGTAAATGATATTTTTTAACACATACCATTCTATTCATTTGACTTTTTTAGTATGTGAGTTGAGAAGAGAAGAAAAGAAAATGAAAAGATCTTCAGTCCTCAATTCTAAAACTCTCATCCACTTTTAATGTGACTAAACTTAGATTTTTATGTTGGGTGTAAAATGCTATGTAAAGTAGTGTAACATGATACAAAAGTGTCAGAGAACCTGCAGAACCTCTGAGAAGCTGATGTGCACCATTGCTACATGGAGATTACGAGATCTACAGCTGGACACAAGATATTATACTTGTATGCACATCCTGGAACTATTGATTTATGGAATTTTGACTTCATGGATGCAGGACTGAAGGTCTTCTACAATCTAGGAAGAAAAAGAGAGATTAGCATGAGGTGAAACGGTGGAGACTGGGAGAAAATGCCAAACACGTTAAGAATCTGCACAGCAAAATAAACTATCATTAGAGTGAACAGGCAACCTACAGAATGGGATAAAAATTTTGCAATGTATCCATCTGCCAAAGGGCTAGTATCAGGAATCTACAAAGAGCTTAAACAAATTTACAAGAAAAAAACAAACAACAACAACAAAAAAAAACCATCAAATAGTGGGCCAAGGATATGAACAGACACTTCTCAAAAGACGACATTTATGCAACCACCAAACATATAAAGAAAAGCTCATCATCACTGGTCATTAGAGAAATTCAAATCAAAACCACAATGAGATACCATCTCATTAAAAAGTCAAGAAACAATAGATGCTGGAGAAGATGTAGGGAAATTTACACGGTTGGTGGAATTGTAAATTAGTTCGACCATTGTGGAAGACAGTGTGGTGATTCCTCAAGGATCTAGAACTAGAAATACCATTTGACCCAGCAATCCCATTACTGGATAAATACCCAAAGGACTATAAATCATGCTACTATAAATACACATGCACACGTATGTTTACTGCAGCACTGTTCACAATAGCAAAGATTTGGAAAAAACACAAATGCCCATCAATGATAGACTCGATAAAGAAAATGTGGCAAATATACACCATGGAATACTATGCAGTTGTAAAAAAGGATGAGTTCATGTCCTTTGCAGGGACATGGATGAAGCTGGAAACCATCATTCTCAGCAAACTAACACAAGAACAGAAAAGCAAACACCGCATGTTCTCAATCATAAGTGAGAGTTGAACAGTGAGAGCACATGGACACAGGGAGGGGAACATCACACACTGTGGCCTGTCGTCGTGTTGCATTAGGAGAAATACCTAATGTAGATGATGGGTTGATGGGTACAGCAAATCACCATGGCACGTGTATACCTATGTAACAAACCTGCATGTTTTGCACATGTCACCCAGAACTTAAAGTAAAAAAAGTGTGTATATATATGTGTGTGTGTATATATATATGTATATAAATATGTGTGGTATATATATATATATATATATATATATAGAGAGAGAGAGAGAGAGAGAGAGAGAGAATGATAAAAAGAAAGAGCCAGTAGTGGGATTCTACTGTTTTTCAAGGAAAGGACAAAACAGTAGAAGTCAAGGTATGTGGTAGAAGAAATTTTTACATTGTGACCCTTCCACTGGAAAATATGAATCAATATCAGGCCCTTTGTCAACTTGAATACTCTGACTACCTCAGGAAAAATAATATCTTCAAGGAGACAGAATGTAGGAAGTTTTCTTCTCTGTGGATTAAGGTAAGTAAATAATAGAAGGAAGAAAAAAAATGTATTGCCCCACCACAGGGAAAAACCTTTTTTCATTCATTTATTGATTCATTCACTTATTCTTTTTGAAAAAGTTTGCTTACTTGGTCTTGTAAATCTTTACTGAAAACTACTATTTTAGAATAAACGTGTCATTATGACTAAAAAATACCCATCACTTGGCATTGCTGAAACATAAAACAAATCATAAGAGAGGAAGGGGATCTAATATACATAAGAATCTGAGTACCTTCGGGAAGGAAAGAAACAAGTCTATACCTGATAATTGGGAGTTAAAGTTAGGAGACACGTATGAATGGCAAATTGGCTCAGAGCATAATAGTGCAAGAGCAAAAGTACTGATGCTATGTGGTGTCTAGGCTACTGAACTAGTATCAAGGAGACGAGTACAGGTTCTGTGGAAGACAATTATTATCTGCCTTGCAAGAGGTTGATGTCAGAAGCTTTTCCAGAAGACCTAGTGGATTACTAGAGTTCTCAAAATAAAGTCTGAGCATAAGTATATGTCTTTGTCAGTTCATGATGCTGTAACAAATTACCATAGACTGGGTGGCTTAAACAATAAAAATTTCTCACAGTTCTGGAACCTAAAAGTCCGTGATAAAGGTGTCAACAGATCCATGTCTGGTGAGAGTCAGCTTCCTGATGTGCAGATGCCTCCCTGACTTCAACTCACATGTTGGAGAGCAAAAAAAGAGGATGTTTTCCTGTCACTTCCTATTAGGGTGCTAATCACAGTGATGTGAGCTCCACCCTTATGAACTAATGATCTCCCAAAGGCTCCATCTCCTCATATCATCATATTGAAGGTTAGAATTTATTTCAATATATGAATTTGGGAGGATATCAACATTCATTTCGTAGTAGGTATAGACTGACAACTGAAGTCAGCTTGAGGAAAGTTAATTATGCTTGACCTAAGAGGGACTAAGATCCCTTTCCTGCATAGGATTATGGCAGTTTATACTAGGTCCTACTCCAAAAAAATATTTTGAAGTTGACCATCATTGTTTGTTCTGTGGAGGACTGGAGTTCAACAAAGCCACTGTATAACACCAAAGAGTAAAGACAAAAAAGAGAAGTTTAGTGGTATTTATTCTTAGATGAACTCTTACTAGTTTAAGTGTGAAAGTCATTCAGACCACCACTATGGATTGCATAAGCTTCCATAGTTTTAGGAAATCTGAAGAGCATACCAAGAGTTAGATACCGGGATTCACCCCAGTTTGAAATGTCAAACATTTATTTTATTTTACTTGAAAACTAAAATAGATATGTGGAACTTGTGCTCTAAATTTTTGTATCCAGCCATATTTTGTGTAGTATGGTATATGCTGAATACTTACTAAAGTCCATTAATCCTTATATATGATCTATAAGAAGAGAAGCATTTCTTCTTTGGAAAATGTTTAGTTGTGGATCTCATGAAATAAACAATAATTGTAGTATTGGAGTGGATTCTAGATTTTTTTTTTTTCATCTTATGAATTCCAAGTTTGGAACTAGAGTAAGGTGAGCAAGATAGCTGCTTCAGGTTGGAAAAATCAAGGAGGTACAAATAACCACATAATCAATATAAACATATTTACTGCAATATTTTAATGTAAAATATAAAATACAAAACAGAACATCTTAAAATAAAGACAAGATTTGATCCTATACTTGTACAAATCTTCCTCACTTACCTCATTCTAATCCTGGTGCTTGTTCCAAGAAAACTTTATTTACAAGTTAATCCATGTGCCATGATTTGCCGAGGGTTTTTTTAGATAGTGAATGAAAATATTATAGATAGATAGATAGATAGATAGATAGATAGATAGATAGATAGATAGATAGATAACTGTGTTTCAGTGCTCTGTTAAATGTTGCCTTCAAGAGAAAATGCATTACTGGCCTCAGCCTATTCACTACCTACTCTGGAAAACATCAGATTTGGAAAAATAAAATAATTTTAAAAAAGAAATAGGGAAACAAGATAAAGCCAAATAAGTAAAATCTGAAAGTGGGGAATAAAAAGAGAAAGAAGATAAAATGTGGTAAGAATTTAAACATGAACTATTTTTTAATCTAGTAAAACAATGTAAAATAAAATCCCCCAAGGATATGAATATTTTAAAAGGAAAGAGTAGGTGAAATATATCCTCAACTGGAACTAATATAATAGGGAATTCTCTTGCATTCCTAGCAAATACCTCTGAGTTCAGGTAATATTCTGTTGTGAAATTCTGAATACTGAAGATTCTTGAATGCCTGGAAGTTGGGGTTGGGGGGTAAAAGAGAAGTAAATCAACTCCTGCTTTATTTTTTTCCTAAATCTCTTCATGAAAAGTAGCTTTTTCTTCTTCAGAAATACTAGTAACTTGACAATTCAGAGTCTTCCATATCCATCTCCCTCAAACATTTAAAATTTAAAATTCCAAACTGGGTAAAATCCTAGAGAAGGATAATATCTACACTTTCTCTTAGCACTGCTAAATAGAAAATAAAAACAGGTTGAGATTTTTGAAGTGGAATTGTGGTAACTGCTACTCTTAAGTTGTGTGTTCGGTATTATCCTGTAGCAGGTCAAGACAATGGGTTCTGTAACAAGACTACCATCACTTAAATCTCTGCTTTTTCACTTATTATTCTGTGATCCTGAAGATAAACTCTCTTTTCTTCAGTTTACTCTTATATTAAATGGGGATAACAATAGTTCTTACTTTATAAAGTTATGATTAATATTAAATGAATTAAAGCATGTAGAGCTTTTGCCAGACACATAATAAATTTAGACATCACATACTTACAATAAGTTATTATATTCTTATCAAAAGTACATTAAAATAGGAGATTAAGAAATCAGAATTGCAAGAAAATACATGTCATTTTATACAGTGAGAATATTTTTGAGAACCACCAGTGAAATAGGAATAGTTGATAAGAAAGCCCTGGACAACTTCAGCTAGAGATCTGTAATAAAGATATATTTATTTGTAACAAGGGATTCCATTTTTAGCTTGTAAACAATTTGGGTTTATTCTTTTTGTCCAAAGAAATGAAGCATAAAACATGAAACCATTAACATGAAAGCAGTGTCAGCAGAAGACAGGAGCATGGAAGAATAAGACATGAGAAAGACAGAGAGAGAGACAGACAGACAGATAGAGACAGAGACAGAGACAGAGAGAGAATGAGGGAACTAAAGGTAGGCATTATACAAAGCGTTTTTTTTTTGTTTTTTTTTTTTTCATTCAACTGACAGTAAGAAAACATTTCACATTGCAACTAAAAATATGTATTCACAAAAATTAAACAAAAAACTTTATAAAACAATACCTTTATTAGAGGTCTCCTCTCTTCTCCTCTCCTCTCCTCTCCTCCTCTTCCCTTCCTTTGTCTTTATGCTATTCTAACAGATTTTTTATCTAAAGTGAATAAAAAACAAATGCATGAATACATTTTAAGCAGTAGAAATAGTACCAATGACATTATTTAAAGTGAGCAAACATGACATGATATTTAACAAATGTGATGATATAAGACATTGAAGGAAGGAAGGAAGAAAAATAGGAAGAAAGGAAGAAGGTAGAAAGGGGTGGGAAGAGAGGATAAGAAGTAAGGGAGGAAGGGAGGAAGGAAGGAAGGGAGGAAGGAGGAAGGCAGGCAGGCAGGCAGGCAGGCAGGCAGGCAGGAAGGAAGGAAGGAAGGAAGGAAGGAAGGAAGGAAGGAAGGAAGGAAGGAACTGGAATTTGAGCAATATTAGAAGAGAATTCTGAATTAGACCAAAGCAGCAGTATTTCCTAGATCCAAACACAATATAACGTCTTCAATTCCTTAGATAGGTGAAATTTAAAACTAACAAATTTGACCTTTACCTAAGTTATAGTGTTATTTGTAATTATTTTTAAAATTATATGTAGAGATGATTTCATTACTTATCAAATAGTTAA
Organism: Macaca thibetana thibetana; assembly: GCF_024542745.1. Taxonomy (NCBI): domain Eukaryota; kingdom Metazoa; phylum Chordata; class Mammalia; order Primates; family Cercopithecidae; genus Macaca; species Macaca thibetana. Next base: position 55,159,586 of record NC_065582.1, on the reverse strand, counting down.
CTCATGTCATAAAACCATGTGTGAAAAATTTGTATTTTTACCCATGACCCCTTGAAAAATCCTTGAATATAAATGACAAGGAATTGTCAAAGAACTATAGCAGGCAAGATTCTAGTGCCTTGTATTGAAACACAAACAGGTGACATTCCTTACACCAGTAGTTCTCAGACTTTACTAAGCGCACAAATCATCTGCAGGGCTTGTTCAAACACAGATTACAAGGCCCCATATCTAGAAATTCTGATTTAGTAGGTTTGGGATGGCATTTGATTGCTTCACTTTTCTAACAAGCTTCCAGTGAATCTAATGAGAACCACTGTTTCACGTAATGATTTATTGACCACAGGCTTCAACATAAATGCTCACATTCTCGTTTCACATTATTCCTGAGAGTTAGTGATACAGTCTGGTTGTGTCCACACCCAAATCTCACCTTGAATTGTAGTTCCCATAACCCCCACTTGTGGTGGGAGGGACCCAGAGGAATATAATTGAATAATGGGGGCAGTTTCCTCCAAGCTGTTGTCATGAAAGTAAGTTCTTATGAGAACTGTTGGTTATATAAGGGGCTTCCCCCTTTGCTCAGCCTTCATTCTTCTCCTTCCTGCAGCCAAGTGAAGAAGGACATTTTGCTTCCTCTTCCATCATGATTGTAAGTTCACTGAGGCCTCCCCAGCCCTGTGGACTGTGAGTCAATTAAACCTCTTTTCTTTATAAATTATCCAGTTTGGGGTACTTCTTCATAGCAGTATGAGAATGACCTAATACAATCAATCGGTACTGAGGTAGTAGAGCACTGCTGTAAAGATACCAAAAAATGGGCCAGGCATGGTGGTTCATGCCTGTAAATTCAGCACTTTATGAGGCTGAGGTAGGTGGATAACCTGAGGTCAGAAGTTCTAGACCAGCCTGACCAATATGGTGAAACTGCATCTCTACTAAAAATGCAAAAATTAGCCAGGTATGGTGGCATGTGCCTGTAATCCCAGATACTCAGGATGCTGAGGCAGAAGAACCACTTGAACTTGGGAGGTGGAGGTTGCAGTGAACCATTGCACTCCAGCCTGGGAGATAGCAAAACTTCATCTCAAATAATAATAATAATAATATTTATTTAAAAACCCAAAATATGGAAGTGACTTTGCAACTGGGTAATAGGCAGAGTTTAAAATAGTTTGGAGGGCTCAGAAAACGATTGGAAAGTGTGGGAAAGTTTGGAACTTTCTGGAGACTTGTTGAATGGCTAGACCAAAATGCCGATAGTGATATGGACAATGAAGTCTAGGCTGAGGTGGTCTCAGATGGAGATGAGGAATTTTTGGGAAACAAAGTAAAGGTCACTCTTGCTATGCAAAGAGACTGGCAGCATTTTGTTCTTACCCTAGAGTTCTGTGAAACATTGATCTTGAGAGAGATAATTTAGGGTATCTGGCAGAAGAAACTCCTAAGTGGCAAAGCTTTTGAGAGGAAGCACAGCATGAAAGTTTGGAAAACTGGCAGGCTGATGACACGATAGAAAAGAAAAAACATCTTCTAGGGAGAAATTCAAGCCTGCTGTAGAAATTTACATAAATAATGAAGAAGTGAATATTAATCACCAGCAGAATGGGGAAAATGTCTCCAGGGCATGTCAAAGACGTTCACAGTAGCACCTCCCACGATAAGTCAGGAGGCATACAAGGGAAAAATGGTTTTGTGAGCCAGGCCTAAGGCCCCCCTGCTCTATGCAGCCTCAAGACATGGTGCCCTGCATCCTAGCTGCTTCAGCTCCAGGTGTGCCTAAAAGGGGCCAACACACAGCTCAGGCTGTTGCTTTAAAGGATGCAATCCCTAAGCCTTGCATCCTTGCATGCTTAATCCCTAAGCATGTGCTATTGGGTCTGTGGGTGCACAGAAGTCAAGAATTGAGGTTTGGGAATCTCCACCTAGTTTTCTGAGGATGTATGGAAATGCCTAGATGTCAGAAATGGCAGAAGTTTGCTGCAGGGGCAGAACCCACATGGAAAATGTCTGCTAGGGCAGTGTGGAAAGGAAATATGGAGTTGAAGCCCAAATACAGGGTTCCCACTGGGGCACTGCCTAGTGGAACTGTGAAAAGAAGGCCACCATACTCCAGACCCCACAGTGGTAAATCCACCCACAGCTTGCACCATGCACCTGGAAAAGCCACAGACACTCAACACCACCCCATGAAAGCAGCCAGGAGTGGAGCTGTACCCTGCAAAGCCACAGAAACAGAGCTGTCCAAGACTGTGGGAGCCCACCACTTGCATCAGCAAAACTTGGATGTGCCACATGGAGACAAAGAAGATTATTTTGGAGCTTTAAGATGTAATTACTGCATGTTGGATTTCGGACTTGGGTTGGGCCTATAGCCCCTTCATTTTGGCCAATTTTTCCCATTTGGAATGGGTGTATTTACCCAATGCCTGTACTTCCATTGTATCTAGAAAGTAACTAAATTGCTTTTGAGTTTAGAGGTTCATAAGTGGAAGGGATTGCCTTGCCTCAGATGAGACTTTGGACTTGGACTTTGGGTTAATGCTGGAATGGGCTTAGACTTTGGGGGACTGTTAGAAAGGCATGATTGTGTTTTGAAATGTGAGGACTTAAGATTTTGGAAGGGCTAGGGGCAGAATGATATAGTTTGGCAGCGTCCCCACCCAATTCTCATCTTGAATTGTAGTTCCCATAATCCGCATGTGTGATGGAGGAACCCAGTGGGAGGTAAATGAATCATGTGGGCTGTTTCCCCCATGCTACTTTTGATATATTGAGTATCTTCTGCAGAGATCTGATGGTTATATAAGGAGCTTCCCATTTTACTCAACTTTCATTCTTCTCCTTCCATGAAGAAAGAAGTGTTTGCTTCCCCTTCTGCCATGATGGTAAGTTTCCTGAGGACTCCCTACTCCTGTGGAACTGTGAGTCAGTTAAATATCTTTCCTTTACAAATTACCCAGTCTTGAGTATTTCTTCATAGCGGTGTGAAAACAGACTAATACTGTTAACACTATTATTGTTTATAGATCAAAACAGAGAGACATAGGGCTGTGACTTAAACAAACAACACAGATAATAAATGAAAAAATCTTAATTAAAATCCTGATTTTCTGAAAGAAAACTATAGTCTTTCTACTAGTTTAAACTGCATAGAAGGCAAAGTGATTATGAGTTTAGGCCATTGAAGAGGAAAGAGAGAAAATCCCATGTGGTGAATTAGCTAAGGAATCAAAAACAAGTTAATTATAGCCTTGATAAACATCAGCAAGAGCACAATTGAACAGAATTGAATATGTAATGATCATTTTTGTACTGTTTTTCAACTTCTTGCAGCAAAAATGTAATATCAACATGGGCTATTGTTGTTTCCAAAAGATCAATGCCTTTCTTTTTGAAGAGAAGGAAAATCTCAAGTTACCAGCAGAAACTTTCTATCTACCTATCATTCTTATCTATCAATCTATCACTAGTGACTAAATAAAAATTATCTTTTTTTGATATTTGAATCAGAAATTATTACTATCACAGTTATACAAAAATATTATTTTAACACTGATATATTGAAACACAGTCATAATATAGATTTAAATATAAAAATGACATTCTAGATGGTAAATTTTAATATCTATTTCTCAATATAATCCAAAAATAATGAATTCATTTGTGTTGGCACGTATGGTTGCATAAAATACTGTAAAATTTGTTCTGGTTTTGACTTATAGTCAAATTCAGATTCAGATTCTTCATCAATCTGCCAAAACAATTTGTAAAGACTGGAATTATACATATTTCTGATTATGTTACGATATTGAGTTTACTTTTAATCAATTTACATGAAGAATTTATGGCCAAAGATATTTTCTGACTTGTTCTGCCATTTAATGAGTAGATGTATCCAATCTCCTGTGAAAACCTTCAAAACCAAAACAGCAGGCATCTGTTCCTGTGGAATAGACTAAAATTCCAGTATAACAGCATTTTGAACACAATTCAGCATTAGACAAATGGACTTCGGACCCTCTCCAAGGGTCCGATTACCACAAACACCAGAAATTCCCTTCACTGCACTGTACCACCCATCAGGATTCTGAGAACAGCATTATATTAAAGCTCTCTTGTTCTTATAAGTGAATAATTTTATAGCAGCTACAGAAATATATTTTGCACTTCCATTCCAGTGGGGAAGGAGGGAGAGTTGACTCTGGTGGTTATGGCTATAAACTGAAATATGTAGGAATATATTTTCTCAAGCTATGGGATATCTCCTCTGATCAACATTCTTAACTCTATCTGAAAATAAAATTAAAACCTAGGTTTTCAGGTTAACAACCATTGTTTCATGTTTCCTTTTTGGTGGCTCAACTTGGAAGTCAAATATTTTTAAAAACCTATAGCCAGGCTATTATAAAGTCTGAATCAGTGTAGAGTAATTAATCCATAAAATCTTGCAATTGCTTATAAATACTGCTTATTGAAAGAAATTGTGCATGCTGTAAAAAGAGAACAAGTAAATATTAATTTGGAAATGTTAAAGAAAGTAGTCAGAAGACATTTTGGTACTCACCCACACATCTTTAAACATAGCAATAGTTATATGAATTCTCTCAGTTTGAGGAAAAATGAAAATATATGGACCAGTTCTAGCAACGTTGAGAGTCAAATTTTTTTGTACAAATTATAATTTTGCATGTAGATTTAGAAACAAAATATCTGTTTATATTTAAAGAATTTCCCCCAATGCATTTAAATGTCTTTCTTATAGCAAAAGCTAATAAACCAACAAAATTGACCTCATTGTCCCGAAACAGTCACCACTGAAAAGTTTCTTCAAGCGCTAAGTTTTTCAGAAGTACAATAGGATAAATAAGCTTGGTTGTTTATCTCTCTCAAATACATTTACCTTAAAAAAAATAGTTAAATTAGTTAATGATTCTACTGCAGTGTATAATTCAAAAAAATTGCCAATTTTTTTTATCTGATTTCATGTCCTTTCCTATAAACTCTTGTATTTTCTATATTTCTGTACCATAATTTTTGTGGGATGTTGAGAGAAAAATGGTTAATGTTTGTGCAGAAGCCACCTGTTTTTTAATCCCTAATTTGTTATTTTAAAATACTTAACTGCCCACCTCTTAGATGGGCAAAACTCCTTTGCCTCTCAGAAAATTTTTTTATCTCATGTTCATGCCTGTTTTCTCAATTTCATCCCACATTAATACTGTTTCTGAATCAGAGCAAAAAAAAAAAAAAAAAAAAAAAAAAAAAAAAAAAAAAAAAAAAAAAACAGAAATAAATGTTATTTGCATTTTTATTTTTCCCTAATCAATGCTTATTACAAGTTTTATAAAGGAGTAACTGGTATGCAGCTTTTCTCTCAATGCAAACAACTAGAAATCTGGACTAAAGGTCTGAAACAATGTTTTCACTCATTGGAATGATATGAATTACAGCATTATGCTTCCTGAGAGACAGATCCACCCTGAATTGCTCTGCCTTTTTGTCTGAAGGTAAGTTCTGGATTACAGAGCGAGAAGAGAAGCAAAGCAAACATTACAGTCTTGTCTTGAAGAGACACAGACTGTAGTTTGGGAAGACTGGGAGTGCTGCTATTTGCTGGGTAGAGTAACAGAAAGGAGGGAACTCAAAAATACATAGAGTGGTTCCCATTTTTCTTGACTGAATATTAATCTGCATGTGCACAGGGTGAAACTCCACAAAGTCAAGCAATATCAACTGCAAATAAATTGTAAGAATACTAATTCCCAGGCCACACACGAGGATGGAAGACATTCAGTGTCCAGAGAGAGTAAAAAAGTCTTGTTGAATACTTGAGATAATTAATAGAAGCCTTAGACATTTCACAACTGGTTAATAGAGCTATATTGGCCCTTGAGTAAATCGCACTTCAGATCCAAAAAATAAAAAAAAATGAGGAAAAAAAAGAACAACAGCACAAAAGCCTCTTTTTATAACCTACCTACCTCCCAAATCAAACTTCAATAGTCTTTAAAGGAAGTCAACAAAATCTAAACATTCAACAAAAAACATTTTACAATATCTGGGATCTAGTAAAATAATCACTAGCCATGAAAAAAATAAAACAAAAACAAAACAAAACAAAACAAAACAAAACAAAAACAGACCTGTGAGCCACATGAGAAAAATCATTAAAAATAAAGTAAAATAAGGACATTTAAAAAGGGATAGACTTACCATACAAGAACTTAAATAGAACTATTAGAAATATTTAAATATTTGTTTCAAATAACTGTGTGTACACACACACATATATATAAGTTTATTTATATACTTATTTATTTTAGAGATTGACATGTGCAATAGTAGGAGCTGGCTAAGCAGTCTCTGTCTGACTGTTGTCTTCAGGTCTGATGCTGTATGTAGTCCACAGGGCAGGAAGTCAAGAAAGGAATGAGATGGACTAAAACCGTCATCAGTTCTTGGTGACTCTGACCTTAAGTGGTAAATGTCCTGAAAAAGCTGGACCCTTTACCACAGATCTAAACATACACAATTCTGGCCCTGGAGTCAAAGAAGCTTTAGGAGAATGACAGAGAAGGTGGGGTAGTTGCAAACCTGACCACTTCTCTACACCAAGGAGGTGAGACAGTGGATAAGCAATGATGTGTAAGAGCTGCAAAAACACTGCCACTTCATTTCTACCTTTCAGTTCCCCACAAGAAAATTTCTTGTTGCCTAACTGGAAAATACAGGAAAAGAATTCTGAGAAATGTAGTTTAGCCCAGCAACACAGACACATCACGAAGTCACTGCAATATTCAAACTTTTAAAGAAGAACATAATGCAAAGATACATAAAAATATTTAAATAAGAACCAAATGGAACTTCTAGAGATACAATTTATAATATCAAAATTAAAATATTCACTGGGTAACTTTAGCAGCTGATTAGACACAGTAGGTCAAATCACCAATACATTCAAATAAAAAGCAGTAGAGAATACCTATATTAGCCAACTCAGGCTGCCATAACAAAACAGCACAGGCTGGGTGGCTTGATTAAGAGAAATGTATTTCCTCACAGTTTTAGAGGTTAGAAGTTCAAGATTAGAGAGCCAGCCTGGCCAGTTTCTGGTGAGGACCCTCTTCCTGGCTTGCAGCAGCTGCCTGCTCATTGTGTCCTCATATGGCCTTTCTTTCCTGCATGCATGTGTGGAGAGATGGAGCTCTCTGGTGTCTTTTGCCAGAAGGACACTGACATTATTGTATCCAGTCCCCACCCTCATGACCTCCATTTCAACCCTATTTCCAAATATAGTCACATTGGAAGTTAGGGCTTGAACAAACGAATTTTGAAGAGATAAAATTCAGTCCCTAGCAATATCTAAACTGAAGCACAAAGATATATATTTTTAAACAGACAAATAAATTAACCAAGCCTCAGTGGCCTGTAGCAAGTATTCTAATTTATATGTAATACATATTCCAGAAGAGGAGAGCAAAGCAAAAAGGCAAAAAGTATTTGAAAAACGGTGCCCAAACTATACCCAATTTAGTGAACGCTGTATCCCCTGTGTTAAGAATCTCAGAAAGCCCCTAGCCGAATAAACATAGAGTTATACCGGAAAAATCTAAATCAAACTGTTAATATACAATGCTAAAAAAGAAAAATGTTAAAGCAGCCACACTAAACATTTGAGAACAAAAATAAGAATGGTTATAGGCATTTCATTAGAAATGAAGAAAACAAGGAGTGGAACAAACTAAGATGCTGACAAAAATTACCAAAACTTAATTTATATACAGGAAAATATCTTTCAAAACTAAAAGTGAAATATTTCTCAAGCAAACAAGACCTAAGGGAATTCAGAGCCAGCAGACATACACTAGAAGGAATATTAAAGAAAGTTCTTCCCTGGCTGAAGAAAACATACCAGGTGGAAACACAGATCTACAGTAGACCATGAAGAATGCTATTTCTGAGTGGGCAGGTAAATAAATATTAAAGACTAATCTTTTAGTTCACTAAAAGATGACTATTAAAAACAAAACATAATAACTGTATTGTAGGCTTCTCAAGACATGTATTAAATGTATGGTAAAAATACTACAAAGAACGAGGGCAGAAATGAAAGTTGTAAAATTCATGTTATACATATTAAACATATATGTTATACATATTATTGTATTATACATCAAGTAGTGAACTATAAATATTGCGCAAATATGATAAGATAAAGCATTTTAAAATTTTATAACAGTGACCCTAAAAATAAAACAAAATAATATGGCTAAGTCAATACCAGATATATAATTGAGTAGAAAAATAATTACTTTAAAAGAAGAAAAGGACAAAGAATAAGGAAGACAAATAGAATACAAATACAATTGTATGCATAGCTCAAACATATTAATAATTACATGAAATATAAGTGATATGAACATTCCAGTTGTACGTCTATATAATCAAGTAAGAGCCAATTATATGCTGTCTATATGAAAATTATTTTAAATATTGAGGTATAGTCATGTTAAAAGAAAGGATGAGTATAGTCAATATAACATGCAAAGTCTACTAATCAAGAATGTAAATGGCAATACCAATTTCAGGTAATGAGAAACTTAAAAACTAATAACATAGATAAAGAAAGACATGTAATTATAAGAAAGTTAATTTATCAAGAGACATAAACACATCCTAAATGAGTATGCACTAACAACAATACTTTTAAAAGTAAAAAAAAAATTGTTAGAATCAGAAAGAAAAGAGGACACATTTTAGAATTACAGTTGGAAATTTTGTCTATCTTTTCTCAATTATTGATAGAATATGTAGATCCAAAATCAATAAATACATAGAAAATTTGAGTAATAACACCAATTATGTTGACTTAATTTGTATTATATGTTATACTGCAACAGTAGAATATGCATAATTTTTAAGTTTATGTAAAATATTTAAAAATATATGCCATATGTTGGGTCATAAAATAAAATAGCAATTATCTGGCTATAATGGTATTAAATTAGTAATCAAAAATAGACAGATAAGTAGGTTATCCCAAAATATTTAAAATTTAAAAATACACTGGCTAATAACTTGAAGTCTAAGAAAAAAAATCAAAGGGAAATGTAAAAATATGAAATAATACATAATGAAATATTAAAAACTGTTCTGTGACTAACCCAATACTGAGTTGGAAGTTTACACTTTTCAATGTTTATGGTAAAGAGAAGAAAGGTCTTAATTATTTGGTCTAATCTTCCATTTTAGACACTAGAAAAACAAGTAGTAATTAAGCCCAAAGTGAGTAAAAGTAAGATAATAATAATAAAAAAAAAAAAAAAAAGAGAGCAGACATTGATGTCAGAAAAGTGACAATAATGGGGAAAATTTAATAAAACCAAAAGCAGATTCTTTGAACACATCAGCCAAATTGGTCATTGTCTAGCTATTGCAATGAAAGAAAAAAAGAATAAGAACACAAATTACCAACACTAATAATTAAAATGCTTATTGTTCTAGATTTTAATTGTATTTGTAGCAGAAAACCTTCCAACAAAGAAAAATCTAGACCCAGAGGTTTTATTGGTTATTCATTTCAAATATTTAAGCAATAAATAATATAATTCTATATAACATATTTCAGAAAATAGAAAATAATCTCCAAAATTAATTTTTAAAAAGACAATACAGGAAAAAATATTTTATCAGTGTATTTAATTTCTATTGCTGTGTGGGAAATTATCACAAGCTTAGCAGCTTAAAACACCACCAATTATGATATCAAAGTTTCTATAGGTCAGATGTCTGTACACAACTTAGTTGAGTCCTCTGGTCAGTATTTCATAAAGCTTCAATCAAGGTGTCAGTTGTGTATTCTGGAGCTCAGGGTTGTCTTTCAAATTCACGTTGTTTATGGCAGATTTCAGTTTCTTACAGTCTGGGACTGAGGCCGTCAGATCCCACAGGTCACTCTTGCTTGCCTGACATGTGGCCCTGTCTGTAGGCAGTTAATGTCATAGCACCTTGCCTTTGCAAGATCCATTGGAAAGCTTCTACCATTTATAAGTAAGAGGGACTAATACATTATAACTCAATCATGGGTGTGGTATCCCATCATCTATGTCATATCCCGTTAATTAGAGGCAAGCTACAAGTCCTGCCTATGCTCAAAAAAAAAAAAAAAAAAAAAAAAGGTTGTATTGGTTATAACATTAAGGTGTGGAGATCATCTTGGAAATCTTCGAATTCTGCCACATGAAATCTTATATAAAACATCTACTAAAATCCAAGAGTAGATAAAATACATAGTTGAAAGACTGAATTCTTTTCCTCTATATTGGGGAAGGCAAGAATATTGGGAAAATATTAGGACAAAAAAAGGATTAAAACGAAGTTGCTAGGGTAGAGAAGTGATTCAAGAAAAATAAATAAAATATACAAACTAGAAATGATTGAGTAAAATTTACATTCACAAATATCTCAATCATCTATTTTTTAAAATCCTTAAAATTACAAAAATATCCTAGTATTAGCAAATGAGTTTGGAAAGATTATTGTATACCAGATTGACATGCAAAAGCAATTAAATTTCTATATATTGCAAAAAAAAGAGTGGGTAAATAAAATTTAAAAGCAATATCATCATTAAACATGGAACAATTTGTGAGAATTTTAACAAAATAAGTCTAACACCTGTAAAATTAATAGTATCAAACATAGTTGGGAGAAATTAAAAACACCTAAATAAATGGAGAAATATATAAATATATCATGTCAATACATTGCATGAGACTATATTGTTCAGATGTCAATTTTCCCAAAATTGATCTATAGATTGAATGCAGTCTTCATAAAAATTACATATTTTCTCCCTAGAAACTGAAATACTATTATTTACATAAAAGAACTCTATTTAACGCATCACTATGCTTATGATGACTCTAGTCTTCTGAGATTCTAACAACATCTGTCATTTGTGTAGTAATTCATAAACGATTGAAAAAATTTTCAAAAGTGTTCTCCTAATCTGCTGCACCATTAAGTGTAGACCTTGTTGTGATACTGGAGGGGCCATGTCTACTTTGGCTCAATGTTACATCTATAGAATCTTGCTCAATAGCCAAAAATAGCTGTTAAAAAAAAAGTGAATAAGTATGTAATTGCTTAATTTATTGTCTATATGTGATGTAGCTATCCATGCAATGAGAATAGGAATAAAGTATCAATATACTTTCTATCTACACATGTCTATGTTTTTTAATTTCAGTAAAATGTAAAAACAGTTTTTCATCTTATTAGAAGATGATGATTATATAAATTTGATTTTCGATTTCTAAATAAACAAATGCTGCCAACATATTAAAACATTGCCACTGATTTCATTTTAAAATTCCCTTTACCTGTGGACATAAAAATTATGTATTCTCCATCCCAGGTAGAGTGATTTATAGTCAGTTCTGTGTACTGATCTTTGTTGATGATTTAAAAATTCATAGTTCATATGTATGTATCAGAATTTAGCAAGATATATGCTTTTAGAATCCTTTGTGATCATATCTGGCAACGAACTGAGTGTCTTTTTTCCAATTGCCAAGAATTCAGCAGAAAAGCAGGATGAACACGGTTTATGTGGCCATTAATAAACATTTCAAGATATTTCCAAATGCTAGAGATAGCCCTGGTCCTTTTATAAGTTGCTCCATAAAGCATAGTTTGAAGCATCTTTAGGATATTGTAACATGGCCACTTAACTTAGTCATTTACCAATAAAAGGCAATAAAATTTAAACTTATTTCTGTGATAAATAAAAATAAAGAAGTATACAGATATGAAAATAAAGATGTAACTGCTTTTCCAAATCTCGTTTATTAGATATACTCACAGATTTCTAAAAATCTCCTAGTTTAAAATTAGGATCGTGCAAATAGATAGTGTTCCATGTATACAATTGGTGGCTCATGCCTATAATCCCAGCACTTTGGGAGGCCAAGACAGGCGGATCATGAGGTCAGGAGATCGAGACCATCCTGGTTAACACGTTGAAACCCCATCTCTACTAAAAAAATACAAAAAAAAAAAAAAAAATAGCCGGGCGTGGTGGCAGGCACCTGTAGTCCCAGCTACTCAGGAGGTTGAGGCAGGAGAATGGCGTGAACCCAGGAGGCGGAGCTTGCAGTGAGCTGAGATCATGCCACTGCACTCCAACCTGGGCAACAGACAAGATTCCGTCTCAAAAAAAAAAAAAAAAAAAAAAAAAGAACAAACAAACAAACAAAATTAGTTTGAGTTTCATTTGATAAATCCTAATCTTTATTTCACTGGCATAGCTGTTCTCAATTGTTCTTTGCTGACACTAAACTTTTTCTACCTTTATTTTGTATTAGAGAAACCCAGTTCAGACGGGTAGTTCAAATATCCCAGTAACACCAGTAAGCACGTAGTTTTTTTTGTTTGTGTTTTTTTTTTTGTTTGTTTGTTTTTAAGCAAATCACACTATATGAATCCTCCATTTAAAACTTTTTGGTAGCTTTTCCTTGTCCTATGGATAAAATCCCAATTACTTTAGGAAAGCACATAAGGCTCAACATTTCTGAATCTTGTCTGTCCCCCATACTTTCCCCTTCCTTACACTCCAGCCACTTGGTGGCAGCAACAACAACTACATTAATGACTTCATGGTTGTCATAGGTCAACATCTCTCTTATAATTGTTTGATAAAGTTCACAAAGCCCCTTTGCACACGTTGCCTTGTTCTGATCTTGACAAGAGCCTTATGAGGTCAGTACTGTTTTCCTTATTGAATCCACATCAGAGTTGAGATCTCAGGGTAGTAAGAGAGGCAAAATCAAACATGGCAAAGAAAAACTAACACTCAAGGACTCTGATTCTAAATCTAGCCATTGTTTCAGTTAACCAACAGAAAATGTGTTCATTGCTATTCATTTCCTGTGTTTGTTAAACACCTAAAACAGGAGTCTATAGATAGTGGAACCTTATTTTAGGTTTTAAATAAAATATAATAAGTATTTCACAAACTCAAAAATCACACAATTCCCTATACTCTATTAAATCTAACATATATTGTTTCTCTAAAATGTGCCTGAACTCTCTCTCCTTTTACTGCTAGTATTCCTTTCCCTTAATCATTGCTGATAGCTTATTCAATATAATTTTGACAAAAATGATTTTCAAATCAAATATACTAAAATAATTTATCATACCACTTAGAAAACTCAGACACGTCCATTGGTTGTTTGAACCAACTGCTGCTATTTAGATACAGGGAAAAAGTAAACTTAGGTATAAAGCTCTTCCTCAGTTCATATTTCTGCACATACCAAATAAAATGAAAGATAGATTATATGAATGTCTATTACATACACCCTAATTAATTTTATCTTTATGCATACGGTTAAAATTGTTCTCTTTATAAACTATAAAGAGAAAGATATGGTACTTCAGTTTAGGTAATTAGTGATTTGAAGGAAAGACAAAGTTAATTAGAGTATTGAATCAATGTTACATGTGCCAATTTATTATACCAAAAATATTCAAAATATGGAAGCAAGAAATAGAGACTCTTAAAAATGTAATGTATAATAATTACTATACTTAATCAAATCTGAACTGCCCCCAATTAAGCAATGACTCACTCTCTTAGGTACCACCACAAAATATTTCTAATATTGCCAACTAAGCAATGACACAATGTCTTAGTGATGCTTTCACAAGATCTCTCACTCCGGTATATTGTTGCTTTGAAATTTCTTTCTAAAGTTTCCAGGGAGTTTTTCTATCTTTCTGCCTCCAGTTTCATTGCCTCACTGTCCTAGCCAATCCACTTAAGAGTTACCTCAGTAACAAAACATACCAGAGCCTCAACTACTTCTCAGCGCTTTTCTTTGTAAGCCTTGTGAAACACATTGCTGTTTTGCAAGTAAATATGGAATTGTAACTCTTCTTCCTTGGCAGGTATTTTCTTTACTGATATATCAAATTACATCCTGTTACTTTATTTCTGTGCCTCTACATGTATTCAATAATCATGTATTTGACTGAGAAGTAATAACATCATTTTCTGTGAATCTGTGAACAGCAATGAAATTCAAAAATAAGTGATAAAAACTGGACATAAATTAATTAAAGTCAAAAGAGTATGAAAATATTAAGACTAATTTTCATATATGTATAATCAATTTCAAGTTTTTCACAATGGCTACCTGGAAAACAGTAATTGCTACATTTTATCAATTGTACTTGTCTCAAATTCAGAAAATTAAGAACTGTTAAAATGTTTTTTTTTTTTAAAAAAAGAGGGAAAGTGAGAGAAGAAAGAGGAAAGAAAGAGAAGGAAGGAAGGAAGGAAGGAAGGAAGGAAGGAAGGAAGGAAGGAAGGAAGGAAGGAAGGAAGGAAGGAAGGAAGAAAGAAAGAAAGAAAGAAAGAAAGAAAGAAAGAAAGAAAGAAAGAAAGAAAGAAAGAAAGAAAGAAAGAAAGAGAGAGAGAAAGAAAGAGAGAGAAAGAAGAAAGAAAGAAAAAATTTTTACACTGTTACAAACATCAACGATTTTAAAAGAAATGGCTTCCTTTCACACTTAACTCTGCCTCATGAGTCACACCTACAACTTTCCGAGAATAGCTGGCCTGAGCTCTCTTCTTAATTAAGTGTTCAATGACACAAAGTAACTCAAACTTAACATTTAATATCTCTGTCAAAAAGGTTATATTTTATTGCTTATTGTTAAATATGTTAAATATATTCCATTGCCAAAAAACTCTCTCTCTTAAAATATGAGAAAAGATTTCTTTCCTAAATGCTTCCAGACATTATGACAAAGCTCAATAAACACTTTAAAGAACATATTATTTAATATCAGAATACTTCTCTTTTATTTTTTTATTTTTAGACGGAATCTCACTCTGTTTCCCAGGATGGAGTACAGTGGCACAATCTCAGTTCACTGCCGCCTCCATCTCCCAGGTTCAAGTGATTCTCCTGCCTCAGCCTCTGTAGTAGCTGGAATTATAAGCACGCACCACCACACCCAGCTAATGTTTGTATTTTTAGTAGAGATGGGGTCTCACCATGTTGGCCAGGCTGGTCTCAAACTCCTGACCTCAAATGATCCACCCGCCTCAACCTCCCAAACTGCTGGGGTTATAGGTGTGAGCCACTGTGCCTGGCCTATTATTTTCTTTTCATATTATCATTACTACTCTTTTGCAAAACAATTTCACTTGGATTTTTACTCACTTTTCTACACTACTATTAGGGAAACATTATTTGAACTGTTCTATCCAGTATATCGGAAAACATTAATAAGCATTGAAAAATGACACAGCATAAAATGTTTGTAAAATATTAATAAATATTTTGCAAAAAATAAGACTATATAGACATTCATGTCTGAAAAACATGTCTGATGTAACACGTCTGAAAAACTTTTCCCACAAGACTCCTTTTTCATGGAATACCTTTTTAAGATCTCACATATATAGTTTTTCTATGGATTATGATCTAAAAATATTAACATATAAGTTATTTCTGAACAATGTTAAAATTAAATTATGTCATTTATCATCCGTGCAACATAACCTAAAATTTGAAAAGAGGATTGTAAGTCAATTTTTTTAAATTATTATTTTCAATTGGAATATTTGAAGAGGACATTTTAAATGTTATTAAATTATGTTGAATGTTTAGAATTGTTGCAGCTTTTTCACTCCGTAGTCCAGCAAGCCGGCGGAGTGGTGCCCAGTGGCTTCTCTCCCATTGTTAGGCAAGCAGGACAGCTCTTTCATTCCTGCTGCCTGCAGATTGGTGAGTAGGAGCGTTATAGCTCTTTCGCTCCTGCAGTTTGGCGAGATCTGGGCTCTTGGCCTGCGACCAAGAAAAATAAGGTACGTGGACACCAGAGAGTGAGTAAGACAGGGTAGAATTTTACTGAGCAACAAAAAGAAAGCAGTCAGCTGTGAGAGGGAACCCTGAAGCTGGTAGCTGTCTGTGAGGTTGAGTCCGGGCTTTCTGTGAGCTTAGAATGGGGGAGGGTGTGCTGATTGGTCCATGGACTGTCTTGGAAAAAGCACCATTGGGTTGGTTAAAAGGAATCATTCTGAAGGAACCAATCGAAGAAGAGTAGATAAGATGGGGATAAAAGTTCTTACTCCAGTCAAGGACTCTATCGGAAACTGGCAGCTTGGTTTTCAGGTTTTAAACTGTCCTTGACTTGAAGGTTGAGTTTCACAGGGGACCCATCCCTGTCTGCCTAGAAATTTGTCTGTCTCCTGTAGCTATCAGGAGAGATAATTGTGATAGCTGAACCAATTTATTATTCATACAATCATTGACAGTGTAAGAGAGTACACCACTACTTCTCTTATTTTTTGAGGTCCACAAAATTGCACATTCAGACATTCACGGCAAAGAGAAATATGAGATTTTCCTAACCACTAGACAATGTTAAAATCCTGAAACATAAAAGCAAAAACAAAACAAAAAAAGCCTTCTAGAAAATGAGAAACAAATGAGAGTCTCTAGCAGCCAGTGTTTAAGAAGGTCTCCCATCCATGCTTGCCTCCTGACATTCATGCCCTGGTATTATCTCCTTCCATTGAGTGTAAACAGAACTTACTGACACACTTCAAATGAGAAGAATATGGCAGATGTAAAGGTATGTCACTCGCAATATTAGGTTAAGAAAGAGGTTCTATTTAGGAAGCTCTCTTAGTCTATCTTAGGTTATTTATTCCGGGGGAAACAAGCTGCCATTTCGTGAATAGATCTCTGGTTTTAGAGAAGCCAGGGTGACAGAGTGAGGAACTGAGTTCCTCAGTCCAGGAGCCTGCAAGGAAGGGACACATGCTGATGACCATGTGAGTAACTTTGGAAGCAGATCCTTCAGCTATTGTCAATCTTCCACTGACTACAGCCCTTGGCAGCATCTTGACTGCAGTGTCATAAGGTAAACTCAGCTAGATGAATCAGCTAAACTGCAACCAGATTCCTGGTCCACACATACTGTGAGATAATAATAAATGCTTTTTGTTTTAAGCTGCTAAAGTTTGGAATCATTTGCTTTTCAGCAAAGGTAACTAAGACAGGATCCCATAAAGGACTCAAGACTGTAAGTGTTTTTAAATATGACATTTTGTAGTAAACATTAAAAACAGTTAAATAATACTAAACCTAAGTTGTAGTTACAATTGTGATTAACGAATTAAAGCTGAGTTTTTTAAACACATATTCTAATCTTGCCCTGTACCAAATGTATATAGATCATATCTGATAATAGAAGTTTGAGCTACTTAAGTGATTCTCTTTACAAGTATTTTGATTACATAATAACTGAATTATTTCTGCTTTAATAATGAGTTTTCATCTTGATATATGTGGTTTGTTTTGAGACATTTTAATTTTTATTTATTTATTCTTGTTTGTTTTTGTTTTTTGAAACAAGGTCTCATTCCCTCCCCCAGGCTAGAGTACAGTGGCACAATCTTGGTTTATTGCAACCAATATCAATCGCAACTACTTTAAGAAAAATATACTTTTAAATCCTAATAATATTTTATATTGTATATCTTTTTAATCTAAAGAAAAAAAGTGTTTGGAAAACTGAAACTATTTCTTCAAATGCTACCAAATGAAGTCTGAATTTCAAGTAACTGTTTAAAATAAAATGTAATTGTTATAATCAGTAAATTAAAAAATGTATCATACATTCCTTTTTTAAAAAACACTGAATATTCTAAAAAGATTATTCTAAAAGTATTATTTTGGAATACTCAAACCAAATATATTGCTTCAAATTCAAATTCAAATGGTTAATATTCTTAATCATTTATATTGAGATGAATACATATATAAAAGAATACATAAATATAATCAATATAAACGGTTAAGAATATATAATCTTGAAATAGTTTTGTAGTGATGGACTTGGAGGAAGTAAGGTAATAATCATTTGACGTTATTATATTATTTGTCATTTTGGCATATCTGTAACTTTTAATGTCAAAACCATAGTGATGCTGTTAAAACATAAAATCAAATGGATTTAAACAGGTTATTTAGACATAGAGCATTATTTTACTTATACAGTCTAAATGTGTATTAAACTTTTTTATGCAATTTAATAATTACATTAGAACACTCCATTTTAATAGTGAAGATAGAGAAATATTAGTAAAAAGAAAATAGAATTTTAAAAAAAGAATGTTTTAGACTCTATGTTTTCCATTTTCACCAGTTTAATATAAATTTTTAAGGTTACAAGAATGGTAGCAGGTATAATAGAAGTGACACCTTTAGTAGGTTTTGAAAGCAGGCAAGCAAGAGTATCTTTTTTCTTTAGTATGGGATGAGCCCAACATGGGTTGATAATAATTATTTTATAATCAATAAGTGTTCAGTGCTATTGAGACACAACAATGGGCATTAAGCCATACTTAACTATTATTTTAGAGATCAGTAAGGGTAACAATCTCTGTATCATGTCCTATCAGAACTTTAATTCACAAACAATGGCAAATCTCCTGTGATAAATAACAGCACAATAATTTGGGTTTTGTTGAATATTTGCCCTCCCTCATTTTTAATATGCAAATAATAAATTAAAACAGCTTCATGAAAGATTCAATACACTTAAACATCAAAAGTATAAAAATAAATTCTGGAAGAGTTATAAGCCTTCTTTTACCATTCTTTATTTGTACTCACTTCCCTGGTAATAATGATTGTTAATATTTATATTATTCATCTTTGAGTCATTACCACTGCATATACTTACATTTGTAAGTTTATGTACATGTACAAAACTCTTTTTGTTATATAAAAATAGGTTTTACTGTATTTTTTTCTGTGACTTTTAGATTTGAAGCAAAAGTGTTTGTGTGACCTTTCTGTAAAACACACGTCATTTCATTTTTTTTTTTTTTTTTTTTTTTAATTTATTTATTATTATTATACTTTAAGTTGTAGGGTACATGTGCATAACGTGCAGGTTTGTTACATATGTATACTTGTGCCATGTTGCTGTGCTGCACCCATCAACTCGTCATTTACATCAGGTATAACTCCCAATGCAATCCCTCCCCTCTCCCCCCTCCCCATGATAGGCCCCGTGTGTGATGTTCCCCTTCCTGAGTCCGAGTGATCTCATTGTTCAGTTCCCACCTATGAGTGAGAACATGCAGTGTTTGGTTTTCTGTTCTTGTGATAGTTTGCTAAGAATGATGGATTCCAGCTGCATCCAAGTCCCTACAAAGGACTCAAACTCATCCTTTTTTATGGCTGCATAGTATTCCATGGTGTATATGTGCCACATTTTCTTAATCCAATCTGTCACTGATGGACATTTGGGTTGATTCCAAGTCTTTGCTATTGTGAATAGTGCTGCAATAAACATACGTGTGCATGTGTCTTTATAGCAGCATAATTTATAATCCTTTGGGTATATACCCAGTAATGGGATGGCTGGGTCATATGGTACATCTAGTTCTAGATCCTTGAGGAATCGCCATACTGTTTTCCATAATGGTTGAACTAGTTTACAATCCCACCAACAGTGTAAAAGTGTTCCTATTTCTCCACATCCTCTCCAGCACCTGTTGTTTCCTGACTTTTTAATGATTGCCATTCTAACTGGTGTGAGATGGTATCTCATTGTGGTTTTGATTTGCATTTCTCTGATGGCCAGTGATGATGAGCATTTTTTCATGTGTCTGTTGGCTGTATGAATGTCTTCTTTTGAGAAATGTCTGTTCATGTCCTTTGCCCACTTTTTGATGGGGTTGTTTGTTTTTTTCTTGTAAATTTGTTTGAGTTCTTTGTAGGTTCTGGATATTAGCCCTTTGTCAGATGAGTAGATTGCAAAAATTTTCTCCCATTCTGTAGGTTGCCTGTTCACTCTGATGGTAGTGTCTTTTGCTGTGCAGAAGCTCTTTAGTTTAATGAGATCCCATTTGTCAATTTTGGCTTTTGCTGCCATTGCTTTTGGTGTTTTAGACATGAAATCTTTGCCCATGCCTATGTCCTGAATGGTACTACCTAGGTTTTCCTCTAGGATTTTTATGGTATTAGGTCTAACATTTAAGTCTCTAATCCATCTTGAATTAATTTTCGTATAAGGAGTAAGGAAAGGATCCAGTTTCAGCTTTCTACTTATGGCTAGCCAATTTTCCCAGCACCATTTATTAAATAGGGAATCCTTTCCCCATTTCTTGTTTCTCTCAGGTTTGTCAAAGATCAAATGGCTGTAGATGTGTGGTATTATTTCTGAGGACTCTGTTCTGTTCCATTGGTCTATATCTCTGTTTTGGTACCAGTACCATGCTGTTTTGGTTACTGTAGCCTTGTAGTATAGTTTGAAGTCAGGTAGCGTGATGCCTCCAGCTTTGTTCTTTTGACTTAGGATTGTCTTGGAGATGCGGGCTCTTTTTTGGTTCCATATGAACTTTAAAGCAGTTTTTTCCAATTCTGTGAAGAAACTCATTGGTAGCTTGATGGGGATGGCATTGAATCTATAAATTACCTTGGGCAGTATGGCCATTTTCACAATATTGATTCTTCCTATCCATGAGCATGGTATGTTCTTCCATTTGTTTGTGTCCTCTTTGATTTCACTGAGCAGTGGTTTGTAGTTCTCCTTGAAGAGGTCCTTTACATCCCTTGTAAGTTGGATTCCTAGGTATTTTATTCTCTTTGAAGCAATTGTGAATGGAAGTTCATTCCTGATTTGGCTCTCTGTTTGTCTGTTACTGGTGTATAAGAATGCTTGTGATTTTTGCACATTAATTTTGTATCCTGAGACTTTGCTGAAGTTGCTTATCAGCTTAAGGAGATTTTGGGCTGAGACAATGGGGTTTTCTAAATATACAATCATGTCATCTGCAAACAGGGACAATTTGACTTCTTCTTTTCCTAACTGAATACCCTTGATTTCTTTCTCTTGCCTGATTGCCCTAGCCAGAACTTCCAACACTATGTTGAATAGGAGTGGTGAGAGAGGGCATCCCTGTCTTGTGCCAGTTTTCAAAGGGAATTTTTCCAGTTTTTGCCCATTCAGTATGATATTGGCTGTGGGTTTGTCATAAATACCTCTTATTATTTTGAGGTACGTTCCATCAATACCGAATTTATTGAGCGTTTTTAGCATGAAGGGCTGTTGAATTTTGTCAAAAGCCTTTTCTGCATCTATTGAGATAATCATGTGGTTCTTGTCTTTGGTTCTGTTTATATGCTGGATTATGTTTATTGATTTGCGAATGTTGAACCAGCCTTGCATCCCAGGGATGAAGCCCACTTGATCATGGTGGATAAGCTTTTTGATGTGTTGCTGAATCCGGTTTGCCAGTATTTTATTGAGGATTTTTGCATCGATGTTCATCAGGGATATTGGTCTAAAATTCTCTTTTTTTTGTTGTGTCTCTGCCAGGCTTTGGTATCAGGATGATGTTGGCCTCATAAAATGAGTTAGGGAGGATTCCCTCTTTTTCTATTGATTGGAATAGTTTCAGAAGGAATGGTACCAACTCCTCTTTGTACCTCTGGTAGAATTCAGCTGTGAATCCATCTGGTCCTGGACTTTTTTTGGTTGGTAGGCTATTAATTGTTGCCTCAATTTCAGAGCCTGCTATTGGTCTATTCAGGGATTCAACTTCTTCCTGGTTTAGTCTTGGAAGAGTGTAAGTGTCCAGGAAATTATCCATTTCTTCTAGATTTTCCAGTTTATTTGCGTAGAGGTGTTTATAGTATTCTCTGATGGTAGTTTGTATTTCTGTGGGGTCGGTGGTGATATCCCCTTTATCATTTTTAATTGCGTCGATTTGATTCTTCTCTCTTTTCTTCTTTATTAGTCTGGCTAGTGGTCTGTCAATTTTGTTGATCTTTTCAAAAAACCAACTCCTGGATTCATTGATTTTTTGGAGGGTTTTTTGTGTCTCTATCTCCTTCAGTTCTGCTCTGATCTTAGTTATTTCTTGCCTTCTGCTAGCTTTCGAATGTGTTTGCTCTTGCTTCTCTAGTTCTTTTAATTGTGATGTTAGAGTGTCAATTTTACATCTTTCCTGCTTTCTCTTGTGGGCATTTAGTGCTATAAATTTCCCTCTACACACTGCTTTAAATGTGTCCCAGAGATTCTGGTATGTTGTATCTTTGTTCTCATTGGTTTCAAAGAACATCTTTATTTCTGCCTTCATTTCGTTATGTACCCAGTAGTCATTCAGGAGCAGGTTGTTCAGTTTCCATGTAGTTGAGCGGTTTTGAGTGAGTTTCTTAGTCCTGAGTTCTAGTTTGATTGCACTGTGGTCTGAGAGACAGTTTGTTATAATTTCTGTTCTTGTACATTTGCTGAGGAGTGCTTTACTTCCAATTACGTGGTCAATTTTGGAGTAAGTATGATGTGGTGCTGAGAAGAATGTATATTCTGTTGATTTGGGGTGGAGAGTTCTATAGATGTCTATTAGGTCTGCTTGCTGCAGAGATGAGTTCAATTCCTGGATATCCTTGTTAACTTTCTGTCTCGTTGATCTGTCTAATGTTGACAGTGGAGTGTTGAAGTCTCCCATTATTATTGTATGGGAGTCTAAGTCTCTTTGTAAGTCTCTAAGGACTTGCTTTATGAATCTGGGTGCTCCTGTATTGGGTGCATATATATTTAGGATAGTTAGCTCTTCCTGTTGAATTGATCCCTTTACCATTATGTAATGGCCTTCTTTGTCTCTTTTGATCTTTGATGGTTTAAAGTCTGTTTTATCAGAGACTAGTATTGCAACCCCCACTTTTTTTTGTTCTCCATTTGCTTGGTAAATCTTCCTCCATCCCTTTATTTTGAGCCTATGTATGTCTCTGCGTGTGAGATGGGTCTCCTGAATACAGCAGACTGATGGGTCTTGACTCTTTATCCAGTTTGCCAGTCTGTGTCTTTTAATTGGAGCATTTAGTCCATTTACATTTAAGGTTAATATTGTTATGTGTGAACTTGATCCTGCCATTATGATATTAACTGGTTATTTTGCTCATTAGTTGATGCAGTTTCTTCCTAGCCTCAATGGTCTTTACATTTTGGCATGTTTTTGCAATGGCTGGTACCGGTTGTTTCTTTCCATGTTTAGTGCTTCCTTCAGGATCTCTTGTAAGGCAGGCCTAGTGGTGACAAAATCTCTAAGCATTTGCTTATCTGTAAAGGATTTTATTTCTCCTTCACTTATGAAACTTAGTTTGGCTGGATATGAAATTCTGGGTTTAAAATTCTTTTCTTTAAGAATGTTGAATATTGGCCCCCACTCTCTTCTGGCTTGTAGAGTTTCTGCTGAGAGATCTGCTGTTAGTCTGATGGGCTTCCCTTTGTGGGTAACCCGACCTTTCTCTCTGGCTGCCCTTAAGATTTTTTCCTTCATTTCAACTTTGGTGAATCTGGCAATTATGTGTCTTGGAGTTGCTCTTCTCGAGGAGTATCTTTGTGGCGTTCTCTGTATTTCCTGGATTTGAATGTTGGCCTGCCCTACTAGGTTGGGGAAGTTCTCCTGGATGATATCCTGAAGAGTGTTTTCCAACTTGGTTCCATTTTCCCCCTCACTTTCAGGCACCCCAATCAGACGTAGATTTGGTCTTTTTACATAATCCCATACTTCTTGCAGGCTTTGTTCGTTTCTTTTTCTTCTTTTTTTCTTTTGGTTTCTCTTCTCGCTTCATTTCATTCATTTGATCCTCAATCGCTGATACTCTTTCTTCCAGTTGATCGAGTCGGTTACTGAAGCTTGTGCATTTGTCACGTATTTCTCGTGTCATGGTTTTCATCTCTTTCATTTTGTTTAGGACCTTCTTTGCATTAATTACTCTAGCCATCAATTCTTCCACTTTTTTTTCAAGATTTTTAGTTTCTTTGCGCTGGGTACGTAATTCCTCCTTTAGCTCTGAGAAATTTGATGGACTGAAGCCTTCTTCTCTCATCTCGTCAAAGTCATTCTCCGTCCAGCTTTGATCCGTTGCTGGCGATGAGCTGCGCTCCTTTGTCGGGGGAGATGCGCTCTTATTTTTTGAATTTCCAGCTTTTCTGCCCTGCTTTTTCCCCATCTTTGTGGTTTTATCTGCCTCTGGTCTTTGATGATGGTGATGTACTGATGGGGTTTTGGTGTAGGTGTCCTTCCTGTTTGATAGTTTTCCTTCTAACAATCAGGACCCTCAGCTGTAGGTCTGTTGGAGATTGCTTGAGGTCCACTCCAGACCCTGTTTGCCTGGGTATCAGCAGCAGAGGCTGCAGAAGATAGAATATTTCTGAACAGCGAGTGTACCTGTCTGATTCTTGCTTTGGAAGCTTCCTCTCAGGGGTGTACTCCTCCCTGTGAGGTGTGGGGTGTCAGACTGCCCCTAGTGGGGGATGTCTCCCAGTTAGGCTACTCAGGGGTCAGGGACCCGCTTGAGCAGGGAGTCTGTCCCTTCTCAGATCTCAACCTCCGTGTTGGGAGATCCACTGCTCTCTTCAAAGCTGTCAGACAGAGTCGTTTGCGTCTGTGCAGAGGTGTCTGTGTGTCTTAGTTTACTGTGCCCTGTCCCCAGAGGTGGAGTCTACAGAGACAGGCAGGTTTCCTTGAGCTGCTGTGAGCTCCACCCAGTTCGAGCTTCCCAGCAGCTTTGTTTACCTACTTAAGCCTCAGCAATGGCGGGCGCCCCTCCCCCAGCCTCGCTGCTGCCTTGCCGGTAGATCACAGACTGCTGCGCTAGCAACGAGGGAGGCTCCGTGGGTGTGGGACCCTCCCGGCCAGGTGTGGGATACGATCTCCTGGTGTGCCTGTTTCCTAAAGCGCAGTATTGGGGTGGGAGTTACCCGATTTTCCAGGTGTTGTGTGTCTCAGTTCCCCTGGCTCGGAAAAGGGACTCCCTTCCCCCTTGCGCTTCCCAGGTGAGGCAATGCCTCGCCCTGCTTCAGCTCTTGCTGGTCGGGCTGCAGCAGCTGACCAGCTCCGATCGTCCGGCACTCCCCAGTGAGATGAACCCAGTACCTCAGTTGAAAATGCAGAAATCACCGGTCTTCTGTGTCGCTCGCGCTGGGAGTTGGAGACTGGAGCTGCTCCTATTCGGCCATCTTGCTCCGCCGTCATTTCATTTTAAGGTTTGCATAGTGTTCCATGGACAATTTTAATTAACTTGCTTATTTAAGAGTAATATACAAAACAATAATGATATACATGTAAAAGATTTTACAGATCTTAAGTATGCAATTCAATGATGTATACTAAGCAAATACATTTAGGTAATCGCCACACAAGGATCATGGTAGAGCCCTACTAGCTTCCCAGAATCCATATATATGTCCCCTGATAGTAACTATCCCATTACCTATGCAAGAAAATCACACTCCTGACACTTAAAATACATATTTTTGTTAAAATTAATACAAATATTATCATACAGATGCGTTCTTCTACATTTGTGTCTTTTGACTAGCATTGTATTTGAGGTTTAATCATGTTATTGAATTTATCAGAATTTAATTTTTTAATTGCTGCTGCATACTTCTTTATATAATGCACATCTATTCTATTGTTGATGAGCAATTCTGCTCTTTCTAGTTTCTAGCTGTTATAAATAATGCTGCTATGAAGATTCTTGTACATGAATTTATGCACTCACTTGTAAGCCTTCTGTTGAGTATATAACTAGGAGTAAAATTGTTGCTACAAGGTCAGCTTGAGTAGATAATTTCAAAAATATTTAAAAAGCCTTTGTTTTAATTTGCATCCCCACCAGCACTGTATGACAACATTTGATTCAAACTCTTGGCAACAATTGGTAGTATCAGTCTTTAATTGTAGCCATTCTTGGTGTATGTGTAGTGATAGTAATATTAGTGATATCTTATTTTGCTTGTAATTTACATTTCCTTGATTACTAATGGTTTTGAAACACTTTGATATAATTTGTAATTTATTGGGCACTTGTTTTTGTGTGTATATGAATGTGTATATGTGTGAGAAATAAGAGTGTTGTGTTATCTTTCTTTACTCAATTTATTTGTGAAAATTATTTATGTAATCTTGAATATGTACTTTGTTTTATACATGCTGTCAATATCTTTGATTTTTGTAGCTTGCATAGTCACTTAATGGGGCTGTTGGATGAACAGATTTTAATTTAATGTACTCTAACAATACATTCGATTATCATTTATGTTTTGTTTGTTTTTTCCTGTATAGTATAGGAAATTTTACCTACTCACAAGTCATTATATTCCCATAACTTCTAGAACAGTGGTTCTCAGCCAGGGATGATTTCACATATACAGTTAAATATACACATATTCAGCAGTGCTGGAAATGTGTTTAACTGTCACAGGTGGGGATTTGTGTTAGAGACATCTAATGAGTACAGTTCAGCAATGATGCTGAATAGTCTACAATGCCAAGGACAACTCCCACACTAAAGAATTATTCCAAGCAAAATGTAAATATTATTGCTTTCGAGCAATCTTATTCTAATGTTTTGCATTTCCACCTTTTACATGAAGATAATTTTTTATTTTTTGTTATTTCTGG
This sequence comes from Macaca thibetana thibetana, assembly GCF_024542745.1. Classification (NCBI taxonomy): domain Eukaryota; kingdom Metazoa; phylum Chordata; class Mammalia; order Primates; family Cercopithecidae; genus Macaca; species Macaca thibetana. The sequence continues at coordinate 55,133,068 of NC_065582.1, read as the reverse complement.
GATGGAGTCTCACTCTGTCACCCAGGGTGGAGTGCAGTGTTGAGATCTCGGCTCACTGCAATCTCTGCCTCTCGAGTTCAAGCGATTCTCCTGCCTCAGGCTCCTGAGTAGCTGGGATTGTAGATGCACTCCCCCATGCCCAGCTAATTTTTGTATTTTTAGTTGGGATGGGATTTTACCATGTTGGTCAGGCTGCTCTCGAATTCCTGACCTCGTGATTTGCCCACCTCAGCCTTCCAAAACCAAATGTTATGTTGTGCTTAGATTTTTTTCTTTCCCTATATATACATTCAATCATTTTTTGAGATCATCCTTTTTCCAATTCTATGAAGTTTGTCTTAAATGTCTGTATCTGAGAGGAGCTATCTCTGGACTCTAATTTTTTCCATGTCTTTATTTTTTCAAGCTTGTACCAAGACACTCTGTCCTAATTACTGTGGCTTTAAAAAAAGATGTGCTATGCAGTAGTAGAAATCTCCCAGCTTTATTTGCAGATAGTTTTATTTGAATTTCATATAATTTTCATGTTTCATAGAATATTGTTATTCTTTTTATTTTTTTTAACCTCTTAAAATATAAATACCATTCTTACTTTATGGGTCATATGAAAACAGGTCAGTGGCCCAGTTTGACCCATGGGCCATAGTTTGGCAAATCCAGCTCTATATCCTGTTCTGTTTTTCTCTGCCTGATTATTCTAAGGTACTGGACAAACTCATTTAAATATGTTATTATTATTTTTGATATATCTATTTCTCTTTTCATTTTGTTTCTCATTTCTCTTTTCATAAATTTTAAGACTATCTTATTTAGATACATAAAAAAAATAAATAAACTTTAGTCCCAATGTGGTGGCTTATGCCTGTAATCCCAGCACTTTTGGAGGCTGAGGCAAGAGGATCCCTTGAGCCTGGCAGTTTGAGGCTTCCTTGAGCGATGATTGCACCACTCCACTGCACCCTGGGCAACACAGAGAGACCCTGTCTCTAAAAATTTTTTTTTTTAATTAGACTTAAATCTTTCTCCTGGGTTGATTCTTCTACAACTAGAAATGATTTCCGTTCATCTTTAATAATCTTGCTTGCCTTATATTGTTCTGATTTAATATTGCTATACAGCTAAAGCTCCTTGTAGTTAATATGTACATGCTGGATTTTTTTGTATCTTTTTACTTTCAATCTTTCTGTATTTCTATTTTTATATTATTTTGTAAGCAGCACATGGTTGGACTTCATTAGTAAAGTATGTTTTGACAATAATTTAATTTTAGTGTTTATTACCACTATATTGCAACTGGAGTATTTACTGGTTTTACATTTAATGGAAATAATGATATAGTCATGTATGGGTTTGAATTTACCACCTTATTATTATTTTTTCTGTATTTGTAACACCCAGTCTATGCTTATTTTTCTTCCTTTAATTCCTTCTTTTGTGTTATTGAAGTATTTTACCAATTGATTTTTTTTTTCTTCTTTTAGCTTGTTAGTGTTATTTTACTCTTCTTTGAGTGGTTACCGTAGAAATTTTAGCAAAAATTTTAAATTAGAGAAATCCAACATAAATTAGTATAGTTATTACTTTCCAAACAGTGCAAGTTCATGAGAACTCTTAACTCAATTTACTCCTTCAGCTTTTTAAATATAGTTTAATTCGACATAGACTTTATACACCACAGGCATGGTTAATTTTCTATAATACAGTTTGTATTATTTAAAACATATTCACAAATGTGTGCTTTTCTTTGATTTTATTATCTTCTGAATGCCTCTGCTTTCTCTTCAGCTTATTATCCTTTTGTCTGAAATACACACTTTCGCAATTTTTAAGGGGAGATCTGCTGACACTCAGTTATTGTTTCAAAATTTTTTTTAATTTTCATTTCAGAAAGTAGATTGTCACTTAAGAGTGATTGTTGTATGCTTCTTTAAATAAGTCTACTTTGTTTTGTTTACATTCTTCAAACATTCTGTTGAGTTAGTATTTTTAATCTCATTGTTGCTCTATTAAGGGTAATGTGTCTTTTCTTAATGTGGCTGCTTTAAGATAGTTTCTGTGTCTTTGAATTTTTGCAGTTATGTTTTAATATACCTCGGCATATTTGCTTTGTATTATTGGACTTGAGATTTATTCTGTTTTTCAATCTGTGGCTCAATGTCTTTCTTCACTCTCAGAAAATTCGGAGCAGTTTCTCATCCCATACTGACAGTAACCCATATATACCCATATATTTGCCCCTGTCTTTATGGGTTTCCAAATAATGTGTCATTACTATCTGTGTCTCACAGTCAATGTCTTTCATTTTGTTTTGTATTTTCCTATCTGTCTGTCTCTCTCTCTTTTTCTTTTTTTTTTTTTTTTTTTTTTCTGAGACAGTCTTACTCTGTCCCCCAGACTGCAGTGCAGTGACATGATCTCAGATCACTGCAGCCATGACCTCCTGGGCTCAAGTGACCCTCCAATTTGGCCTCCTGAGTAGCTGGGACTACAGATGTGCACCAACATACTGGGTTAATTTTTTACAATTTTATTTTTAGTAGAGATGAGGTTTTACTATTTTGCCCAGGCTGGTCTGAAACAACTGAGCTCAAGAGATCCGCCTGCCTCAGCCTTCCAAAGTGCTGGGATTACAGGTGTGAGCCACTGCACCTGGCCTGCTTCATATTTTCCATCCACACCTCTATCTATAGATTTTCCATCTATATATCTTCTAATGCTGTAATCCTCTATTCTAACACTTCTCATCTGTTATTAAGTCTTTTCTTCAATTTTAAATTACAGGTACTATTTCTTTTTTAGTTTTTGAACTATTGTTTCCTTTTTTTAGACTTCTGTCCATGAAATATTATATCTTGACATTTATTTTTCTGTATTAATCACAGTTATTTTAAAATAAGTGCCTGATAACTCCAACATTTGAAGTACCTACAGGTCTACAATTTTTTCTTTTCTTTTCTTTTGTGTTTTACAAATTTAGTCCCAGCTCCTAGAATTCTTCAAAATTATATTTTTGGCTGGATGTTGTATATAAAAAGTTATATAACTAATTTGAAACTCTGCTGATTTGCTATCTTCCAGAAAATATTTGCTTTTTCTCGTGGCAATTAATTAGGGTAAGAATGTACTAGTATTTCAGTCTAAAATAAAGTTTTAAAATTTGGCCTATTTCTTATTCGTGATTACTCTTAGTATATTTCTCCAGGGTTGTATTAATAACCGAAAATTTTAACAAAATGTTTCCTCCTTGAAGTGACCTCTAATATCATTTCATGTGAGATCTTAGCAGTTGTTTCCTGATTGATTCTTACCTTCATGAATGCTTATGAATTGGATAATGACTTGAGGAAGAAGGTGGTACACAAAATTGAAATTTCTTTTTTTGCTTTTTAAGTTCCAGGGTATATATGCAGGATGTGCAGCTTTGTTACATAGGTAAATGTGTGCCATAAAGATTTGCCGCAACTATCAAAACATCACCTAGGTATTAAGCCCAGCATGTATTAGGTATTTTTCCTCATGCTTTCCCTTCCCCAACCCCTTCCCAGTGTGTGTTGTTCCTCTCCCTGTGTCCATATGTTTACATTTTTCACATTGTTCAACTCCTACTTTTAAGTGAGAACATACAGTGTTTGGTTTTCTGTTACTGTGTTTGTTTGCTAAGCATAATGGCTTCCAGCTCCATCCATGTTGTTATATTTTGTGGCTGCATAGTATTTTATAGTGTATATGTACCACATTTTCTTTATCCAGTCTATCATTGATGGCATTTGGGTTGATTCCATGTCTTTGGTATTGTGAATAGTGCTGTGTCTAATGTACGTGTGCATGTATCTTTATTATAGAGTGATTTAAATTCCTTTGAAAATATACCCAGTAATGAGATTGCTGGGTCAAATGGTATTTCCGGTTCTAGGTCTTTGAGAAATTGCCACACTGTTTTCCACATTGGTTGAACTAATCTACATTCCCACCAACAATGTAAAAGTGTTCCTATTTCTCCACAGTCTCTCCAGCATCTGTTGTTCCCTGACCTTTTAATAATTTCCATTCTGACTGGCATGAAATGGTATCTCATTGTGGTTTTGATGTGTATTTCTCTAATATCAGTGATGTTGAGTTTTTTGTCATGTTTGTTGGCCACATAAATGTCTTCTTTTGAAAATTGTCTGTTCATGTCCAACTTTTTGATGAGGTTCTTTGTTTTTTTCCTTGTAAATTTGTTTAAGTTCCTTGTAGATACTGGATATTAGAACTTTGTCAGATGAAAAGATTGCAAAATTTTCTCCATTCTATAGGTTGTCTGTTCATGTGGGTGATAGTTTCTTTTGCTGTGCAGAAGCTCTTTAGTTTAATTAGAAGCCTTTTATCAATTTTTGCTTTTGTCACAATTGCTTTTGATGTTTTCATCCTGAAATCTTTGCCTATACCTATGTTCTGAATGGTATTCCCTAGATTATCTTCCAGGGTTTTTCTATTTGGGTTTTACATTTAAATCGTTGTTAATTTTTGTATAAAGTGTAAGGAAGGGGTCCAGTTTCAGTTTTCTGCATATGGCTCGTTGGTTATCCTGGCACCATTTATTAAATATAGAATCCTTTCCCCATTGCTTGTCTTTGACAGCTTCTTTGAAAATCAGATGGTTGTAGATATACAGTCTTATTTCTGAGTTATTTATTGTGTTCCCTTGGTCTATGTGTCTGTTTTGTACCAGTACCATGCTCTTTTGGTTACTGTAGCTTTAGAGTATAGTTTGAAGTTGGGTAGTGTGATACTTCCAGCTTTGTTCTTTTTGCTTAGGATTGTCTTGGCTATGCAGGCTCTTTTTGGTTCCATATGAAATTTAAAATAGTTTTTTTGTTTTTTTTTTTAATTCTGTGAAGAATGTCAATGGTAGTTTATTGGGAATAGCATTGAATCTATAAATTATGTTGAGCAGTATGGCCATTTTCCATTTTCACAACATTGATTCTATCTATCCATGAGCATGGAATACTTTTTTCTCTGTTTCTGTCCTCTCTGGTTTCCTTGAGCAGGGGTTTGTAGATCTCCTTGAAGAGGGCCTTCACTTCCCTTGTTAGCTGTATTCCTAGATATTTTATTCTCTTTGTATCAATTGTGAATAGAAGTTCATTCATGATTTGGCTCTCTGCTTGTCTGTTGGTATATAGGAATGCTTGCAATTCTTGCACATTGATTTTGTATCCCGAGACTTTGCTCAAGTTGCTTATCAGCTTAAGAAACTTTTGGGCTGAGATAATGGGATTTCCTAGATAAGGGACCATACCATCTGCAAGCAAAGATAATTAAACCTCCTCTCCTCCTATTTGAATATCCTTTATTTCTTTCTCTTGCATGATTTCTCTAGCCAGAAGTCCCAATACTATGTTGAATAAGGATGGTGAGTGAGGGAATCCTTCCCTTGTGCCAGTTTTCAAGGGGAAAACGTCTCACTTTTGCCCCTTCGGTATGATATTGGCTGTGGGTTTGTTATAAATGCCTCTTGTTACTTTTAGGTGTGTTCCTTAAATATCTAGTTTATTGAGAGTTTTTAACATGAGGGAATGTTGAATTTTATCAAAGGCCTTTTCTATATCTATTGAGATAATCATACGTTTTTGTCTTTAGTTCTGTTTATGTGATGAATTAAATTTATTGATCATGGTCTTTCATGTTTTAACTGTCATAGTAGCCATGAATACTTAATTTTGTCTCATTCCTGTGAGATTGCTGAAGGTTCACTTAAGTTTCTCAGTCACTTAACTTCTATTTCCTGCTTAATTTTTCCACCACCCAATTCCTTACCACTTTCAGTTGACAAACATCCAGAAGGAAATTGCCACAGAAGTTTGACTTTATCTCAATACGTTTCTTTACTTTTGGGGCTCCTCAAGTCTTGACTGACTTGCTAGAATTCTTTATGCTTTATAACATATGTTCATTAGTTTTGTTGTTTGTGTTTCTCTACTTGTGCCTTGAAGGTAAAAGGACCTATTACCTGTTTCTAGGGAATAAGCCAGTGGTTTTGCCTCATAGGTCTGTAGGACATTTACTACACCATTCAACCAACATATTGAACAGATTTTACAATCTCATTTTCTTTCCATAGTATAAGAGAAAACTCCTTTAAAAGAAAGACAATCTATGGGTCAGTGTTTAAAACCCATTCTATAAATTTACCTTTATAATTCTCATAAAATCTCATAAATAGAAAAATAAATAAATTTCTATCATTCCTGAGACCAGAGTTTAAAAACTGAACTTCAAAAGAATGTAGGAGAATATACTAATAAGCTAACACTAATAGTACTAGAAGAAGAAAGTCTTTTAGTGGCAAAAATATGGTCTATTGGCACCAGAGGTGGGTTTTCAGAAAGCAAGCTAGTGATTTATAAATATCTGCTGGATTCTTTTGACATCAGTATTGATTATTAGTGAACATAGAGCAATCTGGATATCACATTTATTCTGTAGTACTATATAAATGTATTTTTACACAAGTATGAATAAGCAAAAATTATTTGAGGATAATGTATTAAAGTTTGATATTATTGCCATTATTTCCTATAGGTATATAAATATATCTATTACAGGATAGAAAAATAACCTAAAACAATATTTACCTATTTCCCTGTCATAGAATGTAGTGATAATGAAAAAATATCAGCCAATAGTTGAATCTATAGTTTTCAGAGCTAGTAAAGAGATGCAGCCCTTTTCAATATTACATCAGTGTGTAGGAACATAAAACTTAAGAAATATCAACACTATAAAAAATTAAGTGATTAAAAACAATATTAAAATATAAGGAAGGTGTTTAATACACATCAAGTGAAAAAATAATGGTGTTCCCAAAACTAAAACAGAGTAAACACTATAAATTAACAAATAAAAAATTATTGTGAAAGTTTTTTGGTCAATATTTTTAGTTACTTCTTTTAAATAAGAAAATTAATTTAAAAGATTCCTGTATAAATATGATAATTACATATATAATTTTGTATGCATGAGTTTAAAAATAAACATAGTTCTGTTCTTAACTTCCTCCTCTATAAGATATATTACAATATATTATTTTATATTATCTTATAATCATGTGTTGCTTAATGAAGGGAATATGTTCTAAGAAATGTGTTGTTATGTGATTTCATCATTGTGTGATCACCACAGAGTATATGTATACAAACCTAGATGGTATAGCCTATTGCTTCCAGGCTACAAACCTATACAGCATGTTACTATACTGAATGCTGTAGGCAATTGTAACACAGTAGTAAATATTTTTATATCTAAGGTTATACATTACAAAAGAAAAGGTTAATACAGTACAACAGCTAGGCAATAGGAATTTTTCAGTGTCATTATAATCTTATGGGACCACCATCTTATATGTGTTCAAAGTTCACAGAAATGTTATGCAGTACACCACTGTATGCTATATTAATGCTATATTTTGTCTTGTCTGCCTGACATGATTTCTGTCTCTTCCTTAGGAATCAAACCCCATTTGCCTTGCCAAAGTGGTGATGTGTAATTGAGGCTGGGCAAATGAATGTTATTCACATTTTCATACACAGTAATAGACTTGTGGAGCATTCCTGACCCAAGCTGAACCATTGCTTTTCACTTTCTACAATTTGATTTATGAATGGAGACTCAGGATTGAAATGTTCTTTATTTCACAGTACACCAGAAAGCTAAGATTTAAAAAACCCTGTTGCAGAGGTCTCCAAAACCATACTGATATCTGTCTTTTTCAATGTTTGTTTAGATAATGTCTTTAAATCTTTTTTTGAGCTACTCCAGTACATTGCTCATAAACCTTATACAATTATTTACATAATTGTTGAATGTATTATATTTTAAACTAATTTAAATTACTCCAAATTTGTATTTGACTAAGTTTAATTCTGTTGCTTAAAACCAAATAGGTCTTACCTACTTCAAGAATGAATTGCAGGCAAAATCCTTTTAACTAATTCCTCTTCTTTCATTCCATAATTTATTCTATACGCAATAGCTAGTTTTATCCAATTAAAATATGTTTGATCATATTAAAGCTATTTTCTGAATCCTGTTTAGTTTCTTCTATCACTTAGCATAAAAGTAAAAGACTGTATAAAGGTTTACAGGTCCTATGCAATACGTACCTTTCTTATATCTCTGACCTTATCTCTTGGTATCCTGTTTTTTTGTTTTGTTTTGTTTTGTTTTGTTTTTTAAACTACTAAAGCCACCTTGGTCTTATTACTGCTTCTTAGAACACGCTTAAATAAGGGGTCTCCTCTATTCAATGGTTCTGTCTGTAGTTATCTGTGAAGCTTACTCAATTATTTCCTTCAGATTTTTGCTCAAATATTACAAAGGCCTAATTTGACTATTCATAATAGTCACTATAACCAAATCTTTAGACACTAACAATTAGTCAGTGAAAATTTGCCAAGTAAATGGAACTCATAAAGCTTTGAGAAAGACAAATTTAAAAAAATAGGAATTGAAAATAAAAATTTTTAGAACAATACACATGCATATTCTCCTTTAGCATTTCTTCTGAACTTCTCCAAAAACCTGGGGGCTTTTACTCCATGTAATTCAAAAAGAAAATATTTACAGGGCAATTAGATATAAGCTTCAAGCTGATACTACTTCCTGAGCAATTACAGTTTACATGAAGTCCACCATAAATTCTAATTTACAGAATGGGTGCTGTGGGAAGCAGGTGATCACTAAAACTCTAACAACATTTGCCTCATGTTAATTGCAGTGAGTTCCTGAATCCAAGTTACTTTTTTTCCCATCAGTTCCTGAATATGTAAGAAGAATGGGTGTTTGTTATCTAGCAACATTCTCACTTTGATTACTTGACATTTGGAGCCTGCTCAAATTATGGTAAGATAGACACATTCATCCACTGAATAACAAAAACCACACATTGTTGCTATTTTCCATCCCTGAGGAAGATGAAAATTGGTGTAAACTTCAAAAACTTGAAAAATCCTAGCCCTGTGATCCATAGTATATACCTATTCATTTAACTACTGTGGTTATTAGAAAAGAAGTAATAATCAATTACTGTAAACTTATCACTTAATAAGTATGACTGTGTCTGCTATCCAGATGTGCATGCGAATATGTGCCTTGGCAATAGGTATGCTTTTACTGATGTGGCAATTACATTTCAATTGAACACAGGGTAAAAGAGAAGCTTGCTGGCAGGAACTGCCTTTGTGATGTATCTTTGCCTCTGGGCTATATCTCCCTTCTAGTTCTGTGCTATATAAAGTTTTCAGCAAATTTATATGATTTCTCATATAAATTTATATGATTTTTCAAATTTCTCATGTAAATTTATATGATTTCTCAAATTTATATGACATCTCATAGGATGCCATATGCTTCCACTGTATTGTTGATAGAGTCTTAAGCTAGAATAATAATAATAATAACAACACCAACTAATATTTATGGTGGTGACATCTGTTAATTTGCTGAGTTAATTCTCAACATAAACTCTATGAAAGAGTTACTGTTATATTTTTCATTTCTACAACTGAGGAGAAAGAGTTACAGGACTGATAAGTAACTTGCTTCCAGTCATAGCTAAAAAGGAGCTGAGCACAATTCAGCCCCAGTTTATCTGGTGCCTAAACTGGACAACACTTACCTCTTGTACTTCCAGAGAGAAGGTTAACATTGCACCTGGGTACATGTGAGTCACAGCTGAAGTAGCCAAGCCGTGCTGTGCTAAAATGCAAGGAGCAGAAAGTTGAGGTGGACTGTGAGCCTGTGGAAGTTTCCCAGGGCCACTGGAAGTCGTCCTGCCATTCTAAAGCTGTGAGCCTGACATGGGAGGGGCAGCCTTAAATATGGCTTTGGGTCATTCTCCCATTGTCTTAATACATACTGCCTGGCTGCATTCTATCCCTATGAATCTCTGTAACAAAATTTTGAGTGATCACCCACTTAGGATTGTCTTCGAAACCTGCTTCCCTTTAAAGGCAGCCTTTAAAGTATCTCCTTGCTCTTGCATCTCTAAAAGTAGCCAAGCAGCAGCCTGAATGCTTGTTGCTTAGATATTTCTTCTGTCAGATATCCTGGTTCATCATTTTTAAGTTCTGCCTTATATAAAGCCCTAGGGAATGGACACAATGCAGCCAAGTTCCTTGCAACTGTGTAACGAGGCTGGTCTTCACTTAAGTATCCAATGCCTTGCTCTTCAATTCCATTTGAAACCTCATTAGAATTGCCTATACTGTCTCTATTTTTACCAACATACTGGTCACAAACACTTAAGTACTCTTTAAGGCATCCAGACTTTGCCTACACAGCTCTTCTTCTGAGCCCTCATCAGAATAGACCTTAATGCTCTGCTCAGGGAAATACAGTGATACAGTGTTTTTTTGTTTTTGTTTTTGTTTTTGTTTTGTTTTGTTTTGTTTTGTTTTTGACCTGTTCCTTGAAATTCTTCCAAGTCTCTTATTACCCAGTTCTAAAGCCACTTTCACATCTTTGGGTAATTGGCATAGCCATGTGAAAAGAAAATAAAAACTTGGGATCACAATTCACCATGCCAAAAGGAAACAATTAAGCTGAAAGCTGAGTCATGGCAGAAATTGCCTTTCCTTTTGTTCCTAAGCAGATAGCTACAGATAAAAGGTTAAGTATTTCCATAGGTAGCTACTCTATGTTCACCCTATCTTACGTAAAGTGCCAATTTTCTGACCCTAGAGGAACACTTACCTGTTCCTTTTCCTTTGCAACATGTGGATTACCATACCTTTCCTCTTTCCCATCCAGCCCACTCTTCCCTTTTAAATGTGGAAGCCTGTAAAATCGTATTTGGAGAAAGGCACAGACCTCCCTCTGCAGCATATCCTTAACCTTAGAAAAATAAACTAAATTGATTGAGACCTGTCTCAGATACTTTGTGGTTTGCAGTAACAACCTCATTCTTTGTACAAGTTTTCTGTCTTAGTTAACTTTGTGATGCTTTAAGAGAATATCAAACATGGTTAATTTATTTTAAAAAATATGTATTTCTCACAGTTCTAGAGGCTGAAAAGTTCAACATCAAGAGGCCACATATAGTGAGGGCCTTCTTTGCTTCATAAAAAGGAGGAAGGCATCACATGGAAAGACATCATATACCCACCTCCAAATACTATCAACATATATCTTTAGAGATTGTTTCCTAAACACAAACTGGGGGGAACATATTCAAACCACGGCACAGAGCATACTGGTGTCAGTCATCTTTGGAGAGGTATCCAAAAATCACTTTTGGTTTTCCTAATTAAATGTAATAAGATAATTTTCAATTGTATGTGAGGTAAACACAGTATGTGAAACAGGAGCATTTTAGGAATTGAAAACTGAGTGGGAAGTTAGTACTTACCTATGACTTTGGTCAGGTAGAGCATGCACAGTGATTTCAATTCTCTTTGCTTACCTATTACCCCTTCTTCTGGGAGCAGATTTCAATCCCTATGGCAACAAGGAGAGACAGTATGTGATACAGACTGGCTTGATCAAAATATCTCAAGTCCCTGATACTCAAGTGTTTTTCTCTGTGAATATTAATGTATAATGGAGAAGTAAGATATCATTAAATTACATTATTATGAGGCTGCACCCTGGTAAAATGTTTCTGAACTCCTGCTGATATCAGCCAGGCATTGCCTTTATCTCTTTTCCTAAACTTGAATGTTTACCTTTAGCCACTTCCTATCCTTTATGTAAGTCCTTTTTGTTTGTTTGAATAATGTGTACGTTAGCAGAATCTTAATCTTTTTAAATTGTTTTTATTTTTGCAACCAAAGAACCTAAAGTAATAGCAAATTAGAGCAACATCTACAGCAATTTGAATTTAGAAATTTTAAATAAAAAATTCTACCAAGTAGTTTGTCAAATATTTATAAGGGCAAAATAATTCTCAGGTACACAAGTCTCACTGAAAGTTATTTTCTATTTCATAGAGAGATAAACAAAAATTTGATATGACTGATAATAGTCATTGTGTTGGAAAAATTTTTGATGATCGCATTAAAAACAATTTAAAATATTGAAATAAGCATGCATAGTTTTAGAATTACAGTTATTAAACTAGTAAAAACTATTTTACTACTAACTCTCAATTTACCTGAAGAAGTAGTTGGAAGAATAAAGTGATTATTTTAATTGAACACACTACATGTCAAGATGAAGAGATTGCTAAAGTTGCATGATAGACAAATGGTAAGGTGCTGTTACTGTGTGTAGAGATTCCTTAATTGATAGTAAATAGTGTAAAGGCCTAGAACAGTTTCAGGGACACAATGGGTACTCAATAAATACTTGGTGATTTAATGTATGAATGAAGCAAATACAAATTAAGCCTTGGAAATCTTTCTCCAGTTAGATATGTTAGAAAATATCTGAAATAAAATATGAACTTGATTTCTAAGGGAAATTAGATCAAAAGTAAATATAAATTTAGACGGGAAATTGTAGTATTGAGTAAATACTCATAGATCATTTAATAGAAACTAGATGCCTTAAAATGAAAGATTATATAATCCCTCCTATCTCAGACATTCCCTGAGAAAGTTACAATAGATTTCACATTATGAAGGAGTAAAAAACAACTGACAGACATATTGGAAATGTTCTATCTCAATGCCAGAACAAGAAAATGCAAATTAAGTCAATAATGAAATGTCATTTAAAATGCTTTTTAAAACAAAAGTCCCACATGTTGGTAATGATAAGACAACATTCTTTTGGAAAACATCTAAAATTTTAAGAATTACTTTTTTTTTTTTCTATTATCTTTCCCTAGGCTTTCTCTTCCAGTGGCTAAGTGTAATTCATTCTGCCTTATGAAGTATTATTCCAATCTCCATTCTCCTCTACTGTCCACACACATCACTTTAACTTAGTGTAACATCTGTTATCTGAATTCCCACAATTACCTTATGTTTGTCCTTTAGCCTCCATTCTTATTCCACTTGCTACATTCATTAAGCCACAAAGTAATTTTGAGCATGTCACTTCTTTGCTTAAAACCATTGTACCAATATCCCCTTGCTCTCACTTAAGGTCAAACTGCTTAAAATGTTTTCAAAATCCTTTAGTTACTTTTCTGTTACCGTTCAATTACTCATTAAGTTAATTTTCCCTTAACTCCATCTCCTATTCCACGGTCCTCAAATCTAAGTTCCAGGCAGCTCCACCTTCTGTTTTCCCAGGTTCTTCCTTACATCTTTACGTGAGCCCATTTGTTCTTGCTGTAGAACATGCTTCCTGTAGCCCGATTAATTTTTAAGCATTCAGATATAAAACATAGTTTTAATATCAATCACTTCCTCCATCATCACAACCAGTTATCTTCTAGTCTATTGGCTTAGAAATCTATAATTATCCTATGACTGCAACCTTCATCACATATGGGCAGATGGCACCTACCTCTTATTCTTGAAATTTTGCTCACTTTGATGTCTGCAGTACAATTACATTTGATGAATCAATCAATCAATCAATCAATGAAAATTCATGAAATGTGGACTATTTGGCATAGTATTATCAACTGTAGGATACTTTCCAAAATATATAATTCTTACTATCAGAAAAGTGTACATAATTGTGTTTATAATGACATTATTTAAAATAAAGCAATATTAGAAATCATCTAAAGGTTCAAATACAGGGCATTATTTAAATAGCTTAGGATAGCAGTGGGTACTTACTGTTTGTCTGTTTACTTTAAAAATTAGTTCTCCTGGAACCCATCTCTCCTTCTTTCTTACCATTATGATTTATAAGTAATGGGCTCCACTTCCTCTTGAGTAGTAGGCCCTGACTGGCTTAACCTAATCAGAATATTCCATTCTCCCAGAACCAATAATTGGTCCAGGGATTGACAAAGAAAAAACATTCAGAATCAATATAAATGAAAGATAATTGTTAAGGCTTCAAGAGAAGAAAATGTCTTTATTCTTTGCGAATAGAAAGTGGAATGTGATTATAGTTCAAAGATCTGTGGTCTGGTATGGGGGCATCAGTGTTTCATTTTTCATTAAACTTTTATTATGAAATAATTATAGGTTCATATTCAGTTTTAAGAAATAATACAGAAAAGGAGAGGTTCAACATGGCTGACTAGAGACATCCAACACTTGCCCTCTCCAGAAAGAAGAACCGAAATTATGAATAGATAATTACACTCTGAATAGAACATTTAGGAGAGAGCACTGGAGTTCACCAGAGAAGTCACACGAAACACCTGAGACGCAGAAAGGGAAGGAAATGAGTGGCCAGTTCAGCCAAGATTGGCTGAGAGCCTGGAGAGCAAGTGAGAGACCCTAAGCAGTCCACATCCTCACCATGGAAAGACTCTGCTACCCACATGAATCCTGACACTAGCATGTGCAGTGATGTGGATTCCCTGCAAGGGCATTGCACTCAATCAGGAGCTCATGCTAAGACAAATACACCCTGGAGACCAAAGCAGCTGCAGCACAGCGCCATCATGAGAACACAGCCATCACTGAACTGCATTCTATCCTGGAAATCGCAGCCCCCATATCTCTACATTCCAGGCTACCCCACTGACATACCACAGTGCCCTCCCAGGGCACAGCATGAGCTGGACTCAAAGGTACTGCAATGTCCCCAATACCCTAATTTTCATGGAGTACCATTTCCATGGAAAAGATGGTGCAGCATACCAAGGAGGCAGCCTCCGGGACAAAGAAATCCAAAGTGTGTGCTTTACAGAGCGTGAGAGCTCCCTCTCTGGGACTCTGAGAAGTGACCTACTCCCCATCACTAGCACAGTCTGTGGCTCCAACTGAAATGTAGAATCCCTTCCTCCCTCATGCACACTACTACAGCAGTTGCTGCCATTAGGATCTCAGGTAGGCAAGCCTCAGAGCTCACTGTCTGGGGCTGAGGACATTGACCCTGCCCCCACTGCAAGAGTGGCCTCTATGCTCAGGCTGACACATAGAGAGTATGACCCTTTACCCCACTCTACACACCACCACAGCTGCAGCTGCTGGTGCTGCATTTAGGGGGCTGCCTGTCTGGGGCTGAGTGGTAACCACACCCCCACTGGCAGTGTAGCCTCCATACTCAGGCTTTCCCATGAAATACACTATACAGACAAATATAGGCTGAAAGTAAAGATGTGGGAAAAAATACTCCATAGAAACAGAAACCAAAAGCAAGCTGGAGTAACTATACTTATATCAGATTAAATAGGCTTTAAGTCAAAAATAGTAAAACAAGACAAAGAAGGTCATTATATGAAAACAAGGGGATCAATCCAACAAGAGGTTATAGTAATTCTAAATATACATGCACCCAACACTAGTGCACCCAGATTCATAAAGAAAATATTGCTAGATCTAAAGAGCGAGATAGACTCTAATACAATAATACTGGGGGACCACAACACCCCCACTTTCAGCATTAGACATATCATCTAGACAGAAAACCAACAAGTAACCATAGGATTTAAACTGGACCTTAAGACCAAATGAACATAACAGATATTTACTGAACATTCTATCCAATAACTACAGAATATACATTCTTTCCATTGGCACATGGAACATTCGCCAGGGTAGTCAGCATGTTAGGTTACAAAACAAGTCTCAACAAAATTGCAAAAAGCAAAATTATATCAAGAATCATCTCAGACAACAATGGAAAAAACTAGAAATCAAAAAACAAAAGAAACTTTGGAAACTGTCCAAACAACGTAGTCCTGAAAAACCATTGGAACAATGAAGAAATTAAGATGGAAAACAAAAAAATGTCTTGAAAAAAATTAAAATGGTAACACAATTTACCAAAACCTGTGGGATGCAGCAAATGCAGTGCTAAGAGGGAATTTTATAACAATAAACGCCTACATCAAAGAAACAGGAAAAATAAATCAAATAGGCTATCTAATCATGCACCTCAAGAACTAGAAAAGCCAGAATAAACCATATCCAAAATTAACATAAAGTATATAATAAAGATGCAATAAGAACTAAACAAAATAGAAACTAAAAAAATAAATAAAAAGGATTTACTAAAACGAAAAGTTGTTTTTTGAAAAGATGGATATAATTGATAAACTACCAGGTAGGCTAATCAAGAAGAGAGAAGACCTAAATAAGCAAAATAAGAAATGAGCAAAGAGACATCATTAGTGATCATCAGAGACTATGATGAACAATTATATGCGAACAAAACAGAAAACCTAGAGGACATCGATAAATTCCTGGAAATGTGCAACCAAGATTGAATCAGAAGAAATAGAAAATCTGAGCAGCCCAATAACAAGTAGTGAGAATGAATTAGTAATAAAAAAATTTCCCTGCAAAGAAAAGCCCCGGACTGGATGGAATCACTAGGAAATTCTACCACAGATATATATATATATATATAAAATAATGCAAATCTTCCTCAAACTATTTCAAACAATCAGAAGAGGGAATTCTCCCTAATTCATTCTATGAAGAAAGCATTACCCTGATACAAAAACCAGAGAAAGATGCAACAACATAAAAAGAAATTTGAAGACCCATATCCCTGATAAACAGATGCAAAAATGTCCAAAAATACTAGCAAACCAAATCCAGCAGTGTATCAAAGAGATAATACACAATGATAAATTGTGATTAATACCAAGGATGCAAGGATGGTTTAATATGTGCAAATCATAAATATGGAACATTAAATCAACAGAATGCAGGACAAAAACCACATCATCATCTCCGTAGATACCAAGAAGGCATTTTGTAAAATTCTACACTCCTTCATAATAAAAATTTTCAACAAATGAAGCATAGAAGGAGCATATCTCAAAATAATAAAGATCATGTATGACAAATCACAGCCAGCATCATAATGAATGAAGAAAAGTCGAAAGCATTTCCTCTATTACCTGAAACAAGAGAGGAATGCCCACTTTCACGACTCCTATTCAACATAGTACTGGAAGTCTTAGGCAGAGCAATCAGCCAAGAGAATGAAATAAAAAGCACCCACATTAAAAAAGAGAAAGTCAAAACATCCCTCTTTATAAACAATGTTATCTTATATTTAGAAAAAAAAAAATCACCAAAAACTCTTAGAACTGATAAATTTAGCAAAGTTGCAAGATACAAATCAACATACAAATATCAATGGTATTTCTATATGCCAACAGTGTAATAGCAGAAAAAAAAATCAAGGCAACAATCCTATTTACAATAGCCACAAAAATAAAAATTTTTTTAAAGCTAGAAATAAATTTAACCAAGGAAATAAAAGATCCTTACAAGAAAAACTGCAGCATTGATGAAAGAAACTGAAGATGATACAAGCAAATGGGAATCCATTTCATCCTCATGGATTGGAAGAATTAATATAACTAAAATATGTCTAAAAGAAAGAAATCTACACATTTAATACAATCTCTATTAAAATATTGATGCCATTATTCACAAAAATAGAAGAACAATATTTAAATTTGTATAGAACCAAGAAGGACCAGAATAGTGAAAACAATCCTGAGCATCACCTGACTTCAAAACATACTACAAGGCTACAGTAACCAAATACCATGATATTGGTATAAAAACAGACAGACAAATGGAACAGAGAACCCAGAAATAAAGCCACATATTCACAGTCAACAGCCAACTGATATCTGACAAAGCAGACAAGAGCATCCAATGGGAAAAGAAGGCCCTCTTCAATAAATGGTGCTGGGAAAACTGGATAACCACATACAGGAGAATGAAACTGGACCCGTATTACTCACCATATTCAAAAGTCAACTCAAAATGGATTAAAGGCTTAAATGTAAGTTCCAAAACCATAAAACTAATAGAAAAAAAAAAGTATAATACTCTTCAGACCACTGGGCCAGGCAACATTTTATGGCTAAGACCTCTCAAGCATAGGCATCCAAATAAAACATAAACAAATGAAAATTTATATTCTGCACAACAGAATAATCACCAGAGTGAAGAGGTAACATACAGAATGGGAGAAAATATTTGCAAACTACTCATCCAACAGGGGACTAATGTCCAGAATATAGGAGGAACTCAAACAACTCAATAGTAAAAAATAAATAATCCCATTAAAAATAGGCAAAGGACATGAATAAATATTTCTCAAAAGAAGACATACAAACGGCCAACAGGTATATGAAAAAATGTTTGTCATCACTAATCCTCATAAAAATGGGAAGCAAAACCATAGTGAGATATCATCTCATCCCAGTTAGGATGGCTGTTATTAAAAGGACAAAGCAGCGGCCAGGCGCGGTGGCTCAAGTCCGTAATCTCAGCTCTTTGGGAAGCCGAGGTGGATGGATCATCTGAGGTCAGGAGTTCGAGACCAGCCTGACCAACATGGTGAAACCCCATCTCTACTAAAAATACAAAACTTAGCTGGGCGTGGTGGCATGCGACTGTAGTCCCAGCTACTCTGGAGGCTGAGACAGGAGAATCGCTTGAAACTGGGAGGTGGAAGTTGCAGTGAGCCGAGATTGTGCCACTGCACTCCAGCGTGGGCGACAGAGTGAGACTCTGTCTCCAAAAAAACAAAAAAAAAGACAAAGCATAACAGATATTGGAGAGGATGTAGAGAAAAGAGAACTCATACACTTACGCTATTGGTGAAAATGTAAATTAGTATAACTACTCGAAAACAGAATGAAGATTACTCAAAAAAATAGAACTACCATATGATCCAAAAATCCTACTACTAGGTATTTACCCAAATGTAAAGAAATCCATGTATCAAAGTGATACCTGCAACATGCACTTGCATGTTTATTGCAGCACTACTCACAATACACAATAGCAATGATATGGAATCAAATTAAGTGTATGTCAATAAACAAATGAATAAAAAACAATGTGGTATATGTCCCATGAAATACTACTCAGACATAAAAAAGAATAAAATTATGTTATTTGAAATGATATGGATTATACTGAAGGCCATTATGTTAAGTGAAATAAGCCAGGCGTAGAAAAACATACGGCATGTTTTCACTCGTATGTGGCAGATAAAAACCTTTGATCACGCAAACATGGAGAATAGAATGATAGATACCAGAGATTGGGAAGCTGAGATGAAGAAAGATTGGTTAATGAATACAAACATAAAATAGCATAGAAGTAATAAGTTGTGATGTTTAATAGCAGACTGTGGTGACTAAGTAACAATATATATATATTTTATATTTCAAAGTAACTAGAAGAGAGGTCCTCAAATGATACCAACTTAAAGATATGATAAATATTCAAGGTGACATATACCTCACACACCCTAACTTGGTCATTACATATTTTATATATGAAACACAGTACCCCATAAAAATGTAACATATGTGTTAAAAAAGAAACAGTACAGATAGTTTCTACGTACTTGATACCTAATCTCCACCAATGATAAGATCTTGAAAAATTACAATACAGTGTCACAGCCAAGAGATTGACATTAATACAGTCAAGATATTGAGCAGCTCCATTATGAGGATACCTGACATTGTCCTTTTATAATCACTCCTATCTCTCTCTCACCCTAACCCTCTCTCCCTATCCCTGACCCCGGCAATCTTAAATGTGATCTCCATTTCTATAATTTTGTCATTTCAAAAGTGTAATATAAAGGTAATCATAAATTTTGTAACCTTTTCCACATGGTATAATTCTCTGAATATTCATCTCAGGTTCTGAGGGTATCAATAGTCTATATTTTTTAATTGCTATGTAGTATTCCATATTCCATACTATGGATGTATCACTGTTTAGGCATTTACCTGTTGAAGGGTTGGTTCCAGTTTTGGGCCTATTAAAACTAAAGCTACTATGAGAACTCATATACAGGTTTTTGAGTGAAGTAAATTTTCATTTCTGTGGCATTGATGACCAACAGTGCAACTGCTGGTTTGTATGTTTAGTTTTACATGATACTGTCAAATGGTTTTTCAGAGTGGCTATACCATTTTACATTTCTACCAGCAATGTGGTAATAATCCCACCATTGATTATACATATAGTAATTCTATTACAGCAGATTTTTTTTAAAATGGATTATATTTTATAACTCTATGGTGGTATTATTAAGCGATGCTCAATGGTTAGGTGATGATTTCAAATAACATTTAATTATTTTAGAGTGCCTAAACAGGATTTTAAATAACTAATTAATCATAAATTCCCAGGAAAAAAATCCAATACTTAACCATTAAAGTAAATTTTCTAAGACTGCAATTTCTAACTAGCGTGTCGGAACAGACTGCTGGGTCACAGGCAGCGGGCTGAAAAGGAAGAGGAGTCCCAGAGGCATCCTGCTGCTGGTGTTTCCCCTTCTGCTGTAGGACAATGGAAAGACCTATGGGTAGAGGTATTTGGGGGACTGGGTGAACTGGCTACTGACTAAAAGAAACAGGAATATTTTAATATGTTAATAAACCAAGCACCTGTAAAAAAAAAAAAAAAAAATCAGGCTGAATGTGTATCAGCCTATTTACAAGTGTGCTGAGATACTGGCCTTGCAGTGCTTGGGCTGGTCAAGTGGAGACTGAGTAACCAGTTGCCTCATTTGGCTAGGACTCTGGGCCATTCTCCTCTAGCCACACACAGCCTAGGTCAGGTCACCTCACTAGGCCACAGAAATGTCATTTTCTATGTCTCTTTTGATGTCATAATCTATGAAGCACTTTTCTAAGTCAGAGATGTGCCACTCACCTCTTGATTTCTATTATCTTAACAATCATTTTTTCCACTAAATTGAGCAATATGCTTTGTTTGTTGTATTCATGCGTATTTGTGATGCCTTTCTTGACCATTAATAAAGTTAACTGAAGTACGACAGTTGAGGCAAGAAATTTCAATTTCAAAACTTGGCTCCATAATTTACTGTGTGAATGTGGAATACACTTTTAATTTCTTTATAGCCACAAGTTGCTTCATGATTAAAATGACAGGATAAGAAGAGAGATTCATCCAAGTAACAATTATTTGTTGAGGTTTTGTGAATCTTTAAAATAACCTGTATCTGTGAAATCAGAAACTTACACATTTGAAAAACTTGGCTAAATAGCAAGTAGGCATTTGAAGACAATTTTCAAAACCTTATGTTAAAAAGTGTCTGTAGATGACATGGATTGTACTTGAGGATAGAAAAGTCAAGGAATGCAATTAATACAGTCAAGCAGATCTCCAGTTTACATTTAAGTTCAAACATGTAAATGGTTTAACCTGATAATACTCAATTTCCTTACAAACAAAGTAGATTGAAATAGCACATACCAGTTAGGCACACTGGCTTACACCTGCAACCCCACAACTTTGGGAGACAGAGGAGGGCAGATCAGTTGAGCTCAGGAGTTCAAGACCAGTTTGGGCAATATGAAACCCTGTCTCTACTAAAAAAGCCAAAACAATAGCTGGGCATGGTGGCATGTGCCTGTGACCCCAGCTACTAGGGAGGTTAAGGTGGGAGGATTACTGGAGCCCAGGAAATTGAGTCAGTGATGAGCCGCGATTGCACCACTGCACTCTAGCCTGGGTGACAGAGCAACACCTTGTCTCAAGAAACAAAAAACAAAAACAAAAACAAAAATAAAACAGCATATACCTAGAAAGTTGCTGTAAATATGAAATAAGGTAATATATTTAGCACAATTTTTACAGCTCTTGGTACATAATTCTCACTAAATGTTTTTAGTATGTATTTGACTCTTGTGAAGATGGGATCATTCATATCCATGCAGGAATCTCCCCTGCCACTTTTGTTAGTCAAGAAAATGGCCAAATGAAAGCATAGTAAATGAAAATATCTCAACTATGTGGTAGACCTGAAGATATTAGGTGTCTTACCATGCCTCAATTCTAAACAACCTTCTAAATAGCCTGGAGTTTGTAGGAAGAGGCTAATTTAGCCTTCAATTTTGAATAGTTACATAAAAAAATAAACTAGCTTAGCCAGATTATATAAACTCTTAAAAGGAGGTGTAATAGCTTAGAGTTATCACTTGACATATTTTATTACTCCTTTCCATTAGGTAATTACTCCATACTAATGTTAAAACTTGGGCTTATAAATGCTATTTATAAGATTATAAAGACTCTTTTTTCTTCCTGTAATCTCTTTCTTCTTTGTCTTGGCAGACAGTTCAGTCTCTCACTATGAAAAAGGGACAAAAATCAGCAATACATGATAAAATCAGACAATAAATAGAATACTCTCTAAAATTAAATAAAATAATCTTAGTGTTAATTACTAATGATTACTCAAATTTTTCCTTAACATTCATCCAATGAGTACATTACCTAGCTTAAAATTTGTGTTTAAAAGAATTATATTTTGAAAACATCTATGTGTGTATATGAATGTGTGTGTATATATATGTTATATGTAGATTAGATAGGCTATGCCTAAACTTCACCAATACAATTTAGCTAAAAAGTGCTAAAGAGCATTTCTCATTTTATATTAATACCTAAGCTGTCAGAAAGTTCTACACCCCACACTACTACCATTGTCTTCTAGACTACATAAATTTGACTAAATTGACTTGCTGAGACCCTGTGCAGATATTTTTCAGAGTCTTCAAACTGAGGTGGGCATTCCTGAGATTCAAAAAAAAAGAAAAAAGTACACATTTTAAGCTGCAACACTCACTAGCTATGTGATTTTGGGTAAGACGATCCCTCTGAGCCTCAACTTCTGCATTTTAGAAATACAGAATCAATTTACTGCATAAAATGTTATATATATATATAGCATTAGGTAACGTCAATCCCTCTGACACAGAACCTGCTGCGTAGTATACACTGGAGGTTTCTTTCTCCCCTTCAACTGATGAGAATACAAGTGAGTGACTCTATATCTAAGAAAAAGAGGCTTAGGTGCTTTTAATAGTGAATTCTATTTCTACCATGATTGTTGATTATAATCTGGATGGTAATTGAAAATCCTAACAATGGGCATCAACCACTTCTGAAGTGTGAGATGATTAAGGTCCTTAGTTTACATGTTTACTACACAGTTATTTAACATTATAGATATATATGATTAAATTTGGGGTATCCATTGACATTACCCAAGTAAATAAAGACTGGTTTTAAGTAAACTGCTGATTTTTCCCTCAAAACTGAGAAATACCCTTAGCTCAGTTTCACATAGGTTGCCAAATTAACATGAATTTGCTGATTGAGCTACAGTGAATTTGTGAGCGCTGTCTAAGCAACTGCCACTCATCACATAGCATATAGTATCTTCTATTTTGGAGAATTCAGAAAATTTCAGAATTTCTACTTTTTAAATTGAGGATTAAAAAACTGCCACCTCACCAAAGTAGTACAGAATTTAGTATGTTATGACCTTTTGTGTTTATTAATTTAAATTACATAATTTTATTTTCAGGAGATCATGATCTTACAAAGTATACTTAGCCCCACAAAGAAAATCAAAAGACATCTTTATCTTTTCAGAAAAACACCCACTATCTGTAACTATGAGCAATTTATTTTGTATATCAATATTTTATTCCTTTGTGTTGCTGAATAGAATTTCATTATAGATGTACCATCATTTGTTTATTCATTCCCCAAGTGAGAGACACTTGGGAGTTTTGAGTTATAGATAATTATGAATAAAGATATTATGTACTTACAGCTATCTGTGTGAACATAGATTTCATTTCTCTTGGAAAGTACATAAAAATGGATTGCTGTAATGCTGTGAGTGAATGTTTAACTGTATAAAAACTTCCATAGCCTTTTTTTATAGTAGCTGTATTGTTTTCCTATGTTGATCAGTGATATATGACAGTTCCAGCTGTTCTGAATTTTTTTCCAACATTTAGCACTAAGTACTGTAAGTTTTTTTTTCTACTCATTCTAATGACTATGTAGTGGTATTAGTATGGTTGCAATTTTGATTTCTCAAATGATTAGTGATATTAAGCATCTCTTGATATGCTCATTAGCCATTTTCTCTGATGAACTGTCTGAACAAATTTTCTGACAATTATTTTATTTGTTTATTTTGTTCTTTTATTGTTGAGTTTTGAGAGTTCTTTATATTTACAGATAGAAGTTATTTATCAGCTATGTAATTGCAAATATTTCTTCTCATCTCGTTTTTATATTTTAATCCTCTTAAAGTGTTTCATAGAACCAATTTTGATGATGCTTAATTCTTTAATTTTTATTTTATATACAGCATGAGTTAGATGCTTTATCTAAAAACAGTTTAACCCAATGTCACAAATAATTTTTACTACATTTTCCACTAAAAGCTTCATAACTTTCTATTCTAATATTAGGTGTATAATCTTATTTGAATTAATTTTATACAAGGTTTAAAATATGAGTTGAGTTTAATTTTTTTGCCTATGAAAATCCAACTATTCCAGGGTAATTTCTTGAAAATACTATACTGTTTTTTTATTGAATTACTTTTGTCTCTTTGTCAAAAATCAGTTGTCAATGAATATGGATGAAGAAGGAAAGAAAGAAGGAAGGAAGGAAAGAAGGAAGGAAGGAAGGAAGGAAGGAAGGAAGGAAGGAAGGAAGGAAGGAAGGAAGGAAGGAGGGAGGGAAGGAAGAGAGGAAGGAAGAAAAAAAAGAAAAGAAAAAAAAAATCAAAAGATCAGTGCTCACTCTTAGACAATACATGTAATTATGTATCTCCACTAGGATTTTTCCAAAAACAAGTTTAGTGTAGATTATTTTATACTCAGTAGATTATTTTTATACTCATGTCTTGCACATGTAGATAACTGAAGATAAATTGGGCAATCAAATTGTATTGTCTCTTACTTAACATCTCTATTTAAATAAAACACAAAACACACCTCTAGTGTTACAAAAATGCATTAAATTTCAATTTTACTTAAAGCTAGTAATGAGTGCATTACTTTAAAAATATCACACTTTATAAAAATCTCTTTTTAAAAGCACAAAAGATAAGTATGTCGTGTAATTTATATACCATCTTAGGTCTTTTTGGAATAATTTGTTTCTGAGCTTTGTTTCTTTGTTCAATCCCAGTTGAAAAACAAGGTAAATAAGGTTTGATTTTGTTCCTGGACCAAGTCTGGTTGGGAAGATAGAGGAGTAAATAAATGTTAAACTACAATCATTCATTCCACAAATGATTATTAAGTAACTAGCCCTCTTACCCATTCCCAGAAAAAAAAGAAAAAAAAAAGGCAAAAATACAAAAATAACGGTTCTTATAAACCTTGTGTGGTAATAAAGAAAACAGACAATACAAGAATAACACAATAATATAAGATAATTAAATTGCATGTGAGGCATTGAAAATTACAATAGGAAAAAAATTGAATGGAATAAGGGTGTTCCAGTTTATAAATGCTGCAATTTGAACTCTCTTGGTAAGATTTATTTGAAAAGAGATGATTTTAGCAAAGACTTGAAAAGCATGAGGTAGTTAGCTACATAGATATCTCAGGAGAGAGTATTCCAGGCAAAGAAAAGGCCAGTGCAAAATCCCTAAGGTATGTATGCATCTAATGAATATAATAAAAAAAAATGTAGGGGTCAGGGTAACAGGAGCAGAATGAACAAGGGGGAAAAAAAAAGGAGATGAGATCATACAAAAACTTGTGGGCAATTGTAAGGCCTTTGGCATTGCATCTCCTGGGATTAAACTGGAACCCATCATAGAGTTCTAAGTAAAGATGTGGTGTGAACTAATGCCTGTTTTTAAATGGCTGCTGCATTGAAAGTAGACAACGGAGCAGTTCAAGGAGAAGGAGAGGTAAGTGATGTAGGCCCATATAGCCGCAAGAGCACAGAGAGCATGATTTTCAGCCTGGGTAAGTCAGGACAGCTTTCTGACAGAGGTTACCCTTGAGTTATCATGTACTATTAATAGAATTTTGGTGCATATCCTACCTAGGATAAGGTCAATGAGTCATTTGCCTTTAGTGGGTTTATAAAGAGTAAGAATTTGAGTTATCTCCACCCTAAAAATAATAAAAGAGATTAATACTAGGAGCTTGTAGCTTAATCTCCTCAAAGGCATCAGAAATTATAGACAAGAACTTTTTAATAATTTTTGTGAACATTATAACTTGTTAACTTTATTTCTTACTAAATTATGTGGAATCCTGGAATCAACTAATATCACACATGTTTCTTGTCTGTAGACAACAAACAAAATTCAGTGGCCGTCCTGTGCTTGTTTCTATATCTTATATAATTATACTTACGCTTTCCACCCAAAATCCCCTCAGCATGCATTTTGAAACTCCCTTTCTATTGCAAATAATTTCCTTATAAAAGCTTGTAACAGAAAATATCTCTCTATTCTTCATATTTGAGTCCTAGAAATCCCCTAAGCCCTCTTTGGTGGAGAGTACTTGTTCACCATGTCATTTGGAATTCCCATGTCAGGTGTTTATTGAGAAGAAGGAAAAGAGTCAGCATTACTTTTGTTACTTTGCATCACTTTCAAACCTTTTACCTCCCTCTTATGTACAAAGCCACTATGTTTTTGAAGCTTATCCCATCTAATCTAGTTTATTCCACTAATGTCTATTCAAATTATTTTCCATAATAATTGAGGTCCCGGACATCTGTCTTACTTTTTTTTTTCTTGAATTCTGTTACCATAATTGTTATGACTGTCGTTAACATTAATCACCAAGTATATCTGCCTTACCACTTTCTTTTTGACATGTTAGGATCACATGTGAGACTCCTCTGTTTTGATAAAAGCATTGTGAGCAGAAATGATCTATGTTACTTTCTAGCCAGATAGTTTAATTGCTGGTTTGAGATCCTCCAGAGTGCTTTTTTTTCCCTCTGGCATGACAAGAGGTAATACTTGTTGATAGTGTTTACTGCTTCAGTCAAGATCCCTAAATAGGGATGAAAAATAGAATACTTAAACAGACTAGTGAGAGGCTAGCAGCATGAGTGAAATATACACATTTGTTTTAACCCACTGAGATATGGATATGTTGATAATGTAGCATGAATTAGCCTACTCTGCCACTGAGTAACTTATACGTTGTTATAAAATTGAATTAACATATGTGTTATTGACTAATGGGTGGGCTGGTTTTGGTTGGAAACCGTTATCGTAAAGTGGAAGCATGACAATCCTTATTACAGTGGCAAAATAGTTGAATTCTCACCGCTATAAGACAAAATATATTTTATGAATTTAACAGATCTAGAAAAGAGATTGAAAAACTAAATTCTAGCAGTGTGTTTTGGCTGTAGTTGACAAATTACTATAAAAAAAGGATGAGCTCAGAAAATATTTGCATGGTTGAAAGCAGAAGGAAGAATAAAAATAATCCAGAAATTCAGAGACTTGTAGGATTGAAAGATGTAGCTGTTTCTTATCACTAACTTATAAAATACAAAACTAAGAAGGCCTTTAAGTGTAAGGGCTGATTAGAATACATCCTTGCTGTGAGATTCAAATGAATGTTATGGCTGCCACAACAGCTGGTAAGACATGTGAAAGAATTGAGGTACCATCCGGCACACTTCTCCCTTAGACAACATGGCCAAGTGAAAAGAAATTAGAAGTCTAATTTCTTAGGTAACAGAGGCAGATTCTGTCAAGAAAGAGACATAGAAGAAAGGAATGTTTATCAATGGACTGTGAGTACGAGTATCAGCACCTCAAAAAGAATAGCTTTGAGAAATGTGTATTACTAAAAAAATCATGGCCCTGGATATGTGCTCTCCAAGGTGGTAGCCACCAACCACATGGGGCTATTGAGTGTGACATGTGGCTAATGCAATGAAAGAATTGAATTTTTAAAATTGTATTTTGATTAATTTAAATTAAAATCCTGAAGCATGTTAAATATTTTTTGTTAAACACAATTTTATTTTTTGGAAAGCCTTTTTCCACTGAAAATTTAGCATCATAATTGAGATATGCTTTACATGTAAAATATACCCTGCACTTTGCAGACTTTGTAAAAAAAAAAAAAAAAAAAAAGTAAAATATCTCATTCATGATCATTTTATATTGACTGTAAAATATAACATTTTACACATTTGAGTTAAATAACATAGATTAGGAAAATGAATTTTACCTATTTATTTTTTTAAATTTTTTAGTGGACTATTTTTAAATGGCTTAAGTGGTCTGCATTACGTTTTAGCAGATTGTACTGATGGGACTGAAAAACAGTTGTGACAAATTGGGACTTTAAATCCTCCTCGCACTCCTATACTTGTGCAGACTTGAAACAAGCTGAGACAACCAGATGCCCAACCTCCAGGAAGCCATATTATCTACGTTTCCTGTTTAAATATGGCAAAGTAAAAGAAGTGGGGGGGGGAGGAACCTTCTCCAGAGAGCACCTTGAGAGCCATGAAAGCAATGGACCATGGAGCTCCTCTCAAGCAGGGATAATCCTCATCCCCAAATAGTGGGCACTCATAATTTCTGCCCAAGGAGATTAATACAGAACATTTGTTGCTGTGTCTTCCATCACTCTTCTCTCTCAGTGTGTATTACTGATATTCTCTCCCTGCTCTTTCCCCATATATCAGATGGATGCAGTCAGAATACTTGTTATTTTGGTGTACAGAGCAAAATAAGCTATATTCAGACTGAAGTTAGAGACTGCTGAGCATAACCCCTGAGACAGAAACAATCACACATTATAGAACAATCCTGGGCTTTGAGCTTGATGCCCTGACCAGGCAGAACCGGCTTCTCTCACTTGGAAAGTATCTCCTTATTTTCTAACTACAGGAAAGAAAGGAAGCTGAATATGTGGGGCACTGTAGTAGCCATTAAAGCTGTTCACCAAATATTTCCAGCTTTCTTTTTTCTTTGAATAATTGTGCTGTTGGATCTCTTATGTGGGGTGGAGCCATTTGAAAACTTGTGATTTATAAATTGAAGAGATTTGTGTCACTTCTGGGCTGAAACAATCCTCTTTTTTCCAGTAACCAACAATTTTGTTGTTGGTTCCTGCTTCGTTAGCCTGTGTACCTGAGTGGACATATGAATGGAGCTTCTCTGCTGAAGCATAATAGACAAAAACCATCGGCAAGAAATAAGCTTAGTTATTTTATGTCACTGAGATACAGGGACTGTTGGCAACCTTGGCTTATCCTAGGCTATCCTGACAGACATACTTGACATCTAATTAGATAACCCATTCAACAAACTGGTCTTCATTCAGAAAACCATTCTCATGACTCTACACTGCTCCGTTTTATAAACCATATTTGTTTTACTTCTGAAATCTTAAAATTCATCTATCCTTTCGCTAACCATTTTTTATTTTTGTAGAATCCCATGCTAAAAGGACATTTGTCCTTTGAATGTGATGAGATATTTAATCTTTTAACATATCCCTTTCTCTGAGATTCATAGCTTTGGTCTGTCACCTAAACATAGGAGTTTATGACTTCCTAAGCATGGGAATTTTGGCCTTCGTAAAACTCTATTTATATTGTTCACATGTCTGTCTTTTTTTCCCCTGAATGACAAATTGAACTTTACTTGAGCCCTGTGATTCTGGAAATCAGTAAATTCAAAGAACTCACCCCATCTATTTGTATTCCAGAAATGGCTTAAAGCAAGGAACTACCCTTCTCCATGTTACTTAAGTAAGACTCAAGGATGCTCCCATTGTTTACCTATGAAATGGCCAAACACAGACCCCCCCACCTCCCTGCTGCAAATTGCCAATCTTTGCCTCATCAATGATTAGTTGTACTATTTGGGCACACTGACCAATCTGGACAAAATACCTGCCTCCCTTGACTCAACCAAATTTAATTAAGCTTCTCTCCTTCCTCCAGCTTCCTGAACTTTGACACCCCTCAGCCCTTAGCCTGAGCTCAT
This sequence comes from Macaca thibetana thibetana, assembly GCF_024542745.1. Lineage (NCBI taxonomy): Eukaryota > Metazoa > Chordata > Mammalia > Primates > Cercopithecidae > Macaca > Macaca thibetana. Next base: position 55,103,221 of record NC_065582.1, on the reverse strand, counting down.
ATTCAATTCCTCCTTAACAGCCCCTCCAGAGAATGGACTGACCTCAAGAAAAAACATTCCCTGATCAACTGTCTAATCATACGATCCTTCCTTTCACTTCCACTAACCCACTTCCTCTAGCCTTGTTTCACTCCTCCCTATTTAAAAAGCAAAACAAAACAACAACAAAAAAACCTTTCTGCCTTACCTTTGACATCCTCTCAGATCTCTTGGCCCTTGCATTGTTCCTATTACAACAATACTTCCCTGCTTTGTGAAATAATCTCTTTGAATAAAATCTTTCCTTATCTATGTTGAGATTTGTTTTTCAATTAACAACTTTATTTTATTATTGCTATTATTATTACGTATTATTATTATGTAATACAATTTTACAATTTTATTATATCTTTTGACAAACAACATTTCCACATTCTGCAGTGTGTTATTTCATGTTTCAAGGTAATCTGATCATTATTACTAAAAATAGAATAAAATTATAATGAAAAATTCAAATTCTTACACTCTCTATGCCATATCCCTACAGAGATTATGTGATATTAACCCTGGTCACCTCAGCAACTGCATTACTTTGGTTAGTGTGTTTTGTAATTCTATGATCCAGCTTTATTTTTCTTACCTTTCCTCGTTTTCACACAGTCTTATAACTCACTTTTCTGTAGAATTTCAATGTTTGTTTCCTCTGCTAGAAACATCACCCATGTGCTTGTGATTCCTCCTCTTTTTTTTTAATTAAACTCTCAGTTTGGAAGTCAGTTTATTTGGGAAATCATTCTCAAACCCCTCATCCTGTTTGCAGCCCCCTCCTATGTGCTGCTTCCTTCCCAAATGCTTCTACCCTCGTTCGTCCTGTTTCATTAACGAATGACCCTTCCATCAAGGCACCATAATCCTGAATTGTAAACATCCCTTTTAATTTCTAGGTAAAATAATCATTTCTTTCAAGAAGGGGAAAAAAAAAACACTGAAAGAGAATGCTGATAGTAGTGCAATTTACAAAGCTTGGGTTATTCAATCTGGATTGCTATCATATAAGAAATATGGTAAAAATGTCCAGAATGGTTTGACATCATCAGTCTGGTCAACTCCACTGTGCCCGAATAATACAAGTTTAAGATAAGCCCTGTTTCTTATGGATCTATTCCTAATCTCCTGGAGACAATATAATTGCTTCCAATAACAATTTACACAAGCAGAAAAGTACAAATCTATATAAAGGAGAAAAAGCTCCTGAAGGCAATCACAGTTGAAAGATGTTACCTATTATCAGGCACACAATAAAGAAATTTTTTTTACATTATCATTCACAGCAGTTAACACCCTATTGAACATATCTAAATGGCATCTTGATTTTAACTTTGAACAGAGAAGACCCATTGAAATATTTGATTCAAACAAGGGATCTCTTAACTCTAAAGGGATCTCTTAACTCTAAAGTGAATCCAAGCAATGCAGAACAATTTCAGTGCTTTTCTACAAACTTCTCTCTTTTTCAAATGAATTTTTTTTTCTTCTAGCAAACTTCTAGATGTTGACAGGCTTCAACTCTTAGTCCTAGGCTATTTTCACCATTCTATCTGTTCTAGCTCCTAATGTGTTCTAGTTCAATACCATGCTTTCATAAATATTCAGACTCTTAAGTTAAAAATGTACCTGACATCTTCATTTAAGTGTCTAATACAAGACTAAATATGAAAGTGTTAAAGTAAAAATTGAAAATTAAGATCTTCAACTTCTTTTCTACCAGTCATTTGCATAAAGATAAATAGCACCAAATGGACCAGTTGCACAAGCCAAAATCTTTCAGAAGCAGATCTAAAAATCTGGATTCAAAGCTTTTAAGTCTAGGGACTGGGCTCCTCAAGAAATATAAAATTATGAATACAAATTTTTATTTAAAATGGTATTTTCAATGAGAAAGTAATCACAACAAATTATAAGTTTAAAGAAATTGACAAACACCACAAGCATTCCAAAATGCCAGATACCATTAGTGCGGGATATATAAGATACAGAAGACATATGCTAATATTTTTGGGTCTACAGAAAAGATGACTTTGTACTCAGTCATAAACAGTCTTTATAGTACTGAGAGATTAAAAATGCAAATGAACAATAGCCAGACTATACCTACAAAAATAGAACTCTAATCTATAATTTGTAGCAACTAGACCGGGAAGCCAAACTACTGTCTACAGTAACCAGTCCAGGGAGTCAGACCCACTATCTCTAGCAACAGTTCAGGAACAAAACAAGAACCCTTGTATCAGTCAGCCCCAAATGACTAGGATCTGATTAATAACTGAGAGCTAATTTTTTGCCCATTTTTCCAATTTAGAACCAACCAAGGAAACCCAAGTATGCACCCCTAACCATTCACATAGAATGAATGCCCTACTTCTATTTAGCCTGCCTACAGCTTCTCCGTGCGAACAGACCACAGTTGGGACATGACTAAGGCCTTTCCTTTTCTTCCCACTCTTTTGTTTGCTTGAAGTCTTCTCTCTTTTCTGTTTGTCTTTGAGTCTGAAAAACACAATTAATAATGGCTTATTCCCTTACTGTAGTAAGGTCTCAATAAAAGCCCATGCTTGTTCTGGGGGCTGTGTTTATTTCCATAGTATCACTACCAGTTAATTTCCCTAAAACAAAAACTAAAACTAGGATTTCTAAATAATTCAATTTTATGTGATTCTAGTTAAAGAAAAGGAAAACAATGTACACTGAATCTTAAATCCCATCATTGCAATTCCAAGTTTATTCCTGGCAGGTGAAAATTTCAGATTTGTCTATTTCTCAGTAAGATCTGTATCCTCTGATTTTACTGATGATTGAAAGAATTTTCCACTGACTGCCTTCTGACACTGTTCATCTCAAAATCTGCTTCTCCCTTACAAGTTCAAGTCTCTAAGTACCTTCGTGGCACAATGGCAGATGGAATATTCCTAGAAGTATTTTCTACCTGAGGACAGCCAGTGGTAAATATGCATGTAAGTAACGTTAGACTATGTCCAAACTAAATACATCTTCTACTCAATTTTACCCAGACTGCAGCCTGGATTCCTTCTACACACGCATGCACACTCACACACACACACACACAAACTCTGGTGATTTTAATACTGCCAAAAATAAGAAGAGATCTAATGGAGGGAAAAAAAAGTACAGAGTGGAAAGTAACCATGCATCGCCTACTCAATTTTGCCCAGGCTGCAGGCTGGATTCCTTCTACACACACACACACACACACACACACACACACACACACACACACACACAAAAAACTCTGGTGATTTCAACGCTGACAAAAATAGGAGGAGATCTGGTGGAGGGAAAAAAGAAAATACAGAGTGGAAAGTAACAGTGAATTTAACCAATTACTGGTAAAATATTTTATTTTTTTCAAATTTTACAAAAACTTAAAGACACGGGCTAGAATTCTTCCCCAAACCTTGGAAAATGCCTATTAAGGGATGGGCCTAGAGGCCAAATTTTATTACTTTTGGAGTCAATGTATCTCTGACCAACAGTCATCTTAAATTTTGCTTTTCTTTCCCACACCCATCAAGCCCTTCTGTTAAAGAGGATCCATGTAGATATAAAAAAAAAATGAAAATAAAGATTAATGTACCTATGGGCAGAAAACTGAAACATTCTGCTGGGAATATTAGAAAAAGCAAAACTTAAGGAAGCGCAGTACGCTGGAATGGACTGGGAACAAGAAGCGAGAGATTGCTGCAGAAGATTTTGCCCCTGAGCTCTGAAAGTTAGTATAATTACCTTCTAGGTTCAAATGTTAAGTTTTCTCTTTGTGGTACTCTTCCAGCCTTTTAGCACTGAGTGTTAAATAAAGTCTTGTAATAAATATGTAACCTGGGCTTTGGAGAACTAAGGAATGGATTTCTATCCTCCCTTGAGACAGGCCCGTGAAAGACATTGTGGTTTTTCTTGACTGGCTTGTATGAAGTCAGACATTGGGGTCACTGTCTTCACCTCTTCGTGAAGTAGTTACACCCAATGCACGAGCTGATCTGTTGTTTTGAGACGGAAAAGGACACAGGAGACAGAAAAGAACCAGAAACAGACAGGGGAGACACAGGTAGGGAGAACAAAGCAAGAGAGGTGAGATAATCTCTTTGCTTATATAATACTCTACAGAGTTTTCAGGGGAAATGGGAATCAAAAACCGAGAAAACATGCCTATTCATAAATATATAAATAGTTAAGCTTATTATTAACAACGTAAATCCAAGAGCATGTATCAGGTAGCTCACATGTGACTCCGAAGCTATAGCTGATTTTCAGTATTTTCATCTAGAATTAAGTCTAGTATTATTGTATACTTCTAGTAAACCATCAACAGCTATTCGATTTGCATCAGTAGGTGTGTTAACCTTACTTTGCTGTTCGTTTTTACATAATTCTTTATCAGTACCTCCTATGGTTGCCCCTGACAGTGCATCTACTTGACAGTACATATGAGTAGTTGCATTCTTTAATATTTCTTTCTTTTTTTTTTTTTTAGGGTAGGCTAAGATCAGTTTCTCACAAGTTACTGTATTCTAAGAGAGAGATGAGTAGCACTTAGAAACTTATTTAAAATGCAAATTTGAGGATCCCTCCTTAGACCTACCCAATTAGAATCCAGCAATGGGAGATGTACTAGGTCTTCAAGTGACACTTTTACCCTCAACAGTGAGACAGCCTCTTGTGGACTATGACTATTTAGCCAGAGACATTCAACTTTCTATTACTGCATCATTTTCAATTAATGTCACACTGCAGCTGACACGATTTTTCCAACATGACTATCAAATCATACCACTAACCCAAGGACTCTTAGCATAAAGAACCCAGTATAATCATCAGAGCTGGTACATTACATTGCTATAATTGCAATAATGCATGGAAACAGAAATAGGTTTTGGAAATAAAAAGTTAAACTATAATTTTTTTTTAGTCAATTGGAAAACCCTTATGTTTAATAGAAGAGTTTGCATATTATAACTTGGTATAAATTTGATATTAGAATACAAATATATTTTTATGACAACAACATATACATACTTTAAATTTTTTCAAAACAAGAATATTCCACTCTTGGACCCCAAATAGACTTGAATATCAAGTTTTGTGGCCTTATGAGCCTAGGGCAAAAATAAGAACAAGTCCAGGGTATACACCTAAGTGTAATGGAGAAATCTCCGATCCTGAAGCAGAGAGCATAGGATACTTTCTGGAAAAGTGAAAAAAACACTTTCTGAGAAGTCTTATTGCACCTCTTATACAAGTTTGCAGTCTTAATTTATATTGTCATTACACATGTGAAGAGTTTACTGTAAAGTAGTTACAGAAAACGGCTCCTCCAAATTTCTTATAAAAATATTAACCCAGGTCTCAAAAATTTAAACAGATACATTATTAAGAAAAATGAATAGAAAAACATTTTTTAAAAATCACTAAGTAAGGAACCAAAGTACAACAGGCAAGAATCAGCAGGAACATAGGAAGCAGAATTATAACTCAAAATAACTAAAAGATATTAATGATTAAAGTATCAAACTAAAGCAACTACTCCATTGTATATCAAAAAATAAAGAATATAATTATATATAATTTAAAAGCAAACAAATTTACAAAAATAAGTATCATTTCTAAAATTAAAAATATAAAAATAAAACATTTATTATTTAATTTCAAGTTAGACACAATCAGATAGAAGAGAGGAAATTAGATGATAGAACTAAAAAAAAAAAAAAATAGAATGTAGCAGAGAGAGGCAAGGAGTTGAAAAACATAGAATCTATAAAAAACAAAATACAGTTTGAGAAAAGGAAAAAGTATTTGCCCCTGGCAGAATCTAATATTGGTTGAAAAATCTGAGATACAGAAAGAAATGAAGACCAAAGAAGGTTACAAATACAAAGCTAAATATCTCAAACACTCATTTTAGAAAATAATAAAAATGTTTCATGAAATGTAGTGAAGGTCAGATGTTATATTAATTAGCTAGTTTATGGTAATTATTTCATGATGTATACATATATCAAACCATCACATTGTACACAGTACATATATTACTTTACTTTGTCAGTTATACCGAAATATAGCAGAAAGAGAATTTAAGTATTTGAAAAGCATAGCATCTCATTTTTAAAATATCTTGTTTCATGTTAATATGTTCTCAGAACTTTGTTTTAAAAGACAACACATAAATTCACCATGATTTTATGGTGAAAAAAGAAAAGTATGAATACTAATATTTTCAGGACCAAAAATTGGTAAATAAGATTTTAAAATAATGTAATAGAAAACATAACAAGTGGAGCAAATAGGAAATACAGGATAGCACTGTATGGTTAAATCCAAATTTGTGTCACTATGATAGACATAAATGGGATGTTACGGTGAAAAACTGAATTTTTCAAGGGATAAAATCAAAACAAGCAAACAGGAATAGCTTTATACTATTAAGAAACACATGTATAATTTGAGGGTTCTGAAAGTGTGAAAGGAAAATTACAGAAAAAATATGCCATACAAATATTAACCCTGGAAAGGTTAAGGCAACATAATTCCCATAGGTGAGAATTAGTAGATAAGAAAAAGGCAAAAGCTTTTATTAACATAAAGCTAATATAATTCCAATCTTGTATGAATTAATAACACAGATTAACATATATAAAGGGAAATTCACAGAAATACAGGCATATTTAGACAAAACCACAATTCTTGTGAAAAATTAAAGCATACTGTTAAGGTTATTGTTTAAGCAAATTTAAAACATCAGTAGGGATATACATAATTGAAGTAACAGAAATAACAAGCTTGACCTAACCTACACATGTAACTTGCACATTGAACAGCTGCAGAAGACACTGCTTTCATAAACAAACAGAGCATTCAGAAATATTGACAATATACTGGGTCAAAGGAGACAAAATTACAGCTAGAAAGGAAGATAAGTTCTAGTGTTCTATGCCACCGTAGGATGACTATAGTTAAAAACATATTTTATAGTGTTAAATAGTTTTAGAAGGAGGATATTGAATATTCCTAATATTAAAAATGATAAATATTTGAGAAGATGGGTATGCTAATTACTCTGATCTATCACTATATATGCCTTAAAATATTGTTACATAACCACTGAATGTATACAATTATATTTCTCCATTTTAACAAATTAACATAAATTTTATAAAACAAGCAACCTCAATGAATGTCAAAGGATTGAAATCATAAAGATGGTATTTTCAACTACAATATGATTACGTATTGTATCAATCCCACTCACACCCCTACCCACAGTGAACACACACAATGTTTAGAGATCAGGATCCATCTTGAGAAGTTCATTTGAACATGTCCTTTTCTCATTTCAATTTAAAATATATGCACAAGTCAAACAGAAATACAAATATAGAATCTGTTTTTTATTTCTGTCATACTTGCTCTTATTTTCTTTGTCTTTATATTTTCCATTTAAACTATCTTGCTCACTCAAAGTATGTATTTATTACACAAACTTGTCTCATTTTACCTTTAAATTAATTTTAATTAATTAAAATATTGCCTTGTTGTTCAACTTTAAAAATTGAAGCTTTGTCAACTAAACACAAACTATTTTATTTTTGAAGAGATTTCTATAAAAGTATTTTCATGACATACAATCAGTAATTTTTCTGAGTTGAAAAACGTCACAGTCTTTTTATACTTTATTTCCCTTTTTGTAAAAACAAAATTTTTATTGAACGTACATTTTTTAAAGTAATATTATTTCTTTTTTTTTTTTCCTCTTAAGCTTCAGCCATATGCCATTAATTCTCATTGAGGCTACGTTTTAGCCAGGATCATATTAAAGTATTGATTTTAGATGTTATCTTATTATCTTGCCAGATGGCATGAGAGAAGGAAATCTCATCTTGGGATCTTAAGAAATGAAATAACCTATTTTCCAGAAATAGAAGGTTGTTGCATGAGGATGCTCTTTATAGACACTTAATTTCCAGTGATGTGAAAGAATGAGAAACAAAATGCAGTTTCTGTACTGAAAATAAAATGTTCTGTACTGAAAATAAAATGTTATAAACATATCCCTGTGAAAAGTTACATGATGTGGTTTAAATGACATCATTACAACTCATTACAGCATTAAGAGCTTAAAAACACAGGTAATATTATTTTACCATGGGAAAAACAGAATCAATTAAATTTCCAGTTTAAAATGGCATTTGAGCTGGGCTCAGTGGTTCATGCCTGTAATCCCAGCACCATGAGAGGCTGAGGCAGGCAGATCACTTAAGGTCAGGAGTTTGAGACCAGCCTGGCCAACGTGATGAAACCCCTTCTCTACTAAAAAAAAAAAAAAAAAAAAAAAAAAAAAAAAGAGACCAGTGTTGGGGTACATGCCTGTAGTCCCAGCTACTTGGGCAGCTGATACACAAGATTTGCTTGAACCTGGGAAGTAGAGGTAGCAGTAAACTGAGATACCGCCACTGCACTTCAGTCTGGGCGACCAAGCAAGACTGTCTCAAAACATAAATAAATTAATTTAATTATATGATATTTGGCTTACAGCTCCTTCTGTGACATATATTTATTAAGATTTTCCCTAAGTATACCAAAATAGACACTAATATGACCCAGACTAAGATTGGCGATACGTCAGAATTTTCAAAGAATTTTCATTTACTATAAGGAAGGAGTTGGCCAAACATAAAACAGAAACAAACTCATCTGTTGGCAGAAGAAGAATTAAAAAAGAGCATTTCTGTTTTGGGTATTTGCAATCACAGATTGATGTAGAAGGAGTAACGCTAACTGAAAATTAAACTTCTGTTAAGGGAGTACACAGTTACTTATCTCCATTGTTTCAGTATTTTAATATCCTGAATGGTAAAGGTCAGGAAGAAGGAATCACACATAATGGGTTCTCAAGTTCTTTGAATATTTTGTCCCAAAGTAAAATGATAAGGGCTGTTAGCAAAATATGTTTGGGATCATTTTTATTATTAGTTCAAATTATCAGAGAGCAAGGATATGCACTCTGTAAAGTAGTAACACTCAAACAGTTTGCAGTCACCAATGAAGTGCCTATCAGGTGGCAGACCACCAACTCATTGAATTAACATTCACTCCTCATAACAAATTTAGGAGTCTGATAATACTGTTATCATCAACTTATAGATGGGGAAGCTCACTTAGAGGTGAGTGACTTGCCCATATTCTCACAACTCATATTAATCCTTGTTGAATGCTGGTAATTAAAGGTTTGTGTGTACATGAAAATGTTCTCACACAGTAGCTTTGATGTAGAAATACAGCCAGCATTTAAGTAGACGGAGCCTAGCACCACAATGAAACTGAATAGACTAGCTGTTGGCAAAAATGAGTCTGAATAGAAAAATAAACATGTACAAAGGGAAAGAAAACTTTAATTCCAAACATTCCAAAGTTGTGTATCCTTCTGCAAATGTATAAAACAGAATAATTCAACTGTCTTTGCAGAATTATAAATAATAAGAAAGGTCAGGCGTTGTGGTTCACACCTGTAATTCCAACATTTTGGGAGGCCAAGGCAGGTGGATCACCTGAGATCAGGAGTTCGAGACTAGTCTGGCCAGCATGGTGAAACCCCATCTCTACTAAAAATGCAAAAATCAGCCAGGTGTGGTGGCACGCGCCTGTAATCCCAGCTACTTGGGGAGGCTAAGACAGGAGAATTGCTTGAACCTGGGAGGCAGAGGTTGCAGTGAGCCAAGATTGTGCCAGTGCCCTCCAGCCTGGGCAACAAGATCAAAACTCCGTATTGAAAATAAATAAACACATACATAAAAAAGAAATCTGACATGACTGATTCCATCTTGCTTCTAACCTCACAGGTTAAATTGTTTTTTGTTTGGTTGGTTGGTTGGTTGGTTTCTGTTTTGCCCATTCTAGCCTGGAAGCCAAGATAACCATGAGGGAAATTTAGTTTATAGGTAGACTTGGAGGCAAGGGAAGCTGCCCTCCTGCTCACTTTGTTTGGATATTGAAGCTGCATTCATGAGACAAGGTTAGAATTACGCTAGGGGCTTGAACTTTGCTAAAGAACAAGCACAATTAAACATGCGCTGCCATCGCTTAGTGTGTTTTCCTATAAGTCAGTTGCTGCTGCACAGTTACATATCCTGACGTTGCAAGATACATAACTTCCCCAACTACTCCTGTAGATAACATCACTATTGTGAAGCCTAAAGAATTGAACTTTGAGATACTTTTCAGATTTGGCATTTCAATAGATGAAGAGATGTCACTTAGTCCTAAGAACCACTTTCCTCCTGGAAACTGACTAAGCTGCAGGAAGACAGTTTTTGACGCCCCTGTGATTTCATCTCCAGCCAATCAATTGTTCCAGTGCCCTAGCCCCCTGCTCACCAAAGTGCCCTTAAAAATGCCTAGTTTCTGAATTCTTGGAGAGACAAATTTGAGAAATTTCTTCTGTTCTCCTTTCTTGGCCAGCCCTGTATTTATTAAACTCATTCTTTACCGCCACACCTTCTGTTCTTATTGGTTTTGTGGGGAACAGCAGGAAGGAAGAACCTACTGGGTTATGAAAACAACACTTAAAAAAATTGGCAGCACCCATTTTTTGGTTCAAGAAAGCAGCTTCTTCAAAACAACACAAAAAATTGTGTTAAAAAATCAAAAGCTTTAATAAACAGACACATAGTTTTACTAAAAATGCTCTAAATTAGTAACAATTACACAGGTATTATTGTATTAAACTATGACTTTTAAGATAATTTCCAATATGCCATTGCAATAATAGCATTTTTAAATTTTTCTACAGTTTAATATTATTCATAATACTGATATTTTGGTATGTTTCCATCTGACATATTAAATACCAAACATTTTATTTAAAATAAATCATGTTAATTGTTTCTAGGTTGATAAATGTTGATATTCTATTTTTAATAATTATTTTAAAAGATTATTATTGAACAATAAAATATTTAAAATTGTAAAATATCAAAAGAAGAGTGGGTATGGATGGTTCACTTTTAATTTTGTTTAATTCTGTATTAAAAATACTTATAGAATGCATTTATCACTTTTTAAATTAAAAAGTAGAAAAGGTCAACAAATGGACTAGAAAGATTAATTGAATTTGGAAGGTATTTTTTTTTTTCTTAATCTTGACAATCTCAGGTTTAATGGTTATTTGGAAGCAAAGCTCAGACTGCAGTGGGTGGAGGAGTGATGGGCAGTTGAGGAGTGAGACCTGACTAGTGGAGAGATCCCTCAAGAAGATGTGTTAGATGTGAAGAAGGGGAGAATCCAGGTAGCTCGATATAAATTTCCTAATAGCAATGAGATATTGAGCTTCTATAATTTGATCTATTCGTTCCTATAGATTGCAAACATGAAGAAAAATAATTTCATTTTAGAAACACAGTTTCCAAAGATAAAGAGCCTGTATGTATTTATGGATGTATATGTATTTGTGTATTTGCCACAAAAAACATTTTTTTCAGAAGGAAGAAACTTTTCCTTTTGCTATGTCTAAGAAATGTGCTATTGTGGAAAAATAAGAATCACTGTGTTTTACTTAATATTTGTCACTCTATTTCTGTATATCGGATGTTTGGAGAAAAAAAAACTTTTTCTCTACCAACTTAGCTTCAGTCATTGGAAGCTCGTGAAATAACTGACAAAAGATAAACAGAAGAAAAGGTAAAGTTTATTCATATATGTGAGGGTGCAGAAAGAAGTGGCTCCTGATAGAATTAGAATTAGGGGTTTATATATGGTCTTAAAAAGAAAGGTCATGAATTCAACAGAGAGCAAGAAATTAATAAGAAACAAGTGGAGAAAATAAGTGGACGTTATGGAATGTTCTGTTTATATGATTTCTCATCCAAGTCCGAGTGGTCTATTTCCTTTCTGACTGTGAACCTCCCAGAGGGGGAGTTTATGGTGGCTGTATTTTCGGGAAGCTTTGTTTAAATGAACAAAAGAAGTTCAGATAAGGGTTTCTCTCCACCTCTTCAGTTCGTGTTGGTTGATATATTTTCAGTTTAAAGTAATACCATATCTTGCAGCAAACCACTATGGCAAATGTATGTCTATGTAATAAACCTGCACATTCTGCACATATATGCCAGATCTTACAGTAAAATAAAATAAAGTAAAATAAAATAACACCATATCTATGTGTCCAAACGAATCCCATCACTGAGATGCTCAATTGTTTTTATATTTCAAATTTGTGCCTTTTTACTTTTTTGTTTATGCAATATAATAAATATAAAATCATTCGTTTATAAAAAATAAGTCTTTAATGGCTTCTTATTTTATTTATAATAAACTCCATTCTCTTTTCTATCTGGTTTAGCAGAATACAACCAATATTTAATGGTCTTGATTTATACTTCTACCCTTTTCAAACTGTATGTTCTAGTTTCAAAAAGCAGTGAGTGGTAACGGGCCATTCGTGTATTAACCTGTTATTTTAAATTATTCTTTCTGTTAGTATTAATCTTCCTCTCAAATCCTTCTCAGGGAACAGCTTATATGTGACAATCTGCAAGAAAAAAACTACTACTGTTTTCAATGGTTATTTGATTAAAATGTTTTTCAGCTGTGTCCAAATTAAGGCTTGGCTTATATTTGCATTTGTGTTTGTGGTTATAAGAAGGGCTATATAATCAGTGTACAAATATGAAAATCCTGGTTCCAGTTTAATAGTGTAAATTTGGGTAAGTAATTTTTTCTTTTCTTTTTTTTTTTTTTTTTTGATACAGAGTTTAGCTCTGTCATCCAGGCTTGAGTGCAATGGCCCAATCTCAGCTCACTGCAGCTATCGCTCCCGGCTTCAAGCAATTCTCCCTGCCTCAGCCTCCCAAGTAGCAAGGATTACAGGTGCCCACCACTACTACACCTGGCTAATTTTTGTATTTTTAGTAGTGACGGGGTTTTGCCATGTTGGCTAGGCTAGTCTTGAACTCCTGACCTCAAGTGATCCACTCACCTCAGCCTCCCAAAGTGCTGGGATTACAGGTATGAACCATCGCACTGGCCAATTTTGATAAGTAATTTTAACTGTACTTGCTATGATTTCCTCATCTGTAAAATGATTCACAGAGTTGTTATGAGTATTAAATAAAATAATTGATATAAAATGTTTTAAATAGTGCTTGGCAATGGTAAATATTTAATAAAAATTAGACATTTTAATTATATAATTTAAATTATTAGCTCTTAAGGACTAAATACCTCATTTTAGCTTCTTTTTATTAATCTTCTAGCATACAAAGTAACATAAAGTAACCAGAATTTTTATATTCATCATAATCTAATAAATAGTTTATTGATACAAGAAATTTGCCAAACTACTGATTTGAAGAAAGTAATCAGAATTTTTATATTCATCATAATCTAATAAACAGTTTATTGACACAAGAAATTTGCCAAATTACTGATTTGAAAAAGTATTGTAATTAGAGCACACTTTCGAAAATCATAAGAATGTATAGAATTATATGTTCAAATTTTTATACATTTAGAATGAACAGTTCATAATTCTGTGACTTTTTTAAAGTTATCTCAAAATTACTATAGAAATAATTTTAAAAAATCAATACCCCAAAGTTTTAAAAAAAGAACATGCTATAATTGAAAGTAAAGAAATATATTCAAATGTAATTACAATTAGATTATGCTTATTTACGTAACCCTATGATTTACAGGAGCACTATAAGAAATGTGTGATAATGTTGATTGAGGGAAATCTTAAAGGTACATTTTTCTTGTGGATAAAGTGTAAATTTTCTAATCAAATTTATACTTTAAAAATATTCTCAACCATACAAAACAATCTTTAAAAAAAGAAACAAAGGGGCGGGCATGGTGGCTCACACCTGTAATCCCAGCACTTTGGGAGGCTAAGGTGGGCAGATCACCTGAGGTCAGGAGTTCGAGACCAACCTGGCCAACATGGTGAAACACCGTCTCTACAAAAACACAAAAATTAGCTGGGGGTAGTGGTGGGTGCCTGTAATCCCAGCTACTCAGTAGGCTGAGACAGGAGAATCACTTAAACCTGGGAGGCAGAGGTTGCAGTGAGCCAAGATCATACCATTGCACTCCAGCCTGGGCAACAGAGAGAGACTCTGTCTCAGAAAATAAATAAATAAACAGAAGAAAAAGAAACAAAGGCAATACAATGAATACAATGGAGCAAATGGTGCTGGAAAAACTGGACCTCCACATGAAAAAAAGAAATGAATGTAGACACAGACCTTAAACCCTTCACAAAAATTAATTCAAAATGGATCATAGGCCTAAATATAAAATGCAAAACTACAAAACTCCTAAAAGATAGCATAGGAGAAAACTCAGGTGACTTTGGGTATGGTGGTGACTTTTTAGGCACAAAACCAAAGGCAAGTTTTATGAAAGTAATACTTAAACTGGAGTTTCTGAAAATTCAAAACTGAATTTTGTGAAACACAATGTCAATAAAATAAAAAGACAAGCCACGGATTAGGAGAAAGTATTTTAAAAAACCTACTTGATAAAAGATTGCTAACCAAAATATAAAAAGCTCTTAAAACTCAATAAAAGAAAACAAGCAACCTCATTAAAAAATGGGCTAAAGATCCTAATAGATATATCACCAAAGATATGCAGATGCTAAATGACAAATGTCATCCCATATGTCATCAGAGAAATGAAAATTTAAATAATAATATGTACACACATACTAAAATGACCAAAATTCAGAACATTGACAAATTAAATGCTGATGAGAATATGGCATAGCAAGAAGTCTCATTCATTGCTCATGGGAACAGAAAATGGTACAACTACTTTCGAAGACAGTCATTTTCGTATAAAGCTAAACTTACTCTTAATACATGCTGTAGCAGTCATCTTTCTTGATATTTATCCAAAGGAGATGAAAACTTACATCCACACAAAAAAATTGCACATGGGTGTTTATAGCAGCTTTATTTATAATTGCTAAAACTTCGAAACACAGATGTCCTTCAGTAGGTGAATGGAAAACTAAACTGAGCTACATCCATTTAATGAGACATTATTTAGCTCTAAAAAGAAATAAGCTATCAAGCCATTGAAAAGATGTAAAAGAAACTCAAACACATATTACTAAGTGAAAGAAATCAGTCTGAAAGACAACGTACTATGGATTCCTATTATTCAACACTCTGAAAAAATGCAAAACTATGGAGATAGTAAAAAGATTAGTTTTCCAGGGAATGATGGGCTGAGGAGGGATAAATAAGTGGAGCACAGAAGATTTGTTAGGGCAATAAAGTATTTTATAAAATAATATAATGGTGGCAAAATATCATTATACATTTGTAAACAAATCCAAAGATTGTATAACACCAAGCGTAAAACATAATGCAACCAATGAACTTTGATTCATGATCTGTCAATATAGGCTTATCAGTTGTAACAAATGTACTCTCTGGTGAAGGATGTCTATAGTGGGAGAAGTTGTGCAACTCTGGGAACAGGAAGTGTAAGGAAAGTTTCTGTAGCTTCCTCTCAATTTTGCTATTTTGTTGTTAACCTAAAACTGCTGTAAAAAATAAATTCTTAGAAGAAAATTGTTTTTTACTAAATATATATCTATATACGTGTCTGTCTAAAACAATTTGAAAATAAATATTTTTCTAGTATCATTAAAAAATAAAATATATGCTTTCTTGTAGAAAATTAAGAAATTAATTAAAAATTATTTCTACTTCTCTGTTTTTCCTAGGACGTTTTGTAGTTTCCATATATGTTTTAAAACAGTAAAATAGGCCAGGTGCAACAGTCATGCCTACAGTCCTAGCACTTTGGGAGGCCAAGAGAGGTGGATTGCATGAGCTCAGAAGTTCAAGACTAACCCGGGCAACATGGCAAAACCCTGTCTCTACAAAAAATACAAAAAAAAAAAAAAAAAAAAAAATTAGCTGTGTATGATGGCACATTCCTGTAGTCCCAGCTACTTGGGGGGCTGAGGTGGGAGGATCACTTGAACCTGGGAAGTTGAGGCTGCAGTGAGCCAAGATCTGAGCTGAACTCCAGCTTGGGTGCCAAATTGAGATCCTGTCTCAAAAAAACAAAATAACAATAATAATAAAATAACCTTTTTATAAGATATGTATATAGCCAAAAAATTTTGCCCCAAACTAGTTCAAGAAATATCTTATTATGTAGAGTTGAGCAGGTAGGTGCTGAACATAATAATGAAATATACTCAACACATGTATTAATTATTTTCTAATAATTTTATATTAGATGCGGTTTGAGCTTAAAGTTTCTTTCTTTCTTTTTTTTTTTTTTTTTTTTTAACTTTTTTTAGCATCAAGAGTATCAAAATGTTTGGGTATAGAAACAACACTGAAAAAATTTAAAAAGTGGTAAATTATAGTTGAAATTTTCCCTTTGGGTCTGAAAGAATTAATGACTTAGTACTGTTAAAACAAAAACTTTGGGAAAATTAAAGTTAACAGATTTTAATTGAGAGAAGAAAAAGATTCACAAATTGGGCAGCTCTCAGAACTAGAACAGATTCAGAGAGACTCTGGAGATGCTGCACGGTCAAAGAAGATTTATGAACAAAGGAAAGTGATGTACAGAAAATGGAAGTGAGGTACAGAGACAGCCAGGTTGGCTGGAGCTGAGCATTTTTCTTATTTAAACACAATTTGAACAGTTGGATGCCTACGAGTGGTTGAAGTATGGCTTCTGTGATTGGCTGTGACTCATCTATTCTCATAGAAGCATTTTCCTAAGTTAGGTTTTCAATTTGCTTACCTACTAGGTAAGGTTGCACTTCATAAGCAAGAACTTAAGGATGCAAGTATGGAGGCTTTCTCAGGTCCAATTTTAGTTTGACTTAACAATTCCCCTCTTTTGGTCAGCTTCTTAATTTTGAGAGATTCATCAAAACTTTAGACATTTACACTACTCTCTGTCACCATCTTAAATGACTTATTTGGTCTCAGCATGGAGTTCAGAAGTCTTCTTTGGTCTCAGTACAGAATTCAAAAGTCATGACTTCACACCACTTGAAGAATTCCTTATGTTTTTACTGACCTATTTGAAATGAGACAATTCAACACTTGACACTTAAGACTCAACAGGGTACTTACACGAGGGAAACTATGATTGACTATGATGGTTATCAAAAAGATATCAAAAGACCAAAATATACTCCATAACATCAGTTCTTATGAAACAAACCAAATGAAATCAAACAAATCAACGTTCAGGCAATATAGACAATTAAACAGCATTTGAGCCTAATTGGTCACAGTCCTTGTTCAGGGTGTAATGGCAGTTAAGGACTATAGTTTACTATAAAATTACCTGACTTGAAGAGGTGTTCATTTTTGTCGTTAGCCTGGTAACACAAATTATAAAAACCTGTAGAAATATAAAAATGAAGAAAACCTTGGAAAACCCAAGATTGCCATTCACCATTTAGGATACCTGAAAAATAAATTGTAAGGTTCTCCTGTAAACACATCATGTGTTCTTTTCTCTTGAGGGATTTCCTTAATGTCTTTGGGGGCAGTGTCTAAGAAAATAGCAGTATCAGCCATCTTTTTAATTAAGTTTTTGCAATTCTCGTAATAGTGTCTATGATCAAAGGCCAAAACAGTCTTTTTAATTAAGAAAATAGTGGGAAGTATATGTACAGCATCCAGTTTTGGTCAATACAAAACACAAGCCCCCAATTTAAGCAAAAATGAGATCTCAAGTTGCATGATGGTCCACCAAAAGTTTTGTTAAATGTGTATGTTATCATATACCTTTTGAAGAGACGCTTTTACTTGTCTGAAAACCTGGTAGTTCTGATTGGTTACAAAATCCAGGATTTTTCCCCAATTTGCAGATTAACTTTAAACTCCATTCAATCAATATCCCATTACCACCAAGAGTGGGTCTCCAGAAACTCCACTAGAAACTTTCCTCAGTGGAAATAGCTTATCTATGTCTACTTCAAATTTGGTGTTAATTTTGGTTATTGACTGTTTTGGCCTTTGATCATAGACACTATTACGAGAATTTTCAAGGAAAGCTATTTAAAAGCAGCAACAAGCAAGACCAAATAGAAATATCTGCACCAGCAAGGCGACAGAACAAAATAAGCACATTCTCTGTAGACCTAATATAGGCCCTTAGGGGTTAAAAAAACAGAGCCATCTAGTTGCATTTGAGCAGGGGTCAGTTATATTTGTTCATCCATAATTTTTTATAGCTCTTGAAGAAGGTCCTTGGGAAATTTACTTTTTTATGCCCCCCTTAAAGCAATCTGTAAAAGGGTATAACCACATTTATTTAAAAAAGAAAAAAAAAAACTAATGAATTTAATACAGTGACATTGTATAAGAAATTTGTGCTCCCATAGTTCATCCCCAGGTCTTGAGTGTATAATGCCTAAAAACACATATGTCTTTTGTAGGATTCACTCAGAAAGGCTTTTCTATTTTGAGGACAATTAGGCTGTTAATTGGAAAAGTTATTCAAGTGAGTGACAGAAAGAAAGTGACAGTGATATTTAGAATATAAAGGATAACATTCCACTCTTCCTTTGGAGTTTCAGAGTGACTCTCACTGGGAATGTGAATAGGCACTGATGTCAATAAAATTGTTTTCTAATTTTGGGGCATTAACCCAGACAACAATTACTTCGGTTTATGCTAAGGAATAAACTTGAGCTAAAGCCATCCACTTAACATGGTCCCATGGAATGTACTTTAGTGAAAAGGAAAGCATTAGGACGCAGGAAATGAGGACAAAAGAGGGGAAAAAAGCATAGGCTTATTTTGGTGGCAGAGAAGTCTTCGTTTGTGATTTTGGGAAAGCTGACCACATCTAGGATGTTGTATGCTTCTGGGGAGAAATTTCTCTGGTCAGCTTTACCTTAAAGTCTCCAATAGGTTTAAAGTTCCAAGACTCTGAAAAGATTATTTTTAACTATGAGATCTGAGCTTAAGGTATGAAGCCCTGAAGCTTTACTGCAGTGTGAGTGGTGAGAAAATCTTGGTATGGTCCCTTCCAACAGGGTCCAAGGGCAATCTTTCTTTCATGTCATTTTCAGAAGATTCAATCTCCAGATTGTATACCATGAAGGGTTTTCTTATCCTCATTTGGTGGATCACAAAAAAGCTTCCTTTACCTGGTTAAAGTATACTTTGGCATAACAATTTAGTGTCTTGTAGTATTTAGTCACATCAGTTTAGGATAGCAGGAGATGCATGAGTTTCTTTTATTAGGGTAATAGGTCTTCCCATCACTTTCTTGAATTCTTAACTGTGTAAGGTCTTAAGTGCCAACTGATTGCCATTAAAACCAGCATCAGAACCCTTGGCCAAGGCAACCCAATTGATTCGGTGAACTTTGCCGTTTCAGTTTTAAGATGCCATCGTTTTTCTTTTCAACCCTTTCAGAAGACTGAAGGTTACAGGGGCAATGGTAGCACCATTGCATCCATAACACCTTATTTAACTACTTTATAATTTTACTAGTAAAATTAGTTTTCTTATCATTGAACATTTCTCCAGGAACGCCAAATGAAGGAAATATATTTTCTAATAATTTCTTAACTACTGTCACAGCATTGGCTTTCTTGCATGGGAAAGTATCTACCTAACCAGAAAACATACAGACTTTTATAAGAACACACTGATATCCCATTGAGGGTGGCAACTGAATGAAGTCTATCTGTAAGTGTAATATCACACAAATGACAAATGGTCCATCAGGTGGCAGAAATACAGCACTTAAAGGTTTGATTCTTTCCTAGGATTATGAGTTTGATAAACCGTACATTGGTTATGAACTCTTTTAGAAATTTTGGGACAGTCACCCCATCAGTAGTTTTCATAATTTGCATTATTTTCTGTTTCATGATGAGTTTGGAGTACAAAGCTTTTGATAATGGAAGCTTGAAAAACTCAGGGAGGACCAGGACATCATTTGAGACTTTGAGTCCACACTTAATTTACACACTTTTAGATAATGTTGTTTTTCTAAATTAGGTGCATTGTACTGTTTATTAAATAGGTCATCATAAGGGTTTTGACTTGAATAAATGTTATGGAGTTCATTTAGATTGTATATTCTAACCATTTCAGCACTAGCTGATTTAGCATAAAAATCTACTAAAGCATCCCCTTAATAGCCAGGTTTAGTTCTTCAGGTATGAGAGTTAATCTTAATAATGCCAATCTGTGATGGTAACAGGATTGCACAAAGAAGTTCATCTGCTTGGAGTCTTCTTTTGATGAGGGATGCACTGGAAATGAGAGTTCTTTGTTGTTTCCATAGCATGCCAGAGTTGTGTACTACTGCAAAAGCATATCAGTATGAAATATTTACTGACCTGTCCTTAGCTGCATAACAAGTTCAGGTGAGAGCAAAAAGGTCCATGGGTTGAACTGACTTATATTGAGGAAGAATTCCCTTTTCTATTAACTCATTTTAGGTGGTAAAAGCGTACCCTGCCTGATGTTTTCTTTTGAGATTTTAGCATAGGACCCATCAAGAAAATGTAGTGACTCAGGATTACCCAATAGAATATCTTGTAAGCCAACATGAGGGGTCACTACTTCTGACATTATATTTACACAATTGTGGTTTTCACTATCATTAGGCAGAGGTAATAGAATAGTATGGTTAAGTAGATTGCAGTATTTTAGATGGAGATTAGAAGAAGACAGCAGAAAAAATTTTTAAGATCTTACTGAAAAATGCTGAGTTTCATCGGAATTTAATAGACTTTCCATAGCATGTGGGTCTTGCAAATCAAGTTCATTTCCTAAAACCTGCTCAGATGAAGATTCTACCAACTTTGCTACTACTACTGCTTTTAAATTATTGGGATTATGCCTCAGCTACAGGGTCTAACAGAGGTCTAACCTGTGTAATGGGCCTGTTTTTCCCCATATTCTTGCATAAGAACTCCTAATTCCTGATTGTTACATTCAGAAATTAATAAAGTAAAAGGTTTAGTATAATTTAATAGTCCTAAAGCTGGGGGCTGTTGTAAAGCCAATTACATTTGGTTAAAAGCCTGCTCGAGACTGTCTTCTTAAGGTAATGGCTCTGGCACAGCATTTCTAGTGGGTTCATACAATGATGAGGTCACTGAGGACAACTTTGGAACCTATGAGCTGCAATATCCAGTAAGTCCAAGAAAATCTCTTGTTTTTTGGTTGCAGGTTGAGAAATGCTTTAAACAGTTTTTACTCACTTAGGCGAAAGTGAAATACCTTCAGCAGTCAAGTCATGTCTCAATTAGTGGACCTTGTTCCTGAAAACTGAGGATTTTCTATTGAAGTTTTGCAACCTTTATGTGTAAGTTGCTGTAAAAGGCAAATTGAGTCAATTTCTGAGTGCTCTTTAGTGGGGGAGCATAACAACAGGGGATCTACATACTGAAAAAGAGTAGAATTTCAAGAAAACGGTGGGGCTATTAAGTCCTGATGCAATTCCTGAAAAAAATATCAAGTGGCTTCAGTACACCCCTGTGGCACTATAGTCCAGGTGTACTGCTGATTTTTCCAAGTAAAAGCAAACAAGTATTGACTCTGTTTATGAACCGGAATGCTAAGAAGACTTAGCAGAGGTCTGTTACCATGAACCACTTTGAATCGGTGGATCTATTAGGTAATAATATATTAGGATCTGGGACTACAGGAAACTTTGGTATCACAATTTTATTAATTGTAATTGCCTGTCCATCTTAAAGGAATCTCCAACCTCGACCATTTGGTTTTTTAATTGGTAGGATTGGAGTGTTACAAAGACTGCTTCGTGGAATTTTAAGTCCTTATTTAATTAAATCTTCTACAGTTGGTGACAGCCTTTGAATTGCTTCAGACTTTCGTAAATATTGGGTTAACTTAGACAAAGGTTTAGAATAATCTATTAGGAACTGTATAGGTTCCACACTATTAATTATTCTCATATCAGTTGAGGAAGAAGCCCATAAACATTCAGGTACTTTTAGAAGGGTCAGGGGTATTACAGGCTGAGTTTTGACGATGCCAACTTCTGCCTGTGGAGAGCATAACAGTTCTGGTTCAGGAACGTCAGAAAACTCTAAGATTATTTCTCCTTCTGAGGAGAATTTTATATGCCCTTTCAGACTTGAAAATCAGTCTTACCCTAGCAAGTTTACTAGAGCAGTATCACATAATAAAAAGAGGTGTTTTCTTTGGAAATGACCCCAAAGTCAATTAGACTGGCTGAGATACAGGAGACTCTTGAATTTAATTCAAAACTCCCACCGCAGAGATGACCTTTTTACTCCAAGGGATTTGTTGGTTTATTAAAGTGGGGTTCATGGTAAACAAGCTGGCTTGGTATCTACTATGATTGTACACGATACCTTATTTATTTTAATCTTCGTTTTGTTATGTTTAGTTAAGGATACTCTGGGGACCAATTTACCGACAAAACCCTCCAATCCGTTCACGATTATCATGAAAACTTAAATATCAAGGGCTTCCTCTAGTGGTGAAACCAACTGGCCTAAAGGGGGGCTTTTTGGTGGACTGATATAAAAATGGACAATCTCTTTTTCTGTGTTCTGGTTGTTTGCAATTAAGGAAGACATCTCAGGGTAAAAACTTTCTTATTCTAGGACCTCTTGGTTGTGATTTAAAATAAAGATGAGAAGGTCCCTTTGGTCTCGGCCCCTGTAACTGTTATAATTGGAGAGGCATAAGCTGGTTAGCCTTTTTTTTTTTTTTTTTTTTTTCACTCTAGAGTCCTTTCAAATGTTCAGCTAAGGTCACCAATTCAGTCATATCTGGAACTTACCATCCAAGTTTATGTTTTTTAATTAAACTGCTAAGTTCACGACAGAGTCCATTTATAAATAGAGCAGTTAATGCCATTTCACTCCCTGCAGGAAATACTCCTTGCTATTCTTGGAGCCCAGAATGTTCCAAAGTGATTCTAAGCAAGTTTTATAATATAAAATTGGCTTATATTTTGTTTTGTTTTGGTTTTGGTTTACATGACTGTATAATGGACCAATCAATTCTTTGTGGAAAAATTTTAGGAATTGAATCTAAAAGGTTTTCAGCAATTTTTCTAGCTCATTTTGCCCCTTTTCATGAGGTTTTGGAGGAAATTTAATAACCTCCTTGGGTTTGAACCATACCACTGCTGCCATCCAGTTTCAAGCTTTACCAGATCCCCAAGTCATGTGAGTAAATTGGTAAAGGTCACGGAGTTCGGCATCATAAGCTCTTATGAGGATTCTAAATCCTACCATAAGGTTTCAAGGATTTCCCTTGGATCAGGGAAATACTTTACAATGGTTCTAAGCTCAGTTTAGATCATGGAGTAAATGAGGCACTGTCAGGAAGAACTGGCTGATCAGAAGGTCTTACTTTTTAAGGCATTTGTCTAATTTTTCTTTGTTCATAATCTTCAGAATGAAAGGATAATTTAGCAAAATGGTTAGTAGATTTAGAGCATATAGGTAGAGACAGAAAAAGAGAAGGAACAGTCAAAGTTCAGTCAGAGTACTATCCTCCATCATGTCTTTAGTGTGTTGCTTAAGCTTTTCATTTGCTTTTTGCAAAGAATCTTCTAAGGAAGCAATTTTGATTTATTTAGTCTTTGAGATGCCTCTGCATACTAATTTAAGAATACATTCTATTGTTTTTGCTAAGGTTTTGATCTCGAGTTTTTTGTTTGTTTGTTTGTTTTATATTTATCATAAACAAACACTTTCATACAAATTAAAGCATCATGATTTGTGGCCATCTTCTAAGCCGTCTTGAGTAAAGTTAACCCATTTTTTAAAAAATGCACATGTTCCGGGCCTGTATATGTTTTTTGTTTGTTTATTTGTTTGTTTGTTTTGAGATAGAGTCTCGCTCTGTCACCGGGGCTGGAGTGCAGTGGGGTGATCTCAGCTCACTGCAGTCTCCGCCTCCTAGGTTCAAGCAGTTCTCCTGTCTCAGCCTCCCAAGTAGCTGGGACTACAGGAGCGTGCCACCACGCCCAGCTAACTTTTTAGTAGGGACAGGTTTTCACCATATTGGTCAGGCTGGTCTCGAACTCCTGACCTCAGGTGATCCACCCACCTCAGCATCCCAAAGTGCTGGGATTACAGGCATGAGCCACCCCTCCTGGTCTGTTTTATATAATATTAGCTAGAGTACCAGAAGTTGGCATCCTACCTTCTCAATGTATTGAGACAAACCCATTATCAAAATGGTACCATACCAGCCAGGGTGGTACATGACTAGAGTCCCAGTTTCTTGGGAGGCTTGAGATAAGAGCATTTCTGGAGCCCAGGAGTTTGAGACGGTAGTACAATATAATTACACTTACGAATAGTCATTGCACGTCAGTCTGGGCAACAGAGCAAGATCCTATCTCCAAAAAAGAGTATTTACCCAAGGTCTGAGCCCTCTGACTTAATTCAATGAAGTTCATTACTGCATCCAGTCTGATCCTGGACCTAGTCTAGTATAAATATTGCTGAAATAAATTCAGAGAGCTGAGAACACAAGAGTAAAGGTCTGAATCTGAGAGAAAATCCACCCATGGCCTCCAGTTACAAACAAGAGAGGCATAAGCACACTGTCCCCATGGGTATCTTCCCTGGTCGCCTGGTGTTCTGGGGATCACTGGAGTTTTACTTCTGATTCTTACTTCTGATACAGATCTCTTAAAGTAAAACTTGAGATAAATGAAACTCAACAGAGTTTAAGAAAAAAAAAAAAAAAAGATGAACAAATCAGGCAGTCCTCAGACTCAGAATAGGTTTAGAGAGGCTCTAGGGGTGCTGCACGGACACACATTTATGAATCGAAAAAAGAAAGCAATGTTCAAAAAATGGAAGGGAGGTGCAGAAACAGCTGGATATGTTACAGCTTTGCATTTCCTTATTTGAACATGGTTTGAACAGCTGGTGGCCTTTGAGTGGTTGAAGTATGGCTGCTGTGATTGACTGAGGCTCAGCTATTTCTGCAAAAGTATACCCCTAAGTTAGAGTTTTTGTTTGTTTACCTGCTAACTAATGTTGTGGTTCATAAGTAAGAACTCAAGCATGAGAGTACAAAGTCTTTCTCAGGCCAGATTATAGTATGATTTAACATTACTAATGAAAAAACTACAAATCCACGCAGAACCTATATAATGTCTTTCTGACAAAGTCTTAATATATAGAAGAAGGAATGATATTAAGATGCACAGAGAAGTTATGGAAGTGTTTGGAAAATGCTTTAAAAATTAGGGCTTTCATTCTTACATTAAATTATATAAGATAATTAATTGTTTTGTTTGTTTTACTATTTACAAATCTAGGAAATAATAACTAAATTATTTCTTGCTATTTTTTTCTAAAATATACTCACATTTAGCCTGTAGAGATAAGGAGTGGATTTTAATACTAGACTTTAATTGTAACCTTATGTGATTTGTACTTTAACAATAGCTTTTGATTTTTATTTTTTCCAGGAAATGTTGCTCTTTGAGGAGATTTGAAAGGACTTTTAAAAAATTATATTAAAATAATATTCAAAATGGAACTTGTAACAGGACAAAATAAAACTTCATTAACAAATGAAATCTTATATTGAGCACATACAGCTGGATAGCTCAGCAACTTCTAAATAATCAATTATGTCAAGATATAAAAAACATTTTATTTCACAAAATGATAGATGATATGATGTTAGATTTCATGCTTCATATATATGGACTGAATTTCTATATTTGATCATCTCAAATAAATTGTGGTTTTAGAACATATCTTGGAGCAGGGAAGCTAAAATGGGGGTTATTTTTACTTTCAAAAAGTAGCACAAAGCTTACAGTATTTTAGAAATCTTTTGGTTATTTTTCTTAAAAATTAAATAAAATATAGTGACTAGATACTGAAAAGCTTTCCAGAGGTGGATATTCACATTTGCTAAAGATTTCCTTGGAAGTGATTAATGCTTAGACAAAAAACATGCCAGAATTTTTCAAAGTCACAAAAGTTTTGATCATTGAATATCCCAGTGATAGTAATTATCACCAGACACAAAGGCATGCAGAAGTGCAACCATCTATGAAAGTTTTTATTCATATTCATATTCATAAATTGAGGTGATTTAGAAGTATCCTGAAGTTTTGAAAGTATACAAGATAGTTATTTGTGCATTTGTTTTTATTTTATTTATATAAATTTTCTTTACCACTATGCAATAAATCCATGTAATGAAATTATGCAAGCATCATATAATTTCCACTTTTTTCACTTTCCCACACTTCCACCTTTTTTTAAATTTAATTTAATAGTGTGCTTATTTTCAAGTCTTTAAGATATTGATATTATTGAAGAAGTTCAGAATATAATGCTCTCATTGATTAAATTAGAAAAAAAAATCAGTTAAAATAAACAGCAAGAGTCAAGTGTTTCATTCCAAGACAGGGAAAAAAATAACTTAAAGGCATATGTTGTAGAATAATTTCCATTAGTTTCTAGAAGAGGGAAACATAGAATAAAAATGCATAGCTGTTACATTTATTTAAGATGATAACTACACTTTTTTCTTTTTTTTTTTTTTTTCTTCTTTGAGACAGGGTCTCCTTCAGTTGTTCAGGCAGAGCAGCTCATTTAAACCTCCGCCTACTGGGCCCAAACCATCTTCCCACCTCAGCCTCCTGAGTAGCTGGGACTACAGGCAAGCACAACCATGCCCGGCTAATTTTTATATTTTTTGTAGAGATGGGGTTCTCCATGTTGGCCAGGCTGGTCTTGAACTCATGAGCTCAAGTTATCCTCTGGTCTTGGCCTCCCAAAGTCTGATCAAATCATGGCCACTAGTTTTGTTTATGAGTGATCACCTCATTACTAAACCCAACAGGCATTTCTCAATTTCCATCTTACATAACATTCAACACTCTGTTTCTTAAAGACACTTCTTTCTCCTTCTATTACATAACCATGAAGACCACCATGATGGATTTCAGGTGTGAGCCTGGTCTATACCTTTTTTTAAAAAGACTCATAGTTGAAAAAAAATTAGGAAATATAAAATTAAATAATTAGAAAGTAAACTGAAACAATGAAATTAGTTGTCTGAGGAAGCGGAACATATACTTTTAAGGCATCTGAATGCAATAAAAAGAAAAACAACACAAAACAAAGAAAACCTTGTGCTAGAAACATTCTTAAGATTCTCTGAAAACTAGGAGAAAATAAAACATAATCTTCAAATTCATTAATTTTTTTTTCAAGTTAATTCAAGTTAATTTTTCAAATTAAGTAAAAATTTAAATTTAAAAATTTAAAAAATAATATCCTGCAAATACTTGCAGAGATAGTTTTTTTCTTAACATACTATCAGTAAGGAATATGTTACCCAACCTTACAAAAAAGACCTTGACAACTATTGTTAACAAAGTATCTTAGAGATGATGGTAAGTGAAAGTTTACTGTACCATTAAATTCTAACTCAGCAAATATGAAAACATTGAGGCAAGTTTGGCCTTTTTAATCACGAAAAAATGTTGCACTCTATTACAGACTATGATCTGAGTTAATTGTGTGACCTTGAAGCCAATATTTACCTTTCCTGAGACTTTTTGTTTCTTCCTTTTTAAAAAGAATTGTGGAAATTAGGATTAGGGTAAAGAAATAGTTAACTAAATCGTCCTGTAGATCATAATTCTCCCATAGTTTTTCCACACAGATGCAAAATATGAATTAATTTCACATACTATATAGCACTGTACTTTTGAAGAGTCTATCAATAGTTATGCTCAGTTGGCAAGGAAACTGCTTTGACTCCACCACTCAAAAATAAGAGATCAGTAGCAGTAACTGTAACTCCCGTTCCAACTATCCAAACTTTAAAAAGAAGGAGTTCTTGGAACTGAGCATGGTTGCTCAGGACTGTAGTCTCAGCTACTTAGGAGGCTGAGATGAGAGAATCGCTTGAAGCCAGGAGTTTGACACCACCCTGGACAACACGGTGAGACGTCCATCTCTAAAAAAACATGAAAAATTAGCTGAGCATGTAGTCCTAGCTGCTCAAAAGGCTGAGGCAGGAGAATTGCATGAGTCAGAGTTTGAAGCTGCAGTAAGCTATTATCACACAACTGCACTCCAGGTTGGACAACAGAGTGAGATTCCGTCTCAAAAAAAAAAAAAAAAACCTTACTTATTTGTTTTATCTTGTTCTTTCCTCTGTTTCTGATCAGGTCGTGACCACTAGTTTTGTTTATCAGTGATCACCACATTACCAAACCTGATGGACATTTCTCAATTTCCATCGTACCTAACATCTCAACACTCCATTTCTTAAAGCCACTTCTTTCTCCCTGCATTACATAACCATGAAGACCTCCGTGATGGATTCTTGGAATTCTTACATGGAAAATATTTTTAAATAATGTTTAGAAATATTTATGCAGGATATTGTGGTAATTCTTATTCTCAGTTTGCCACAAGCAACACGTTGTCTCAGCCCTGTATCTTTGAAGTCTGATTTTCCAGCCTGCGAGAG
This sequence comes from Macaca thibetana thibetana, assembly GCF_024542745.1. Classification (NCBI taxonomy): domain Eukaryota; kingdom Metazoa; phylum Chordata; class Mammalia; order Primates; family Cercopithecidae; genus Macaca; species Macaca thibetana. Next base: position 55,074,677 of record NC_065582.1, on the reverse strand, counting down.
CAGTTTTCTCTTCACACAAAACTCATGTCTACCATTTACATGTTTACACTGCATCAATTAGGAAGACAAATATAACAGCTAAGGAAAAACTTCACTCAGACCCCCTTAATCTTTAGTTTTTCCTTTCTCAGAATATGAGATTTATTGGAAATTACTTTTAACTAGAATGCTGAATTTTAATCTAAATAGATAAAGATATTCGCCAAGATGATTAAGTATCTACATGCAGCAATCAACTTATTCTTTCCTGTTCTATCAGTTACCCTCTTCGGAGAACACTATATATACAATGGGAGTTTCTCTGTGACCTATGCAAAAAATTTTTTAAAAAGACCATAAATAACAGTTATACCAAAAAATATATGTTACTGTTTGATTTAAGAAATAGCATAGAATTTGTGTTGACAGCGTAGTGTCAATCTTTCTTGAACTTTTTATTAGCTCCATTATTTTGCCAGTCCTCTTAAATTCCAGAGGAGCAATTTAATTATGTGTAGAATAAGGATAAGAATATCCAGCCTGGGCAGGGCGCAGTGGCTCACGCCTATAATCCCAGCGCTTTGGGAGTCCAAGGCCAGGAGTTGAAGACCAGCATGGCCAACATAGTGAAACCCCATCTCTACTAAAAATACAAAAAATTAGCCAGGCGTGGTGGTGCGCACCTGTCATCCCAGTTACTCAGGAGGCTGAGGCAGGAGAATGGCTTGAACCCAGGTGGTGGAGGTTGCAGTGAGCTGAGATCGCACCATTGCATTCCAGCCTGGGCAACAAGAGCGAAACTCTCTCTAGAAAAAAAAAAAAAAAAAAGAGAAGAATACCCAGCTTGAACATCTGAAAAGATTATTCTGAGGATTGTTTGTAACAATGTATGGAAAGCACTATATAACCTAAAAATAATATGGAATTATAACTTTTTTTCCAAAAGAGAAAGCAACTAGTTTTCTGGGGCTGCTATAACAAAAGCATGTTATCACAGAAATGATTAATGACAGAAATTGATTGTGTCACAGTCCTGGACAATAGAAGTTCCAGTAGAGCATGACAGAGTTAATTCTTTCTGAGGATTGTAATGGATAATCTGTTCTAAGCCTGTCTCCAAGTTTCTGGTGGTTTGTTGGCAACCTTTGGCATTCCTTGGCGTGTTAAGTACATCACCCCAATGTCTGCTTTGGTGTTCATATGGCCTTCTCCTTGTGTAGGTGTCTGTGTCCAAATTCCCCCTTTTTATATGGCATCAGTCATATTGGATTAGGAGTCTACCCTACTCCAGCATGACCTAATCTGAACATTCTAAGGTACTGGGGGTTAGTAATTCAATCTATAAATTTTTGGGAGGCATAATCTAGCCCAGAATGCTACCTTATTAAAAACTGATCTTAGGGAGACAGAGAGAGACTCTGTCTCAAAAGAAAAAAAAAAATAGTCTTACAGCTCACACTTAGTCCTTTAGCCAGTAACATAATTTTTGGCTCTTATTCACTGGGAATCACAGAGAGATTTTATATCCACACTCTTTAGAATATTTCTATTCACAGAAAAAAGAAGAAAAGGACTTTCTTAACTCCTCACTTGTTAATTACTGCTTATTTAGGCCATTAAACACCTTCAACTGTTTTTTTATTTAAAAAAAATCATTTTCATTAAAAAGCTCTCTGTACATCTATTCATGCAATAAATTTTGAGAGCTATTCCATTTATGAAAGACTATTACCTTGCCTTCCAAAATAAAATTAAAGACAGAGTACAAGCAATTATAAGGGTTTTAACGTCTAAATTCTAAGGCAATAAGGAATAATTTAGGTTTTCAACATTTTACAGAAGGACAGAGAGAAATAAGAAGCATTACTTCTAATTGAAGCTATTTACAGACAGATATCCAATATGTTAATTCAACAAAACAATTGCTATAGCTGTATCTTTTTAATTGAATGTCACAAAAAGCCAATAATAAATATTTAGAAAATGCAACCTATATTAAGCTAGAGTTCAGTCAGGATGCTATGGAATAAACTTTTTTTTTTTTTTCTTAGAGACACATGTGTTGCCATATGAGACCCTAATATCAAATGGATAATTATTTTTACATTCACTAAACTCCCCATATATATCTATGAAGTTCAATTTAGATTAGGGAACAGGACTTGTGTGCTATGTAAGCCTCCCAACAGAGTTTGATTATACAACACGTGTTCTTGTAAAATTGAGCACATACTGATATAAAGGTAGTAATAGAGCAAGTAGGTATTATATAGCACAAATCCTCAAGGTAAACAAGGATAGGTAATTTAATCTCGAAGGTGACAAATTATCTTATCATGAGTGACCAGGCAATTTCTTCCCCGAAATAAACTAAGTAGGCCAGGACAGCTTTAACTAGATGAAATCATTATACTTTTAAAAGACACAAGTGTTGAATAAAGTTAATTTTCTCTGCTTTAGTGTCTTGATAGAAAATGGCGTAAGAAAACAGTGCTGCCTTAAGGTAATGTTCACCTTTTTAAATTCTTCAGTAAGGGAATAAAAATAGTATTACCTTAGGAAAAAAATACAGGTGTGTATACACACATATATTCTCTCTCCTATACTTTTAATAAATTAGAGAGCGATAATAGATTATTTAAAATAAACCTGTCTTTATTCCCTTACCTTTCTAAAGGGAAAGCATATAGAAATAGGTATATATATCTTGGATTTCTATAACAATTTTTAAAATTATTTAAGAGGCTACAGCTTTAATTATCTTCTGACCACCTTCTACAGCACCATGTGTCAGACAGGTTCTAGGCATATTGGGAACATTTCTCTTCCTGTGTTTAGGATAGTACCAACCAAGCTATTCCTGATAATGACCTCCCAGGCCTTCCTTATTATATTTCTATTAGAATTTATGTTTAAAATTATGGCTAATCCTTAGTAACCACCATAGTGTTGAATCATCTCTAAAATAGTTTGCATTCTCTATTCCTTAAATTTCCTTAACCTCTTCCATGCTAGTTAAAAGACCTATATGTATCTTGAGTTTCATGGACTATGAAATATAAGAATTTGAAGACCTTAAACTTTATTAAAAGCTAATAAAAATTACTAAGGAAGGGCTGAGAGAGGCAAGTGACATGGACCTTGAGCATTTCTTCATGTTTTTGCTGACATACCAAGAATTTGAGACCCTGACCACTCTTTACCCATGGTTGTTTTTGCAACAACTAAACTTGAGAGAGGAGGTAAGCTTACAGTATCTGTCACCCTCAGACTGGACAAAGACTAGGCTCGCTTCTGCTTACTGTAAAAGCAAGCTGATGTTTCTCCTGTAATAAAACCTAGTGCATTGGCGTGCATCCTAGATGGACTCTTTGGATCACCTCTTTGGTACTCGGAAAACATGGGGAACCTGACACACATCACTAGGAAGCTCCAGCTACTGTTTTTGTTGTGATTTATAAAGTCCTTTATCTCTAACCCAGGAGGCTCATGTTGTTTCGTAATATCCATGAAACTATAGCAAACTAGCTTATTGCCTTATAAGTAGAATAAAATCTCAGACCCTGCTCAGCTCTTAGCAGATAGAAATTAGGTTACTTTCTATTTGTTTCTGCATTTGATTGCACATAAGTACCTCATGTCTTTGTAATTCTTGAGGAACTTTTTTTTTTCTAACTTATGTCCAAGTAATTTAGAAGAGTTATAGAGACATGAAACAACAGTAGCCTCTTGCATACTAGCTTCTTGCAATACTACAAAATAAGTCCTTAGTACTCTTAGTACTCCACTTGTATTTACTAGTGACAATTGGAGAAAAATACAATTATGTATCCTTAGAGGAAGAGAGAGAGAGATTTTTAATTCTCTGTCAAAAGAAATTTGGAATGTTTAAAATGGCCATCATAATGGAAAATATTAAATTTAATAAGCACTTTGGATGAGTTACAAATATGGAAATAAGTAAATGGAGCACAATAAAACTAAAATGTTCTGTGGGTATCATGGCTTATAAAATAAATTCAAAAACCAAAATGACATTTTATTCACTTATAAATTAATATAAAGATCCTCACAATTGTTAGCCATTGTGTGTTAGAACTGCAGTATTCAATTAAAGAGACTGGCATAAATCTGAGAACTATTATAAATATGCTTTATATTTGGATGCTATGGTCTCTTAGTCAAAATGAATCATTTCATTCCAATTTTGGCCTTTACCCAGCTCTACAGGGATTCCTTCAAGGGTGAGTTTAATTCATCTGGGATGTTTTTACTTTCAACACTCATTTCACCTAACCTACTAAATGTTGTATATGAGGAAAGGGCAAGATGTATAAAATATATTTGTTTCAGAGTCTGTTTAGTTGAAATTTCTCAGGAGAAAAACAAAACAGAAAAACATATAGTGATACTTCTCAGGATTTGGTATTTATGTATATGTGAATTGTATATACGTACTTTTCTATACAGTTATACACAAGTCTGCTGTTAGATATTACTTTACCTGATAAAAACTGTCATTACTGTTTTTAATCAATATATAATACTATCTAACATTATCAAGAAACTTCATATCTATAGAGTCTAGGTCTTCCCTCCAGTTTCCCAAATGTCTTTGACAGAAAATAACTAGAATATTGCAGAAACCAATTCTATTGAAGTTATGCCATAAGAAATTTATCTTCTAGCAGTGAATTAAGTGCCATTTTAACATGGAAAACATCTTCAAAACAATTTTGAATAAACAATTGGAAATACTTATAACAAAATGATGATATAGCTTTGCTAATCAGGTTCCTTTTCACTTTTAAAAGTGTTTAACACATCTTCTGATATCATTTGGTAGAAGGAAATCAAATTTGTGCTTAAAATTCAGCGATATGTCATGATAGCAAAAACGAAAAGATTGAGCATTTTGTTGACAGATTTTCCAAATTGGGCTTAAGGTAAATGGTCTTGAAAGGGCTATCTTTGCCTCCATAAACATCTTCTACTATATGATACTTGGCTAACAACCAAGTTTATAGGATATTATGATAAATGTTTATTATGTCATAATTTGTGCTATGATCCATGATATGTCATTCAACATCCAGAAGAAAGTAAAATTATGTTATGAAAAAAAGATCCTGCACTTGTCAGAGACCGTGAAAACATGAGTTTCAATTCCAGTTCAACCTAATTCACTGTATGACTTTGGGAAATACACTTCATTTTCAGATCTTTTAAAATATATGTAAAACGAATGTGAGATCATTTCTAACACTCTTGCCAACTCTGATGCTTGTTGATTTAATTAGAAGACATTGTGAATATACGTGAGACATTGGGAATATAAAGATGAGCTAGACATGCATTTGTAATGCACTATAATTAGTTTGAACATTCTTTATGAAAAAACATATAAGCAAGTATGAGATAAGGTTATATTTAGGATGAGACTTGAGGAATTCTTAAGCCTTGAGCATTCTCCAGGTAGAAGGAAAATCTAATAAAAAGCTGCCTTCCATAGTGCTGCTATCAAAATTAAGAACTTTCTATGCCTTATTTTGTAAGACAATCAGTTTACTTCAATAGATGTTTTATTGCATTGCTATTAATAAGATTTAAGTTCAGTCGTTAAACACTTGTATCCTTTTCCTTATCATACTGCTGTATCTCTCTTTATTGTTGCTATTATGTTGGATTTTCAGTTCATTTTTCTCTCTAACTGGAAAAGAATAGTGAACAATTTTGTATAAAACAATTTATTCCATAGTGTTTCAACACAAAACTCTTTAATCAACAATTTCCTATGTTTAGGTCCTAGTGTTGATAGGTAAGAAAAGTGTGTTACCAAGGGATCATGAGAAGATATGAAACACTGCCAAATTACATTGCTACCTACTATTTTGGGCCAAATCAAGTTCAACAATATCCTAAGTTAGGGCTACATTACTTTGTTCTTTCAGAACTCTATCACTAGCCTCAAGGTATACTGACTTTGAAGAGCAGGAAGCTGCATAAAGACTTATTTCTTTTAGTGTTTTGCTTATCTCACAACCCTGTGTATGTTTGTGATATATGTGACAAATTGTTGTTTTGGTAATGTTTTGCATAAAAGTGGACAGCAGGAGTTTTGCAAAGAAAATATTAGGCTGTACTTTTTTTTTTTTTTTTTTTTGAGTTGCTAAGCAGGAATCTGCGACATTGATTGATGTATCATTTTGAAATCTTCAATGGTCTTTAAAGTTTCAGCCTATGAATATGTATGAAAAATCAATTTTAGTAACTGTGCTGTTAAGAGTGGCATAGAACTATAATTCAATAGTAATTTCCTTAAAAGAAAAAAGAACTTGAATTACAATAGAATAAGTATGTGTATGTGTGTATATATACACTCATGTTTACTTGCATATATGTGTTTAAATATGTGTATGCATTCATATATTATATGAAAATATACATGTATAAACATATGTACATACATATATAGTGATTGGCCAACAGATTAAGTATTAACTTATTTAAGTTAGATTTAAAATGAGGCATTTTTTGAGTTTTTAATCCTTTTCTTGCTCACTACCATAGGAACAACAATTAAATATATTCTGTTGCCAAATCAAGTATTTTTTTTTATACTCATATGCCTTGTTTTCAAAAGTAATTAAAGAAAATGGAGTTCAACTTAGAGAATACACATACAGACATCTTCAAATCAGTCGTCTGAATGTGATTATTTTCATCGTTAAAATGAATTTAAAAAATAAAAATTGGCTATTTGCTTCCATAATGTATTTTTAATGTTGTTGTTTTGGTGATTTTTATTTTGCTTTGGACTAATTAAAAGTCATCTGATACAGATAAAAACATACCTAAACACATAAGCTTTTAGGTAGTAATCCCTGAGATAATGTTTAGTTAAAATTCCTATCTAAAACCTTTATTTACTAATGCACTATAGAAAGAAAATAATATCAATTGTGTTCATAGAATGATCTTTTTATAACTTTCTATTTAATATGATAATATAATCTTATTTACTGGAATTAATTCACATAATTTGCAATATATGATAATATAGCAGTAGAATAACTTCTTGTTCACATGCCCAAATAATGATAGAACGAGACAAAAAGGAGTGACCTGTCCAAATTTAGGAAACCTAGTCTTCTTCTAAGGCATATGATTAAACAGAAAATACTGAAAGAAAGAAAGCATATGATCATATATCAGGTTACTCAAGGTGAAGAACTTACTGCTAGCATCACTCAGTACTAGCAGTAATTTTTACCATGACTAGGCTAGCTATACTACATCTATTATTTAGGAAACAACATAAAATGTTAAAACTACATAATGGAAAACTGTAAATGAGTCAACCTTCTTGACACTCAGACTTTCAGGCTCCAGGTTAATGTCACAGAGGCAAACTGGTCAACATCCAGGGCAAGGAGCCAGATGTAGTAACTGAACTCCATTTTCTGAAAGACAATAACTCAGAGAGAAAATGGAGCAGTTTCAAGAGGCCAGGAGAATGTAATTTATGGTGGAGTTACAATGTGGCAGTTGAGAACTAGACAAGAGTATAGGACTTTATTTCATCATTTGCAACAACTAATGGCAATAAAAATTGCAGAATGCATCATCTGCAAGGTATTTAAAAATACAATTTCTCTGTAAAAGCAATTCTAATTAGTTACCCAATACTGTTATTATGTTTCTTGTCTCTGTGTGTGTGTATATGTGTATATATATATATATATATATAACACATCACATTATTGCCTCCTAAACTCATATAACCTTTCTTTGGCTTAAGTATATTAGTATATGCTGTCATTTACTTACATCTAAAACAAGACTAAATGATTAATTTACGGCTATGTTTGCAGTCAATCTAATGAGAAATTGCAACTGCATTTTTTGATATTTATGACTGAGTTAATCATTTAAAAAAGTTATTGTTGAGTCTTCATAATTATATATCAAGCCTATGATCACACTATGATATAATTTTTGTTTAATAAGAGATAAAAATGTTAGTTTTATACCATAAAATTCATTTAAATATACAAAACAATTTAGGAGCAGATTTTTAAATTCAAAGGTAATCAGAGTAATTCAGATTATAAAATGATTTTTCTCAGATTATACATTACCTTTTTCTAACTTAAATAAAATTCAATTAAATACAAATTTATTATTTTGGTGGGATTACATTTCACTTCAACTGTTGACAATGTTCTATTTTACTTGAGATGTATTATAATATACACAGCTGATTTTGAAGACTTAGGGAAAAGGGATGTAGTATATCTCACTAATAATTTTAATGTTGATTACAAGTGGAAATAAAAATATTTTGGATATATTGCAGCAAATAAAATATGTTATTAAAATTAATTTCACCTAATACTTTAGAATGTTTTAATTTCTACTGGTAAAAATAATCCCTAAAAATAACTGATTGAAATGCTTTTCTTAAAAAAAATGGACACATTGTAATTGCACATACTTATGGAGTACAATGTGATGTTTTAATTTATATGGATTATATAATGATCAAATCAAGGTAGTTAGCAATATATCTCGTCATACATTTATCATTTTATTTGTGTTGAGAACATTCAAAAGCCTATCTTCTAGCTATCTTTAATATACAATACATTACTGCTAACTGTAGTCAAACTATTGTTCATCAGAACACCAGACTTATTCCTCCGATCTAATTGTAATGTTGTACCTGTTAGTCAACGGAAGTAGGATTTTTCTTGGCCCCTTTGCCAAATTTGAAGCAGGGATTCCCCATCTACTCAGCCCACTGCAGTCAGCCCCTTGCAGGAGGGAGGACAAGAAAGAGTGAATGTGGGATCTGGCCAGACGCTCCAGGTGCCAACACATGAGCCAGCTCTGTGTGGCCCATGACCAGACCAGGCGTGTCACATCAAGAGGAATGCAGCAGCACCCAGGCAGGGCTTCCCATGACCCTAAAGTTCCAGAGGGGGTGTTTATGTGTTAATTACCTCTTTTGGTTCCACTACCCACAGCTCAGGCATATTACCAGCTCAGTTGGCCCTAACCTTGAGGCGTGGGGAGGTTGTCTTCCACCAGCGAGGTCAAAGGGCCAGTGTGACAGCCTTTCTGGGTAGCCACACTCAATGGGTCCTGAACTCTTGCCCAACGTCCAAGAAGAATGAGGTCATGCTGATGATTAAAGGGTGATGATGGCAGATAATTTTATTGAGCGAGAGAACAGCTCTCAGTGGAGAGCAGACATGGGACATGGGGGACTGGTCTCCCACCCCTATATGGTTTCTCTCCGTGGCTGGGTACATGTCTTTTTATGGACTCAAAATGGGGAGTGTGTAATGATTGGTTTGTGAGTATGCAAAAAAGGTTAAAGCGAAGACACCACTCAAAGGTAGGTACAACATTGTAGAAAACCAATTAGGAAAGGGTAGGTATATATAAAATGGTGAAGGATGGGGATCAAGCAGAAGAAAGTGCTCCAAATGGGAAGACAGGTCTGAGAATTTAACTTGTAGCTTGACTTTCAGGCTTTTAACTGTCTTGGCTTGTAGGTGAGGTTTCACCAGTGACCCACCCATATCTGCCTAGGCATTTGGCTGCCTTCTGTTGCTATCACAATGACTCCTCATCATCTCACCCTATCTTCTCTCCCCCATTTCTGGTAACCACTCTTCTCTCTGCTTCCGTGATAATCAACTTTTAAAAAATATTCCACATATGAGTGAGATCGTACAGCATTTACCTTTCTGTGTTTGACTTATTTCCCTCAACATGATATTTTACAGGTTGTTCCAGTTGTCACAATTGACATGATTTTATTGTTGTTTTTGACTGAATAGTATTCCATTCTGTATACCACATTTCCTCTATCTGTTTATCCGATATTGAACACTTAGGTTAGTTCTATATCTTAGCCATTGTAAATAGTGCTGCAAGAAACATTGTGATGTTGATATCTCTTTGTAGTATTTATTTCATTTGTTCATGTGTATAACCAGTAGTGAGATTACTAACTCATTTTTTAAATGAGCAAAAGAGCTTAATCTACATTTCGCAAATGAAGTTATAAAAATGGTCAACAGGGATATGAGTAACTAATTAGCATCATCACTTAACATTAGCTTAACATCAGTAATAATCAGGGAAATGTAAATTAAAACCACAATGAGATACTAGCTCACACTGTTAGGATGATTATTATCCAAAAGACAAAAGAAAGTAAGTGTTGGCAAGGATGGAGAGAAAAGGGAAATCTTGCACACTATTAGTGTGCTTATAAGTTAGCACAACTGTTATGGAAAACAGTATGAAAATGTCTCTTCTTAGTGTTTTTAACATGGCTACTAGAAAATTTTAAATTACCTGTATGTTTCACATTATATTTCTATTGAGAAATGCTAGGGCAGAGAACACTGAAATTGCACATTATTTTAAAAAAATAATGGTTTTACTCAAAGATTCTCTTTGCAATATATTTCAACCCAATTAAGAGAAAATAACAATCATTTGGGGTACCAGTCACCACCATATTGGCTGCAAAGTAGCTTGGCCATGTTTAAAATAATAATAAGAAAAGAAGAATAAAGGGAAACACTATCACTCTGAATATCTTCTATAAATAGCTACAGAATAATTTATAGATGTAATACTAACTTGACTTTGAAAATTTTGTTTTTAGTGAATTAAGAGAATTAGAAATTAGTGGCTCTAATTAATTTTTTATCCCAATTAACAATTTTCCCTTTAGCTATTGACCATCAGTTAGATCTTATCACTAGTATAAATTAGACTTTGCTTCTTAAGACTAAATTTAATTAAAAGTTGGACCAGAATTGAATTAATTGTAGTATGGATACTTGGGACAGCTAGAAACAAAGTTAAAAAGTATGGACATCTTCTGTGGCTTGGCCTGACTCTGAGAAATATGGAGAAGACATAATTGAGTTTTCTCCTCCAGAAAGTAGAAAGCAGTGGAATGTGGCTTTAACATCCCTGGCTTTTCAGAGTGCAATTTGAGGGGATGGTTTCTGTGTCACCTCACATAGAACACTGAGGGTATGATAATAATCAACATCAAAGGGAGGTCCAAACTTTAGACATTTGGAAAAAAAACCAAAAATCCAAAACAAAATAAAGACTGGACCCATGGTGCAGCTAGAAACAAGAATCTAGAATCTCTAGCCAGGCTCATTTGTTAAGACTTATCTCAGTCAAAGTCATTTTGAAAAATTGAGAAGTGGCTATTGCACAGATACCAATCCAAGCAACACGCAAAAAAAAAAAAAAAAAAAAAAAAAAAAAAAAAAAAAATCAGAAAAGCATAACACAATCAAAAGAATGAAATAGAACAATGGAGATCTACAAATTGCCTGACAAAGAATTTAAAATACTCATTTTAAAGACTCTTCGGGAGATACAAGAAACATAGACAACAACAATTACAAATTATAAAAGTTATACATGGAATAAAGTAGTAACTATAAAAATGTACATAGAAATTCTAGAGCTAAAGAATATAAGAACTGAAATTAATAATTCACTAGAGGGCCTCAACTTCAGACTTGATCAGAAGGAAGAATTGGCAAACTCTAAGGCACCTCATTTGAAATTACCTTGTCAGAGAAGCAAAAAAAGTAAAATAAGGAAAGTGCACAGGAACCCTGAGTGGATTATAGAACACTATCAAATGAACAAACACACACATTATGGGAGTCCCATTAGGAAAAGAATAAGAGAAAGGAAAAGAAAAATCTATTTAAAGAAATAGTGGATGAATACTTTCCAAATCTAAAGAGAGACATGGACATCTAGATTTAAAACACTCAGAAGACCTCAAGTAATATGAATCTACAGATTTATATGAAGTCTACACAAAGACAAATTATATAAGCAAATAGTTAAAAGTCAAAGAGAAAAAATATGAAAGCAGCAAGGGAAAAAAAATAGCTTGTCACATGAAAGGGAACCTCCATAAGTCTTCAGTGAATTTAACGACAGAAATGTTGCAGATCAATGGAGAGAGAAATGATATATTCAAGGAGTTGAAAGGAAAAAAAAAACCAAAAAAACTGTAGACTGAAATAATATACCCAGCAAAACTATTCTTTAGAAATGAAGTAGAAACAAAATTCAATAGTACATTAAAAGGATTATTTACCATGATCAAATGAAATTTATCCCTGGGATTCAAGGATGGTTTGACATACACAAATCAATTGATTTGATGTAACACCAGTATAATGAAGGATAAAACTCACATAATGATCTCCATTGATGCAGGAAAAGCATTTGGCAAAATCTGACACTCTTATGATAAAAACTCTTAACAAAGTATAGAGAGAATTTAACTTCTTTACAAAATGAAGGGCATATATGAAAAAAAGCCTGCAGTGACATTATACTCAATGGTAAAAAAAAAAAAAAAAAAAAAAAAAAAAAAAACAACAACAACAAAAGAAACCTTTGTTCCTAGTCTTTCCTCTAAGATCAGGAACAATGCAAGAATACCTACTCTGGCCATTTCTATTAAACATAATACTATATGTTTTAGTTAGAGCTAAACTGTCAAGAAAAGAAATAAAAGCCATCTAAATCAGAAGGTTATATGTAGCTAACGCCAAAGAATCCATATTAAAAAAAATTGCTAGAATTAATAAATTAAATAAAGTTGCAAGAAACTAAATCAACACACAAAAATCAGTTGCATTTCTATACAATAACAATTAACTATCTGAAAAGGATATTAAGAAAAAATCTTGGCCGGTGTGGCAGCTCGTGCCTGCAATCCCAGCAGTTTGGGAGGCCAAGGTGGGCAGATCACTTGAAGCCGGGAGTTCGAGACCAGCCTGACCAATATGGAGAAACCCCATGTCTACTAAAAATACAAAATTATATGGGTGTGGTGGCACATGCCTGTAATCCCAGCTACTCAGGAAGGCTGAGGCAGGAGAACTACTTGAACCCGGGAGGTGGATGTTGCAGTCAGTCAAGATTGCACCATTGCACTCCAGCCTGGGCAATAGGAGCAAAACTCCGTCTCAAAAAAAAAACAAAGAATAAAGAGAAAATAATCTCTTCCATAATAACATCAAGAATCAAATACTTAGAAATAATCTTAACCAAGGAAATAAAAAATTGTGTACATTGAAAGCTATTAATTAGTGATAAAAGAAATAAAATAGACAAATAAGACATCAGTTCCCATGAACTGGAAGATTTGACATTATTAACATGCCCTTACTCCCCAAAGCAATCTACGAATTCATGCAATCTCTATGAAAATTCCACTGACGTTTGTCTTATCATAGTCTGCTGTAACAAATTGCCATAGTCTAGGTTGCTTAAACAACAATATTTATATCTTACAATTCTGTAGGTTGTAAATCTAAGATCAGGGTTAACAATATGTCCTGGTTCTGCTGGGGGACCTCTTCTGAGTACCAGTCTCTTGACTTCTTGTTTTATCCTAACATTGTAGAAATAGAGAAAGAGCTAGCTATCTGGACTCTTCTTACAGGGGCATTAATCCTAGTTATGAGGGCTTCACTCTCATTACTAATTATCTCTCAAAGGACCCAACTTTACATACCACACACATTGGGGATTTGATTTCAACATTTAAATTTTGGGGAGACACAAATATTCAGTCCCTTGCAGCATTTTTAATAGGTATAGAAGAAAAACATTCTGAAGTTCATATGGAACTATGAGACTCCAAACATTCAAAGCAAACTTGGGGAGAAAAAAAAAAAAAAAGGACACTCCTTTCAATAAATGGTTCTGGGAAAAGTGTATATTCACAGGCAAGAGAATAATATTGGATCCTTACTTAAACCATGCACTAAAATAAACTAAAAATGGATTAAAGATTTATAATGTAATATCTGAAATGGTAAAACTCCTAGAAGAAAACATTGCTTAATAAATCATTGCAATGATTTTTTCAATGTAATACCAAAAGCACTGGATAAAAGCTGCTTCTTTTTAACAAAGGCTCTAATAGGCAAATTCATTAGTCATCGAGATTTTTTTTGCTCAGAAGTATTTTAGGGTATGAGGTCTCAAAGGTATTAACATTTTTCCTTTTTTTCATTATTAGTGATTTTTTGAGACTGAGTCTCACTCTGTCACCCAGACTGGAGTGCAGTGGTGAGATCTTGGCTCACTGCAACCTCCACCTCCCAGGTTCAAGCGATTCTCCTGAGTAGCTGGGACTACAGGCACGCACCACCTCGCCCAGCTAATTTTTGTATTTTTTGTTGACACGCGGTATCATCATATTGGTCAGGCTGGTCTTGAACTCCTGACCTTGTGATCTGCCCTCCTCGGCCTCCCAAAGTGCTGGGATTACAGGCATGAGCCACCGTGCCCGGCTGGAATTAGCACTTTTCTATATGTTGCTCTTTCTAGGTGTAGTAGTACAATCTAGTATTTATAAACATTCACAATAGGGGCATGTAAAACATCAACATGGTTAACATATGTTAATCAGTGGAAGTCACATCAATATTATGTTTAATCAACCCCAAGGGAGACATAGCAGGTCGTGAAAATTTCCCTTCCCCACTGTTCATCTTGCCTAAATTCATTTGTTGAATTCAGGCACCCTTTTACTCCTATGAGTAGATAGGAAGGTAACCTGGATATTTATATCCAGCAGACTCCCACATTTAGATTCTCTTTCTCCCCAGTATTCCTCAGGGTATTCATATGTGTGTCTGTGGGCATGGGTTCCCCTTGAGGACTGGAATACTTTGATGTCATGCCAAAATGTTTTATTCTTAAAATAGCTGAGGTTGGGGAGAGGAGAAATTAGGGATCACAAGACATGGAAAGTAGCAGTAGCTTAATACCAATACACAAGGTTAGGCATTTACTTTGGGTTTGGGTAGCTATCTGTAAGGTTCAACCAAACACAATTCTCATGTTTTCAGCCCGTCCAAAACTCAGTCTTCTTATTGCTGACAATATTGGTTTTTTCCAGTTTTGGGGAATTATTGACTCAGCAGCAGCTGCTACATTGCCTTTTGACTGAACCACAAGACTTACTGACTTCATTGCCACAACAACATCCCTTCCTCCTCTTACATAGAGGAGAGTAAGCAACATTCAAACATCATTTGAACATATTTTTAAAAATCCTACCTCTTGTTGCTCAGCCTAAAAACAACTAGTAGTATAGTAGGGTTAACTAACTCTCTTTGACATTTCACTTAGAGCCTTTACTACCAGATTCTGGGGAGCCCTTTCATACGCTCTAACATGGCTCATCGGGACCTTCATCCTTTCTCTTCCAGAAAGCCATGTCTCTGTCAGCATCCCCTTCTTATTACCAAAACGATCAAGAGCCATGAAGGGCTTGAGATTTGTCCCACTTGCTAACTAACAAATTAGCCCAATACAGTTTCATAGATACTGATTGATGATACAAGATCATAGAGTAGAACAAACCATGCAGAGGGAACAGCCAGTTCAGAAGTGTATCAGATATTTTCAATTAATCATAAAGAGAGTGGTATGGCTGGGATGACATTAGTAAGGGGAGAGTAATAGCATATAAATCTGAAATTGTTTAGTTAGGAGATATGATTTTTGTGTCATTGGCATATAAATGAAATTGAAAAACATTAGAGTAGATCATGTCATCAAAGATGTATGATACCCATGCCCTGATCGCTGGAGTACTCTGGCATTTAGAACTTGGGCAAATAGACTATGATGTAAATGGCACCCACTAGAATTGTGCCGACCATATCCAACATAATCATATCTGGTGACTTTCGGAATAATTAGAAAAAGAGAGAAGAGGAATAATAGGAGTAAAAAGAATATCAGAAAGGGATATGCCGTATCATTCAAGAGTCAAGCATAGAAAGGAATATTTAAAAGAGATTAATTTAACATAGCAAGTAGCTATGCAGGTGATAAAATTTGTTAGGTGGCTATACAGGAGATGAGTTTAGAATCAGAAAGATGCTAACCAGCCCTAGCCTGGAATGAGAAAGGGAGAGGGCAACATTCTAGGTAGTTAGAGCTTAGAGTCAGCTGGTGGAATTTGGAATCATGGAAGTCTCATTTATTAGGTGGTTGTTGAGTTTTTATGCTTCTCTTCATTAATTTTAACTTAAATGCAAACATGGAGTGTTCCTGAGCTGAGGCAGATGATCATTAATCACAAACGAAGCAAATAATGACCACATGTTTCTTCACACCCCAAGTCTTACCTCTAGAGCAATGTAATGAATCCAAGCCAAATGTCTTCTTCATATGAACTGTGTATCATAGACAAGAAATGCAAAACAATGTGTTTTTTTCTATTTTTATATAGGAGACAGACAGCTTTCCTCACTCCTTTCTGAAATGAAAAGGACAAGAAACAACTTTTCTCCATTGAGACACTATGAAAAATATCCTAAGTTCTTACCTTAACCTTTTGGAATATAAATGCATTCATATATTTCCAAGAGTCAGATAAACTCTGGGTGTCTCTGACTTTTATGACCTAGAGATTTCTCCAATGTCTGGGCTTTATACCATCTGAAATGTAAATACCTTGGGAGAAAATGCTTCAGTATTCTTGGCACCTTAGGGCTTAACTTAAGGACCTCATCTGGGCCCCTTTAGCCCTCTGAAATCAGAACGATTTGCTAGACTAATGGTTATAAATCTAATTCTCATGGTATAACAAGAGTAAAATGTTTCAGGGAGACATGAAAGCAAGTATTACAAGTCTTTATATTCCACACTTTTCTATGTCTCAGGAGTTAAGACTTTTCATAGAAACACTGAAAAATCTAAGTGCCTGTTATTTCCTACCTACTTGGAGTCACATAAGTGTTAGAGTCAATGCCAAGTTTAACACCAGAAGGAAAGGGAGATAGGGAATAATATTCGGACTTCTCCTTTGCTCCCAGCTTCTGGTCTCAAACCAGGGTCTCCAACTGGCTGAACTAAGCTGAAAGTCTGATGCCCGGGAAAGACAACCTACAGAGACTTGAATTTTGTGTAACACAGAAGATAACAGAAACAACAACAACAACAACAACAAGAAGGAATGATAATGGGGGAAAATAAGCACAGGATTAGCACAAGTGTCATTGGAGCAGATAAAGTAAGTGTTTGAAGGAGGTTAATTGATTATGCCAGCTATTGTCAACATATGTCAAGTGAGATGTGGACTGAGAGCTGTCATTGGAATAAACAATGCAATGGTCCCTGGCAACTCTAACAATAACTACTTTACTGGAGTCATGATGGGGAAAATGTGGGTTCAAGAAAGAATGGGAGAGATTGGTATCAGAGAATACATGCAATTTTCGAGAAATTTTGTCTTTTGTATTTATTTATTTATTTATTTTTGGGTCAGAGTCTCACTCCATGATCCAAGCTAGAGTACAGTGGTACAATTATGATACACTGTACCCTCAACCTTCCCAGACTACTGAGTAGCTGGGTTTACATTCCCACACCACCGTGGTCCAGCTAGTTGGTAATCTTTTTATTTTTTTAGAGGCAGGGTCTCACTATGATGCCCAAGCTGTCTTCAGACTCCTGGCCATGTGTCAAGAATGAATAATATTAAAAATAATTAAAAAGTTGGTAATTCAGAAAAGAGAAGACAGGTTTTGGAGCCGTGTTCTCTAACACAATATAAAAAACTCCCTTATTTAGGAGCACAGGAGTTCATCCTGGCTAATTAGAGAGCAGCGGACTAGGGGCACTCAGGCTGGTTCTTGGCTATGTCTTTGATCTCTCAAGTCCATCTTTACCTGACTTGAGAAAAATCAACAATGTAGCAAAGGAACATAAAACAAAATGAAAAATAGTAATTTAAGTAAATTTATTTCACTCAGTAAACCCATCCCCCAGAGTAAACACGAGATAAGAAAAATTTGAATTTGCTGTGTCTTTTTCCAATCCCTCTCAGAATATGAACATCCAATTGAAATGAACAAGATTCCAGTTCTTAAATGAATAAGGAGTGATTTCTTTTCCTTTTTTTTTGCTTTTTTAGCAAGCCTTTTACATCTTTTGCACCATCCTCTCTCCTCAACCTCCCAAATCACTGAAATTACAGATGTGAACTACTGTGCCTGGCTCAAGAAACTTTGCCTTAAAGGGCATAGAAGGAGGGAATGCTGGAGTGATCATTGATGGTAGAAATGACAGCTGGGGTAAGTTGTTGTTTTGTTGTTGTTGTTGTTGTTTAACATTAAAGATGTAAGAGAATGTTTGTATGTAATGTAAATTATACTAAAAACAATAAGGAAGTTGGTGATTCAGAAAAGAAAAGACAGTTTTTGGAAACATGTCCTCTAGTAGAATATAGAAAACTCCCTTATTTAGGAGCAAAGGATTTTCCGCCCGGCTAATAGGAGAACGGTAGAGTGTGCGCACTGATGCTGGTTCTTAGGTATGTCTTTGCTCTCTTTACTCATCTTATCTTTTGTGTTTAGAATATATTTTCCTCTCCCTCTACATAGCCAAATCCATTGCACTTCTAGCTAGCTCAAATCTCACTTGCAGCTAATAAGTTGATACAGTAATATCATCTCACTCCTGAATTTCACCAGCATGAATGACACACATCTAAGTAATGCCATTGAAAAGGGCATGGAAGGCCGGGCGCGGTGGTTCAAGCCTGTAATCCCAGCACTTTGGGAGGCCGAGACGGGCGGATCACGAGGTCAGGAGATCGAGACCATCCTGGCTAACACAGTGAAACCCCGTCTCTACTAAAAATACAAAAACTTAGCCGGGCGAGGTGGCAGGCGCCTGTAGTCCCAGCTACTCGGGAGGCTGAGGCAGGAGAATGGCGTGAACCCGGGAGGCGGAGCTTGCAGTGAGCTGAGATCCAGCCAGTGCACTCCAGCCTGGGTGACAGAGCGAGACTCCGTCTCAAAAAAAAAAAAAAAAAAAAAAAAAGAAAAGGGCATGGAAGCAAAACATATCCTATACCTACGCTAGTGCAGTGTTTCTTCTATTATTGATGAAAGGTACTCTACATTGATAAATCCACTGCAGTGCTCATTATGACCCATATTATGGTGAACACTTAAGAAGGACTTGATTAAAGTTGAATAAAATGCTTGTATGTGTTTTCGTATAATTGTGATTGCTGATAACTATTAAGTGCAGGAGTTATATGAAGCAAGGGTATGAGGAAATGCCTAATGAGCTTCTTCTTGTAGGTAGCTGAGAATTAGGAAACTTTCAGGTGGGGAGTGCTGAGTTTCTTTGATCAGAAGAGGATGAATGTAAGTTGAGGGAGATGTATTAGATTTTATAATAAATAACTAAGAGATACTTGATAAAACAATTTGCAAAATTATAATTGCATAATTATGTGTACTTGGGCATATCCTTTATAGGAGAAGTACAAAGAAAATTTGCAAAAGGACTGGATTCAAGAATGCTGACTTGGTTGTAATATATGTGAAGATACTGATGAAACAAAGATGCTGCAAAATGTTTACTTTCTTGTTACCAGAGGACTGAGCTGAACCAAGAACCATTAAAATAGAAGGTGGATTAAAATTTAATTGAATAGACTGGTCCAAGTTGTCCTGGAGAGGGGTTCTTCATGTTCATGATAAAAGTCCTACATAATTGAAATAAACTATACTTAGGAACATAACAAACGGAACCATAGTTCGCCTTAGGAAAAGTCAGGGGAGAAATTTGGTAGAGAGCTTTGCATGAAACAAAATAAGGATCATGGGAGGACAAACTCGAGATATAAATAAAAGGAATCACACTGAGTCTATTCGTTGATCATTTCTTGGGTACTGAAGATATAATGCCTCTCCTACTCATGCCGCCTACTTTACGGTAAAGAAACTAAATGTTAATGATTCCACATTGCCTACCCATGTGTAGGTAACATAGCTTCTGGAAGGAACTCAGGCCTGAAAAAAATCATAACTGCTTTCTTTGAGGTACGCTTTAAGATTGTGAAAACTATGCCATCACTGCTCTTTTTGCTGCTATTTTCATCTCCTAACAGAATGCAAGAGGTTTGAGCTCTAAAGAAGTAGTAAAATAATCAACAACTAATATTTTTGTGCCAATTATTGCTTTCCCAAGCTGTGTGGGTGTATTTCCTTCTCAATTAAGTGATAAGGTTCTTGAAGACAGTGATTAGGGCCTCATTCTTTATTTTTCGTAATGTCTGGGATCAACAATTTCCTGTCCTAAGTGCATTTGGTTTCAGCAAATACATCTTTACTTTATCTGAGAAATCAACCATATAACAAAGAAAACTAAAACAAAATAAGAAATAGTAACTTAAATAAATTTATTTTACTCAGTAAATTCCTTCTCCAGAGTAAACATGAGATTAAAGATTTGAATTTGTAGTTTCTTCTTCCTGTCCCTCTCAGTATGAATGTCTAAATGGAATGAGCAAAATTCCAGTATTTAAATGAGTAAGGAGTATCTTTTTATATTTTTTAGCAAGTCTTTTATGCCTAACAGGAAAACAAAAGGAGTGAAAGAAAGAAAAGGAAGAAGTGAGGGAAGGAAAGAGAAAAAAAGAAAAAAGAAGCAGCTCTTTCTTTTAGTCCTGGGAAAAAAATAATGCAGCGTGGGCTTATGGTGAGAGCTGTATTTCCAATATATTGCTCTTAGAAGGATTTTTTCAGGAGTAAATGTGAACAATATTTTATGTTTGCATACTGACTTTAAAGCCAAACTTTCCAAAGGCGGTAACATGAGCATATACACTAGTGACCAAATATTTAGAAATCTTGATACACAAATACTTGACTGCTTCAGTTTTTCTTTAGAGTTCTCTGATATAATCCTTCCAATTTTGCACTATTTAGAAGCAAAAAATCTCATATTTCATTAAATTTTTAAAATCATTAACTCTAAGTAAAACACATCATTAATTTAATAACACTTTTGGGGTAAAATGAGGAACACTACATTAAAAATTAAGATATATGTCTTTTTAATGAACTCACATACATCACTGAATGGAAAATTAATTTTAAGTGTGTAAGTATAATTTTTAATTTATGAATTTAATGCTTAAAATGTAGGTCATAACAAAGAATACTAAATTTGGACAAACCTATGTTACTGTTCTTTGCCCAGCTGGTAATTATTACTATTATTTTGGTCCATAAATATTTACAAACCCAAGCTTTTAAAAAATATGAAATGTTACATCTACATAAAAATGCCTTTGTTTTGCATGATGGCATTTTAAAGGAAAATTTAAGTCATGCAGATATAGCAGATATAGCGGATATAGCATGCATATAGATTCATAGATATGCTTTTAACTTAATATATATTTAAAATCTCTAAGTTGTGTACAGATCTAGTTTACTCTGTTTCATTGCTATTTATTTACACCACAACTTATACATCTACTTCCTAACTACACACACAAAGACTATTTATGTCTTTTTGTGATTTTTGTTTTTGTAAGCAACATTTCCATAGCTGTGTTTTCTTGCATAACATGACTATAAGTGCTTTCGTGAACAGAGTCACTGGCATCTCCACTTTTGGTTTTAAGAAATTTTAATTGCCCAACAAACTGGATGCACCAATTTACCCATTCACCTGTTGTAAACAAGAATTCTCTTTATTAGGGGGGCGGAGCAAGATGGCCGAATAGGAACAGCTCCAGTCTCCAACTCCCAGCGCGAGCAACACAGAAGACCGGTGATTTCTGCATTTTCAACTGAGGTACTGGGTTCATCTCACTGGGGAGTGCCGGACGATCGGTGCTGGTCAGCTGCTGCAGCCCGACCAGCGAGAGCTGAAGCAGGACGAGGCATTGCCTCACCTGGGAAGTGCAAGGGGGAGGGGAATCCCTTTTCCTAGCCAGGGGAACTGAGACACACAACACCTGGAAAATCAGGTAACTCCCACCCCAATACTGCGCTTTAAGCAAACAGGCACACCAGGAGATCATATCCCACTCCTGGCCGGGAGGGTCCCACACCCACGGAGCCTCCCTCATTGCTAGCACAGCAGTCTGTGATCTACCGGCAAGGCAGCAGCGAGGCTGGGGGAGGGGCGCCCACCATTGTTGAGGCTTAAGTAGGTAAACAAAGCTGCTGGGAAGCTCGAAGTGGGTGGAGCTCACAGCAGCTCAAGGAAACCTGCCTGTCTCTGTAGACTCCACCTCTGGGGACAGGGCAATAACAAACACAGCCGAAACCTCTGCAGATGCAAACGACTCTGTCTGACAGCTTTGAAGAGAGCAGTGGATCTCCCAACACGGAGGTTGAGATCTGAGAAGGGACAGACTCCCTGCTCAAGTGGGTCCCTGACCCCTGAGTAGCCTAACTGGGAGACATCCCCCACTAGGGGCAGTCTGACACCCCACACCTCACAGGGTGGAGTACACCCCTGAGAGGAAGCTTCCAAAGCAAGAATCAGACAGGTACACTCGCTGTTCAGAAATATTCTATCTTCTGCAGCCTCTGCTGCTGATACCCAGGCAAACAGGGTCTGGAGTGGACCTCAAGCAATCTCCAACAGACCTACAGCTGAGGGTCCTGACTGTTAGAAGGAAAACTATCAAACAGGAAGGACACCTACACCAAAACCCCATCAGTACATCACCATCGTCAAAGACCAGAGGCAGATAAAACCACAAAGATGGGGAAAAAGCAGGGCAGAAAAGCTGGAAATTCAAAAAATAAGAGCGCATCTCCCCCGGCAAAGGAGCGCAGCTCATCGCCAGCAACGGATCAAAGCTGGACGGAGAATGACTTTGACGAGATGAGAGAAGAAGGCTTCAGTCCATCAAATTTCTCAGAGCTAAAGGAGGAATTACGTACCCAGCGCAAAGAAACTAAAAATCTTGAAAAAAAAGTGGAAGAATTGATGGCTAGAGTAATTAATGCAGAGAAGGTCATAAACGAAATGAAAGAGATGAAAACCATGACAAGAGAAATACGTGACAAATGCACAAGCTTCAGTAACTGACTCGATCAACTGGAAGAAAGAGTATCAGCGATTGAGGATCAAATGAATGAAATGAAACGAGAAGAGAAACCAAAAGAACAAAGAAGAAAAAGAAATGAACAAAGCCTGCAAGAAGTATGGGATTATGTAAAAAGACCAAATCTACGTCTGATTGGGGTGCCTGAAAGTGAGGGGGAAAATGGAACCAAGTTGGAAAATACTCTTCAGGATATCATCCAGGAGAACTTCCCCAACCTAGTAGGGCAGGCCAACATTCAAATCCAGGAAATACAGAGAACGCCACAAAGATACTCCTCGAGAAGAGCAACTCCAAGACACATAATTGCCAGATTCACCAAAGTTGAAATGAAGGAAAAAATCTTAAGGGCAGCCAGAGAGAAAGGTCGGGTTACCCACAAAGGGAAGCCCATCAGACTAACAGCAGCAGATCTCTCGGCAGAAACTCTCCAAGCCAGAAGAGAGTGGGGGCCAATATTCAACATTCTTAAACAAAGGAATTTTAAACCCAGAATTTCATATCCAGCCAAACTAAGTTTCATAAGTGAAGGAGAAATAAAATCCTTTACAGATAAGCAAATGCTTAGAGATTTTGTCACCACTAGGCCTGCCTTACAAGAGACCCTGAAGGAAGCACTAAACTTGGAAAGGAACAACCGGTACCAGCCATTGCAAAAACATGCCAAAATGTAAAGACCATCGAAGCTAGGAAGAAACTGCATCAACTAACGAGCAAAATAACCACTTAATATCATAATGGCAGGATCAAGTTCACACATAACAATCTTAACCTTAAATGTAAATGGACTAAATGCTCCAATTAAAAGACACAGACTGGCAAACTGGATAAAGAGTCAAGACCCATCAGTCTGCTGTATTCAGGAGACCCATCTCACACGCAGAGACATACATAGGCTCAAAATAAAGGGATGGAGGAAGATTTACCAAGCAAATGGAGAACAAAAAAAAGCGTGGGTTGCAATACTAGTCTCTGATAAAACAGACTTTAAACCATCAAAGATCAAAAGAGACAAAGAAGGCCATTACATAATGGTAAAGGGATCAATTCAACAGGAAGAGCTAACTATCCTAAATATATATGCACCCAATACAGGAGCACCCAGATTCATAAAGCAAGTCCTTAGAGACTTACAAAGAGACTTAGACTCCCATACAATAATAATGGGAGACTTCAACACTCCACTGTCAACATTAGACAGATCAACGAGACAGAAAGTTAACAAGGATATCCAGGAATTGAACTCATCTCTGCAGCAAGCAGACCTAATAGACATCTATAGAACTCTCCACCCCAAATCAACAGAATATACATTCTTCTCAGCACCACATCGTACTTACTCCAAAATCGACCACGTAATTGGAAGTAAAGCACTCCTCAGCAAATGTACAAGAACAGAAATTATAACAAACTGTCTCTCAGACCACAGTGCAATCAAACTAGAACTCAGGACTAAGAAACTCAATCAAAACCGCTCAACTACATGGAAACTGAACAACCTGCTCCTGAATGACTACTGGGTACATAACGAAATGCAGGAAGAAATAAAGATGTTATTTGAAACCAATGAGAACAAAGATATAACATACCAGAATCTCTGGGACACATTTAAAGCAGTGTGTAGAGGGAAATTTCTAGCACTAAATGCCCACAAGAGAAAGCAGGAAAGATCTAAAATTGACACTCTAACATCACAATTAAAAGAACTAGAGAAGCAAGAGCAAACACATTCGAAAGCTAGCAGAAGGCTAGAAATAACTAAGATCAGAGCAGAACTGAAGGAGATAGAGACACAAAAAACTCTCCAAAAAATCAATGAATCCAGGAGTTGGTTTTTTGAAAAGATCAACAAAATTGACAGACCACTAGCAAGACTAATAAAGAAGAAAAGAGAGAAGAATCAAATCGACGCAATAAAAAATGATAAAGGGGATATCACCACCGACCCCACAGAAATACAAACTACCATCAGAGAATACTATAAACACCTCTACGCAAATAAACTGGAAAATCTAGAAGAAATGGATAATTTCCTGGACACTCACACTCTTCCAAGACTAAACCAGGAAGAAGTTGAATCCCTGAATAGACCAATAGCAGTCTCTGAAATTGAGGCAATAATTAATAGCCTACCAACCAAAAAAAGTCCAGGACCAGATGGATTCACAGCTGAATTCTACCAGAGGTACAAGGAGGAGTTGGTACCATTCCTTCTGAAACTATTCCAATCAATAGAAAAAGAGGGAATCCTCCCTAACTCATTTTATGAGGCCAACATCATCCTGATACCAAAGCCTGGCAGAGACACAACAAAAAAAGAGAAGTTTAGACCAATATCCCTGATGAACATCGATGCAAAAATCCTCAATAAAATACTGGCAAACCGGATTCAGCAACACATCAAAAAGCTTATCCACCATGATCAAGTGGGCTTCATCCCTGGGATGCAAGGCTGGTTCAACATTCGCAAATCAATAAACATAATCCAGCATATAAACAGAACCAAAGACAAGAACCACATGATTATCTCAATAGATGCAGAAAAGGCTTTTGACAAAATTCAACAGCCCTTCATGCTAAAAACGCTCAATAAATTCGGTATTGATGGAACGTACCTCAAAATAATAAGAGCTATTTATGACAAACCCACAGCCAATATCATACTGAATGGGCAAAAACTGGAAAAATTCCCTTTGAAAACTGGCACAAGACAGGGATGCCCTCTCTCACCACTCCTATTCAACATAGTGTTGGAAGTTCTGGCTAGGGCAATTAGGCAAGAGAAAGAAATCAAGGGTATTCAGTTAGGAAAAGAAGAAGTCAAACTGTCCCTGTTTGCAGATGACATGATTGTATATTTAGAAAACCCCATTGTCTCAGCCCAAAATCTCCTTAAGCTGATAAGCAACTTCAGCAAAGTCTCAGGATACAAAATTAATGTGCAAAAATCACAAGCATTCTTATACACCAGTAACAGACAAACAGAGAGCCAAATCAGGAATGAACTTCCATTCACAATTGCTTCAAAGAGAATAAAATACCTAGGAATCCAACTTACAAGGGATGTAAAGGACCTCTTCAAGGAGAACTACAAACCACTGCTCAGTGAAATAAAAGAGGACACAAACAAATGGAAGAACATACCATGCTCATGGATAGGAAGAATCAATATCGTGAAAATGGCCATACTGCCCAAGGTAATTTATAGATTCAATGCCATCCCCATCACGCTACCAATGAGTTTCTTCACAGAATTGGAAAAAACTGCTTTAAAGTTCATATGGAACCAAAAAAGAGCCCGCATCTCCAAGACAATCCTAAGTCAAAAGAACAAAGCTGGAGGCATCACGCTACCTGACTTCAAACTATACTACAAGGCTACAGTAACCAAAACAGCATGGTACTGGTACCAAAACAGAGATATAGACCAATGGAACAGAACAGAGTCCTCAGAAATAATACCACACATCTACAGCCATCTGATCTTTGACAAACCTGCGAGAAACAAGAAACGGGGAAAGGATTCCCTATTTAATAAATGGTGCTGGGAAAATTGGCTAGCCATAAGTAGAAAGCTGAAACTGGATCCTTTCCTTACTCCTTATACGAAAATTAATTCAAGATGGATTAGAGACTTAAATGTTAGACCTAATACCATAAAAACCCTAGAGGAAAACCTAGGTAGTACCATTCAGGACATAGGCATGGGCAAAGACTTCATGTCTAAAACACCAAAAGCAACGGCAGCAAAAGCCAAAATTGACAAATGGGATCTCATTAAATTAAAGAGCTTCTGCACAGCAAAAGAAACTACCATCAGAGTGAACAGGCATCCTACAGAATGGGAGAAAATTTTTGCAATCTACTCATCTGACAAAGGGCTAATATCCAGAACCTACAAAGAACTCAAACAAATTTACAAGAAAAAAACAAACAACCCCATCAAAAAGTGGGCAAAGGATATGAACAGACATTTCTCAAAAGAAGACATTCATACAGCCAACAGACACATGAAAAAATGCTCATCATCACTGGCCATCAGAGAAATGCAAATCAAAAGCACAATGAGATACCATCTCACACCAGTTAGAATGGCGATCATTAAAAAGTCAGGAAACAACAGGTGCTGGAGAGGATGTGGAGAAATAGGAACACTTTTACACTGTTGGTGGGATTGTAAACTAGTTCAACCATTATGGAAAACAGTATGGCGATTCCTCAAGGATCTAGAACTAGATGTACCATATGACCCAGCCATCCCATTACTGGGTATATACCCAAAGGATTATAAATTATGCTGCTATAAAGACACATGCACACGTATGTTTATTGCAGCACTATTCACAATAGCAAAGACTTGGAATCAACCCAAATGTCCATCAGTGACAGATTGGATTAAGAAAATGTGGCACATATACACCATGGAATACTATGCAGCCATCAAAAAGGATGAGTTTGCGTCCTTTGTAGGGACATGGATGCAGCTGGAAACCATCATTCTTAGCAAACTATCACAAGAACAGAAAACCAAACACCGCATGTTCTCACTCATAGGTAGGAACTGAACAATATGATCACTTGGACTCAGGAAGGGGAACATCACACACAGGGGCCTATCATGGGGAGGGGGGAGGGGGGAGGGATTGCATTGGGAGTTATACCTGATGTAAATGATGAGTTGATGGGTGCAGCACACCAACATGGCACAAGTATACATATGTAACAAACCTGCACGTTATGCACATGTACCCTACAACTTAAAGTATAATAATAATAAATAAATTAAAAAAATTGTTATTAATATTGATAAAAAAAAAAGAATTCTCCACAAATCTTGCCAACTCATGCTATTACCATTTATTTTCTTCTTGCTGATAGGACATTTTCCCGAGTACAGGCAAAGATAATCAGATTGTCACACATTTACTTGTATGTTTAATCAGCATTTTGATTTTCCATTCTGTGGAGTGCCTCCCTATACTCTTGGACCATTTTTTTCTACTAAGTATAAAAACTGTCATTATACTTTGTTTATATTGATACTTGTAGCTAAATATATTTTTGATTTTATATAGAACTTTGTTAGAAACGTTGCAAATATTTTCTTTTAGTCTGTCATTTGCATTTTAACTTTGTTATAGTGTATCTTGAAATAAAGAACATTTGAAGAAAATTTTAACTTTGATGCAATAAAACTCAACACTTTTCTTGATGAATTATCTTGCCTTAAACAGATTTCCCCACTACAAATTTATATATATATATATATATGTGTGTGTGTGTGTGTGTGTGTGTGTGTATACTCTTTAATATTTTCTGCCATTATTTTAAGCTTGTTTTAAATATGTGCTTTTGAGCCATCTGGAAATTTTTGCCTGTATGTTTTGAGATTAGAATTTTATTTCCACAGCACTGTTTATGGGCAAGTCTATCCTTGGTGTGCCCCTTTTTAAATTGCCACATCTGCATAAAGCCAAATACTCATATGTCCATGAACCTCCTTCTGGATTTTGATCTATATGTCTTTTGCTCTGCCAAATCACACTGTTTAAATTACTATCTATATCAATATGTCTTGAGATTTGGTATGATAATTTCCCATCTTTATTTCTATTTTTTCCTTTCTAGAATTGCACATTAAAATTTTATATATGAATTTTATAATCAACATGTTGGCTTCCATGAATAATCACTTGGAAATTTTGATTGGGCTTGCACTAAATTTATACATTAATTTAGAGAGATTTAAAGCATTTACAATATAATAAACATGATATACCTCTCCAAACTTGCAGCTCTTTTACAAATCTTAGCAGTAAAGTCATACAGTTTTATTCAAAACAACCTTCTATATTTTTGTTTTGTTTGACTGCTAGTCTTTTTATATTTTTATTTCACCTATCTATTCTTTTATTCAGTTATTAAACAAGTATTTGCTGACTACCTAATATATGTCAGACATTATTTTAGATATTAAAGCTATAACCCTAGGAAACAAAAGAATTCTCAACTCACAGAACTTAGTCTATTGGGAAGACACAGGAAATAAAGAAACAATCAAGTCAATGCCTAACACGTCATATGGTTTTAAGTGTTATAAAGAAAAATACAGTTGGGTAGGGTACACAGGGAATTTGCTGGCTGAAGTTTTGGGTTATGGTTTTCTATAGGGTGTTGAAGGAAGTCTAATGATCTCACCTGAAGTGAGAAAGTAATCTATGCAGGTATCTGAGGGATAACATTTTTAGAAAGAGGAAATGACAAATGTAAAGCCCTTGAAAAAGGAAAATGCTTGACTCATTGGAAGAATTACAATATTCTAGTTTGCCAGAAGGAATGGGAGAGACATAAAAGATATAGTTAAACTAGAAGTCATCGTCCAAATTACATAAGAACTTAGAAATTTTAAAGATATTTGGTTTTGTTTTGAATGAGGTGAGATGGTAAAGGCCATTTAGGATAATTTCTTTGTTTAAATAACAGCTTGCTGTTTTGTTAGAATAAAATAAAGGAGAGAAAGAGTAAGGGATAGAAACTAATAAAGAGGCTATGGAATAATATTGGTGATTAATTATACTGTACTCAGTATATTAATCCAGTATAGTATACTGGATCCAAATGATAACAATGAAAATAATAAGTGCTTTGAAATATGGTGGAATATGAAAGGAGGAAATCAAGAATAGCTTCAAGTTTGTTGTCCCAAACAACTCGACCATTGATATTGCCTGTACTCTAAAGGGGAAGAACACAGAGGGAATAGGTCAGTTGAGGGAAAACGTACATTGGGATATATGAATAGGAATCTCTATTCTTTCAAAGTTGGTTTTTGAAACTATTATCTTTTGAACTTACATCTGATTATATTTCAAAAGCTCTGATTAGTTAAACTTGGCAACAGAATCTTAGCTCTTCCTTGTTCATTGTTCTTATTGCCTGCAAATATTAGAAAATAAAATTAAGCACTTACACAAGACTTCGCAATAAATGGCTGTTCTAGACTCTTTCGGTAAATGAGCTGTTGCAATCCTCATAGCAACCTTACAAGGCAGGTATTATGAGAATTATTGCTGTTTTACAAATGAAAAATCAAATGCAGAAGGATGTTAAGTAATTGACTCAAGGTCACCTGGTAGTAAATGATGGAAAGGTTTGAAACCAGACAATCTGGCGCCATACCAAAGTGATTAATTTTAATTACTAAACTGTACTGCTAAGCTATTGGTCATAAGTTTTCCTTTTAAATCTTTCTGTCTCTATTCCGTTTTCTTTTCTCATTGCATCTGCTAGAAACACAAGCACAACTCAATAATAGGGAAAAGAGAAGGCATTATTTATGTGTGATATTTACTTTGTTGAGTTAAGGAAGTTCACTTTTATTTTGAATTCACAATTACGACTTTAAGATAATGAATTGGTAATGGATTTTTATTGATTTTTCCATCTATAGAGATAATCACATGCATTTCCTCCCTTAACCTATTAATCTTTTAATAGTAAATTGCACTAATACTGGTTGTCATGCGGAAACACTTGCTACCTGGGATTTAACTGACTTGATTATAAAATATTATTAACATCCTATTGAGTATACTATTTTATTTAGGAGATCTTTCTTGTTTGAAAATTATATAACTGCTTTCAGCTTCATTCTTATCTGTTGATTTTTCTTAGAATACTAATTTCTTCAAGGTGTGCCATAATTCATCCAAAAATCTGTGACATTTAGGGTATTGGCTATTTAACAAATATTTCAATGGTTTAGTTATAGTTACCTAGTAAAATTCCCAATTTGTCTTGGACTAATTTTTTATATTCGTAATTTCACTGAAAAGTTTATCTTTATGTTTTCAAATTTATTTTATAAAGTTATTTAGAATTTTCTTTGTTACATAAAAAGTTATATACTATATTAATAATTATACAGATTTTTAAAATTCTGAATGAAGAGGACTGATCACAAACCACACATATTTTTATTTTTCATACATATATTTGGTAATATTTTATTTTATTAATTTTTATTTTATTTCACATAACTTTTAAAAATGAAGTTATTTTATCTCATTTCTGGCCCAGTTCATTATCACTGTTAAACTTTCTGTGTAGAGCACTGATGCCAGTGTCAGCTCTTGACCTAAGTCAGTGTTGCTTCTACTCTAGCATACAGGAAGAATGTTCCTTTCCTGATCTTATAGGACCATGTTAACCAACCAAATGACCACTGTGCTTCCATGATGGCATGTTCCCTTTATGCATGAATCTGAATTCCTACTTCTTGAGGATTCTATATTCTCATATATTTTTAGCACCACTTTGTATTCACGAGTTTGTTTTTATAGTCTGTGCATCATTTCTGGAGTTAGATTACATTATGTGCTTTCTATGCATCTTGTTCTGTAAGACAATAAATAGCATTCATTTATCCATAAAATTCCATGCCATTTTTTCCTTAGTATCTCAATATAACTTTATTTTTAATTCTTATCATACTCAGAATGTGAAAACTTGGTTAAATCATTTTAAACTTCCAGGGCTTATTCTAGTGACGTGTTCCTTTTTCTAACCTATAATACTGATCACAATAATCACATTTTACAATGCTTCATGCTTTTAAGGTTAAATGCCTGATTTTAAGGCACATGACGAATACAGAATACATTTAAACTTTAGGAAATGTCTACTCATTCTTCTAGCTCTTGTACCTACTACTACCATGGTCGATTAGTCTTAGGATGGTACCTGACTCCAGTCGGAATAATCACAGTCTTCTTTTCTTGTTCACAGTTGATTGATCTAGGGATGGGCACTTATCCTAAGATGGGCCAAAGAGGATTTTAAACCTCAAAAATAATGTTGAAACCCCCTACTCTCCATTCTCTCTCTCAATAAAGAAGACATACATATTCATATTTTTTCTAAACATAGATTGAGGGGTAAAGAACAACAACGTAAAACAGAGAAAAGAATTAATTAGTTGCTCAGAGAAGCAGAAAGTGAGACAAAGAAGAGAAGCTCTCAACTGCTCAAGGATATGGTTTAGTTGTATCCCTGCTTTACCTAAACTCAAGTTTGCAAGCTACCTAATGATTCTGGTTTAAACAGGATTTTTGTCACTTGCAAACCAAATAAATCTAAATAATTTCATAATGTTTTGGTATTCTGTTCCAGTTATTTTAAATTAGAGTTTTTCATCCTGTTTATTTAGTCTGTTTTTTTTTTCTCTTCACTGAGTTATGCTTGTTAGAAATTAAATGATTTCACAGGTTAATGTTGAACTAAGATGGATGGCCTTATGAAATACATTATTCAGTTCCAATAGTGTCTTCCGACCTTCAAAATCCTGTGGTGTAGTGCAAATGCTTTGGCAATTCCAAATGCTTTAATTTACACTGTCCAGCATGTATCAATTTTGGTGTCCAATACTGAATTTTACAAAATTATGTTCTACACCAGATTTCTATAATTTTAGTTTGCCTTACCATCCATTTTGAATACAGGTTTAACTTTCTAATACTAAAAGCAGGACTTAGTCACTCTTCACACAGTTGCCAGTTCTCTGCCTCCTCCCAGTCTCTCAATGTGCTTAATTCATATATCTGTCTGACATACAACTATTTCCTTGTAACCATCTCCTCCAGGACATACAGATACAAACTATTTGACTTACTCCGCTGACCCTGCATGCCACATGATCTGTGAAGGTAAGCCACAGTGATCACGATCAGTCACAGCATGATCCAACATGACTTAACATCTGCCTGCTCCAAACCCACGAGTTAGAACTATCTGCAGGAAACCTGCTTTGGTAATGCCCCAGACCCCAGTAAAGGCCAAAGCCCATAGGTCCATAACTCTTTGGCTCCCCACCTGCTGACTGAGTTCATTGCTTCTGCCATCTTCCTGTTGGCCTTTGCTGGCACCCCTCTTCTCTTGTAGATCTGTGAATAATGGGCTGCTTCTGTTATTTTAGGCATTTTTGTTGTACTGTTGCTTCTGTGTCTCACTGGACTGACACACTTGAATCTAACTTTATCCCCGGTCAAGACTCTCCTACAGAGTGGTTATCCTGGCAGGAATAAACTGGACACAGGTCATACAGGAGCCACAAAAGTCTCTGCCAGTATAAACAAGTTTCCTGTGAGAGGGACACCTGGTCATGGGTCAACACTTAAGCATTAGGCAGTTGCCAGGGTAAAGAAGTGTCCCACAAAAGGCACATCGACAAAACCCAGAGTCCAGCCTGCGTAGGGCTCGAGTTTACAGCCACTCTCCTGTGACCGATCTCAAGACCAAATTAGGAGGACAATGGGACAGAAATGGAGACATTTTAAGTTAAATGAGGGATCAGGGATGAAGTCAGACTGCTCGTCGTGCCTCAAATAAAAATGATTCAACAATGTTGACAATTAGGTGAGTGGACCCATTTGAATGACTAAGTTTGGTCACATACACAGAATAACAACAGTCTGTAATCACCATATACCCCCCACCAGTAGCTACAGAGTATCTTTTGACATTAATTACAAGTCACATCATAATATTAGAATCTCCAAAATGTGAATTTAAACAAGAAATTTTATGTTTAGACTTGTGAACATGTGTTGGCCTTTTAGAGAGGCCAGGAAACATTACTTTTAGACTCAAGTCCAATTAATGGATTTAAGATAACTGTGATAAGACTAATTTGAAAAATTAGTAAATTCTATCATTAAAAAGTACTGGTGACAATAACATACTTTGTTTTCCCACCCTAATAAGAAAACTAAAAGGGAAAATACACTTTTTAATAGTTTTGCCCCTGTCAAAATTTAGTTATACTTCAGATTATTCAAAATTAAAATCATCAGTCTCTTTTTACTTGTCAGTTCATTTTCCTCTTAGGAATTCAGCTAGTTAAGCACATCAAACCAGTAGTCTTTGTTCTTCAATCAGAATTAATCATCACACATGCTGCAGAGGCGGGTAAATGGCCAATTGTAAAGCTATATATAGCCCTCACTTTCTTTTTCTCTGCTTCGTTTTGTTCTCTCTCTCATAACTTTTGATAAGTTCCCCCAGTTTTAGAATTTCTCTGTTTCTCTGCAGTTTTTTCTATAATATTATTTGATCTACCTTTGTACTTACTTTGTGTTTCTAGGAGTACCTCTTTAGGCAGCTAGCATTATGTTTAGGTAATAAGAGAGATGGATAATGCCATAATTGGTTTTACAACACCTTGGGGAATTAACAGATTTAATTTATCAAGTAAATTTTAGAAAATCATATTCTTGATCAGAATTTACACAGTATTTATTAGGTAAGGTTCGTATGTGTGATTATTTTCTAAAAGAACACTTACATTACTTGATCATAATTTACATAGTACTTATTAGGTAAGGCTCGTGTGTGATTGTTTTCTAAAAAAACACTTAAATTTAAATAGCAATATTTAAAATGAAAACTGAATTTGTTGGAGATTTCTGTAAAATTATTATAACATTAGTTACACCTGAATTCTCAATAAGTATATTTATGAAATTCAAAACTTCACATAATAAAACCAAATTTATAAAATAGTATCAGCTGAAAAATTTTGTAACTTATCTGAGCTGTTTTACAATAGTCAAAAGATTCATCTGAAAACTAAATTGATAATATCAGTCGGTCTTTGTCTATGAATTGATAGGGCATTATCTGTTTTTTAATATGAATAAATTGTACAGAATAGATTTAAATAAAATTACGTTTTTTGCCTGAAATTTTATAAATATAAATTTAATAAATATGTAACTTTTATTTTCTAGAGAGTTTTTCTTTTTCCTGATTTAAGTAAAATTCATGTGTTATAAATCAATTGAGAGGACAGACAAATGTTTAATTTAAATTATATTGGACATAGAACATTTATAAGGTAATCGAGATGTGGGTTTTTGATGCTAGAAATCTCCCTCATTTACCTAGAACACAGTTTACACAAGACTGACATATATGATATAATTTGGGAAATATAATGATATTACTATATAGAACATACCTTAGAACCCTCAGTCTTCCAATTGGTTATTACTTATTATGGAGACATTTTCATAAGACGTTCCCCTTTAAATTCTGGCCTTCTTTCAAAAGAGATATTCTTAATCTTTTTCTCCTCCAGTGCCTCATTTCTTGATCACTTTATGCATGGCAGTTTAGCACTCCTCCCTATTCCTCTTCCCAAACTGAACCTCAGATAGGTCTTTCAATATCTAAATGCTCTTTATAGTTTTTAACTGTAAAAGTCTATCTGTAGTAGATCTTTACAATCAGTAGGAAATTTCTTTGCCATTTACAGACATTATTAATTTTTTACTGTGATGAGTTTTGGAGGAATTTCTGTATCTACCATCCAGATCAATCATAAGAGTTCAGGTTGGGGATGGAGACTGTTGTTAAAATAATCATTTGAAAATTCATTCAAGAAAATTTAACATGTGAGCAATACATCAGGCATTTTGTTGGGCATTCAATAGTAAATGAAAACTATATGGCCCCTGCCCAAATGTAGCTTACAAGCAGGTATTAAAGAAAACAACGTGCTAATTTCTAATGAGAAAGAGTCACTGCCCCTGAGTCCCCTTGCGAGTAATTTTTAAATGTACATTTTGAATAAATAATTTAATAAGCTTGTTGATCTGCTATAAAATTTAGACTTAGAAGCAGGACAGTTTTTTAAAGATCATCAATAAATGTTGGCTTTCTAACAAGGAAGACTAAGAACTTACATTATGATTTGAGAAACTAGAAAAAGAGAATGTGAGGGAGCAGATTTAATGTTTATATGCCAGTGCTCTCTGTATATACAAATGTCCAGTTAGAAAATGGAAAGCTAAATATTCATCTAGATGTAAAGTGCAGTGTTAGGAAGGGTTAAAAGGCAACTGCACATAGTTCTTATAAACAGGGATTTTAGCTCAAGGCGCAAGGTCCCTCTTCAGCAACAAACATTCCTGGCCTAGATGTTCATTCCTTAAGACCTGCACCCAATGGGAATTTTGTTTGTTTGTTTGTTTTGTGAGGGATTCTTTCTCTGTCACCCAGACTGGAGTGCAGTGCCACCATCTCAGATCACTGCAACCTCCACCTCATGGGCTCATGTGATTCTTGAGCTTTAGTCTCCTGAGTAGCTGGGGTTACAATGCTCACCACCGCGCCCAGCTAATTCTGGTATTTTTAGAAGAGGCGGGGTTTCACCATGTTGGCCAAGCTGGTCTAGAACTCCTGATTTCAAGCGATCAGCCTGCCCCAATCTCCCAAAGTGCTGGGATTACAGGCGTGAGCTACCACGCCCAGCCATGGAAAATAATATTTGATGTCTCTTGTATACAGATATTTTCAGCTACAGGTCCTTGGCATTCCCTTTGCACTTGTGGTGCAACCTAATTGTTGCAGACTCTCCTGTTTCACTTTCGCAAACCATTCAAATAAAAAATATTTTAAAAAGCATTAAATAAAATGTTATGGTATCAAAAATAAATAAATAAATAAAAATAAGAAAGTAAGAAAAGGAAGGCAGTGGCTCATGCCTGTAATCCCAGCACTTCGGGAGGCCACAGCGGGCAGATCATCTGAGGTCAGGAGTTTGAGAGGAGCCTGGCCAAAATGGTGAAACCACGTCTGTACTAAAAATATAAAAATTAGCCAGGCATGATGGCACATGTCTGTGATGCCAGCTATGTGGGAGACTGAGGCAGGAGAATCCTTTGAACTTGGGAGGTGGAGGTTCAGTGAGCTGAGATCATGCCACTGCACCCCAGCCTGGGCGACAGAGCAAGAGTCTGTCTCAAAAAATAAATAAAAAAATACAATACAATACAACACAATACAATACAATACAATACAATACAATACAATACAATACAATACAATACAATACATACAATAAAAAGAAGGAAAAGAAAGAAAAAATAGCCTAACTTAGGCAAAGGCCTTAGAATCTTTTAGAAAAATAATTAAAAAAAAAAAAAGTAGGAAATGTGACTCTGAAAGTAGTAAAAAATAAATAAACATAAAAACAAATAGTGTAATAGGAAGATATAGGCAAAGTGGTAGCAAAAGCAGATGAGAACAATTGAACAGACATAGAGAGGCATTAACAGTGCTAGAGAAGATACTTATATTTGAGGTTTTATATTTGCATGCCATTTTTCAAAATGAAAAACCTTGAATCTTTTAAAAACTGTTTTAGAAATCAAGTGTTCATTCCTGGAGATTCTCTTTGATCTAGAATAAGGTATTACACTTAGAATTTTATTTTTCATTTTATTTAAGTATTTTTGCCTCAAACTCTCACCCAGGAGTTATTTAATTTTGTAGTTGAATCTTCTATTATTTAACTTTTTAAAAGTATGCTTTTACACATTTTTAAAGACCTCCGAAATGACTGTTTTATGCCCTTAGTATTATTTTCCTTAATATTGGGAGAAGCAAAAAATAATTGAAGACAAATGTTTTAGCACAGCATATGAGGGTGAGAATTAAGAATCATTACATTTTCTAAGCAGAGTGAAATAAAAATATTAACAATTTATTATTTTATGGATGCATATAAACACTAAAATCAAATGAGGGAAGAAATTTTAAAATATTTTGAACATTTTAGTATTTAATCAGATAGCATATTTTAATTGACTTTATTTATTAGAAAGTTTTTAGTTTTACAAAACAGTTTCAGAGTATGAAGAGTTTCCAGCTACCCCCTTTACCACCAACCACACAAAGTTTTCTTTATTATTGACATCGTGCATTTGTACAGAACATTTGTATTAAATGATTAATCGATATTAATATATTAACTATTGAACATAGTTAATATTTGGGTTCGCTCTTTGTCTTGTATAACTCCAGGGGCTTTGCAAAAGCATTGTTATGAATCCAACATTACAGTATCACACAGAATATTTTTACCACCCTAAAGTCCTCTATGCTTCCCCTATTTATCCCTTCCCCCAACTCCAAAGCCCTGAACATCACTTATCTTTCTACTCTCTCTACAGTTTTTATTTCCAAGTTGTCATATAATTGGAATTATGCAATATGTAGTATTTTCAGACTGGCTTCTTTCAGTTAGCAATATGCATTTAAGATTCCTCTAAGTCTTTTAATAGCTTATTAGATCATTTCTTTATATCAATGATTATTTTTCTATTGAAGGATATACCATAGCTTTT
Source organism: Macaca thibetana thibetana (assembly GCF_024542745.1). Classification (NCBI taxonomy): domain Eukaryota; kingdom Metazoa; phylum Chordata; class Mammalia; order Primates; family Cercopithecidae; genus Macaca; species Macaca thibetana. Next base: position 55,036,529 of record NC_065582.1, on the reverse strand, counting down.
TTTTTTTTTTTTTTTTTTTTTCTTTCTATTTACCTATTAAAGAACACTTTGGCTACTTTTTATTTTTGGCAATTATGAGTAAAACTACATTTGGTTTTTTGTATAAACACAAATTTTAATCAAATTTAATAAATACCTGGTTTCTCTTGCTGGATCATATGGTAAGACTATGGTTAGCTTTGTAAAAAACCATAAAACTGTCTTCCAAAATGGCTGTTTTATTTTCCACTCCCACCAGCAATGAATGAGAGTTTCCCTTCATTGCTTCACATACTTGTTAGCATTTGGTACTGTCAATGTTTTGGGTTTTAGCCATTCTAACATATATGTGGTAGTAACTAATTGTTTCAGTTTGCAATTCCTGAATGAAAAATTATATTGAATATCTTTTTTATATATTTATTTATATATTTTCTTTGGTGAAGTATCTGTTCTGATTGTTTACTCATTATAAAATTCAATTGTTTATTGTCTTATTGTTGAGTTTTAAGAGTTATTTGTATATTTTGGATAGTAGTTCTTTATCGGATATGTTTCACAAAGATGTCCCTATCTGTTGCTTGTCTCTTCATTATCTTAACAGCATCTTCACAAAGTAGAAGTTTTTAATTGTAGTAAAGTCTAACATTTCATTCTTTCTTTCAGGTATTGTGTTTTTGGTGTTATATCCAAAAAGTCATTGGTATATCCAAAGTGATCCATATGTACTCCTAAATTATCTTCTAGACGTGTTAGAGTTTTGTATTTTACATTTAGATCTATGATTTACCTTGTTCTTTTATATATATATATATATATATATATATATAAAATGTAAGTTCTGTGCCTAGATTCTTTTTTTTTTTTTTTTTTTTTTTTTTTTTTTGCACATGGATTTCTAGTTGTTCCAGCAACATTTGTTGAAAGAACTGTCCTTTATCCATTGAATTGATTTTGCTTCCTTGTCAACAACTAGTTGATAATATTTTTGTGGAACTATTTCTGGCCTCTCTATTTTATTCCATTCATCTATTTGTCTATACTTTCACAAATACTTTATTTTTTTGCTAGTAAGTCTTTATAGTAAGTCCTGAAGTCAGGTAGTAGTGCCAGTCCTCTGACATTTATGTATTTGGCATTGTGTTGCCAATCTGTTTATTTTGCTATTTCATATAAACTTTAAAACTTACAAAGTAACTTTTTGGTGTTTTTATTGTGTCTGCATTAAATCTGTAAATCAAGTAGGAAAAACTGACAATATAAAAATATTGACTCTTCCTATCCATGAACATGGAATATCTATTTAGATCACTGATTTTGTATGTATTTCTTTGTACATATTTTGCTATGTTTATAACTAAGTGTTTTCTTTAGTTTGGTGCACATGTAAGTGTTGGTGTGTTTTCAACTACCAAATACCTTTTATCCCACAATCTTGCTGTAATTTTTTATTAGCTCTAGACACTTTTCAATTTTGCATATTATTTGGGATTTTCTAGTTATACAAATCTAGAAAATCTGTCATCTGTCAGCAAATATATCTGTCAGGTATTAACAAAGACTGTTTTAATTCTTCCTCCCTTATCTGTATTCCTTTTATTTCCTTTTCTTATTCTTTTCCATTAGCTAGGATTTGTAGGATGATGCTAAATAGTAGTGGTGAGAGGGGACATTTTTGCCTTGCTATTGATCTTCTTGGAATAGCATCAAGTTTCTTATCAATAAGTATGACTTTATCTCTAGTTTCTTGTTTTTCTCTTTTTCTGCCTTCTTTTGTATAAATTGAGCATTTTTTGTATGATTCCATTTTATCATTTCAATTGACTTATTATCTATACTTCTTTTTGAGTAGAAGTCATTTTTTAGGTATAGAAAATATTTTAGTAGTACAATAAAAATTAATTATAATTTATTAAAAGATTAAATATTATACAAAGCTTATTATATAAAAAGTGACATTCTTTCCACCTTCAAAGAATAAACTTTAATTACCCTGACTCATCACTTATAAAAACATCCAAGTACAAGCAATATGATACCTGCATGCTTTTCAGATATGATACCTGCATGCTTTTCAGATATACTTCTCAGATATATGAAGAAAATTAGAAACATTTTTAACACATGAAAAGTAGTTAAACTATCACTATGCAACAGTATGAATTATTTCTCTTTTCAGATTTTTTGGAGAACCCTGGAAATTATTTGAGGTAACCTATATTTCCATATTTTTGTTGAAACCAAACATATTATTTAGAGTGCAGCTTAACTTGTCTTGATAATCTCAAAATATACATGGCTCAAATAAGAAAAAAATATATATCTTTTTAAATTATTAATATATAATAGTTTAGAAAAAGTGAAGCTGTAGCTTCATGAGCTCATTAAGTGTTTCCAATTTTGAATCCTGTCACTCCAAGAGTGGTGCCCTTATCTACATAGTCAAAGCTGTTGTCAATATCACAAAAATATTTCAGGCTCCAAGAAAGAAGAAAGACAGTGAGGGCCAAGGGAAAATTATCCCAGAGTTTCTTGCTTTGCTTCTACTCACATTCCACCAGTAAGAATTTAGCCACGTGGCCACATGTAGTTGCAAGTCAGGCTGGGAAATATGCTATTTGGCTGAAAAGTCGTGTTACATAACTAAGACTTACAAGCAAACGGTGAGGTGTTTCTATGGCAAAATGAATAAAATAGGATAGTAGAACAAATAGAATAATAACATTGAATGCTGCATTTTATAAAACAAGTACATTTTATGTGTGTGTGTATATGTGTGTGTGCGTGCGTGTGTGTGAGAGTGTGTGTGTGTGTGTGTGTGTGTATATATATATATATATATATATATATTTTTTTTTTTTTTTTGGTGAGACAGAGTCTCACTCTGTCGCCCAGACTGGAGTGCAGGGTCCCGATTTCGGCTCACTGAAACCTCCGTCTCTGGGGTTCAAACAATTCTCCTGCTTCAGTCTCCCAAGTAGCTGGGACTACAGGTGCATGCTGCCACGCCCTGCTACTTTTTTGTATTTTTAGTAGAGACAGGGTTTCACCATGTTGGCCAGGCTGGTAGCGAACTCCTGAGCTCAGGCAATCCACCCACCTCAGCCTCCCAAAATGCTGGGATTACAGGCGTGAGCCTACGCGCCTGGCCTGTTTAATATATGTATGTATACACAATAGAATTGTATCAGTTGATGTCATTGTAAGATTAATTTTTCTATTATTTACTTAGTAGTAAAGATTAATCTTTGAAATGTTAACTTACATTTTGTATTTTAAATTCTCTATACAGTGGAAATCAGGTAATATATTACAGCTTTATAGCAGGGTATCCAGAAACAGTAGTAGGAATACAGACAGTCCCAACTTACAATGGTTTACCTGACAATTTTTCAGTCTTATGGTGGTGCAAAAGCAACATGAGTTTGGTAGAAATTCTACTTCAAATTTTGAATTTTGATATTTTTCCAGGCTAGCAATATGTGACATGATTCTCTCTCAGGATGATGGGCAGTAGCAGCAGGCCACAGCTCCCAGTTAGCACGTGATCACAAAGGTAAACAACCATATGATATCCAACACTTTATTATAAAATAGGCTTTGTGTTAGAAAATTTGTCCAATTTTAAGCTAACATGAGTGTCCTGGGCACATATAGGATAGGCTAGGCATAGCTATGATGCTGCATAGGTTAAGTGTATTAAACATATTCTCCACTTAGAATATTTTCAACTCAAGGTGGTTTTATCTGGGTGTAACTGCATTGTAAGTTGAGGAACATCTGTAGTAGTATTACTGATACTACCCAAATATGAACATCTGTAAAACCTGAAGGTAATACCCATCAAGATTGACTAAGGCATCAGTTATGTACTATCTGTAAAGTATCTAAGGATTTATGGCACATTCAAGATTAAATATGAAATCTCAAAAATGAGCCAAATTATATAGAACAATTATACTATTATTTGTTTTGCTGTAGAATTTTCTTGTTTTTTTTAATTTATGTTTATAACATTAGCAAAGATTAAAGCTAAAAGCTTTTGAAAATATGTGTGTGTATTTCTGCATGTGTATACATTCACCCACATGGAGACAAAAGAATCTAAACTAGTTTATTTTAACAAAGGTAAATGTGCACAGATCACTGAAAAGATTTAATGAGATTAAATCCAATTAATTATAACTGTATCTGTGGCATTAAATCCCCCAAAATTTTCTCCTGGCATTGCAGAGACCTTGGCATATGTGGGTTTAGGTCACATTACTCAAAATCAAGAAGCTGACAGGTTAGATTTTCTTCCTGAGATTTTGCTCGTTAGCCATACCAGAATACTTAGTACATCAGGCCACTGTGCTTGAATTCCCAAACAACACATGACTTTGGAATATGATCCCTTGATAACTCATTGAAAGTGTCTAAATACATGTACCTGGCATAATAGGCCAAGGATGACAATTTAAGCAGAAGAAATTGTTTCTCCTCTCTGTCACATATTTTTGACACATTTACAAATTGCTAACAGCAGCTTCAGATTCCATTTTTTACTTTCTTTGTTGCACTACTATCAACCAGGTTCTATTCACTTATTAAATATTTTTTAGACATTATAATATCCTTTCGAAAGGCTTCAAATTGAATGAAAATATTTACAGAAATAAAAAATCTTTACATTAATTAGAAGATAAAGCAACATTTTCTTAAGCAACTGATATTTTTTACACATATTTATTATTTTAATATTGATTTATGATTTTTATCTCTTTATCATTATAGAGTTTTAAGTTAATGCACTGCTTTTTTTCAGAATATGTTTAATGCTCCTTAACCACTCTAAAAAAAGATGGGCTATTTAAGAATTTACATCAGTTCTAAACTCCATCTATTACAAAGAGATGGAAATAAAATATTCTGCACACCCTTAGAAAACATACAAGGTAATTTAGAGTGCAATCAAAAAAATGCATAAGGCATTGTGAATATTGTATATGAGTCTCCCAAACTGTTTAAAATCTGTGCCCCATATACTATCAAACAATATATTCTCCTTTTTTTTTTTTTTTTTTTTTTTTTTTTTTTAGTGGTCTTCAGTGCTCAATGTTTACTGAGGGCGGGGACAGAAACAAGCAAGCATGACAGCTATCAGGAGTAGGGGCAAGTTTCTCCCATTTTGCTCCCACAATTAATAAGTGTTCTTTTCAGAAAAGTTAGACAATACTCACAAGTAGAAATGAACACTGTTGATATTCTTATGGATATGCTTTAAATTTCTTTTATGAAAATTTATAAATGTACCTTTTTTTACAAAATTTGGACCATATTATAACTTATTTGATGATATCTCATAAATGTACTTCCATGTCAAAATAGACATAGGTCATTTTAATGAATAGTATTCTATCATATAAATAAAATAATTTAGTAAGCCATCTGTTTTTGCTGAACATTCTGGTTATTATTTGTTTTCAAATAAACAGCGATAAACATTCCTTTACATATACTTTACATAGCTGTTCAGTTATTTTCTTATAATATATTCCACATAGTAAAATGCTGACTCAAAAGGTGTGTGTGTGTGTGTGTGTGTGTGTGTGTACATATATTTTTTCAAAAAAGGTCATTAGATACATAGGACCAATCTAGGAGAGGACTTGTTTCCCCATGTTTTCCTGGACTGATTCCTCTCTTTAAATTGTTGGTAATTTGATTGATGAGAAAATTGAAGTACATTTTTTTTTTATTATACTTTAAGTTCTGGGGTATATGTGCAGACTATGCATGTTTGTTACATAGGTATACATGTGCCATGGTGGTTTGCACCACCCATCAATCCGTCATCTACATTAGGTATTTATCCTAATGCTGTCTCACCCCTAGCCTCCCAGCTGCCAACAGGCCCCAGTGTGTGATGTTCTCCTCCCTATGTCCACATATTCTCATTGTTCAACTCCCACTCATGAGTGAGAATATGTGGTTTTTGGTTTTCTGTTCTTGTGTTAGTTTGTTGAAAATTATGGTTTCCAGCTTCATCCATGTCCCTGCAAAGGACATGAACTTGTCCTTTTTAAGGCTGGATAGTACTCCATAGTGTATGTATATGTGCCACATTTTCTTTATCCAATCTATCATTGATGGGCATCTGGGTTGGTTCCAAGTCTTTGCTGTTGTGAATGGTGCCACAATAAACATATATGTGCATATGCCTTTATAGTAGAATAATTTATAATCCTTTGGGTATATAACCAGTAATGGGATTGCTGGGTCAAATGGTATTTCTAGTTCTAAATCCTTGAGGAATCACCACATTGTTGTCCACAATGGTTGAAGTAATTTGTATTGTCACCAACTGTGTGAAAGCATTCCTATTTCTGCACATCCTTTCCAGCATCGGTTGTTTCCTGGCTTTTCAGTGATCGCTATTCTAACTGGCATGAGATGGTATCTCATTGTGGCTTTGATTTGCATTTCTCTAATGACCAGTGATGATGAGCACTTTTTTCGTAAGTTTGTTGACTGCCTAAATGTCTTCTTTTAAAAAGTGTCTGTTCATATCCTTTGCCAAGTTGTTTTTTTTTCTTGTAAATTTGTTTAAGTTTCTTTGAAGTAAAATACTCATCAGGAAATGCGAAAGAATGGAAATCATAACAAACAGTCTCTCAGACCACAGTGCACTCAAATTCGAATTCAGGATTAAGAAACTCACTCAATACTACACAACTACATGGAAACTGAACAACCTGCTCCTGAAAGGCTACTAGGTAAAAAACGCAATGAAGACAGAAATAAATATGTTCTTTGAAACCAGTGAGAAAAAACACACAATGTACCAGAATCTCTGGTACACATTTAAAGCAGTGCATAGAGGGAAATTTGTAGCACTAAATACCCACAAGAGAAAGCAGGAAAGATCTAAAATCAACACCCTAAAATCACAAAAGAACTAGAGAAGCAAGAGCAAGAGCAAACACATTCAAAAGCTAGCAGAAGACAAGAAATAACTAAGATCAGAGCAGAATTGAAGGCGATAGAGACACAAAAAACCTTCAAAAACTCAATGAATCCAGGAATTGATTTATTGAAAAGATCAGCAAATAGATAGGCAGCTAGCCAGACTAATAAAGAAGAAAAGAGAGAAAAATCAAATAGACACAATAAAAAATGATAAAGTGGATAGCACCACCCATCCCACAGCAATACAAGCTTCCATGAGAGAATACTATAAACAAGCCTATGGCCTGAATGGTATTGCCTAGGTATTCTTCTAGGGTTTTTATGGTCTTACGTTTAAGTCTTTAACTCAGAAATAACACCAGACATCTACAACCATCTGATCTTTGACAAACCTAACAAAAACAAGCAATGGGGAAAGAATTCCCTATTTAATAAATGGTGTTGGGAAAACTAGCTAGCCATATGCAGAAATCTAAAACTAGATCCCTTCTTTACACCTTATACTAAAATTAACTCAAGATGAATTACACAAACAAACAAAAACAACAATGATGACAAAACAAAATATTTCCAACTATAATATCTCTTCATACTTACAATGCTAATTACTTTAAAAAGTTTTTACATTTCTTGTTGCCTCACCTTACTACAAAAGTCTATGTATTCTACGATTTGTGCTGCCGCCCAAATTTTAATTATTTTTGCAAGAATTGAAAATGATTTCAGTATTACTAGTTAAGTGTGAACTCCTCAGTCATTTTTCTAATTGCTCTATTAGAAGCAACTTAGATATTCTTTCCCAGCCTTTCTTACCTTGACTGTTGTCACACCACTCTCCTGATTAATATTTTTTAATTCAATTGTGTCCTTGAAGACTCGGTATGGATGACCCACAGGGAACTTAAAAATGATATCATCTCACTCTCAATAAATCAGTTATTGTGTCTGCTTTCAAGCAACTATACTTCCAGTTGCCAAAAAACTATCTCTTTGTTGATCCCATCTTTTTCTCCAAAGGCTATGTCAAAGCATCCATCAAAACTACTCTTATGTTTTCTAAACATGATTTAAATACCTCCACTGATATCTATCACCCAGTTGCTGTCTTCATTTAAATCTTTTATAATCTCAGTTAGTCCTGTAAAAGTTCTCTTATAGGACTTCCTACCCTAATGATTTCCAACACCAATATAATTTTCTCACTGTACATCTAGTAGTCTTTCTAAAGTTCAAATGAAATCTTGTGATTTCCTGTTTAGTGGCTTTCCATTTTCTATTGTTCAGCTCCAATTTTGAAATATTGTATTGCATTTCTTGAATATGTAGGTATGCTTGATGTCTACAGATTTTCCAATGTTCTTCTCTACATTTCAAATACATCAATAACTCTCCTTCAGATAATCCTCCTCCTACCAATTCTCAGTTGCTGATCAGCACTACCCTAAGCTGTAATGATTCCAACTTATACTTTGACAAGCAAACTTGTTTTTCCCCCAAGACAATGTCCTGCATTTACTATAGTATCTTAATAACTTAAGAAGAGTAAAACTGTGCCAATATTTTAGTAGCTTTTTCTATTTTTGTTTCTGTGTGTCACTAAAAAAGTGTTTAACTGTTGTGCCTTAGCACCAATTTTCTCCAAACTTTTATGGTTATTACTGTAAGATTTTGCATTTTTTAAATAATTTTTCCAAATGCATAGGTTGCATTATAGGAGAACTGACTATGCTTTTACTTATATCACATTATGTAGGATAAATAATATGCTTAGCAAAGATCTATAGTTTTTTTAATGACATACGGTATTGTAGAGCTGGGATAGAAATGCAAGGAAACTTGCTCAAAAATATATTCTTACCAAAAGTCATTATTAAATTCATATATTGTCACCATTATGTCCTTAATATCTAACATGGAAATATATTTTGTTAATTGAATGAATAAACAAATGAGCAGAAGATGTTAACTAAGAAGTAAGAATATATTTAAACATATGTATTGTTATTTTTTCTATTGTGAGTTATTTGGTAATATATTTGATTTGTGAATTAAGAATTTGAACCATTATGTATCATTGAGAAAAAATAGACTATTGCATATAACATGATACTAACAGTTATTTTATATAAATGACATACATACGTATAGGTAAAAATAAAAACCGTTCATTAGGGCCGGGCGCGGTGGCTCAAGCCTGTAATCCCAGCACTTTGGGAGGCCGAGACGGGCAGATCACGAGGTTACGAGATCAAGACCATCCTGGCTAACACGGTGAAACCCCGTCTCTACTAAAAAATACAAAAAATTAGCCGGGGGAGGTGGCGGGCGCCTGTAGTCCCAGCTACTCGGGAGGCTGAGGCAGGAGAATGGCGTGAACCCGGGAGGCGGAGCTTACAGTGAGCTGAGATCCGGTCACTGCACTCCAGCCTGGACGACAGAGCAAGACTCTGCCTCAAAAAAAAAAAAAAAAAAAACCGTTCATTAATGTTTTTATTTTTCAAAATCATGTTTTGTTTTGAAGTATGTGTAACATTGTAAAGAAACAGCATGAACCCTCATTTATTCAGTTTTAGTCTGTTTTATTTAACCTCCAAGGACACACAACACTTTTTAAGACATTTGTTGAAGATAAGTTAGGTTATTTGCTTTAAGTATTTCACTTGTTCCAAAGGATTTTTGCCTCAGAAAATGACTATTATGTTCAAGGCAGTACATTACTCATAAAATAAATTATAAAGGAATTATATTTTCTATGATGATTATAATCATACTACTGTATACTTTAAATTTTAGATATTTTTATGATTATTTAATCCCAAAACACATTTTGTTGAATTTTCAGAAGAAAATATTAAATTCTCCAAATATTCAAGTGTTAATAATGAGGAACTTAATTAAATATTTTTCAGTTAAATGTAAAAGCTAAATGCATTGTAAAATGGTTTTTCGTTGGCATAACCTTATTTTCCAAGGAAAGAGTAATCATTATTTGTTAATCAAGAAATTTTCACATGCAAATTTTGTAGAGGAATTACTAATATATGCTTATCAGCACTTTTTAATTAATCTTTGGATAAAACTGCTAGATCGTCTCTATTTTAAAGTATACTAATAGAGAAGAATGATTTACGCAAAACAGAGAATAACTTTCTTATTTATTAAGAAGGATATTTTGTGTAGTCCCTGAATGGTGGATAGCTGTGCTAGTTAATTTTTACATGTCAACTTGACTGGATTAAAGGATAATTCAGTAACTGGAAAGCATTATATCTGAGGGTGTCTGTGAGGCGTGCTTCCAGAGGATGTTGGCATTTGAGTCAGTAGACTGAGTAGGGAAGATATGCCCTCCATATGGGTAGACACTAGGCAATTGACTGGGGGCCTGAATTGCACAAAAAAGCAGGGCAAGGGCACATTTTTGCTATCTTCTGGAGCTAGACTATTCATTGTTTCCTGCCTTTGGATGTCAGAACTCCACATTCTCTGGCTTTTGGACTGTAGGACTTGCACCAGTGGCCCCCTGGGCTGCTGGGCCCTTAGCCTTAGATTGAGAGTTATGCCATCTGATTTGAGGTTTGGGGACTTTGAAACAGGTATTGGCTTCCCTGGTTCTCTAGCGTGTAGATGGGCTATTGTGAGACTTCTCAGCCTCCATAATCATATGAGCCAATTCCAATAATAAATTCCATCTCATCTATTTATCTATCTGTCTATGGGATACATGTATTCCTCCTACTGGTTCTGACTCTCTGGAAATCCCTGGCTAACACAATAGGAATATAAATTAGCAGTTCCTCTGATTGGCCTTACCATAGCACAGAAATGATTTGCCAAATTAGATTCATTTATGCTTTATTGAAATATTATAATAACAGTACATTGCAGAAATCCAAACTGCAAGTGGGAATACATTTAATGAAGCAATATTATAGCACAATACGAGCATTTCATTTAACTTAAAAATTCATAAATTATGATTTTTTTCTCAATTAATAGTTCAAATATTGAACAACTCAACAATTTAAGTAGGATACCTAGACAATTTATTGTTTTATTTCTAGCAGCCTCACACACATAAATGATACAAAAAGAGTCAAGAATATTTCTACCATGATCATTCCTCTGTGTGTGTGTGCATGAGTGTGTGTGTGCATGTTTCTGTGTGTACAGGCTTTTACAGCTATTAGAGTTATTAAGTCCTAATAGCTGTAAGTTTTCTTAAGTAAGTTGAAGTATTCCCTTTATAAATGCTTCAAGGATGTTTGAACGAGTACTATGAAGTTACATTAGAAATATTTAGTGTAAAACCAGACAAAAATGTGAAAGATTCCTAAATTATGTGTATTTGTAAAGTCTGTAAAAGTTAAGATCTAACATTAAAAGAAAGATATACATAGAATTCAAAATAGTCCTATATTAAGTAGATTAATTGAATCTATTGAAATGATAAAATAACCTATGTGGAGGCTAGCAGATATTAATTATCAACTCTAGTCTCTCAGCATACTACATAAGCAAAAACATAAAAATTGTCCTGAATGTGTGTCTCTCTAGATCCACCGTCTTGACTAATAATAACTTCAGCTCACAGAGAAATCATCTCACAAAATTTTGGGATGGTGACTTCCATTTTCTTATTGGACATCTTTAAATTTGGGTGCTTAGAATTGAAGTTGAGGCTGGGTGTGGTGGCTCACACCTGTAATCCCAGCACTTTGGGATGCCAAGATGGGTGGATCTCCTGAGGTCAGGAGTTTGAAACCAGCCTGGCCAACATGGTGAAATCCCGTCTCTACTAAAATACACACACACACACAAAATTAGCCAGGAGTGGTGGTGCATGCCTATAATCCCAGCTGCTTGGGAGGCTGAGGCAGGAGAATTGCTTGAACCCCAGGAGGTGGAGGTTGCAGTGAGTCGAGATCACGCCATTGCATGCCAGCCTGGGGAACAACAGTGAAACTCCGTCTCAAAAAAAAAAAAAAAAAAAATGAAGATGATGATGATGAGAATAATTTGATTCAAGCACAAAGCATCATTGTTCTTGGGTTGGGTCTTAGAAACATTCTGTATTAATATTCAAATTATACATTTGCTAGAATGAAGAAGAAAATTGAATATACGATGTACAATATTAATTAAATTTAAATTTTTTAAGGAAACTTATTTGCCCAAGTGCAAATTCCTCAGTTATATAAAGATTTATGAGTTTTATAGGGAATAATAAGGTTACTTAAATTTAATGTAAAAATAAAAGACATTGTTTAAAATTTATTTCAGTAAATTAAATATTAATCTTTAAAACAAAAGAAGGTGAAAAGGTTTTGTGCCCCAAATCTAACTTCAAATACAACAAGCATAGGTTTACAGGTAGGTTCAAAATATGTAATTTAAATTGATTCGATAATTTCTCACATATTTAATTGTGTTCTTTTGATTTTTGTAACACTATTAATGACTTTTTTAAATAGAAAACTTTATGATTAATTTTTTGGAATTTTGTATATTAGCCAAAAATTAAATTTATTTGTTATTTGCTAGCAAATTTGATGACTGATTGAACAATAACCTTCTCCCATATTGTTATTATTGCAAATTATCTATTTCTAGGTGAACCCTTCCGGCCAAAATAACTCACCATTGCATATAGAGAGACCATGAGTTTTCTTATCATCTCTTTCAGAGTTTGCTATCAGAATAATGCTGATCCTTGGGAATTTTTTTATAATCGTGTTAGCTGTAAGTCAAATATCTGTACAACCATTTAGCAAAGTAACAAAGTTCTAGATGAATATACCCACCATTGAATAAAGTTTAGAGTTTATCATACCAAGAGCTATAAAAAGGGTAAAGAAATACTCTGTGCTGTATTTACAATGTAATTGGCACTGTGCTGTGAATTTAACATTTATTATTATAATCGATGTTAATAACAACCTTACGGAGCATGTAAGATGATTATCTTGGCTTCAGTTTAGTTTTCTTGCATTACAAATCTGGAAATATAGTGATCTGTAAAAATAATAATTTATAAGCTCCATGAAATTGCAATTTGAATAGAGATAGGTATGGAAGGCTAATTTCTGCTTTCATATAACATCAACTGGGACAGTTTGGCTGGGGACTGGAGAATATAATAGATACTTCATAGACATGGCTGTCTCCATTGGTGCTCACTGTTGGCTAAGTGCTCAGCCATGGCTGAAAGCAAGGGGCTTATTTCCCCCTTACATGGACAAAAGGATGTTTGTTTTCTTTTCTTTTCTTTTCTTTTCTTTTCTTTTCTTTTCTTTTCTTTTCTTTTCTTTTCTTTTCTTTTCTTTTCTGTTCTGTTCTGTTCTGTTCTGTTCTGTTCTGTTCTGTTCTTTTTTTGTCAGGGCTGTGTTGACTTCCACACAGCATGTTTTGGATTCCAAGAGGAAAGATTACCAAAAGAACCAGCTGGAGGCTTTTATGATCTAGCCCAGAGGGCACAAGTGGTCACGGCACCATTCTATGTATCTGTGGCAATCACAAAAACATACTCAGGATGCAGGAAACAGGATATTTAATCACTGATTCACAGGGGGAAGAGTAAGTAATAATGTAAGAAGAGCATGTAGGAAGGGAGATGAAAGTTGTAGTCATACTGGAAGAAAACACTTCTCATTAAATATTGTGAGAACACAGACTCAGAGAGGTAAAGTAATCTGCCAAGATCACAAAGCTTAGCAAGTAAGAGAAGTGAATATGCTTTGTACTAGATACAAGTGACTTTTTTATAAGGTTTAGTTTATTTTTCACAAAAATTTTGACAGTAATAATACTGTTTTCACATCATTTTAATGGACTTTAGTACAAATGATCCTCATTAAGGTACTACAGTCTAGGACTGATGTATTTAAGCATAAAACATTTTTAAAAATAAATACATATTTTTTATTATACTTTAATTTCTATGGTACATATGCACAATGTGCAGGTTGTTACATACGTATACATGTGCCATGTTGCTGTACTGCACCCATTAACTCATCATTTACATTAGGTATATCTCCTAACGCTATCTCCCCCCACCACCACCACCCCATGACAGGCCTCGGTGTGTGATGCTCCCCTTCCTGTGTCCAAGTGTTCTCATTGTTCAATTCCTACCTATGAGTGAGAACATGTGGCATTTGTTTTTTTGTCCTTTCGATAGTTTGCTGAGAATGATGGTTTCCAACTTCATCCATGTCCCTACAACAGACATGAACTCATCCTTTTTAATGACTGCATAGTATTCCATGTGCCACATTTTCTTAATCCAGTCTATCATTGATGGATATTTGGGTTGGTTCCAAGTCTTCACTATTGTGAACAGTGCCACAATAAACATACGTGTGCATGTGTCTTTATAGCAGCATGATTTATAATTCTTTGGGTATATACCCAGTAATGGGATGGCTAGGTCAAATGGTATTTCTAGTTCTAGATCCTTGAGTAGTCACCACACTGTCTTCCACAATGGTTGAACTAGTTTACAGTCCCACCAACCATGTAAAAGTGTTCCTATTTCTCCATATCCTCTCCAGCACCTGTTGTTTCCTGACGTTTTAATGATCACCATTCTAACTGGTGTGAGATGGTATCTCATTGTGGTTTTTTTGCATTTCTCTGATGGCTGGTGATGATGAGCATGTTCTCATGTGTCTGTTGGCTGCATAAATGTCTTCTTTTGAGAAATGTCTGTTCATATCCTTTGCCCACTTTTTGATGGGACTGTTTGTTTTTTTCTTGTAAATTTGTTTGAGTTATTTGTAGAATTTGGATATTAACCCTTTGTCAGATGAACAGATTGCAAAAATTTTCTCCCAATCTGTAGGTTGCCTGTTCACTCTGATGGTAGTTTCTTTTGCTGTGCAGAAGCTCTTTAGTTTAATTAGATCCCATTTGTCAATTATGGCTTTTGTTGCCATTGCTTTTGGTGTTTTATTCATAAAGTCCTTGTCCATGCCTATGTCCTGAATGGTATTGCCTAGGTTTTCTTCTAGGGTTTCTATGGTTTTAGGTCTAATATTTAAGTCTTTAATCCATCTTGAATTAATTTTGGTATAAGGTGTAAGGAAGGGATCCTGTTTCAGCTTTCTACTTACGGCTAGCTAGTTTTCCCAGCACCAATTATTAAATAGGGAATTCTTTCCCCATTTCTTGTTTGTGTTAGGTTTGTCAAAGATCAGATGGTTGTAGATGTGTGGTATTATTTCTGATGGCTGTGTTCTGTTCCATTGGTTTATATCTCTGTTTTGGTACCAGTACCATGCTGTTTTAGTTACTGTAGCCTTGTAGTATAGTTTGAAGTCAGGTAGTGTGACGCCTCCAGCTTTCTTCTTTTGGATTAGGATTGACTTGGCAATGAGGGCTGTTTTTTGGTTCCTGAGATTTTGCTAAAGTTTCTTATTAGCTTAAGGAGATTTTGGGCTGAGATGATGGTGTTTTCTAAATAGACAATCATGTCACCTACAAACAGGGACAATTTGACTTCCTTTTTCTTAATTGAATATCCTTTATTTCTTTCTCCTGCCTGATCGCCCTGGCCAGAACTTCCAACACTATGTTGAATAGGAATGGTTAGAGAGTACATCCCTGTCTTGTGCCAGTTTTCAAAGGGAATGCTTCCAGTTTTTGCCCATTCAGTATGATATTGGCTGTGGGTTTGTCATAAATAGCTATTATTTTGAGATACATCCCACTGATACCTAATTTATTGAGAGTTTTTAGCATGAAGGGCTGATTAATTTTGTCAAAGGCCTTTTCTGCATCTATTGAGATAATTATGTGATTTTTGTCTTTGGTTCTGTTTATATGCTGGATTACGTTTACTGATTTGCATATGTTGAACCGGCCTTGCATCCCAGGGATGAAGCCCACTTGATCATGCTGGATAAACTTTCTGATGTGCTGCTGGATTCGGTTTGCCAGTATTTTATTGAGGCTATTTGCATAAATGTTCATCAGGGATATTGGTCTAAATTCTCTGTTTTTTGTTTTGTCTCTGCCAGTCTTTGGTATCAGGGTGAGACTGACCTCATAAAATGAGTTAACGAGGATTCCCTCTTTTTCTATTGATTGGAATAGTTTCAGAAGGAATAGTACCAGATCCTCCTTGTACCTCTGGTAGAATTTGGCTGTGAATCTGTCTGGTCCTGGACTTTTTTTGATTGGTAGGCTATTAATTATTGCCTCAATTTCAGAGCCTGCTATTGGTCTATTCAGAGCTTGAACTTCTTCCTGGTTTAGTCCTGGGAGTCCAGGAATTTATCTATTTCTTCTAGATTTTCTACTTTATTTACGTAGAGGTGTTTATAGTATTCTCCCATGGTAGTTTGTATTCCTGGGGATTGGTGGTGATATCCCCTTCATCATTTTTTATCAAATCTATTTGATTCTTCTCTCTTTTCTTCTTTATTAGTCTTGCTAGCAGTTTATCAATTTTGTTGATCTTTCCAAAAAACCAGCTCCTGGATTCCTTGATTTTTTGAAGGGTTTTTTGTGTCTCTATCTCCTTCAGTTCTGCTCTGATCTTAGTTATTTCTTGCCTTCTGCTAGCTTTTCAATGTTTTTGCTCTTGCTTCTCTAGTTCTTTGAATTGTGATGTTAGGGTGTCAACTTTAGATTTTTCCTGCTTTCTCTTGTGGGTATTTAGTGCTATAAATTTCCCTCTACACACTGCTTTAAATGTGTCCCAGAGATTCTGATATGTTGTGTCTTTGTTCTCATTGGTTTCAAAGAGCATCTTTATTTCTGCCTTCATTTTGTTATGTACCCAGTAGTCATTCAGGAGCAGATTGTTCAGTTTCCATGTAGTTGAACAGTTTTGAGTGAGTTTCTTAATCCTGAGTTCTGGTTTCATTGCACTGTGGTCAGAGAGACAGTTTGTTATAATTTTGGGTCTTTTACATTTGCTGAGGAGTGCTTTACTTCCAACTTTGTGGTCACTAGCAGAGTCTGTACTACAGCATAGATTGCTGCTTGTTCTTTTGTTCATTTCTTTTTACTCTTTTTTCTCTAAACTTCTCTTCTTGCTTCATTTCATTCATTTGATATCCTTTCTTCCAGTTGATCTAATCAGCTACTGAAGCTTGTGCATGTGTCATGTAGTTCTTTTGCCATGGTTTTCAGCTCCATCAGGTCATTTAAGGACTTCTCTACACTGGTTATTCTAGTTAGCCATTCATCTAATCTTTTTTCAAGGTTTTGAGCTCTTTGTGATGGGTTCGAACTTCCTCCTTTAGCTTGGAGCAGTTTGATCGTCTGAAGTCTTCTTCTCTCAACTTATCAAAGTCATTCTCTGTCCAGCTTTGTTCCGTTGCTGGCGAGGATCTGAGTTCCTTTAGATGGAGAGAGGTGCTCTGATTTTTAGAATGTTCAGCTTTTCTGTTCTGTTTCTTCCCCATCGTTGTGGTTTTATCTGCCTTTAGTCTTTGATGTTGGTGATGTACTGATGAGGTTTTGGTGTGGATGTCCTTTCTGTTTGTTAATTTTCCTTCTAACAGTCAGGACCCTCAGCTGCAGGTCTTCTGGATTTTGCTGGAGGTCCACTCCAGACCCTGTTTGCCTGGATATTAGCAGCAGAGGCTGCAGAACAGTGAATATTGCTGAACAGCCAATGGTGCTGCCTGATCTTTCCTCTGGAAGCTTTGTCTCAGAGGAGTACCTGACTGTGTGAGGTGTCAGTCTGCCCCTACTGGGGGGTGCCTCCCAGTTAGGCTACTCAGAGGTCAGGGACCCACTTGAGGAGGCAGTCTGTCCATTCTCAGATCTCAAACTCCATGTTGGGAGAACCACTGCTCTCTGCAAAGCTGTCGGACAGGGACATTTAAGTCTACAGAGGTTTCTGCTGCCTTTTGTTCGCTATGCCCTGCCCCCAGAGGTGGAGTCTACAGAAGCAGGCATGCCTCCTTGAGCTGCAGTGCATTCCACAAAGTTCAAGCTTCCGGACCATTTTGTTTACCTACTCAAGGCTCGGCAATTGCAGGCACCCCTCCCCCCAGCCTCACTGCCACCTTGCACTTCAATCTCAGACTGATCTGCTAGCAATGAACGAGGCTCTGTGGATGTGGGACCCTCCAAGCCAAGTGTGAGATATAATCTCCTGGTGTGCCATTTGTTAAGACCATTGGAAAAGTGCAGTTTTTGGGTGGGAGTCACCCGATTTTCCAGCTGCCATCTGTCACAGCTTCCCTTGGCTAGGAAAGGGAATTGCCTGATACCTTGCACTTCCTGGGTGAGGCAATGCCTTGCCGTGCTTTGGCTGGCACTCGGTGGGCTACATCCACTGTCCTGCACCCACTGTCTGACAAGACCCAGTGAGATGAACCCTGTACCTCAGTTGGAAATACAGGAATTACCCGTCTTCTGCGTCTCTCAGGCTGAGAGCTGTAGTTGGAGCTGTTCCTATTTGGCCATCTTGGAACTGACCCGCCCCCCCCCTCATAAAACAATTCTTTACATCCTTTTCTTTCTATTCAGCTTAGTATATATTTGCATTACTACAATTATACAATATTGTGTGATTACAATTTTAGATACTACTGTGATAAATAAATTGGAGAACAAACACAACTAAGATTGGTAAACATAAAATGGTGGGAGCAGAAATGTGTGTATTTATTTGAGAATAGGTGAGTTACGGGTGTCAGTTGTGTTAAATGAAAGTGTCAGTTCATCAGGTAAGTCAGTTAAATAAAAGTTGGCTAAAAGAGCTTTTATTACATTTGAAAATTTAAGAGGTCAGGTCAATAATTCAAATGCTTAGATGCACTGCTTAAATCACCCATAAAATAAATATTTATCAGAACTATTTCAATATTCTCATTTTTTTAGTTCTAAAGAGATAGTCCGTGATTACTGTTTCAAGACTTCTTTTTCAGTAAAGGGTCAACCTTTCTCTTGATGGATAGATGGTGTCCTAGATCTTCTATGGATTGACTTAAAAATAGTTTCATTCTTATCTCTGAATAAAACAGAGATTATGACCCAACTGTCATGTAACAGGAGGGATCATCTGTCTTTTCTTTTTTGAGTCAAGGGATTTTGGCAGGAACATAATATTCCCTTCAAAATCAGTTTGTTCTTGACTTTCTTTATAGACTCCATTTATCTGTTTCTTCCTCCTCTACACAGTCGTTAGGCCTCCAGACTGATGAGATCCTAATTCTTTTGGCATGCTGTCAACATGTCCCACACAGAATAACTATTAAGCCTTTGCTTTTGCTATTCCTCTGCAATTTTGTTTCCTTTTCTGTGCTTCTTGCCTCTTTGTGATTTTCACCTATTTTGCCTCAAGCTATCTTCTGACAAAGTGTTGTCACCTCTCTTTACGAATTTGTTTCTTCTTTGCCCAAGTAATTTATTTTAGTCTCCTTCCTTATCCCTGCCTACCCCACTCATAATCCAATATATTGATATTTTTATGTAAACATTTTTTTATCATTTTAATTATCATGAATATTCAGAACAATCAGACATTTTCTTCTGTCTTAATTCTTCAAACAGTACATTCTTTAAGACTGAGAATCTTTACTTATAAACATTCATATTGCAACTATAGTAAACCAATCTCCAACTATTAAGGGCATTAACTTTTTCTTCTTAACAGAAAACAATTAATACTTGTAAATTTTGCTGAGGTAACTTATATTACTTATTCAAATTTTTTCAGTTATTATATTTTATGCACTAATAATAAATGTTAAATTGCAATTCAAACAAGTTTTCAATAGTAATAATTAGAACAAACATTTTATTCAATGTTTTGTGAGTATTCTTAGGAAATAAATTTAAGGCTGCAATCCACTGAAATTAATTCTATAATATTTTGTTGTTGGAAAAAAAGTCTTATGGAAAAATTATAATAAAGTCCTAATTGCAATTAAGAATAATGTTTTTGTTTGTTTGTTTGTTTTTTCAGGCCAGGCACGGTGGCTCACACTTTAGGAGGCTGAGAGGGGCACATGACTTGAAGTCAGGAGTTCAAGGCCAGCCTGGCCAACACGGTGAAACCCTGCCTCTACTAAAAATACACAAATTAGCTGAGTGTGGTAGCACATGTCTGTAATCCCAGCTACTTGGGAGGCTGAGGCAGGAGAATTGCTTAAACTGGGGAGGCAGAGGTTAAAGTGAGCTGAGATTGAGCCACTGTATTCCAGCCTGGGTGACAGAATGAGACTCTGTCTCAAAAAGTAAATAAACAAATAAATAAAAGAATAATTTTATAATTGATACAAATGCTGAGAATTAACTAAAATAATTTTCAAGGACGAAATTAAGCTAATTTTTTTTTTACAATATTTATTTTAAAAGGGTGACTTTTTAAATATAGTTTTTGGATATTCTCCAACTTCTGCTTCTTACTGTTTTTAGAGTAGCTCTATATTTTTAATTATTTAGTTTACTATAAGGGAAGTAGCTTTATTTTTCTTGATTTGGGAATTATCATAGACTAGATTAGCTGGAAAGTAGACTCTGAGATGGAGATTAGATTAGTATGTCTGAAGTTTATTGAGGAGTGCTACTGTACTTCCCATCTTTAGAAGGAATAGAAAAGGAAGGAATCAGCAGTAGACAGAGTAAGAAACTGGATGATGCTGTAATCTCAACAAAGACCTCAGTTTCTTCCTCTGAAACTAGGATGGCCATTCAGAATTATCACAAATTGGATGAGACTAGACATTTATATTATGTTAAGAAGACATTGGATGAGCAGAACTTGGTAAAGAGAAGGAGCCCCGGGAGAAGCAATTCCTGTTAAGTAACATCAATTTCACTGAGGACTTAACGGGAAATCTGGGTAGAACATCTCATCATGAGCCACAGATATAACTTCTCAAACGCAGTAAATGTAGAAAAAATGTTAACGGAATAGGCAAGCTGTTCTGTAACTATAGCATCAACCAATTCTTTAAAGTTCTGTAGATTTTATACCTTTGGTCACCCTCAAGATAATATTCTAATTATTCTCTCCTCTCCTCTTCTCTCTTGTACTTTCCAGCCCTCCTCTTTCCTTCCCTCCCTTCCTCCTCATTCTCCTTCCTCTCTCCGTCTCTCTATTCTCTTCTTCACTCTGTGTGTTTATATTTCATTTTAAACATTTCATTACATGATTACACAAATTTGAACGTATTCCAAGTTGAACAAGCTTTACAATGAACAAGTATACACTGGTCATTTTAATTTTATTTACCTTTTTAAAAAAATTAGATGAAAAAAATTTAATCTTTTGTTGCCCAGTATTGTAAATTCTGACAAATGCTTGAAATAATGTTACCACCAACAAATTCATCTTAGAAGACAATTCTCTTCGATTTAAAATCTCTTTACACTGCTCCTTGTTTTAGTTCAAGGCTACCCCTACACCAAGTCACTGGCAATCACTAATCTCCTCTTCATTCCATCCTCACCCCACCCCCACTTTTTGCCTTTTCCAGAATGTCATGACTGGAATCATGTAGTATGTAAATTTTGAGTCTGATGTCTTTCATTTAAGATAGTGCTTTGAGATAATGTATCTTTTTGCTTATATCATTGGTTTTTTTGTTCTCAATAGTGTACTTATTTTAAGTAGAAGCCATTTGGCAAAGAAGTCTGAGAAATGCAATTTGCAACTTGCTATCCCTACCTAGCATAGTAAAATCAGTACACAGAACCAAGATCAGATAACTGAGAGATACTAGATAAATAAATGATTCAATAGAAATTAAATATTTTAATAAGCATAAGATGGTGATACAAATGTAGCACATTTTTGCACATATGAACAAATTATATATGCAGTTTTCTACATTCTAACTGTGATAACATTAAGAATGTGCAGTATGTTTTGTCTGAAATGTTCATCTTCCCTTATCCGGTTGGCAAGCTCCTATCTATCATTCAAGAGACAAGTAAGTGCTGCATATTTCTTGAATCTGTCCACTGATTCCTCTCTTCCTCATCTGTAGGCAAATATTTTCAATATTTACATTTTGCACCAAAATTTCCTGTATTTTTATTACATTTATATTTTACATTAAACTATGAGATTCAAAGAGGTAGTGACACATCTCTTTCGCATTAGTTATGCTGGCAACTGGCATGGTGCTTAGAATATAATAATCAGTAAATGTTTGTTAAGTGAATAAACTAAAGATGGAATGAATAAAATAATATTCTAATATATATTGCTTACCTTAAGTAACTTATTCCATGTTTCTGCTTAAAATGTGTGCTTTTGATCATAGTATTTCCATTTCACTTTCTTCCAAGTATATTAGTTTTTAGCATCATCTTTTGAGGCAGTGCTCTAAATTTTGCTCCTATTCTCTCTGCCTTGAATTTTGCATTATACTGCCAGCTATCACAATTCCAACCTAAGTCCTGGGACTGAAAAATGCATGGATCTCCATCTAAAATGAGAAATTGCTTATCGTTTTTCTATTTGCACCATTTTCCTATGAGGTAATTATGAATTAGCATGATGATTATTTTGGACATAAATTGTGATTAGTTTGAACATAAATTGAGATTATATCGCCGACAGTATTTTAGAATCCTTTCCTTTTAGTTAGTTTCTGAGGGGGAGCATCTGTTGCATTGTTCTTCAGCTCTGGCTATCATGTTATTTGAAGGACGCAGTAACATAAGGGTGGGAGGGCGAGGTGGAATATCTTTCAGGCATTTCCCACAAATATCATCACCATATGCAGACTGTGTATTAGATAAGGAAAGTTAGTCATGTGGTGAATCTTAACAAGCAAGCTGATAGACATCCTGACACCCAGAAAAAGTAGAGAATGAAACAGTGAGCTATAAAAAAAAGCTAACAGATATTTGGCATCTATTTTTAAAACAATGAAGAAAAAACTTAGAAAATATATTTTAAATTACTTTACTTAAAAATGAATACTATAATAACGTTTTATTAAAGTATTAAATTTTATACCTTAAAAGCTTTATACCACTTCATATATTTTATTATATCATACACTCAGAATCGGCTGTCTTTTGTCTTTGGAAATACTTATTTTTAGCTTGCAAATAAACTACATTACAAAATGGCAGTAAAAATATAACTTTTAATATAGAATCTTATGAAACATATCTTTATATCTGAAAATGCATAGGATTAATCAAATTATTATTATGGTAAAATACACATTCATTCCCAAGTCAACAAAAATTAATTGAGCAAAGAGGTTCAGGGTATAACAATAGATTCTGAAGATTCAAAGATGAACGTGCATGATGCTATTAAAATGAGAATGAGATTATTTCAGGTTGAGAAAATTAAGTTATAGTCTAAAGAATAGGACACATTTGTTGTTGAGCAGTTGATGAATGGGAAAAATAAAATAAAAAAAGTAAAAAACAGAGTTTCCTAAAAGTGTTGCGAAAATGCATGTACTGTGCAGGGAAAGGCAGATTTACCAGTGTGAGGGACGTTTGATGAAGGGAATAGTTGAGATAATGCTTCACAGATAGCAAATTAACAGATGATAAAAAGTCATCATTTTCACGAGGAATCCAAACTCTTGTAAACTTCTGGGGCCTCTATTCTGAACTAGAAAACAGATTGAAGTCTGCTTTAGCAGAATAATTTTTGTTATTGTATGTAGAATGGCTTTAGTTAGAATAAGTAAGTAATAGAGACTTTGAGGGCAAGAACATACTTTAATAACATATTCCAGAAGACCAGAACTGAAAGCATAAGAATGTACACAGCACAGTAGTGGTGGAAATGAAAAGGAAGTTTTGGAGTCCTGATAGGACAAGTAAGCAACAACAAGGAAAGGTCCCAGGATGGGGAGGACCCCAGGTGAGTAGAACAATGAACAACTGTTCTGAAAGATGACTCACCACAAACAACCCGTGGGCACAATGACATCCTTCCATGCATGGTCCCAGCAGCAAAACCTCATTCTGCACGTAGCTGTCACCCAAACAACCCTGTAAACTCCCCTCCAGCCCTTCTCCCTTTGTAGACATCCCCTTCTCTGCTGTGCTCCCCATTGCAATCTTGCAATACATTTTCATACTTTCTTTAATAAATATGTCTTTCTTTACCTACAACTGTCTTGGTAAATTCCTTTACTGCCTGTGACACTGGCCCTGGGTAGTTGCTACCCATGACAGAAATCACAGACTTGAATAGTCTCTTTGGTGAACAAACAAAGTGGTCCACAGTGCTGCACAGAGTATGTATGATTCCTCTCTTTTGAATTCATCCATACACTATCCATGCTCTTTCTTATGACCAACAAGTTCCCAGAGCCCTATGGCTCAGTGAGTTACGTTTTCAACTTGAAAACTTCAGTTGTGCTCTAAAATTAATAATAAAAAGTAGCTGGCAGAATTTATATCATCATAAAAACACAGTATCATTCAAGTATTGTCAATTTTGCAACTTAGGTGATACTCAAAATCAGAAAAATATACACCTCTCTCATAATTTACATTTTTAACACTGGTGATTTTCTATTCATGGTGTCTATTGTCTATGAACCACCAATATCCAGTTTATTCTAATATTCTCCAAAATCTAATTAACTTGGTTAAACATTACCTAAGCATTTGGATAACATAATATTTAAAACATAAAAAAAAAAAACATTTTTTTTTTTTTTTTTCCTAAGACTCAAATGGCAATCCTGGACTGAAGTTTCAGACCATACCTTCAATCGAAGCAACATTAATCATTTGGGATAGCAATGGCAGAAGCACAGATAGGACAAAATTACTGCAAATAATTCATGATGTTTTTACACATCACATAACGAATTCTTGAGTGGCAGAGTCATGGGCTGCTATAGCCAGCAGGGATGTTTGATAATGTGTAATGTGACATATGAAGTATCACCAAATCAATGGCGTCAGCATGGCTGGGAACTTTTTTTCAGGCTACACTCAGCCTAAATTTATTATTTTCCTGCCAACAGGTGAAGTTGACTATAAACTCATTGAACCATGCCATTTCAGTACAGAGACCGGAACCAGTGTAAAGGACTGATTACACAGATGGAGAATATCGAGTTAGAAAAGCAGTGGCAGTGAGTATTTTTAAAGTGTAACTAAAAGACAGTTCACTGTCTTATGCTCTATGATTTTTTTTTAAATGAGGCTTTATTTAACAACAGAAATATGTAATAATATCAAATGTAGAAGAGAACATGTTTTGGAAAATATTGTAGCCCTGTAACCCATGTAAAACAGTAATAGGATAAAGTTAACACCCAGAACATTTTCTTGTGCTTTCTTTTTTAAAGCCATTTTTATAGATTAAAAAGTACAAATGCAGTTTTGTTACATGGATGTATCACATAGTGGTGAAGTCTGGGCTTTTAGTATACCCATCACCCAAATATTTTACATTGCACCCAATAGATTGTCCAAGTTTGATTATTTTCTATTATAGATGGCGATAACTATATTGCCATCTATAACAGAATGTCAATAACTATATTGCCATCTATAATAAATAATGAAAGCGACTAAACATCATAGTATTTCCAAAATGCTATCTCCGCAAAAGTACAGAACAAAGTATCTCTGCAAATGCAAGGAACAAAAGATGTGCACTAATGAGTTACATAAGAGATTTACAAATCGGCATAATTTTAAGTTTATAAGGTATTCACAACTTGATAATTCTTATCTCTGCATACAGATATACACATGGTCACACACCCACACACACAAACACACACACACACACACACACACACACACACACACAGTGATATGCTTGTATTTGAGAGGTATTGGTTCCAGGACCCCACCAGATTACCAAAATCTGTGCATAATCAAGCCCACTCTGAAGTCAGCCTTGCAGAACCCACTTAAGGAAAAGTCAGTCCTCTATATTTGCAGAATGAAAAGCCGATGAGTACTGTATTTTCTATCTGCCTCTGTTTGCGGAGGAGGAACATCCAGTATAGAGTGGGCTGTATTTGTTGGGAAAAAAAAAAAAATATAAGTGAACTCACACAGTTGAAACTCATGTTGTTCAAGGGTCACATATATATGTGTGTGTGTGTGCATGTGTGTGTGTGTGTATATATATGTATATATATACACACACATATTTGTATATGTGTATATATGTATATATATATACACACACATATTTGTATATGTGTATATATATACATGTATATATATAAATATATATATATGCATATGTGTGTGTGTGTGTGTATATATATATCTTTTTTTTTCTTTAGTTTTTCCTCATTGTTTTGCTTTTGTAAACATTCCGGTTTCACAAAAATAAGTATAAATTATTTTGTAAAAAAAATTTTTTTTTGGTTTAGTGGGTATTTTTGTTTGTTTGTTTGTTTTCATTTAGTAAAAGGAAAAGAAGATGATTAAGGATCAAGGGAATGTAAGAGAGAGAGAGAGAAAGAGAGAAAGAGAGAGAGAGACTCTAAAGGACCCAAAAAGAAGCAGTTCGTGAAATTATACTTGGCAAAATTTTATTCATTTCTGTGGTAATGAAAATTTCAGTATTAAAAATAGAATTGCATCAAATATTATTAGTAGTTTTCTGGTTGTAATATTGGTAAAGATGATTAGTTAATATATAATGTTTTATTTAATGCGATTTCATTTAACTTCAACTAAAATATTCTGTCAGTTAAACAAAATTTAAGTGGAAGCAATATTTGTGTATTGTTATACCCGGATATCTAAACAACAATATTTCCACATGATAATTAAAGTTTTGGGCCTGGTCCCCCGTGGGGTGAGTTTGTATTGACAGCATTTCTCCACACTTAAAAAAAAAAAAAAAAAAGAATTAATGGGAGTAAGTGGAGCTTTGTTACATGGCTATATTGCCTAGTGGTGGAGTCTGGTTTTCCAGTTTATCCATCATGGGAATAATAACCCTTGTACCCAATACGTAATTTTTCAATCTTCTCTCCTCCCACCCTCACAGGTTTTGGAGGCTCTCATGTTTGTTATTCCACTCTGTATGTCCATCTGGACTCATTGTTTAGGTTCTACTTATGAGAGAGAACATGTAGCATTTGACTTTTTGTTTCTGAGTTATTTCACTTAGGATAGTGGCCTCCAGCTCCATCCATGGTGCTGCAATAGCTACTATTTTATTATTCTTTATGGCTGCATAGTATTAAATATATATATACACACACACACATATACACACATATATATCTAAGAATAATACATATACACACACACATATACACACATATATATCTAAGAATAATATATATACACACACATGCATGTGTGTGTGTGTGTGTGTGTGTGTGTGTGTGTGTGTCTGTGTGTATATATATATATATTCCATTTTCTTTATCCAATTATCCATTGATAGATATTCAGGTTGATTTCATGACTTTGTTATGAATAGTGCTGAGATAAACAAACAAGTGCAGGTGGGTTTTTTTGTATATTGATTTCTTTTCCTTTGGGTGGATACCCAACAGTTGAATTACTAGATTAAATGGTAGTTCTATTTTTAGTTATTTGAGAAATCAAGAAATCTCCATACAGTTTTCCACAGAGGTGCTAATTAACATGTCCTTTTTCTGTCCAGAGAGGTTGTTCTGTGTGATATTTATAAGACTGGTTGTCAAGGCATCAGCCACTGTCAGGTATTCACCTATTTTATGCCAAATGCAAATGCTGCCAAATAAAAACAAAAAACTTTCTCATTTAGAATTCTTCCAGCTCCTCTGTGAAAGGGTGTTGCTGGGCAGCAAGTATTTTCTGTGGCAGGACTAGAGCCATATTGAATGATTTAGTCTCTTTCATAGATGGCTGCAGTATCAGTGGGAACAGACAATAACAGAATCAACTGAGTAAGTACTGAAATGTTCTCTATAATAGCACACTAATAATAATTATGTAGCCTATAAAACTGACTTAATTTTCACAACATTCTGTGCTTGCTATGCAAATTCTTTGGGTAATTCTCAACTAGAATAAATGATTAGCTTCCTAAAGCACCTTTTGCATTTCATCTATTTTTATTTTTATCAGGGTGTGCTGGATTTTAAGTCTTTTGAAATTACGATAGGACACATTATATATATTTTTGTATGCAAACTTACTGTACAATATCTGGATGTGAAAAAGAATATAACTATAGGCACTCTTGGCCAACTCTATCACAGTGAAGAAAGATCTGCGGCAAAGAGCAAATATGGTCTATTTTATAGCCTATCATCTGGATGCCTGAACTGTAGAGAACTCAAGGGAATAATTAAATTTCCATACCTTATGTGTACTGACCATTAAGGAAGATAATGCTATTCGTGGGCCAGTTAGAAAGACTTGGGCTTATGGCTCATTCCTTTGTAATTCTGAGATTTAAATGAGTTGTAATTTGAAATTCATGAATTTAAAGTTTCCTCTTTTATTAAATGGATGTAGTGGATATTACACACAATGTTAATAAGAGCAGAAAGGATGAGGTTTAGTAGTAAATCAAACTAATAATACATGCTGGAACTTACATCATTATACATTTTACATTCCATTTTTATTTTTAGCAGTTTATATTGCAAGTTTGAGACTATTTTATGTTAATTCTCAGAGGATATAAATATACCAAGAAAGCCTTCAGAATATTTTTTGAACAACATTAACTCTTTGGAATTCTTTAGTCAGTTTTATTGCAGTGTGTGTTAAAAGAAAATCTGTGGCTTGAAAATAAGAAACATCTCTAATAAAATAAAAGGTATTCAAAAGGTGACTGAAGATAAGGTAGAAAATGACTAGATAAACAAAACTAGGCAACTCAACTTATAAACCAGAAACTCAAAAACAATGTATTATATAGAAAATTGTATTTAAGGTTCTCTTTTCCAAAAGGGTCTTAACTAAAGTAAATCTATTAAGAATCTGGGCACAGTGCTTCTGGGCTCCCTAACGAGAACCCAGTAAGTCACATTTATACTTCACCTTAGTTAAACAGAGAATGGAAATACTATAGGTAATATTTATTCAGATACATTGGAAAGCATACTTATCAAATAATACATAAAATGACAATGGAATTTTACTTAATATTTCATTCTTACAGTTCATGCAATATACTGCTTAGTATTATTTTTATTGAATTTGTCGTATTTGTCATTCATGGTCTAGGCCTTACTGCTTATTTCAGTGACACAGTATGTTCTCAATTAATGCATTTGACTTTAAAAACTGAGTTCCAGAGTTAATATTTTGCTATAAATATATATAATTAGTTCCACTGGCCTATATTAAATATGATACATATGTTTTCTAAAATAATGTAAAAATTATAATTTAGAATAAATCTAAGAATAATCAAATATTTCTGTGAAATAATATTGTATAAAAAAGAATCAATATAATAAACAGCAATTTTTGATTAATAAGAGGAAAAATTTTATAAGCATCAAGTAAATAAAATGATAAAATAAAACATTAAGATTAAAAAGATGTATATTTTTATATCACAAATAATAAAAGTCCCCCAAGACATAATTATATAAAACTAAAGGCAAAAAATCAAAGCATAATCCTACTTTTCAAAATATGTTTTTCTCATTAAAAACAGAAAAGTGATTGAGTTATATGTTAACTATTTACTAGGATCCCCAGGTAAATGCATTGAGCAGACTAAAGAATTTTTCATGTTATTTATCCATGCTTATTCTTTAATATTTTACTTTTTCTAGTGCTATTTACATTTTCTTTATCTGTTTGTTCATTTGTACTGTTTTCCATTTATTCGGGAAATGCAAGTGGCTGAGCAAATCATAAAACATTGTTCACCCAATGTAACTAATGAATAAAAGAGCTCATTGTAAATGTGAGCAGAGTTATTGTTTTCTACAAGATTCACAAATGTAAATAGTTGAAAAGGAAATTGAAACTGTAGCTGCTAAGTGAAGCATGTTCCTGGAGGTTTCCTTTTGTGATGCTATTCTAAGGTATCTCTATATCAATCAAGATACAAGTCCTGTTGAAATGTATTAGATATTATACTTCATGCAAAACATTGTTTTGTGGGTGTGTGGTAATAACTTTTGTTCCTTAAGGAGAATTCTAAAATACATTTATACGATAAAAGCATTGTCCCACTTGAAAACACTGCTGGATTCAAGGTGTTTCTGAAGTATCTTCAACAATTCTAAAATTTATAGGAAAGCAAGTGAAATGTCAGTAGAGTTAGAAGATGAGGAAACCAGTAAGAGTTCATGGGAGCACTAATTATTGCATTTACAGAAATTCGGTGCATCAGCGATCAAGAGCATTGATTGCCAACCATTTGAAGCTGCCTCATGTTGAAAAAATATCCTTCCTTATAATAGGAAATATAATACATATTCATATAAATGATTTGATGATTAATAAGAATGTTTATAAAACAGTTTTGACTAGCATTCTACTCTCCAATATTTTGATACAACTGAAGACTTTAGTCTAATCAATATGATGAGAGTAAAATTGGTTCCACAGATTACAACTGCAAATTTAATTAATTGTCTAATAATTGGACAGCCTAATAAATAATTAATTGTCTAATAATTGGATAGATAGATAAAAGATATGACAATCTAATTCAATAATGAAACTAACCAGATAGATTGACATGGAAAGATGTCTTTGGGCTACTTTATAGCCTATGAGAATTTGTGTGTTAGAATAGCAGGGAAGATCACTATTGGAAACAAATGTAAGGATAAGGGATCTAGGTTTACTTCACTTTGTCACTAATCTGTGCAAGATATTGCTCACTTTGAATATGCATCTAGAGCATCATATTAACACTGGGTGCACATAGAGGATTTTCACATTGGAAACTCCCTTCCCTCTTATTGCAGAAAAATGCCAGGTATAAAACTTCTGTTTTAACTTCTTTTTCCCAGCTCCTAATGCAATTCACTTCAAAGAGGTAAATTTTATATAAAACCTCAGAGTCTTCGGATTTCAATTTTAGATTCATCTGTGGGTATTTGCTAAAACTGTGTGACAATAAATGCTAGTCGGCCCCATATGAGAGGCAGAATTAAAAAGCATCTTACAGTCTCTGATGATTAAATTAAAGCCTTTGATTAGGGACAAATGTGCTAGTTGTTTTAAAAGCCCTGGTAAAGTTGAGTTTATACATTTGAAATTAACACTTGTCTCGAATCCTGTTGATCTTCCAACCTTGTTTTTGCTAAATATGGGTCTATCTTCAAGTTAATGCATAATTTTATACTCTGTGGGCTTAAATTGAATTCCAAATGGCTTCAAAAGCTAAAATTAATTGCAAAAACGAAAAGAAGACACACATCAAAGATTCATTTTTAAAGTTGATATCTACATAGCATTTTATACCCATTTAAAACTGTTAGCTTATCCCTTATTTGGTCTCCCTAAACAATTAAAAACTTGATATACTGCAAATATGCATTTGTGAGAGAATATGATATGAGCTACTAAATCTCCCTAACTTGAATAATGTAAAATATAAATGTCTTCTGTATTTTATTATATTCACTTTTTACTCTTAAAGTTTACATATTATAATCTCTTTTTACTCTTAAAGTTTACTCTTAATGTTTACATGATTATTCTTACGAAGTACAAAATAAATCCAGATATTTTAAATCATGGCCCTTTTAAACATCCAGAACAAGAAAAAAAAAAAGAAATAGCTAAACCAAAGATACGTAATGTTTTATTGGTTGAATTACATATGAGATTTCATAATTTAAACATCTTAGCTATTACAATTTTTTTCATGAATGCATTATAAGAGCAGATGTTTATGAGTAGAAATGATTCTCTCATGAACCCTAGGAACAATAATAATCTATATTTATGGAGGAAGATTATACTTCTCCTTACCTTCCTCACAGGGTATAGATTTTTTTTTCTTAAACAAGTAATTATATCTATCTTGATAAAAATATCCAGTAAGCTTAGTAAAGGATCTAGACATTTGGCTAAATGATTTTAAGAATTCATGTATAAGGAAATAGCTAGTTGTAAATTCAAATATAGAATTGAATATTGTGAAGAAGTGATTTGGGGTTCACATTATTTATGGAAGTGTTTACTGCTTCTTTTCTATGTGAGGCCCAGTTATATAGAAATGTAATCCAGCAGAAAACACTGAATTCTATTAAACATTCAAAGGGAAATTGGCTCGAATCCTATTGACACTATTCTATATGATAGAAAAAGAGGGAATCCTCCTTAAATCATTCTATGAAGCTAATATCATCCTAATACCAAAATCAGGAAAAGACATAACAGAAAAAGAAAACCACAGATTGATATCCCTTATGAACAAAATGCAAAAATCCTCAATAAAATAATAGTGAACCAAATCAAACAGCATATCAAAAACATAATCAACCAGGATCAAATGGGTTGCATACCAGGGATACAGAGATGGTTTAACATATATAAGTCAATAAATGTGATAAAATGCATAAACAAAATGAAAAACAGAAATCACAGATCGTCTCAATAGATGAAGAAAAAGCATTTGATGAAATCTATCATCCCTTTATGATTAAAACCCTCAGCAAAATTGGCATAGAAGGGACATACCTTAAAGTAATAAAATCCATCTATGACAAATCCACAGACAAAATCATACTAAACAGGGAAAAGTTGAAAACATTCCCCCTGAGATCTGGAACAAGACAAGGATGCCCATTTTCACCACTTTTATTCAACATAGTACTGGAAGTCCTAGCCAGAGTAATCAGACAAGAGAAAGAAATAAAGGGTATCTAAATCAGTAAAGAGGAGGCCATACCATTGCTGTTTGTTGATGATATGATTGTATATCTAGAAAACCCTACAAACCAACTCAAAAAGTTCAGCTCCTAAAACTGTTAAATGAATTCAGCAAAGTTCCAATATACAAAATTAATGTATACAAACTAGTAGCTCTCTTATACAACAACAGTGACCAAACTGAGAATCAAAGCAAGAACTCAACCTCTTTCACAATAGCGGTCAAAAAATTAAATACTTAGAATTATACCTAACTAAGAATGTGAAAAACCTCTGCAAGAAAATCTACAAGACACTGCTGAAAGAAATCATAGACAACACAAATAAATGGAAACACATGCCATGCTCATGGATGGGTAAAATCAATATTGTGAAAATGACCATATAGTGAAAAGCAATCTACAAATTGAATGCAATCCCCATCAAAATGCCAACATCATTCTTTACAGAACTAGAAAAACATCCTATAATTCATATGCAACCAATAAATAATCCACATAGCCGAAGCAAGAATAAGTGAAAACCAGCACATGTGGAGGCATCACATTACACAATTACCTGACTTCAAACTATACTAAAAGTCCACAGTCACCAAAACAGCATGGTACTGGTATTAAAGTAGGCACATAGATCAATGGAACAGAATAGAGAAACTAGAAATAAAGCCAAATACTTACAGCCAACTGATTTTTGACACAGCAAACAAAAACATAAAGTGGGCGAAACATACCCTATTCAGTAAATTGGGCTGGGATAATTGGCAAGACACATGTAGAAGAATGATACTGGTCCTCACCTTTTACCCTAACAAAAATCAACTCAAGGTAGATCAAAGAGTTAAATCCAATACTTGAAACCATAATGATTCTAGAAGATAACATCGGAAAAAAATCCTTCTAGACACTGGCTAAGCAAAGATTTCATGATCAAGAACCCAAAGCAAATGCAACAAAAACAAAGATAAATAGATGGAACTTAGTTAAACTAAAAAGCTTCTGCCCGGCAACATAAATAATCAGCAGAGTTAACAGAGCATCCACAGAGATGAAGAAAATCCTTGCAATCTATAATCCAACAAAGAACTAATATCCAGAATCTACAAAGAACTCAAACAAATCAACAAGAAAGAAACAAACGATCCCATCAAAAAGTGGACTAAGGACATGAATAGACAATTCTCAATGGAAGATATACAAATGGCCAACAAGCATGTAGAAAAATGCTGAACATCATGCATTTTCAGGAAATTCAAATTAAAACCACAATTTGGTACCACCTAATTCCTGCAACAATGGCTAATATGGTTTGTCTGTATCCCCACCCAAATCTCATCTTGAATTCCCATGAGCTGTGGTAGGGACCCAGTGGTGGGTAATTGAATCATGGGGGCAAGTCTTTCCCATGCTGTTCTCATGATAGTGAATAAGTCTCACCAGATCTGATGGTTTTAAAACTGAGAATTTTTCTGCACATCTCTTTTTTTGCCTGCTGCCATCCACCTTAGATGTGACTTGCCCCTCCTTGCCTTCCACTATTATTAGGAGGCTTCCCCAGTCAGATGGAACTGTGAGTTCTCCATTAACAGTGAATTCTATCCTCTTTCCTTTGTAAATTGCCCAGTCTTGGGTATGACTTTATCAGCAGTGTGAAAACAGACTAATACAATTGCTATAATCGAAAAATAAAAAAATAATAGATATTGACATGGATGCAGTGAAAAGGGAAAAATTCTACACTGCTGGTGGAAATGTTATCTAGTACAACCACTATGAAAAACAGTGGAAATTCCTTAAAGAACTAAAAGTAGATCTACCATTTGATCCAGCAATCCCACTACGAGGTATCTATCCAGAGGAAAAGAAGTGATTATATAAAAAAGATACTTGCACACGCATGTTTATAGTAGCACAATTTGCAGTTGCAAAAATATAGAACCAGCCTAAATGCCCACCAATCAACAAGTGGATCATGAAAATGTGGTATATATATATTCAATGGACTCCTACTCAGTCATAAAAAGGAACAAAATAATGGCATTTGCAGCAACCCGGAAGAAAATTATTCTGAATAAAGTAACTCAGGAATGGAAAGCCAAACATGGTTTGTTCTCACTCATATGTGGGAGCTAAGCTATGAGGACACAACGGCATAACAATGGTACATTGGACTTTGGGGACTTAGGGAAAAAGGTGGGGATGGTGAGGGACAAAAGAGTTCACTTTGAGTACAGTGTAAGCTGCTTGGGTGATGGTTGCACCAAAATCTCAGAAATCACCATTAAAGAACTTATTCATGTAACCAAGCACCACCTATTCCCCATAAACCTATTAAAATGAAAAAAATAAAATAAAAATTTAAAAAAGAGTACATAGAGGAAGATAAAGCCTCTGAAACACAGCCTAGTTTCCAGCAAACACTAATAAGAACTCAAAGGACTGACTTACCTCAATTTCTTTACTAAATCACATATCCAGTTTTCATGTTCCTATCACAAACAAATAATGGATGAGAAGTATAATGGATGAGAATTTCCCAAAAGTAATTACAGATGCCAAATTTAATGGTGAAAAATTTGATGCTTTCTTTGTAAGTTCAAGGCAGAGATGTCTCTTCTCTCCACTCTCATTTAACATCATACTGGAAGTCTTAGCTAATGCAATGAGACAATGTAATAAAAGGTGTACACATTTTTAAAAAGGTATACACATTCAAAAGGAAGAAACAAAATTTTGTTTAATAGATTACATGATTGTCTATTTTAAAAGTCCCAATGAATCAACTAAAAATCTTGTGAAAGATCTACATTATATGATTCCAACAGGCAGTGCAATGCAGTTTCTGGAAGGATTTGCAGACAAGAACTCAGTCCCAACACTCCTTTCTGACCCAGCCATGCTTATGTGCCCACCTGTATTTATAGGCGAGGCACCTTTTATTCCAAGACCTTCTCTTCATGAGCCTTGAAGACACTTGCTTTACCTGATTCAATGCTTTCATCTTCCTAGTTGTACCCTTCCGCCACATCTTTCCATCACTCCCTCCATAAAATGGTAGAAACTATAGATCTCCCTCCATAAAATGGCAGAAACTGTTTGCCTTCCTCAACAGTGAGAAAATTCATACTCCCTGCACCAGCTTCTTGGACCTATCTTACCCTTGATCTGTGCCATTCCATGGGGAAAATGGAACATTGGAAGGGTTGTCACCTTTTTTTGGACCTTTGTTTACACTATTACAGGAAGTAAATAAAGACTTCACAGTTACTTTCAGTTGGCTTGTCCTAATAAATAACCTTCACACACGGCAGCACTCTAACAAATTTGCACAGTGAGCAGGCTGGGTAAATTCAGCACAATAATTTTCTGGAGAAGCAAAAAACCTGACGATGACACAGGACACTTTTGAGAGGTGCTACCTGAATTCAAGGAGCATTCTCTGGGAGGTGTTAGAGAATCATTTTCAAGAGTCTGAGGGCCCCACAATGCACTTCATTAACCCTGCTAATGGGCCTTGAGAAGTGCTAGTGAACATAATGGGACACTCCTGGAGAATGTTAAGAGACTCTTTACATAGCTGCTCAGTTTTGATGAGGACCATTGATCCTTCTCTTTAGCCCCTGACTCCTCAGCCGAGTTTGTCTACTGTGTCAAATTAGACATCAAGCAAGTCCTAAGAAAGCTAGGGAAGCAATACTCTACCTACTGGTCATGGTTCCAGCAACAAAACCCAAAATTGTTAAAGATCTTGTGAGTTGAGTTGCTCCCAATGACTACTGTTGGCTTTTGCAGGTCCCTCATACTAATGGCAGCCCGTGACACAGAAAGTCACTGAGACTTGTGTGTTTAATGAGATGAGTATGGCACCTTTTGAAATTGCTTTGCCCAAGAGTCAGGAGATATCCTAGAGACTTGGTTATTTTATCTTCACAATGAATTATCCTCACAATCTTTGACGCCAGGATAGAGAGGAAACAACAATTGCTCTAGTTTTGGGTCGGAGGGTGCCAAAACCAATACCCTTACCCAGGCCTGGCAATGAGTGTGTCCCTTCAGGCTTCTACAAACCTTCATTGGTATGGCCTCTTCTACTGAATCTATTATTGATATACATCTATTATCCACCTTCACCCCTATTCACCCACACCCTCAATCTCTCATGGAAATTGCTACAGTTAGAGCAAGAATGTTAAGGACTGGGAACTTACCCAACTATTGACTCCACCACAAAGGAAGACCAAAACCACAAATAGATAGCCACACATCAAATAAAATATCTAGGGGAGAACACTCAAATTCAGCAAGGAATTGATAGAGACCGTCTGAGGCATACAGACTCTGTATTACAGCATAGAGAGGGAAACAAAGGACCTGGCTAAGATCGGCTCTGAATTAAGAGGGACTCTGCTTATGGGAAACAGGTAAACTGGAGATCTTCAGCAGTTCACAATCCTACCACAGAAGCCTACCATTCTTGCTACAGGAGAATAGCTATAGACAACTATATGCTCCAAAATTGGAAAACAAAAGAAATGGACAAATTCCTGGACACATACAACCTACTAAAATCGAACCAAGAAAAAATAAAAAAATCCAAACAGACCAATAACCAGTAATAAGATTTAATCAGTAATAAAAAGAACAACAACAACATAAAAGCCCAGTACTGAATGGCGTTAGTGCTGAATTCTACCAGACTTTAAAGAAGAGCTAACACCAATTACCTCAGACTATTCCAAAATATTGGAAGCGAGATAATTCTTCCTAACTTATTATATGAGGCCAGAATTACCCAGATGCCAAAACCAGACAAGGACATAACTAAAAAAAAAAAACCACAAAAAAAACTACAAATCAATATCCTTGATGAACATAGGTGCAAAAATTCTCAAAAAAACACCAGCAAACTGAATTCACTGGCAATTCCACTCCTAGACATCAGATTAAGTCAAGATAAAATATGTGCAAAGTTTTTTCTACAATAAATATATTTAGAATTGATTTACTTATGATAGACAAGAACAGAAAATAACCTACATTCCCATGAATAGATTAATGGATAGTCAAACAAAGATACAGTGATCTAAATCAGATTGTTAGCTACCTGGAGGTTAGTGGTTAATAAGACTGTGTGAGAAAAAAAAAAAACTTCCCAGGGTTTCTTCACAAAATGTTTGCTATGTTTAAGGTACTAGTTACATGTGTTTCTTGTTTCTGAAAATCTTTGAATGATAGGCTTAAAATATACGCATTTTCTGCATGTGAATTATATGTTAATGAAGCTTATTTAGAATAAAATGAATAAAGAAGTAAAACAAAGGAGACTGAATATAAAAAAGCTAAAAATAGACAATACGAAGGGATTAAAACATAGTCTATAGAATAAAAGAGAGAAATTTACCTTTTAAATTTTAAATCTATTAACATAAATCTTAATTAGAACTTCATTAAAAATTTATTTTTATTTCTTTTTGGTGCCAGGGCTCTTATTAGAGTATATCCTTTTAAAGTATAGTTTTTAATCTCTGTCATTTCCAAGTTGTATACATCTTTATAAAATGGAAGTTATCTCCAGAGTCTTTATAATCCAGTGCTGTGCTTTCAGGTAGGACTACAAACTGAGCCAGTACAACAGATGGTTGTCTGCCTTATTCTTACTGATGTTCAGAGAAAAAATATATATACATTCCCTTGGTAGTGAATTTTTTGTGTTTGAACAACCCTTAATGTCAGTAAGTTGTTTCTTACATCTAGCCTGAATCTCCCTATCTCAAACATAAGTTTCACATGCTTTTGTTTTATTCTCAGCGGACCAAGAGAACAGATGGTCAGTATCTTCCTTTGAAACACTGTTCATACACTATAAGACAGTTGCTAACAAGACCCTTTATTTGATCTTAAATTTAATTATTTCAATTCACATAATGGAAGTGATGGAAGTTATCTCAAGTTCATCTAAGTCTAATACTCAAAGAGTATGGCATAGAATTTCATCCGGTAAGATTTTTCTATTAGTATAAAGTTTTGTTAGCAAATAAGTTAACAATGTCTGATAACTTATCCCTTTCTTGGAGATTCAGAAACTCATTTCTATATTAATAGCTCACAGAAAGTAAATAACAAAGTAAGTTCATTTCAGTTTACTTGCCCCAATATTTTCAAATGTTCTCTTCACTGCAACTCACTAATTAATACTTAGTAATACAGAACACTATTTGCACAATGGCATTCTGAATTTTATATTATACTGCTTCAAATACTAAAGTATCTCAAAGCAATGATAATTACATAGTTATTTAAACATTTAAATAACTTAAATAACTTAAAAGCCTACATATCTGAGAGATATCCTGCTTTATATATTTAAGCATCCTGTTAAGAACAGCCAGAAAATAATGACAAATAAGTAAAAAATAATATATGTAAATCTTCAGAAAACTACATTCACAAAGAGAACACAATCTCTTGAACATAATAAGAAAAAAATCAAGGCACAAGGAAAAACAATTTGTTTCCAAAAATCAATAACAAAAATAGACAATGCAAAGAAAGATACTCACAGGAAATAAATATAACATTAATTGTAAAAAAAAAAAAAAAAAAAAATCTAATTTCAATGCAATCTAAATATTTCAGAAATTGTATTTCTCTTAAAGAAAATTGGGTGAAATGGACACTTAAAAAAATTCCAATATAAATTACAAAACTCTAAAATCTGAAATTTTAGTTTTATGAGTTTTATGAGTTTTATGAGTTTTATGAGTGGGTTTCAGAGTAGATTAAACCCAACTAGAGAGGAAGTTAGTAAACTATATGAGAAGTCAAAGGAAAATATCTCCACTGAAGTTTGGAAAGAAGAAATGATGAAACATTTGGATAAAGAACTAAGAAATATAAAATGTTTAAAATATCTAATATTAATGCAATTAGAGTTCCCAAAGGAGAAGACAGAATGTAGGCAGGAGTAAATTTGAAAAGATAACAAATAAGAACATTTCAAAACGAATGAAACATATTAGATAAGTATCTAAAGAACCACTATAAAATCTAGCAGCATTAAAACACACACACACACACACACACACAAAATTGTATCATACCTTTTAAACTCAAATAGAGATATGGATTTTTAAAGCAGCCACAGCAAAAAGGAGTCATTATGTGCAAAGAAGTAAAAATTAAAATAGCAGCTAACTTGTCAATGGGAGAAATGGAAGCCAACAAAAAATGCCATGTCATATGAAAATCTTCTAAGGAAG
The DNA here is from genome assembly GCF_024542745.1 of Macaca thibetana thibetana. Taxonomy (NCBI): domain Eukaryota; kingdom Metazoa; phylum Chordata; class Mammalia; order Primates; family Cercopithecidae; genus Macaca; species Macaca thibetana. The sequence goes on along the minus strand of NC_065582.1, from coordinate 54,996,604 downwards.
TAACTGCTAATATAGACTCAATATCCAGTTGCAATGTATTTCAAAAAAGAATACTTTTCAAGAAAAAAAATTAAACAGCGAGAAAGTATTCAACAGTAGTTATAAGCAATTCTTCAAACTAAAGAAATGATTCCACTTACAAGGCTTATGATCCGGGAAGAAATTGTAAGAAAAGGTAAAATGAGGAGAGTGGTAAACATGGTAGAATATCTTACTGATAACTGACTGTATAGAAAGATGTCATATTGAGAGGCCAAATCATACAGGAAATTAATACATAAAATAGCAACATATATTGGCAATATGTTAATTAATCTATACCTTGTTCATAAAGTGAAGTACCATTTTATATAATATTTTAATAAATCAGCAAAGTCTATTGAAATATCTTGGGTAAACACATATAATAGTAAAATAATATTTAATTAACAAGTTAATGGTGAGGAGTATAAAATAACATTTAAAAATAATACAAGAAAGCTGGAGAAAAGAAAATAATAGAGAATATATCTCTATATTTTCTTATTGTACATTAAATATGTGATGTGTACATATGCACAAAATACATTATATATGCATAGGTATAGGGGTATATAGAGATATAGTTATATAGACTAAGCACTGTAATAGAAATATATAAACCAAGGATTAATTTAAAATAACTTTATATTTCAATGAACAAATTAAATAGGTGGATACACAAAATTTAAAATGAAGAGACTGGAATAGAAACACTAATAAAAAGCAAACTTGCATTTTATATTGTTAATATACTGATGAAGCCTTACAAATTATTTTGGATTAATAGGGATATGGTCTGATAAAAATGTGAGTTAAATAAGAGAGAAAATAATTTGAAATTTGTATGCAACTAATAACATAGCTTCTAACTATAAAAAGCAAAATTTATGAACTTAAAGGAGAAATAGAAAAATCCAGAAATAATCACCTCTTTCAGTGAATAATATAAAAAGCATACAATAAAGTTTAGTAATTATATGGCAAACATTAGGAAAAAAATAAATTAAATTTTTGTATGTTTATTTTCAAGGGCACACAGAGTATTTTCTATAATAATCAATTTCTGGGACACAAAGGAGGTATTAAACATTAAAATTAATTTAAATCATTTATTGCATATTATATGGACTAATAATTTAAAAATAAGAAAGCTAAAAATATTCCTCTATACTTTGAAATGACATAATGCATTTCTCAATAACCTTTGAGTCAAAAGAGAAATAAAGCAAGTGAGAAAATATTTGAACTTAATAAAAATAGTACAGAGTAAACATTTTAAATGATGCCAACACTGTACTTAGAAATAATTTACAGCATTAATTATATGTATTAGAGAAAAGTAGAAATTCCATCATTTAAGCATCTGTTCCAAAAAGTTATGAAAAAAACACAAACCACTCCAACAAAGTGAAGAGTAATTGGGCAGAAAAAAAATAATAATACATAAGTAAAAAAGACAGTAAACATATTCAATAAAGCATAATAATGATTATTTGAAAAGATTAAAACTATTAATTAAATACCTTATGAGATTTAATAGAAATACAAAATGATATTAAAGCAATTCAAATATTATTAAAAACTACTAAATATATTTTGCATGTTTTTCCTAGCAAGTACAAAAATGTAAATAAAATAGACCTATTCCAAAAATAGCTAAACATTTAACATTAGCACAAAAACTATAAGCTGAATAATTTTTGTTACAGTGAATAAATTAACTCTCATATTAATAGACTTTGAACAGGAAAAACTAATAGAAACCTAAAGGGCCCATTTATGAATTTCATCAACACTTATGGAAAAAACAATAGCAATATTCTACAAAATGTTTCCAAATAACAGAAAAATATTGAACACTTTTCAGTTTTATGTATAAGACCTGCACTACCTTGAAAACAAAATCTATTGAGAACATTGGGAAATTTTAAATTTACCCAATCTCCTTTTTTTTTTTTTTCAGACAGTCTCACTCTGTTGCCCAGGCTGGAGTGCAGTGGCACAATCTTGGCTCACTGTAACCTCTGTCTCCTAGGTTCAAGCAATTCTCCTGCCTCAGCCTCCCGAGTAGCTGGGATTACAATGTGCCACCACACCCAGCTAATTTTTGTATTTTTAGTAGAGATGGGATTTCACTATGTTGGCCAGGCTGGTCTCAAACTCCCGACCTCACTTGATTTGCCCGCCTTGGCCTCCCAAAGTGCTGGGATTACAGTCATGAGCCACTGTGCCTGGCCCCAACTTCGTTTTTAAAACATAGATTCAAATAATTCAAAATGAGGAAGTAGCAAGCAATATTTAATACCAATGAGACCAACAGAATAATGAGAACAATAATATGATTATGTTAACTAATGTAAAAAAAGTAATACAATTCAATGACTAAACAAAAAAATGAAAAACAAAGAATAAGTAAAAGGAACTCCTAGAAGCAGCTTCTTTGATTAATGAAGTGGGTCTCTAAATCATCTCAGCCATCATCACACTTAACGTGTGATTTTGAAAGCATACTATTCTATTTATAACATGATTCTAAATATATTAGACAAGTACAGCAAGAAAAATATATATGTACACATGAAGTAGATGAAAAGCTCATTGTTTACAAAATCTTTGGTTATGTATATAGAATACTTTAAAATACAGATCACTTATGACTTTTTTAATTTTCCTAATTTTATTATTTGTCCCCTTTTAATGGGGTGTTAATTTTTTCTTAGAAGTCTAAAATACTTGAACTGCATATTCTATTTCATAAGCATTATAAAATTTATGTTTTCATTTCCCATCTGATGAACAATTTTTTTTTTGAGAAAGAGGGTCTCTCTCTCTTGCCCAGGCTGCAGCACAGTGGCATGATCTCCGCTCACTTCAGCCTTGATCTCCCCAGGCTCAGGTGATCTTCTCACCTCAGCCTCCCAAGTAGCTGGGACCACAGGCATGTGCCACCATACCAGGCTAATTTTTTATATTTCTTGTGGAGAGGGGGTTCACTGCATTGCCCAGTTTGGTCTCAAACTCCTGGGCTCAAGCAATTTGCCCACCTCAGCCTCCCAAATTTCTAGGATTAAAGGCATGTGAGCCACTCTACCCAGCCTGAGCAATTATTTTTTAAGCAAAGTTTCCTGTAAAAAATGAAGTTGAGATAAATGTTCTATATAGAAGCAACATTTTTCTAGTTTTTTATATATATATATATATATATATATATATATATCTCCTCTCTCTCTCACTCTTTACATATACATGTGTGTATACACACATACACATATAAAATTGCTTCTTTTCTCATATATAAATATTTACATATATGCACCACTTTGTTTTATATACCCAAATTGCCTTCTAAAAGCAATTAAATAACTTACACTTTTATCAGTAAGCATCCCCATATCTTTGCCAGCACTTGATATTGTTAGACCTTTCAAATTGTTGACTTTTTCAGTGGATCAAAAATGTCCAATCTTGGTAGTTTTGTGTTATATTTCTAATTCCTATCTATGTTAATTTGGTATTGTAGAAGTATATGGACTATTAAGGTTTACTTTTCTGTAATTTCCTTTTTATTTTTATTGGCAATTATATTAGTCAGGGTTCCAACAGGAAACAGTAAACTTAAATGAAGTAACTGAGAAGAATTTATAGAATGGACACTTTATAAAGATGTGGGCCATATTAAGGCAAATCAAGTGTTGAAGCACCCTGGGACTAAAATCCTCAGGGAGCTATTAATACCAGCAGACCTGAAGAAGAAAGTAATACCTAGGACATGAAATACAGAGCCATCGTAGATGTCTACCTCACAGAAACTGTAACTTTTGTATAGGAATGCAGTTAATACAAGGTGTGCAAAGAGGTAGGTAGCCAGGAAAATAAATGCCTTGCCTTCCTCTTTTCACATCTTCCAATCACCTACTGATTTCCTCTCACTGGCCAAGTTCAAACATGAATGTAGAAGGCAAGGGGGTACCTTGATGCAGTCTACAAACTACAGTTTTCCAGGTTATGGAGAATGCTAGAAAAGTATGGAAAATGGACACAAAAAAAGCAAATGAAAAATATTCTGCCATCTCTTGTTTTTTATTTTTTTTGTTTGGTCTTTCTTTTTTTTTAATTAAAAAATAATTGGCCAGGCATGGGTGGCTCATGCCTGTAATCCCAGCATTTTAGGAGGCTAAGGTGGGCGAATTGCTTGAGCCCAGGAGCTCAAGATCAGCCTGGGCCACATGAAGAAACCCCATCTCTACAAAAAATGCAAAAATTAGCTTGGCCTGGTGCCATGCGCCTATAGTCCCAGCTACGCCACAGGCTGAAGCGACAGGATCACTTGAGCCCAGTAGGCAGAGGTTGCAGTGAGTCAAGATCACACCACTGCCATTCAGCCTGGATGATAGAGTAATATCTTGTCTCAAAAAAAAAAAAAAAAAAAAAAAAAAAAAGTATAGAAACGTCTTGTGTGATATATTTCAAATGTCTTCTCTCATTCTGCATTGTTATCTCCTTTTGAATGGAGCCAAACTGTTACTAACTACATTTTAAATTTCATGTATGCAGGGAAATTTGTATTATTAACTGCTAAAATCTTAGAGCTTGAAAAAATTCCTGGCATATAACACTTGCATCAATAATTGTTGAATAAATTCATAAATGAATAGTTTTCTTTAGGCTTTCTGTTGTTTATGTGTTATTTCCTGATTTTTCCCAATGATGAATCACTGAGATATTTTTCCTGTATTTTCATCCAAAACTTTAAATATTTTCTTATTTATGTGTAAATACACCTAAAATTTTTTACAATATGATAGGAATCTAGTTGGTATATACATGTATTTATATATGCTATCTATGGGTGTGTATATATATATGTATTTATATGTGATAGATGAATAGATATTCACCATGCATCGCAATTTACTGATTTGTAATTCCTCTTCTATCATATATGTGTATATAATATGTGACATATGGCAAATTACCGTATGTATTTATGTATCTATATCTGGCCTCTTCTCTCTCTCACTGATCTACAGTTTATCCCTTTGTCAAAAATATATTCTCAGTTCTATAATAAGTTTCTCTCCCTGGTTAGATGTCTTCTATTTTTGCTCTTTTAAAATTGCCTAAGTCTTTTTCGAAATTGAAAAATTGAATCCTTTTTCAATTTCTAAAAAAAACTCTTGTTCATTTGTTAATAATATTGGCACTGGATTAATATATTAACTGTAAGAAAATGGCCAGCTTTACATTTTTTATTTCCCCTAATGATAGATGTTCTTTTGTTCTTTAATAATACTTTGTAAGTTTTTATATAATGATCTTGCACAAATTGGGTTATATTTATTCTTAGGAACCTACAAAATCTTTTACTAGACATTACACTTTATACTAAAATTCACAAGCCTCTCAACTAACATCAGAAACAATATGAGTATGTACATTGCTATTTATACTATTCAATATTATACTGAATGTCTTAGTCACTGAAGTTAGGCAACAGACAGACTTAAGTGTCGTATAGATTTGAAAGGAGATTCAAAAATTGCAGTTGTTTCTAGGTAATGCAAATATATAGAAACTTCAACATAATTTGTAAACTGGTTTAACAAGATTGTTGAATACAGATATATAACAACAATTAATAGTATGCCATTATAGAAATGACAACCAATTACCTCCAATGTGCTTTTTAATTTTGTTATTACTTTTTGGGGGGCTGGAAGGTGTATACAATCACTTTTAATGGAATTTTTGCTCCATTACATAAATACTATTTGGTCAGCTCAAATGTGTCAGGTAACATAGTAGATCTATTTCTGTTAAATGTCATTCTCTTGTTAGTTTATATTTGTGCTTTTAATCTCAATTTTTCTATTTATAACTTTTTCCACTTTTTTTATAGAATCATGTTATACTATTATAAAACATATTGAATTTACTGTAGTGCATAGACCTATTTTTTTACTCTGACCCTTCAGGGAAATCTCTTCATTTTCTTATTGTTTTGCTTTCTCAATATTATTTGTGAGTGGTTTATTTTCACCCTTAGTCATCATAAAACAAAGACATTTCAACCTTGAAAAAATGCTTAGCATCATATAGGATGTCTATGTTGCCAAGGTCTTATCTCTTATCCATATCTGTGCTAGATTAATAATCTTTTGAGATGTTCACACAAAAGCAGGCTGATATGTATAACTTTTCTTTCTTAACATCTAGCAAACATCTCGTTTATGTAGCTTTTTCATGGTGAGACAAAGTGTAATCCTAGCTCCTCTGTCTGTCTCAATGAAAAACATATCACATACATAAAAAGTATATATAAATCATTTTGGTTTTCTTTAAGTACTTTCAATTTTTGAAATTACAATAAATCCAATTTGTAATGTAGCCTTTCCTCTGTCCTCATTTGACTTGTTTTAACCTAGGAATTTAGTTATTACATCTTAAAAGTTTTGGGGACAAATTGTTTTCAGAGTTTATAGTTAAGAGTTCACAGTCTTCTACTCAGATGACAGAGTAAAGGTATGGCATTTGAGGTTAAAAAAAAAAAAAAAAAGAGAGAGAGAGAGAGGATCATTTTATCTAATTTCTATGGCACAGTGTGAAGGAATGAATGTTTGCGTCCCTACAAGATTTAGATGTGGCCAGATGCAATGACTCATACCTGTGATCCTAGCACTTTGGGAGGCCCAGGTGGGAGGACAGCTTCAGCTCAAGGGTTACAGACCTGTCTGGTTACCATAGTGAGACCTCATAGCCACAAAAAGTTAAAAATGTAGCTGGGTGTGGTAGCTTTTGCCTGGGGTCACATCTGCTGTGGAGGCTGAGGTGGAAGGATGGCTTGAGCCTAGAAGTGTGTGAGGCTTCAGTGAGCTGGGATGGTGCCACTGCACTCTATCCTGGGCGACAGAGCAAGATCCTGTCTCAAAACAAAAGAAAAAATGTACATGTTGAAGTTCTATTCCCCAATGTGATGGCATTAGAAGTTGGAGCCTTTGAGAGGTGATTAAGTGATAAGGATAGAGCCTTCATAAATAAGAATCTTACTCAGGAGACCCCAGAGAACTCCTTACTCTTTCTGCCAACTGAGGACACAGAAAGATGATGATCATCTAAAACAAGCAGTCCCTCCCCAGACACTGACTCTTCTGTAGCCCTCATCATGAACTTCCTTGCATTCAGAACTGTAAGAAATAACTGTTTGCTGCTTAACCCACACTGTTTATGGTATCATTGTTTTTAGTAGTCTAAACAGACTAAAACAGGCAGTTCTTCTTACTTTTCATTGGCATAGAATAGAGGATTTTCGTTGTTTATTTTTCAGTGTAATTATGGAAAATATGTTCCAGATACTGGAAATTAATTGTTTACTAGTTCTTTTCAAAGACATCATATGAAAATTTCATATTTTTATTTGAATTATATTTATTTTATTGGAATATGAGAAAGGTTATACACAGGCTACCAGTTATGGGTCATACTAAATTTATAATCCTGCAGATTGATTTAATATTTAAATGTTCAACACAGTTAGAATAAAGTCTTAAGTATAGGAGAGATTCTCTGAATGGATATTTAGAATTTCTCTCCTCTGGAATTCTCTCTCAGATTTGATTTTCAGATCAGGCACTGGCAGTTGTGGCAAATACCCAATCTAAGACTCACATTGCATAGTGAGTGATAGAAATAGATAAAGACTGACACAGAGAACAGGGGCAAGTGACAGAGATGAATACCAAGGGTAATTCACATGGATATAAACTATTCATTCTAACATAATAAGAGAAGATAGAAGAAATAAAGCTATCTTACTCTACCTGGATTTATGTACTTAATCATTCTAAGTGCATGCCAGTGTATCTCTCTCTAAAAACACAGTTGTTAAAATGATTAAAAGTTATATTTAAAAAAACAGAAGTCAAACAGATACTCTTCTAATTAGTGATTTTTTTCTCTTTGATGTGTGGATGAACAGTTATCTTGCTTAAGAAAGCCTTAGAAGCATATATCACATATGATTTTAAAATGGATCTGTTTGACATTTTAGCCAGCAATAATGAAAGTTTTTATATTTTGTGTCTTAGCTATAGAGACAAACTGTTGCTAGAGTAAAAAAAAAAAAAAAAAAAAATATTGTATGTTCTTACTCTTTTTAAAAAGCCCATAGGAATTAACTAAATGAATTTCTAAAATATGAGATATACATAAATGAAAACAATTATGCAATAAACTTTATTTGCAGAGTAAAGTTGTTGATATATTATCCAAGGTGTATGACTGAAAGAATGTAAGTTTACAAAAATGCAGTTTTTTCTTTAAGTACACTACATCCCATCAAAAGAATGAATAGGAGGTTACTTAGCATTAGCCTCACATTGATCGAAAGGCTTACATTTTATGTTTTGGCTTTTATGTTTGCTTTTGGGAACTAAGCACTATGTTAGATTATTTATAAACTCATTTTTGAAAGCACAATTCTTCATTAGGACCATGCTTAATGGAAAGCATCTAATACTTTTATGATTATTATTTTGGCTGTGAAGTTACTTGTAGCTTCAACTTAAGTATGTGCCTGTGAAAGTTGTTGTATTTTCCTCAGATCCATCCAGATGCTTATAAAGGACCAAACAAAACAAGACCATTGAGGTTATACATTGATGAGCCACATCAGATGGAAAAAACATCACAGAATGCCTGATTCTATCTCTCTATTTTTTATAAAAAATCTAGAAGAGGTTAGTAAGTAACTTATTCTGTTAGTTGTTGAAAATAGATATATGTATGATTTTTAAAATTGTATTTCTACAGTAGAGAATTTTTTATTCACATTTAGATGGATTATTTGCAATCTTATTTATATATAAATTTAGTAATAAATGTATCATGTAATTCTTAGAAATTTTATGTAACTGTAAACTATCTATTTACTTGTATTTTGAAATTGTGCTACCCTTCATTTTAGAACATTTCAGTATATTAAATTATGGCTTCAAATGCGATTTACGTTAAGTTAAAAATTACATATAAAGTAAAGAAAAAGCACTCATTTGGTGAACTATATTAACATTCTTGTTTATCAAGTAAATAGAATAACCACTTTCTAATATAATGGACACTGATTGCTATTTTCTAATTAACAATGATAATAACAATAGATATGAATGTCAATAGCTGTAATATTTGGAACATATTTGACCATTGGTTAACAAAGGTTGTTTTATAAATTGTGCAGACTAAAACCAGCATCATTTATTAATTTTTTAAGGAAAATATTTCAATGCTTTTTTTATATATTTTATTGTGTAAGTAACTGCATACACTGGAATCATACTCTATTGAATATAGATCTAGTAAACTGTAAACTCTTTAAATGTTCCTTTTTCTGTACAGATGTTTATTTCTAATCCTTAAATCATTTGATATGTTTAGAATATTTTATTTCTTAAACATTTAAATTCAGAATGCTAAATTTCTGTTTTTATTTTAAAGAACAAACATTTTTAAATGAATATTTAAAAATATCCTACAGGGCCGGGCGCGGTGGCTCAAGAATGTAATCCCAGCACTTTGGGAGGCCGAGACGGGCGGATCACGAGGTCAGGAGATGGAGACCATGCTGGCTAACCCGGTGAAACCCCGTCTCTACTAAAAAATACAAAAAACTAGCCGGGCGGCACTAGCCCGGCGAGGTGGCGGGCGCCTGTAGTCCCAGCTACTCCGTAGGCTGAGGCAGGAGAATGGCGTGAACCTGGGAGGCGGAGCTTGCAGCGAGCTGAGATCCGGCCACTGCACCCCAGCCTGGGCGACAGAGTGAGACTCCGCCTCAAAAAAAATAAAATAAAATAAAGCCTACAGTACTAATAAATAAGAGAAAAAAATAACGTATATTTTTAAAACTACTAAAAGTTAGCTTACATTTGACTAATTATTAAATGACAATGCTTCAGCATTTTAATAAATTTATTAATATACTATTTACGGTTATTATCTTAATGGTTGAATATCTAAATGCAACTTCTATATTTTAACTTAACAGAATTCTCTACTCACAATCATCAAATAATATCACACATGTAAATACTGCCTTAATGTTTTTAAATTCTTTTAGAATTTTGCTTATCTCATTTTGGCCTATTTCAAAACATCCATAAACCTAGTTTACACACTAATTATAATTTTGGAAAATAAAACATAAACATAATATTAATCAGTAACTGTTCCAAACTTTTTCTTTGTTTATTGACACTTTTAGGTATCTATCACTATATCTTTTTTATGTTTTAGAATGATAAGAAACCTAATTAAGATCATTTAGAAAATTTAACAAAGTTTTAATATAGTCATAGAATTACTTGGCCTGCTTATACTAATAAAGTCATTATATTCCAAAAATTATAACACACAGTATTTCTTTCACTGTTCATTTTGATTAACCAAATTATAACTTGTATAAAATGACTGAAATCCTTTCAGGGGAATATTTTTATCTTTAATGAAAGTTTTATTAAACTTCCAACAAAAGTATTGCTTATTAAAATTTTATAAGATAAAAAATTTATCTGCATTGTTTTTGAATCATTACTTTCAAATAATTGTCAGCAATAAACTGTTAACATAGATTCATTCTCAGAATGAATTTGCAAACTAATTTTGTTTCCAATAGATAACTGCCTCTCTCCTCAAGTGCACTATCAAACGAAACCATTATTTCATTGTTTCATTACTTTCATAACACAATGTTTGTTTATGATATTTTAAAAAATTATGACATAATGTTGGAACAGATTATTTTAAACAGAGAATAATGTAGATTTTAGCAGTATATTTACTGCTATTCCTGTAACAAGTCTTGCAAGAGATTTAAAATCATTTCATTTTTTAGCTACCATTAATTTAAAAAATGAGTGATGTCTCTTTAAGATGATATGAATATAGACTACTTTTTTCTATTTTCTTTATTATATTATTTATTAGATCTTTTGTACTTGTCTAAGGGGATATAGATTAAACATAAAAGTCAAATTGGGAGATAAAACAATATTTTACTTTAATACAAAAATCATTTGGTATCCTACTTCAAATTTAAATGTCATTATAGATTATTTCAATAGCATTTTACATTCTTGTTAGGGGCGTGTGTGTGTGTGTGTTTGTGTGTGCGTGTGTGTGTGTGCATGCCCTCTCTAGCTGATTACTGGGTAGACTTCCTCTGTCTTTTTATTTTGGACACTGTATATTATGACCTCATGTAATGTTTTAATGAACTAATTTTACATAGTTTTCTTAAATTTTTATTAGGTCATCAGGATACAGTAACTATATCAAGAAGAGAAGAGAAAATCAATAGCATGTGTTGATGCATACATATATCTGAGTACACAGATGTAGTCTCAGGGAGAGGGGAGAGAGAGAGAGAGAGAGAGAGAGAGGAAGTTGTTCAAGTTCTATGAAATCAACATATGTTTGATCAAGATGTTTACCCTGAACATCTTGAATTATAAAAAATAATTTAGTGATCTATATCACTGTCAACATAACTACATTGTAGAGAGAAATGTAGTCCATGACTGTCTGTGAATGCTTAGCCTTGAGGAAAAAGCTGAGAATCAGTACATATTTTGCCACGAAGTTGTAAAATTTTTGCATTTTGCTAGCCCTATTGCCTGAGTTCATCAGGGAATTTAGATAGTAGGACATAATTTCAAGTAAACTGAGATTAGAATACATGTTTTACAAGGCGGTTTGATAATTTCTTAACATTTTTTAAATAATTATTTTACTTTGGTGATTGTATAATTATAAAATATTTCACTATAAAATATTTTGTTGACTTAAAGTTATCAAACAACACAACTCAAATATTGAATTAATACATTTTATTTCATAATACTTGCAAATGAAATTAAACATATAGGTCATAAAAATAGGCTCAGTTTTTAATAATTCTTCATAGTTATTTTAAATAGTGAATATCATGAGATCATGCATTCTCAGTGAAATTTTACCAAGAAAAATATTTTTTTCTTAGGAATAAACAGCAGAAAATATTTGCCAAAACGTGTCATTCTGTGTCAAAAATTTGCAAAGGTGTGCCTGTTATTGATAAAAAATAGACAAAACTTTTGTTCTTCTAAAATATGATTTGGGGAGATTGAGTTTTATTATCCTAATTTTAAAAGTATAAAACCGTATACACTATCTCATATATTTAATAAACTGGGGAAAGTAGTAAAATAATGGTGATGATCACGATAATTATAAGATTGTAATATTTATAATGATAAATTATTTGGTAACTTATTAATTGGTAAGTAACAAACAGAGACAAAAGTACCCCCATTTGCCTACTTATAAATCTAGGCTATTTGATCTTAGCCTTTATTTTTGTGAACAGAGATGACCTTCATACTTATTAGAACTATAGTTTCTAATACGTCTGAATCTAAAATTTAAATCATTAGTGGAACAGTGAGTGGAACTTTGGAAAAGATATTCTCCAGACAACAGAAATTTTTGAGCCTTATATAAGCTAAGTTGATTTAGCTATGTAGTTAATGCTTAAATAAATAATAAGTTTCAGTTTTAAGGTTCATTCTGTTTTAAAACTGAGGGAAGACAACAATTTTCTACAAGTTATTCTCTTTTTAGTTCAAATTATCTTGTAGTATTCATTGTGAAAACTTAAAGCCTAGAAAGCCCTAATGATGTTAGAAAAACAATTATCTAAAAGAGCACAATAGTCCTTGAAAAAGATGTATTAGATACAAATGTGTTGCTACTTTAAAAGAGACTGATAGTGCTGAAAGGAAACTAAACTACAGAAGCAACAACTTACCCAGAAAAAGACGAAAACCATTTTTAAGAGTTGCTTTTTCCCTTTTTCATCTTCTACATTAGGTATGAAATTAGTGTTTACAAGTACTAGATTTAAAACAGTTAGAAATTTATATATGCAAAAATAGTCTTTTTCTGCTTTAATTATATGTAGTATTATAATATTTCTTCATGTTACTTTGTGCATAGGAAGATAAATTTAGGGTTTCCAAGACTCCAACTAGAAAGAGAAGATGTCTAGTACTGTAGAAGGAGAGTAATGGACTGAGAGTCAGAAGACTGAATTCTAGCTTCATCTCCATATTTAATAAATGTTTCTAGTCTTGACGATATTAATCAATGTTTTAGAGTAGGTTTTCTTAATCTTTTTCATAATATATTCATAATCAACTCTATGAATTTTGCCATGTAATTATGAGAATCACAAATAGTAAATACATACACACATACTTATATACAGACACACGTGCATACATAATTTTATATACATCAGGAATTAGTTACTACAGAAAGATTTTGAAAGCAGCTTTGCTGCTATAGTGTCCAAATTACATTCCTCCTCTTTGATAATTAATTACAATCTACAACATAGAAATAAGCTGGGCTTACATTCAGAAATATGTCCAGAGTGAGCGTTTCAAATTTAACAAAAACTGTCAATACTACATTCCATTCAGTCAATGATCAAAGCTTATGAACTTGTTTTAATTATAAGCAAAACAGCCGGGCGCAGTGGCTCAAGCCGGTAATCCCAGCACTTTGGGAGGCCGAGATGGGCGGATCACGAGGTCAGGAGATCGAGACCATCCTGGCTAACATGGTGAAACCCCGTCTCTACTAAAAAATACAAAAAACTAGCCGGGCGAGGTGGTCGGCGCCTGTAGTCCCAGCTACTCGGGAGGCTGAGGCAGGAGAATGGCGTGAACCCGGGAGGCGGAGCTTGCAGTGAGCGGAGATCGCGCCACTGCACTCCAACCTGAACGACAGAGTGAGACCCCGTCTCAAAAAAAAAAAAAGATTATAAGCAAAATACATTAATACATTCAATCTAGAATTATACTCTAAAATATATTGAATAAATATGCATTGATTGTCTATTACTTGCAAGCTAACATGGTAGCCCTTGGGCATATACCAAAAAGGAATTTAAATATGGTCCCTGATCTCATCCCAATAAATGTATTTAAGAATGTTGCTGCAGGCCATGTGTGCTGGCTCACACCTGTAATCCCAGCACTTTGGAAGGCTGAGGCGGGCGGATCACCTGAGGTCAAGAGTTCGACATCAGCCTGGCCAACATGGTGAAACCCCATCTCTAGTGAAATAAAAAAAAAAAAAAAAATAGCTGGGCGTGGTGGTGAGCACCTGTATTCCCAGATACTTGGAAGGCTAAGACAGAGAATCTCTTGAACCCAGGAGGCAGAGGTTGCAGTGGTGGCAATTGTGCCTCTGCAGTGACAGAGCAAGACTCTGTCTCAAAACAAAGAATGTTCTTGGAAATCTATTTTGCAAAAATATAAAATTTTTGTCACTGCAGTTGGTATTTCTCTACCTATTAGTGTAGCTGAAAATGTTAAGTTTGATCATTTTTGTATTTCTTCTTTTGTAAATTTTACATTAATGGTCTGTCAAGTTTTTGTAGAACATTTCTTTCTTATATTTTAGGAGTTCTTTTTGTTTGAAATTATATACTCTTATCATTATACTGAATAATGATAATTATTACAGTATGAAATACTATAATGTTTAATTACAGTATTAATAATGAATGAAATAATCACAGTATGAAATATAATAGTGAAATTTGTTTGCTATTCACTTATTGATTATGAGTTTTGTGTGGATAATGGGAATAAGGCTCTCATTTGCCAGTCAGTTTACTCCAGTGAATATAAAAGAAGGAAGTTCTTTTATATTTAGAGAAAGGGCAAATGGGAAAATAGAGAGAAGAGAGTTGGAGAAGAGAGTTTGCTTTTGCTTTACTCTTCCTTGTGCATCTGGTTGAGGAAGAAACACACACATACACATACACACACCACTTACCTATGTCTAACATACATAGATATGTATCCTCATGAAGTGATGCTGAAGCAAGGCACCCATGAGAATTTCACTTTAATATAAGGGGCTGATTTGGAAACAGGGATGGAAAACACTTTCTGTTCTGTATTTTCTTATGTTGCATGCTTAATAACTGAATTGAAATGCAAAACCAGGACGTTCTAAATTCATACTGAAAGTTTTTAACAATATGCAAGTTAGCATCTCTGAATTATATCATGATTTTACTATAGTTCTGTGTTAAGCCACAGAAATTTTTAGAAATCCAAATATATATTTTTAAAAAAATGGTGGCAGGGTGCAGTGGCTCACACCTGTAATCCCAGCAGTTTAGGAGGCGAAGACGGGTGGGTCACATGAGGTCAGGAGTTCAAGACCAACCTGACCAACATGGAGAAACCCCATCTCTACTAAAAATACAAAAAATTAGCCGGGAGTGGTGGTACATGCCTGTAATCCCAGCTACTCAGGAGGCTGAGGTAGGAGAATCGCTTGAACCTGGGAAAGAGAGGTTGCAGTGAGCCGAGATCACACCATTGCACTCTACCATGGCCAATACGAGTGAAACTCTGTCTCAAAAACAAACAAAAAAACAGATGAAAAAACTCATTGCCTCATTCATTTGCTGAATTCAATGTGCCTGTTTCAGGTTTAGTAATTTTAACGTTTGCGTAGTGAAGAATCAGCTTTACCAAAAGATAGGTCTGGCCTTCATCCTTGGCTCTTGGTTAGTGATCTCTAGGCCACTAGAATATCCTTCCTGATGGGAATGTCTTTGTCTGGGAGCTTTGGCCACTATCCAGTCAAAAAGTACTCTGCGATGGAATCTTTGGACCACAAGTTTTCAATTCTGCCTCCAAAGGGGACTGGGGAATAAAAATGTCAGTCCAACTTCCAGAAAGGGCTGAAGACTAAATGCCAGCCACAGCAATGGTAAGTGATTGAACCCTACTAAAAATTCTGGACACCAAAGACTTGAAAGCTTTTCTAGTTAATAATACTTCATGTGTATGGTTACATGTTAATGCCTAGAAACTAATAAATTTGCCACTCCCCCAGGTTGGGGGCAATGGGAGATTCACATTTGGTACCTTTGCTGGATTCTGACCTAGGTATAATACTTCATCTCCTGGCAGATTTTAATCTGTATTCTCTTTCTGTAATAAGCTGTAACCACAAGTAAAACAGCTTTAAATGAGTTCTGTGAGTCCTTCTAGTGAAATCAAATACAAGAGTAGTGTTGTGTACCTTGTCTCGTGAACTTTCATTTGATATCTGAAATAATGGCAGTCTTTTGTTGACTGTTTATTCTAAACTTTGTAATTGGCCACAACTCTCAAAGGTGTTTATGTAAATATTTCAAACATACCATATTGTTGATGAAAGTGATGGTAGGAAGTTAAACACAATAGCAAATAAATAAAACAAATATTTAAAAGTGCCTTCTAAATAGTCTTATTCAAAAATTTTACTCAACGGTGTATACTATCTCTAGTTATATAGCCAGGTTGAGTCAAAAGAGCAAAAGTAAAATTGTGAAAAAATATAGCAACTGTATTTTCCAAATTGTACCTGGCAGAAAAACTGAGAAGTCCACATCTGTTGCTGGGAATTAATATTACCTTATCACAGAAGAAACACCTTAGGTTATTTGTTATAGCTGCCATGAAATAAAATATCAAAGTGAAACAGAAATCTAATGTTATATTTTGAACCCTCTGAGAATACACTTCAAGTGGCTGCAGGCCTCCAAATAACTGAAGGATGTAGTTATTTAAGTGAATGAAAAATAATGATGGACAATTGATGAAAAGGTAAGTGGCATTACCATTATAAGGTCTTGATATAAAAGAAATTCTTGTAAATCAAATTGTATGGCAATTATAGTTTGTAAATTTATCCATTTTTTTCATTATGTAGTGAATCAGAAGAAAATATATTATTTTACATTACATTATATTAAACATTTACATTACACTAAATATATATTTAGGTTGCATTATGAAGAAAAAATACACATACTTTACTAATGTTTAGCTACTACTAAGATTATGATGGAATTACATTCGTTAAAAAACTTTTTAATCTCAAACAATAATATTCATGATTGAAATTAGGACAACATAGTTTCTTTTATCTTAGTAAGAATTAGCTGGCCGGGCGCGGTGGCTCAAGCCTGTAATCCCAGCACTTTGGGAGGCTGAGACGGGCGGATCACGAGGTCAGGAGATCGAGACCATCCTGGCTAACACAGTGAAACCCCGTCTCTACTAAAAATACAAAAAAAACTAGCCGGGCGAGGTGGCGGGCGTCTGTAGTCCCAGCTACTCGGGAGGCTGAGGCAGGAGCATGGCATAAACCCGAGAGGCAGAGCTTGCAGTGAGCTGAGATCCGGCCACTGCACTCCAGCCCCAGCGGCAGAACGAGACTCTGTCTCAAAAAAAAAAAAAAAAAAAAAAAAAAAAAAATTTCCATGAACTTTAATTTTTGCAATGTAATAGTATTAGGTATATTTGAGACTATATATGTTAAAAAAGACATCCAATAATAGGTTATAATTTCAAGTGAAATGTTTAAAATGTTTAATCCTCATCCAAATCTAATTTTCTTTCTACATAGCAATATCATTTATTATTATTAAATATCAGCATTTTAGCAGTGTAAAAACATAAATTTTAGGCTGGGCAATGTGGCTCACATTTGTAATCCCAGCATTTTGGGAGGCTGAGGTGGAAGGATCACTTCAGCTCAAGCATTTGAGACCAGTCTGAGCAACATAGGGAGACACTATCACTATAATTTTTTTTTTTCTAAACATTAACCAAGCATGGTCATATGTGCATGTGGTCCCAGCTAGCTGGGGGGCTTAGGTGGGAGGATCTTTTGGGCATGGTAAGTCAAGACTGCAATGAGCTGTGATTGCACTACTGAATTCCAGTTTGGGTGACAGAGCAAGTCCCCGTCTCAAGGCCCTGTTTTGTGGGATCTGATTTATTTAGTAATTATTTTTTAGATATAACACATAAGAAATAAAGTTTTAAATTATTTGTATGTGTCTAATATATGGAGAAACGTAATGTTTATATGTCAAATATTCCAACGTGTAACACCTAAGGTTCTTGCCTAACCACACCAAAGAATTGGTGTGGCAGCTGACTGTGGCGAGTGATAGAGACACGAACAAAGAGAGAAAAAGCTGTAGGTTTTACTGAGCAGAGTGAAAGTACAAAACTTCCACAGCAAGGAAGGGGTCCTGAACGGGTAGCCACTGCTGGTTTTGGGTGATTGCCTTTTAAACTCTTTAAGTCAGGGAAATACATGAGGCGGAAAGATGTTACCAGAGCAAGAAACAAAGGCAGTAGAGTATTTTATGACATGTCTTAGATTTTGAGGCAAACCGGAATTGCAACTTAGGTTTTATCTACTTTATGACCTTGCAGCGGCATGGCAAAGGAGACAGGATCTTACAGGACTTTACAAAGTATGTTTACAAGGAACTGGAATTGGGAGTATAGATAAGGTCTGCGGGTCACAGAAAAACAGGCAGTTAACATTCCTTTTACTTTAGTTTCAGGGGAGGGGGAAGGGAGAGAGGGAGACAGGACACAAGGAAACTTAAAGCAACATTTTCCCTGTTTATAGCTTTCTTGGGGTAGAAAACACATGCACAAATCCTGGTGTTAGGAATATTTTAAGCATATATCTTCAATATTATCCATCCAGGACCGAAGGAAGTCCTGATGCAGGAAATGAGTGAGTTTCACAGCTTTCTGAGCCCCTTCTCCACCCAGGAAGCCCAGCTGGCACCTACTCTCTAAAGGACTCAGTTTACATAAAACTTAATAGTCACACATAGTT
Source organism: Macaca thibetana thibetana (assembly GCF_024542745.1). Classification (NCBI taxonomy): domain Eukaryota; kingdom Metazoa; phylum Chordata; class Mammalia; order Primates; family Cercopithecidae; genus Macaca; species Macaca thibetana. The sequence continues at coordinate 54,977,830 of NC_065582.1, read as the reverse complement.
GTAAATCACATATGTATATATTAATATGCATTATACATGCAAATTACCTAACTGCTTAATTCTAAAATTAAATAATTATACACAACTCATGAAACATTTTTATTATCTGTACTATTTGTGCCAAGGTTGTTTTAGATGAACTAATTCACAGGAAATCTACAAATTTGTGTCATTTATGAGTCATTTTTACTTTCTAGATGTTTACATTAAAATACTAAAACATGTATGAAATAAATAATAATATTGTAAGCGTTGTCCTAAAAAGAATATGCTGCTAGATTTCAGAAGGGACTTAAATTATATTTTTCAGGCCTCTGAACCCAAGCCAAGCCATCGCATCCCCTGTGACTTGCACATATACGCCCAGATGGCCTGAAGTAACTGAAGAATCACAAAAGAAGTGCAAATGCCCTGCCTCGCCTTAACCGATGACATTCCACCACAAAAGAAGAGAAAATGGCCGGTCCTTGCCTTAAGCGATGATATTATCTTGTGAAATTGCTTTTCCTGGCTCATCCTGGCTCAAAACCTCCCCTACTGAGCACCTTGTGATCCCCCACTCCTGTCCACCAGAGAACAACCCACCTTTAACTGTAATTTTCCTTTACCTACCCAAATCCTATAAAACGGCCCCACCCTTATCTCCCTTTGCTGACTCTCTTTTCGGACTCAGCCCGCCTGCACCCAGGAGAAATAAACAGCTTTATTGCTCACACAAAACCTGTTTGGTGGTCTCTTCACACGGACGCGCATGACAGCGGAATCTCATTTGTTGGAAACTATATTCTAGAATTAGCTTATAAAATGATTCAAATTAGAAAAGAGTCAGTATTGCCCATAGGAATGGAAATCAACTAGGAAAGTTGACTCACTAATTATTTAGCACACTTGAATAAATTGGTATCCAAAAGGATTACTGCCCAAAAGTCTGCCCTGGGGTCGGAACAGGTGTTGTTTCATCAGAATTCTGGATTGCTGCTATTTCAAGGAGGAATTCAAAAAGACAACCCAGGGAAAGAAAATCCCATCTATGTGACATGAAAAGCATGACTCCTAAGTTAGTTTGTATGCTTTTTCCCTCTCAGTTATTTCCTAGACTTCTCTCTGTCTCAAATAGATCCCTTACCAGTTCCAAAGCAGCTGGCATAAGTCTTCTTCTGAAAATGGCAATAGCACCCTTGCAGCAAATCTCAGGCACACAGGTGTTTCAAGGGATCTGAGATACAGCTAGGCAGAAGCCAAACTTCAGGTACAATCACCCATAAAGGTTATGACTATGAGGCCAAAAATTGCCTACTAATCTTCCTTCCAAAGGTTTACCGCTCAAGGCTACACTTAAGAACCTTCCTCCTCAAAGTGAGTTACCATTAAATTCCTCTGCAACTGTTTGGGAGATTGTTTTGGTTGGAATTACAGTGGTATAATGACTGTAGTGCTCATTGCCTCTGTGCATAACACCTGCAAGTTCTTTAGTCCTTATTATCTCTCAAACAATTTAAATGACTTTGAATACTTTGCTAAGCACTCTGAGTAGGAGTTTAAAAAGTGGTCTATTGTTCCTGATGCTAATTATTACAAATTGTCACTCAGTCTTGACAGCAGATGCTTTGTCTTACTGTTTTCCGTGGGCAAGAGGCTATAGAAACTTTCCTTTGGGGAGAAGAAAGGAAAATGAAAAAGAAACTTTAGGTCTCGAGGATCACTTCTTTATTTGCACTACGGATATAATTTGCGTGTGTGTCTGTGCGCGCACATGCTCAAAGTGTAAACCAAAAAGTATCTAAGTCTCAATCAAGTTGTAAGTTTATTTTGACTAAAAGTTAAGGACATGTCTGTGACACAGTCTCAGGAGGTCCTGATATGTGCCTAAGGTGGTCAGGCTACACCTGATTTTTTACATTTTAGGGAGACATAAGACATGAATTAACACGTGTAAGATGTACATTGGTTCAGTCTGGAAAGAAAGGTCGACTAAAACTGGGGGCATGTTGGGGATGGATTTCAGGGCATAGGTGGATTCAAAGAATTTCCAATTGGCAATTGGTTGAAAATGTTTATCTAACAATCTGCAATCAATAGAAGGAAGTGTCTGGGTTAAAATAAGGGGTTGTGTGGGAGGAGGAGGTTTCAGTGAGCCGAGATCACGCACTGCACTCCAGCCTGGGTGACAGAGCAAGATTCCGTCATCAATCAATCATTCAATCAATCAGTCAATAAAGGGTTGTGGAGACTTCCTCATAAATAAATAAATAAATAAATAAATACAGGGTTGTGGAGACCAAGGCTCTTATTATGCAGATGAAGCCTCCAGGTAGCAGGCTTCAGATAAAATAAATAAATCAGACTTAAAGAGTCTGTTCTGTCAGTCTTAAGGTCTCTGTTTTAATGTTAATGCTGGCCAGCCATGCCTGAATTCCAAAGGAGGAAGCTAGGACGAGACATGTCTGACCACCCATTTCCATCATGGCCTGAACTATTGTTTACTTTAGAATGCCATTGGTGCCATTTCAGGTTTAGAATGCATTTCAGGTTTACTTTAGAATGCCATTGGTGGAGAGGAGGGATCCATTCAGTTGGTTGGAGGGCTGAGAATGTCATTTTTGGTTTACCAAAGAAATCAATTTGTATGAAAGTAACATAAAGTTAAATCAGAGGAGTCTGTTTTCTGAGTACAGAATAATGAATCTGAGGAACTCTCCTAAGCATAATTTTACTTTTCTTGGAATCTCAGCTTTTCTAGGTGTTTGTTAATAATTCTTACTGAATAAAAGATGCACACATTTTTTTCCTTGCTTTCTTATCCAGCTCTACCATCTCCAGTCATTTTATTTTTAAGTAATTAATCATGGAGGTGAAATCTGTTCATAACAGTGTTCCTGAGTCTGAACACCATTTTCAGATTTTTTTTTTTTTTTTTTAAATCTTTGCCTAATCGCAGTCAGGCAAAGGGACACTGAATCTGTGGCAGCAGATATTTTGTATCACAGATGAGAGTTTGATATAATAATTAATTTTAGAGGCATCCTAATTTATGGAAGTAATTGCCTTAAGTATCAGTTCACAAACTAAAACCTTGACACATCTCTTACAGAAAACACTCAATTTAGGGACAGATTCAGGTGTGTGGAAAAGCAAAACCGAAAGCAGAGCATACCTCTTAGGTTGTTCACTACAGGGATACCTTTTGAGGTAATAGATATTAGCTAGGAATAACAGGTAGAAATGTAGGAATATAGAAGTGAAGCATATACCACCTTAATATGCATCATGCCCAAGCTATTAAGTTTATCTTATACTATACTTTATATTAATTTATGCATTCATTTGCTTTCAACAAAAAATGCTAGTATTGTTACAATAAATTTAGAAATCTTAAGACAGGAGAGGACCCTCATGTTCTTTCGGTAGAGAAAGGTAACAAATGGCTGATGACCCCATTCTATGAGTAGGAAGGAGATAGTCACTCGTGATTTTTGTGTTCTTAAGCTATAAACTTATTTTTTACCTATAAACTTCAGTTTATAGTTAACAGTTTATAGCTAACCTTGGACTTCGAAAATGCCCTTCTTTATAGACCACCCTTTTTGTCATACCAAAGTGATTTCAACTAAATCTCTCAAGAGTATTATATTAGAGATTTCAGCATCAGACTCTTATAAGTGAAAACCCGTATCTGCCCTCGTTAACAGTGGTGAATCTGTATAGTTCTGCAGCAGCCTCAATTCTTGCCTCCTCAGAAGAAAGAATTCCACTGAAGGGCATAAGGCAGAAGGAGAGACTGAGGCAGGTTTTAGAGTTGGAGTGAAAGCTTATTAAAAACCTTTAGAACAGGAATAAAAGGAAGGAAAGTACACTTGGAAGAGGGCCAAGCAGGCAACTTCAGAGAGTCAAGTGCCTGGTTTGACCTTCTGATTTTTTTTTTTTTTTTTCTTTTCTTTTCTTTTTGAGACGGAGTCTCGCTCTCTCTCCCAGTCTAGAGTGCAGTGGCGCAATCTCGGCTCACTGCAGGCTACGCCTCGCAGGTTCACGCCATTCTCCTGCCTCAGCCTCCTGAGTAGCTGGGACTACAGGCGCCTGCCACCACACCCGGCTAATTTTTTTTGTATTTTTGGTAGAGATTGGGATTCACCGTGTTAGCCAGGGCGGTCTCGATCTCCTGACTTCAAGATCCACCCGCTTGGCCTCCCAAAGTTCTGGGATCACAGGCATGAGCCACTGTGTCCAACTGACTTGGGGTTTTATATATTGTATGTGTGCTCACTGGAGGCATTCTTCCCTTAGCGGTGGAATGTCCCTGGAAGGTCACATACCAGTTAAATTACACCATTTTGCCTCTTATGGTACATGCTTGAGTTTACTTGCCCAACTCCTGAGATTTTATGGGAAGCTACTTATTGGGAAGCAACACCATTTTCTGGTGTTTCTATCTATTGAGAAAGGCCGTTCCCTGACACCAGCTGTAACTAATTGAGACAGCCAGGTGGCAGGGGCAGGTCCCTGGAGAAACTTCAACCAGCCTTCCCACTGACGTGGAGTCTCAGGAAGTTCCCGCCCTTTGCAGCAGGGAGGAGCCTGGCCCCGCCTCTTCCTGTGTGGAACCTGGACTTGGAACCTGGAATTTGAACTGCAGGTAGAAAGAACTTTAGCAAGGCACTCTGGTCTAGCGAGAGTCCTTGTTTTCCCCTTTTCTTCATTTTCACCCAATAAAAACCTATCTTACTCACTATTTAAATTGCTTGCCTGAATTGTTGTGGCTGTGAGACAAAGAACCCCGTTTTTAGTCAACTAAGGGAGAAGTCCTGCAACACAATTATTATTTCAGAGAGGTAGTGAGTGTGACAACTGCCTGTCACCTGATGGTTTCCTGACATTCCTGGTGGGAGAGCAGTGGGCGGTGTGGTGGGAGGGTGCTCTTCTTCCCTGCTCATGCCTGAGTAGCTACCCCCTGTTAACACCCTCTTCATATAGCAGGAATAGTACTGATGGTAAAAATCCTAAATCAAATGTCCAGTAAGATGATGGGAGCTGGTCTCCTTCCAAAATACACAAATTAGTCTAATAAATTGAAACTCTTTAACAGTGTAGACTTTTTTTTAAAGAATAAATTATGCACAAATTCTAATTTATCACAGTAGTTTGCCATAGTTAAGCTAATCCATAGAGTTTTGGTTTCTTTTTAGTGAGTCTTCATCTGACCTTTAGAATAGCTGAGTTAGGCTAGCATTAAAGTAATTAATCAGCATTCTTGTCTTCATGTTGGCATAGGCAATTGGGGAATGCATAACATGTGTGTTATGTAGATCCCTAGACTAAATAAAAGCAGGCTGTGATATATAAATTAAAGACTTTTATGACTCCTAAACAATATTATGACTTTTTAGTGAAACCCCGGAAGGAAAAGTATAAGCAAAGTTTGATCTCATGTTTATAACTTTCATAAATTATTCAACTGAACCTGGGTTTTTGAAGTAACTATAAATGAAAATCTGTCTTACATATTTATGTGCCAGGTAGGTTTTCATATGTACCACTGCTGCTTTAAAAAGAAAAATTACTAACTTTATTTACTTTGGAATGGAGTGAATAGAGATTAATACAAAGAAACAAAAAAAAGAGCAGTCATTTCAGACCTCTAACAGGAGTCTAGAAAACTGAAGCAGAGAATAATCAACAAGCTATCATCTTAGATTTCTTGTGACACTACTCACTGTCTTAAGGGATGGCATATGTAAAAATCCCAGTGCAGAAGGGGAGCAAATGCATGTCAGCTATACTTTCTGTCTTAATTTAATTTAATAATTGTCTTAATTTAATACTTAATTTAGGAGAGCTAAATAATTAAACATGAGGCCAAAGTACATAAGAAAGCGGCAGTCTTTTATTGCAAATAGGCACACACTCTCGGGCGAGGTTCTCCGGTCCTCAGGTATGGGGCCAGGGAAGTCGCCCCTGCACTCTCCCGTGAGGTTCTCCGGTCCATAAGTAGGAGGGGCCGAAGAAGTCAGGCCCGCTCCTGCCGGTGGCAGACTTTTATGCATTGGTACTGGAAGGAGGCGGGCAGTGGGCGGGATAAGGGCATGATAGGGGCGTCTCCATAGGCACGGCCGGGTAAGTTGAGATCTCTTTGGATTGATGTCAGCTGGCGCATGCTCCCCGGTTGATCTGCATCTTCCCAGGCGCAGGCTGCATTTTCCCGTGGGTGGGAAAGTTGGTGAGGAAGAACCTGGAAGCAACATGGATTGTGCCTTCTTGTTCACCTTCTTCCATCTTGTCTTTTCTCCCTCACCCAAACACTTTCTGCCTTCAGAAGCTTATATTCAATGGAGAAATACAATTCTCTATTGAATTATTCTTTCTTTTGCCCTTACACAAATATTTGTTGTGTCCACTATTTCATGAGATGTAACCGTGAAAAATGTTCCATGGGGAGTGTAAACATCCATTAAATTAATTTCTGCTAACTAAATTGAGGAGGAAAATTGTCATACATATAGACTTTGAGCTAGACTTAACTGCTGTGAAAAATTTCTATAGACAGATATTGTGGCAAGGATATGGATATTTTTGGAGAACTCTCTGGGCACATTTATTTTTAATTAAAAACACATAATGTTGTCATTAAACACATACAGAAAATAATTTATAGTGTTTGGAGGAAGACTATGTACCAGCTTTTTGGCATGCTTTTCCCAATAAAAAGAAGTTGAAATGTACCTTGGCCCAAAATTGCCTTTATAATGACAATATAAATAATGTGTTGTGAATCATAATCAAGTACAGTCAGGCTTTATTCAATAACCCAAACAACTAATTATGTGCCATGCTAGATAAATCAGAGTAAATATAACAGAAGCTAGAAACAGCTGGGCGGACGTCTAGGGATTTTGCAGCTTTCTTTTTTTGCAGATAAAGTCAGCATACCAGGGACACAATTTTTTTCAAAAGGTTTGAGAGTCTTGGAAAATTCTATTTATGAGATACTTTAAATTCAATAGATTCCTTTACTTTTTAGAAGTAACATATTTGATAATTATACAATAATAGAAATAAGAATATAATATAGAAATTAAGAAAATAAAGAAAAATCTTAAAGATTAATAAAATCATCACTATTCTAAGAACGGTGGCTCCTATAAGCATTGTACATGTTACTGTGGGTTATTTCCATTGCATGTTATAAAGCTTTATTTTTTTATTTGCCACAAATTACACAAATGTTTATTTTCCTATGTCTTTTATTCACTTGCCCATTGTCTCTACAAGAAATCTGGTTCATGGTTTATTTAACCCTGTCTTTAAAGTATTGTTTGGCACACAATTAACTACTTACTCTCTTATTCCTGAAACACTTTTGTTTCTTGGATTAATTTCTTCAAATTTTATGGTTTCTTTTTTTTTTTCTTGGTTCTATTATAAAAACCTGGAATGGGAAGGGGGGAAAACAGCAGAGTGCTTGCTCCTTTTAGAGGGAGAGAGAGTACCCAGAGTACCCAGCTCCTTCCTCTTTTTGCTGGATGAGAATGCAAGCCCAGTGCTGCCTGATAATTTTTTTTTCTTTTTTGCTAAACATAATCATAGATTTTATTCTCTGAAGAAATATATATATATATATATATATATATATTCAGCTAAATTAATTTTTAAAACATAGTTTGTGGAATAATGCTTCACAGTTCAAAATAATATGAAAATAGATATAATGAGTAGATCCAGAATTTCCTGTTTTTGATATATACCATGTATTCTTCACTCATTTTTGTTTTTTTTTTTATTTATTTTATTTTTTGGAGACAGTCTCGCTCTGTCACCAGGATGGAGTGCAGTGGTGTGATCTCAGCTCTCTGCAACCTCAGCCTCCTGGGTTCAAGTGATTCTCCTGCCTCAACCTCCTGAGTAGCTGGGACTACAGGCGCACACCACCACACCCAGATAATTTTTGTATTTTTAGTAGAGATGGGGTTTTACCATGTTGGCCAGGAGGGTCTCAATTTCTTGACCTCATGATCCGCCTGCCTCAGCCTCTCAAAATGCTGGGATTACAGACTCATTCATGTTTTTAATGAGAAATAATTTTGCATTATTTACAAATTTTGTTTTAAATTGATAATTTAAGTTGTTAACTTAATCACCCAGTGGAAAGCTGACTTGTTGGTGACTGTGGCACAATCACCTCTATAACTTGTTTTGTTGTGGTTATGGGTTCTAGTTTTAGACTACCTACTAGCTTGTTTGAAGTACTGACAAATCATCTACTAACTATGTGCCTTTGTACAAGTTTTGCAACCTCTCTAATTCAGTTCTTTTTTTTTTTTTTTTTTTTTTTTGAGACGGAGTCTTGCTCTGTTATCCAGGCTGCAGAGCAATGGCGTGATCTCGGCTCAGTCCAACCTCCGTCTCCTGGATTCAAGTTATTCTCCTGCCTCAGCCTCCCGAGTAGCTGAGACTACAGGCATGCACCACCATGCCTGGCTAATTATTTTTTTTGTATTTTTAGTAGAGATTGGGTTTCACCATGTTGGCCAGGCTGGTCTCAAACTCCTGCCCTCAAGTGATCCTCCCGCCTCAGCCTCTGAAAGTGCTGGGATTACAGGCATGCGCCACTGTGCCTGGCTTGAATTCAGTTTTTATATGTCCAAAATGGAAGTCATAATTACACCTACCTCTTGAGCTATAATGGCAAAATGAAAATCAATATAGGTATCATAGTGCCTGACGATATCAACAGTTGCTATTTTTTTCCTTCTCCTCCTTTTATTTTTCTTCCTCTGCCTCCTCTTTTCTTTTCCCTTCTCGTTAAATCAAATCTCAATCCAGTTATTCAATCCAGAAATATGAGTGAGATTTTGTCCTTTATTTCACTGACCCCATATCTAAAATATTGCTGTATTTATTTGTGTCTACTTTTTAAATACTATACTTTAATAATAATAATGAATAGATCATACTTTAGTTTTAAAAGTTTACATTGCATCCCAACTCTTTTACAGTGAAGTCCAAGACCCTTTTTTAATAGCCATATTGGATAATACAAGTAGTGCACAGTCACTTATTTGGAAAAACTGATTTCTGCTATTTAACAGACTTTCGACAGTGGTACTTATGGTATGGGTGATGTTGTATTCATGCAGGTCTAGTGCCAGTTGTATGTGAATGCAGAAGCCCTAAGGGAGGTAATGTGAAGAACTGAAGAGTAATTGAGGAGGTTTTTTTAATTTTTTTTTTCCTTCTCCTCCTTCACTTTTCCCCCTTCCACCTCCTTTCTCCCACCTTGGCCTCCCAAAGTGCTGGGATTACAGGTGTGAGCCACTGTACTTGGCCAAGAAAATTGCATATATGTTTATATATGTAGTATAGGAATATCCGAGGACAGAGAAAAATCAGGCTATTATCAGTGCCTTTCCTAAAAGGCGAGAGGGCAGATTAACTATCTTCTTTAACCAGCCCAAACACTGTTGGACTGGTTGGTGCAATGTATTTTAGTAACAACTTCATTGAAAGCAAAGCCTGTGACAAGGACTTACATGGAGGTAATTTATTTGGAAGTGTTTCCAAGCAGCACAAATAAATGCGTGAAGAAAGTAAGACCGGGGTGTCTGGGCAAGGAAATAAAATAAAGCGTGCATTAGTAAGGTCCTTTCTGCAGAAAACAAAACTTGACTCCCATGGGCCCTCTGAGAAGCATGGAGTATTTTCCAGAATTGTCCATATAAAGAGATGTGGCTGAGGTAATTATCTATTGGCTCATTCCCCATTGCTAGGGCCAGGTGTAATTCCTTAAATTCTAACTTCTGAAAAAGCCACAAGGAAGAAATATGAGAGCTATGCTCTTGAAGTAGAGACTTTAGGCTGTACGTAGTCTGAGGGAGCCAGTAGAAGGAATGACGGGCTCAAAAACTGTCTGATACAAATTATCGTGAGCATAGAAAGCTTTCACAATTTTTAAATTTACACTTGGAAATAAGTTAAAACTAATATGGAAATTCCAAAAATAAAAAGTGCAGAGCATCTATATACCCTTTTCCCAGGTTCACTAATAGTTAAACTTTTCTCTCATTTGCTTTCTGTCTTTTTCTCTTGAGAGAGAGGGAGAAGGGGAGGGAGAAGAATAATATTTTGAGCCATTTACCTAGCATATTTTATCCCCAAAACTTTAATGCATATTTTCTAAGAATGTAGACATTTTGGGTTATAACTGTATTTCAGTTATTATTTAGGATATTTGTATGTAATCTACCATTCATATTATAATTTTGTCAGTTAATTTAACAGTGTCCTTTGTAGCATTTTTCTTCTTCTATTCCCATTAACCTGTGCTTAACCTATTTTGTAAATTTTTGCCAAAATAACAGGAATTTGATTTATTAAATTGATCTGTCATTTTGTTTTCTCTCTAATAGAATTTGCTTTTATATTTATTTTTTCATTATATTTTCTTTGGATTAATTTTGTTGTTACTTTCCTTTAAATTTTGAAGGGGATAATTAAATTCATTTAAATTGTTAGACTTATATTTTTGCTAATAAACATCTCTTGGACTGGAGAATTTCTTTTTATCACTACTTTAAATATATGTCATACGTTTTGATAGGTAATGCTTTTCATTATCATATATTTTCAGAAATTCTAACATTTCTGTGTATTTTCCTTTTTACCTCAAAGCTAATTATGTAAGAAGTCTTAATATCCATTTGCAAGAGGTGTTTAATTCTATTTTTTAGATTGTTTTGTCTTGTTTCTACATTATAAAAATTACTGTTTTTTTATGTTTTAATGTAAATATTTTGGTCTTTTCATATGGAAATGAAAATAAATTATGTTCTATTACTGGAGTATATTGTTGAATGAATATCTAAAAAATTGATCTTATCAGTTATGTATTTTATAGACTTATGTAATTTAATTTAAATTTTGTCTGACTTACTACTTTCAAATTATATCTTTTTTTTTTTTTTTTTTGAGACTGAGTCTGGCTCTGTCGCCCAGGCTGGAGTGCAGTGGCCGGATCTCAGCTCACTGCAAGCTCCGCCTCCCGGGTTTACGCCATTCTCCTGCCTCAGCCTCCCGAGTAGCTGGGACCACAGGCGCCCGCCACTTCGCCCGGCTAGTTTTTTGTATTTTTTAGTAGAGACGGGGTTTCACCGGGTTAGCCAGGATGGTCTCGATCTCCTGACCTCGTGATCCGCCCGTCTCGGCCTCCCAAAGTGCTGGGATTACAGGCTTGAGCCACCGCGCCCAGCCTCAAATTATATCTTAAAATCTCTTACTAGTACTGTGTTTTTATAATTTCTTATGACATCCTCCATATTTTTTGCTTTTTACAAATAGTTTCTGTGTTATTTGGTACATATATACTTAAACAATATTTTCATTTTTATAGTTTTGATCATTCACTTTTTAAAAAAATCTCAATTAAAAGGTTTATGCCTCCAATTGTACTTTGGAATCAAGATTGCAACCCTTTATTGTCTCACTGTTTCTTGCTGGATTGTGAATACTTGCCCATTCCTTTATTTTTAGTCTTTTTTAATGACTGTTTTAAATTGTTGTCTTGATTAGAACATAAAGTTGAGTTTGCTTTAAATGTCATATGTTTTATATTTACTATGTTTTTTAAAAAATCATAGCTGGAAAGTAAACCTACTCACATTATTGACATACTAATATCAAACAGGCAACAATCATTTTTCTCTCCCAGTTTTTAGGTCACATCCTGTCATATTATCTTGGAATTATTTTGAGTATTATATTTACTATGTTTTTTAAAAAATCATTTTCTGTGTCTTTGCACCATTTTAAAAGGTTACTTTAGTACTTAGGAAAGTCTGTATTTTCATTTTAGTAACTACCTTTGTTTTAATATTTTTAAAAATATTTTTCTTATTTAACACTTTATTATCATTTGTGTTCATTTTATACAGCATTTTTTGACTGGCACCTACTACATATCAAACAGGCAACAATCATTCTACTCCTTCTCTCCCAGTTTTTAGTCACATCCTTTCTACTTTGGCAGAGTACATATGTTTACATATAATTCTTTAACCTCAAAACCCCACCCTTGTGGTAGTCTTAGCTCAATAAATTAAATACATAAAATGACCAATATCAATTTTTGGCCAAAATTTTCCTAGTCATTTTTTGGTTGGATAAAATTCATCCTCTAACAGATTTATCAGACCAAAACAACCAAACAAACAAACAAAAAACAGGGTTTTTGTGTGTGTGTGTTTTTTTTGAGACAGAGTCTCACTGTATTGCCCAGATGGGAATCTTGGCTCACTACAGCCTCCACCTCCCGGGTTCAAGTGATTCTCCTGGGTCAGCCTCCTGAGTAACTGGATTACAGGCATGTGCCACCACACCCAGCTAATTTTGTATTTTTGGTAGAGAAGGGGTTTCACCATTTTGGCCAGGCTGGCCTCAAACTCCTGAGGTCCATTCTTCCATCCATTTTGGCCTCCCACAGTCCTGGGATTACAGGCATTGGCCACCGTACCCAGCCTCAACATTCTTCAACATTCAACATTGTTTATCTATGTCTTTGAAACTTGAAAGAAATCTTAGCTGGATATAATGTCTTTGGTTCCTGCATTCTTTCCTGAGCTTCTTGAAAATGCTGCTGCACTATTGCTTTGTTATTTTTCCCCCGTAAAAGTAGAAGAGGTAGAAATATTTACTCCTGAATCTTCTTTGAGGATAAGTTTTTTCATTATTCTCTCTCTTTCTCTCAAATTCTGCATTTCTGATGGCCAATATTTTTCTTCTTCTTTCTTAATCTCTCTATGCTTTACTTCCCTGACTTGCAAAATAGGAATAATGATTGCATTAATGTCACTGAATCAGTGTAATTATAAATGAGATTATACATGTAAACTTTTTCTGTAAAATGTGTCATGTACTAACAACTCAATATGTATTTGTTATTAGTGATATATAATTGCATACACATATATTAGAAATAACAATCTATAGCAGGAAGCATATAGCTGAGTATTTCAACTTGCTTCCTCTTTGATTTAGTATGATTCTTACCTTTTCAAAGCAGGAAAATTCTGTAATAAAAAAATTCCATATTTTATTATCAAAAAATTAACACTGTGGTCTAACAGAAAGGTACACCATATGGTGTTCAGGGCATAGATCTTATTTTATAGCATGTTAATTGTCAGGGTGATATAGCAGAGAAATATAAGGTTTCAGAGATTATATTTGATTACAAAACAGATGCATCTACTGTTTGTTACCAGGTCACAAATTTAGTCCAATTATCTTGATCATTTCATTGGTGACATAAGATAAAAATAAAATAAATGTACTATGCTGAAATCAATTTGTATGTACCTATAAACTTCATTTTGTGTCTGGCTAGTGAATGCATGTTGCTTTTATAGGATGTATGAACAATGATTGTATATTTATACACAGATATTTTAACAATAATTTAATCAGATAACTGTAGATATATTCCTTCAATCTAAATTGGATGAAAAGTATTTTGTAGAAAACATTATAGTATTGCCTATTCCATTCCTTGCTTCACTAAATTGTGGGACTTAACTACAAAAACTATTTTACAAGTATAATCTCTAACATTAGAAAAAGCAGTGTTTATTGCATATCTTCTACATGTCTAAACTTGTACTTTTACTTTGTCCTAGAAGAATGTGCAATCAACTTTGGAACAAGTTTTATATTCACCAAGTACTGAGTTAACTGTATAATGCATTTAGATTCAAACAATGAAGCAACCAGTAAATATACACACCAATTCATTTGTTTAGGCTATGATTAGGTAATGGTGAAGTAAATACAGTTTTCCAGACTGCCTAACCAGCTAGAGATTTTTCATTAATTATAGCATTTTATTAGATAAGAGACAAATATAAAAAGATGGTAGATATTAAAATCAATAAAGATTTCTTACCTCCCGAGATTATGTAGTTGCATTTAGTTTATGTCTAAGAGTTAGGTAAAGCTGCTGGCATCATCTGCAATATTTTAAATCTAGAGAAACTTGAACCAAAGCCGTTTAGGGAACTAGCTCAATATCTTGAACACCTGTGATCTACATATTTTTAAAAAGACTTATTCTTAGCATAGTAAATTTTAATTTATTATAAAGGAGATAAATGCAAATAGATGTAACTCATTTTAGATAGCTAAACAGCTGCTTTTGTTTGATGGAACAAAACGTATAAAAGGTAGTTATTTTAAGCTCATGCTAATATGATTGATTCATTACATAACTCTCTACTGCTGATTTTAACTCTTGATTTTCTACTCTTTATGGATCCACCAATTTAAATGATAACGTTCATTCATACTATCTTGCAAGAGCAAATTGTAATGAATTACTGGTTAACCAGTAGCCCTTGAATAGGCACTGAGCCTATCAGCTGATATGTTATGGATAAGAAGTTTGGTTACAGTGGGAGCTGCTGCTGCTGGAATTTTTTTCTCTCCGCATAGAAATGTCAAATTTTGTTTGTGCAGGCGAGAAAAATAAGTAACAGCATATTTAATTGAAGGTGTGATGATAAAGGTATGTCAAAGCTTCCTTCTTTTGTAACTACATAAATTGTATTTTGTATGAACTCTGAAAAAATGTCCAAGTCAGGGCAACCTTGTAGACAAGAATATAGCTGTTATAACTACTGTTCTGAATGACAAAACTCTATGGGGCAGAGGGAGGGGCAATTCTTTTCTGCCAGGTATCAAGTTGTAAAAGAACAAGGAAATCTTTTCATTGTTCGGGGAGGCAGCTGCTGATAGTCAAGGAATCTTAGAGCAGCATATAGCAGCAACTACCCTTTCCAATAACCATCTCAAATTGTCTCCACTCTCTTCAAACTTCTCTTTTTGCTAACTTCCCGTTTACCTACTGTCCATGATTTGCTTTCTACCACAAAGGGAAATAGATGCCACCAACAGGCAATTTTTAAATTTTTTTTTTTCTCACTTTGGTTGGGAGAAACTGAGTGACATACTTTCTGTGGTGAAGTTTATATTTCTGATAATCAGGAAATCCAATAATACGGGTTTCAATAGTTTTTCCTTTTTTTAATTAGAAAACTAATTGATGGTTATGATATTGGTCCTTACACACATATTCACAATCACATCCTCTGCTGTTTATTATGGAAACGCAAAGTCTCCTGGGCCAATTTCAAGCTCACACTTTCCTTTGAACTGATTTTCATAACCTTGTGGCTCAGAATACTCAATGTCTACGATTAATTACACAATAGTCGTATTTTTCTGGATAGGTATTCTGTTTTTTTTTTTTTTTTTAGATGGAGTCTTGCTCTGTCACCTAGGAGGGAGTGCTGCAGTGGTGCCATCTCAGCTCACTGCCAACTCCGCCTCCCAGGTTCAAGTGATTCTCCTACTTTAGCCTCCTGAGTAGCTGGGATTACAGGTGTGTGCCACTGCTCCCAGCTAATTTGTATGTTTTTGGTAGAGAAGGGGTTTCACCATCTTGGCCAGATTGGCCTCGAACTCCTGACCTCATGATTCAACCGCATCGGCCTCTCAAAGTGCTGGGATTACAGGCATGAGCCACCCCACCTAGCCCTGGATAGGTATTCTTGTGGGTTGAATTGCTTTCCCCCAAAATCCTGTGTCGGAATCCTAACCCCTAGTACCTTAGGATCTGAACTTACTTGAAAATATTAGGTCATTGCAGATATAATTAGTTAAGTTTGAATGAGGTTATACTGGAGTAGGATGAGCCCCCAGTCCAATATGACTGGTGTCCTTATAAAAAGAAATACAAAGATAAAGAGACAGTCATAGAGAGGTGACAATGTGAAGGGACACAAACATCAGAAGAAGATGGCCTTCTACGATAATGGCCTGGAACAGGTTCCTTCTTCTCAGCCGTTGGAAGGAACTGAGTTTTTTCTAAGGAATATTTTACTATAAAATTAAGAAAAAAAAAAAAGAAGAAAAAGGAACTGAACCTGCCGACACCTCAGTTTTAAAATTATACTCTCCAGAGCTGTGTGCCAATAAATTTCTCTTTCTTATGCCATATACTTTGTGACTTTGTTACTGCAGCTCTAGCAAACTAATATAGATGTAATGCCCATCCTAGCTCTGGCATAAATTTTGAATAGTTTGAGCTGTTCTGCAGTCTAGACTATTTAAAATATTCTGTCTTAGCTCTCCCACTACCCTGAAATAAGTTTTTATATTTTTCACTAATACTTTGATCCCCCATTTGGTTTCTTACATCTAGTCTTGCACTTTTACAAATTAACAAGGTATTCAAGTTGACCTTTTAAAAATCAACCGTTATTAAGTCATGTTCCTGATTACAGTCTTTCACTAAATGCTCACTACTTTAATGTTAGAATCCAGAAATGATGACTTCAGAAGACAACTTTGAAATGAACTGTTACCTACCTCTCCAGCATCATCTCTTAGCATATTGCCCTCATTCTCTTTGGTGATTCTCATTTCCCTTCATTTCCCAAAATGTGTGAAAACCTCTCTCAAGCATGCTTAAACATTTTTACTGACAAGGAAATTTTATGCAAAAATTTTCAAGACAATGGTAGTGTGTACTGAATGCTTGTCTACTTCACTGTATCATAAATTTCATGAGACCACGGCTGCTTCATTAATTAACTTTACCCACAGAGTGTAGAAAAATTTGACATGCAGCCAGTACTCAATTCAATTACTTACTTAATTAAATGTTTGAATAAATGAACGTGGACATAGACTGCTTAATATTGGGTCACTAAATCTGATGAGTAATGGCAAAAATTGTTGCAGTATTTACCATTCCTTTAAAGAAGTTACCCAATACTAGGTACCTACATCTTCAGGCTCCTGTTCTGGTACTTCTTCCCATCCATTATTCAGTTCTCTCTAAATCACCTCAGTGCATTTGATTAGCTTTCCTCTAGCTATCTTCAAGCTGCCTCATAATGTAGTGGTGAGGAGCTCAAGCTTTGATGTCAAAATGTTTGAGTAAAAATAGAGGCTCTGGCATTTACTGTTTGAATTACGTATGAAAGAGTCATTGCTGGATACTATGATAATTGTATTAGTTTGGTGCAAAAGTAATTGTGCTTTTTCCAACCTGATATCAACTGGTTCATAAGTCCAGTGACCTTCATTTGGATTTCTTGGTACAGTCCCTGTTTACACTGTTGTCTTAGCATGACATTCAGTTCAGTAGTAACACAACACTTCACAATTTTTATGAATTTTTACATTAATAGTTGCATTAAAATAACCAAGCTGCATGTGGAAACTTCACTTCTTCCAGTTTCCAATATAGTCTTGTCTAGTAGGATATGAGAACCATGTTAACTAGTATTTTTATCTGAAGAATGTGATAGACTCTTTATATCTCTTTCCAGATATAGACAACTAACCCCTGTCTTTCAAGAACAGTTTGCTGGGTGTTAACCAATATTAAACTGCTTATCCAGGAACCACTAGAAGTGAATCTCTTCTTGAGTATTCCATACGGCTGCCCCTGCTATTCACTTGGGGTCCCAGCCAGTTGTTACTATGTATCCTTTCTCAGTGTATATGATGTGCCGTGTGCCACACCACCAAACTGTGGTGTCAGAGGGAAAATTCACAGAATATATGTGGAATATAGAGGCTAAGCAGTCTGCCATCAATGGAGGAGTAACTTGAACACTCTTAATACAAGTATTGGGTCGTTCATTGTGTGGTGTAAATCTAATAATTTTTTTTTTCCTTTAACTACCTGATAAGTGACACTTTTTTTTTTTCTTTTTAGTTGTTGTTCAATAGATCATTTCAGAGGAATTAGCTCTAAAAACAAATAAAGAAAAAAGAAAGATCATCATAAATTATGGGGCTTCTCTTCTTAAGGAAGTTTATAGTGAACGTATAATTTCCATAACATGTTTGCAGATATTTATCATCTATTGTAAGAGTTGTGATATCATCTACCACATGATTGATATTGAGAAGGAACAAATCTGCCAAAGATGCTTCATAGTACTTCAAAAGTTAGCGGGTATCTTTTTAAGAAGACTGTGCTTGAAAATGATGGCAAAACACACTTAGAAGAAGGATGTGCATTTTCACATCAATCTATGAAGTATAACTTGACATTTAAATTAAAATGATGTTATTCAAATTAATTTAGACTGTTTTAATTCCAAGTTTTCTTGTACAGGCGAGAAGAAGTAAGGGGTAGCTCTAATGTGTTAGCTTCATTTACAGAAGAAACATTTTTATAAACAGTTAAATGATGTCAGCTTTATGTTGATGCCATCAGATCTTGCAAAAAAAAAAATAAGTTAAATTCAATCATCAGTTGATATTATTTCATTCTACCTATGTAATAAAGAGCCTGTCTCAATTTTTGATGTCTGATTGCTGCTGGCTTTTAAGTTTCAGCCCTCCCATTTCCTCTCTTGCTCCACATGTAGGCAAAGGGATAAAAAGCCCATTCACTACATCCCTGGACAGTAGGAGGAAGTCCAAAGCATGCAGATCTCTGGCAGTGCACTGCCCCTCACACATCTGAGCTCCACTTCCTGACCACAGTAAAAATCAGAGTCACTCTAGCCCTTTGTTTGCTGAGACCATTTTTGTACCTGCTTGGAGCCTTTCCTATTCTCTCCAGAAAGTCTTGTGTGTGCAATAAATCCTTTCATATCCTCTTGGCATGTGTGTTATCAGTCTTAGCACACAAACCAAATTTTAAGTTCAGCCTGCCCAAAGGAAATATTTTGAATGCTGTTTTAAATTTAATTAAAATAATAATATTGAGATAGAATTTTTATTTATACTAATAATACAAATAAAACATTTTTGAAGAATTTTTTTATATAAAACAATGATCTACTAAATTAGAAAGCTAACAATTTCAGATTTTATAGAGAAACAGAATGAATATCATATACATATATATAAAATGTATATATATGTAATTTATATATATGCATATATACACATACATATATGCATATATGTGTGTGTGTGTATATATATAGAGAGAGAGAAACAGAGAGAGAGAGACAGAGAGAGAGAGATTTATTGCAAGGAATTGGCTTATATGATTATGGATCCTGGCAAGTTCAAATCTATAGAGTAGGCTAGCAGGCTCAAAACCCAGGAAAGCCAATGGTGCAGTTGTAGTCTGAAGACTGGCAAGATGAGCCTCAAAAAGTGTCAATGGTACAGATTAAATCCAAGGGCAGTTGGCTGAAGAATTTCCTCTTGCTGGGAGAGGCCAGTTTTTTGTTTTGTTTTGTTTTGTTTTTGTTTTCTATTCAAGCCTTCATCTAATTGGATGAGGCTGAATTGCATTATAGAGGTCAATCTGTTTTAACCAGAGTTCACCTATTTAAATATTAATATCATCCCAGTACACCCTCCAAATTATTTCACACATAAATGTAGTCATCAAAGAGTGGAAATATAATTGGCATTGTTTGTGGTGCATATATAACTTATAATTGTTCTTCCCAAAGCCTGTGTTATGCTACTAATTGGCATATATATAAATTGTGTAAATATATCTATATATGTTTGTATGTGCATACATATTATAATTATAGTAACAAAATGATAAAATTTGTGAAACAGTTAAAAAAAAACTTACACTTCAGTTTGGAGTACAAGGTTTTTCTCTTTGCTTATGCTTGTAAATATTATTTTTTAAGAGTTTTAAAAATCATTTTTCGAAAATGTTGATTGCGTAATTTCTGCTTTTCTTTAAAAAAATTATTTCCATAGATTTTTGTGGAACAGGTACTATTTGGTAAGAAGAGTAAGTTTTTAGTGGTTATATGTGAGATTTTGGTGTACCCATCACCCAAGCACCCAAACCTAATTTGTAGTTTTTTTTATTCCTCACCCCCTTCCACTCTTTTCCCTGAGTCCCCAAAGTCTATTTCTCCCTGAGTCCCCAAAGTCTATCATTCTTATGCCTTTGTATCCTCATAGCTTACCTCCTGCTTATGAGTGATAACATATGATGTTTGGTTTTCCATTCCTGAGTTACTTCACTTAAAATAATAGTTTCCGCCGGGCGCGGTGGTTCAAGCCTGTAATCTCAGCACTTTGGGAGGCCGAGATGGGCGGATCACGAGGTCAGGAGATCGAGACCATCCTGGCTAACACGGTGAAACCCCGTCTCTACTAAGAAATACAAAAAATAGCCGGGCAAGGTGGCAGCGCCTGTAGTCCCAGCTACTCGGGAGGCTGAGGCCGGAGAATGGCGTGAACCCGGGAGGCGGAGCTTGCAGTGAGCTGACATCCGGCCACTGCACTCCAGCCTGGGCTACAGAGCGAGACTCCGTCTCAAAAAAAAAAAAATAATAATAATAATAGTTTCCAGTTCCATTCAGGTTGCTGTGAATGCCATTAATTTGTTCCTTTTTTTGCTGAGTAGTATTCCATTGTGTGTGTGTGTGTGTGTATGTGTGTGTGTGTGTGTGTGTATGTGTGTGTGTGTGTGTATATATATATATCTCACAAATGCTTTATCCACTCATTGATTGATGGGTATTAGGATTGGTTCCATATTTTGCAATTGCAAATTGTGCTGCTATTAACATGCGTATGCAAGTATCTTTTTTTAGTGTAATGACTTCTTTTCCTCTGGGTAGATGCCTAGTAGTGAGATTGCTGTATAATATGGTAGTTCTACTTTTAATGTTTTAAGGAATCTCCACACTGTTTTCTATAGTGGTTGTGCTAGTTTACATTACCAACAGTAGTGTAGAAATGTTCCCTTTTCACCACATCCATGCCAACATCCGTTATTTTTGGATTTTTGGATTATGGCGATTGTTGCAGGAGTAAGTTGGTATCACATTGCAGTTTTGATTTTCATTTCTCTAATCATTAGTGATGCTGAGCCTTTTTAAAAATGTTTGTTGGCCATTTGTATATCTTCTTTTAATAATTGTCTATTCATGTCATTAGCCCACTTTTTGATGGGAATATTTGTTTTTTCTTGTTAATTTGAGTTGTTTGTAGACTCTGGATATTAGTCTTTTATTGGATGTATAGATTGCGAAGATTTTCTCTCACTCTGTTGGTTGTCTGTTTATTCTGCTGACTGTTCCTCTTGCTGTGCAGAAGCTCTTGAGTTTAAATCCTACCCACTTACCTTTGTTATTGCTGCATTTGCTTTTGAGTTCTTGGTCACAAAGTCTTTGCCTATGCCAATGTCTAGAAAGGTTTTTCTGATGTATCTTCTGGAATTTTTATAGTTTCAGGTCTTAGATTTAAGCCCTTGATTCATCTTTTTTTTTTTTTTTTTTTTTTTTTTTTTTTTTTTTTTTTTTTTTTTTTTTTTTTTTTGAGACTGGAGTCTCGCTCTGTCGCCCAGGCTGGAGTACAGTGGCCGGATCTCAGCTCACTGCAAGCTCCGCCTCCCAGGTTTATGCCATTCTCCTGCCTCAGCCTCCGGAGTAGCTGGGACTACAGGCGCCCGCCACCTCGCCCGGCTAGTTTTTTTTGTATTTTTTTTTTTTTTTTTTTAGTAGAGATGGGGTTTCACCGTGCTAGCCAGGATGGTCTCGATCTCCTGACCTCGTGATCCGCCCGTGAATTGATTTTTGTATAAGGTGAGAGATGAGGATACAGTTTTATTCTTCTTCATGTGGCTTTCCAATTATCCCAGCACTATTTGTTGAACAGAATGTCCTTTCCCCACTTTATGTTTTTGTTTGGTCTGTTGAGCATCAGTTGGCTGCAAGTATTGAGTTTATTTCTGGGTTCTCTATTCTGTTTCATTAGTCTATGTGCCCGTTTTTATACCAGTACCATGCTGTTTTGGTGACTATTTCCTTATAGCATAGTTTGAAGTCAGGTAATGTGACACTTCCAGATTTGTTTTGATTGGTCTTGCTTTGGCTATGTGGACTCTTTTTTTGGTTCTATATGAATTTTAGGATTTTTTTTCTAGTTCTATGAAAAATGATAGTATTTTGATGGGAATTGCATTGAGTTTGGGATTTTCACAATATTAATTCTACCCATCCATGAATATGAAATGTATTTCCATTTGAGTCCTTGAAAAACTTTTTCAATCACTCGATATGTCCCATCATATTTGAAATAAATAATGTATTAAATTTTATTTGCATTTGTTCAGAAAATAGTGGAACTCTTTCATTAAAATATTTTATAAATTGAATGGCCAAGTTTTAAAAAACTTAGGTTTTTGAAGACTTCAGTTAATTTCAAGTTTTTAACATAACATTGTCCAAAGAAAGATCTCTTCCATGTTTCCCGCAACCTAAACTCAGCAATCATCATTTTGATCTATGACGTCCTCCATGCTTGGTCTATCTACCACATGACAGGCACTGAAAAATTAGATGATAACTACTGGAATATGGTTAGAAGTTTTAATATTAAATCATGTAATTACAATTTGAAATGTCAAATGTTGGGATGAATCATCAAATGGAATTTCTGTTTCAACTGCATACATAGATATATTCTATATTGAAGTGGATCACAAAATTGTAAAGGAGAAAATTAAGCACAATGAAAAATTGGCCAAATATTTACACATTTTGTCTTACAAAATATTTCTGGAAATTCATTTTTCTCAATGACAGCATTACACCGGTATATATAAAAATATTTTACAGGTAAGTAATTTTAAAATGTCAATAATCTCATTAACTATAAAAAGCAACATTGATGAAGATTAAAAATTAGAAATAAGACAGTATCAAATATGTTTCTTTTCTGAGAAATAACAATCCATGAATATTAGCTAAAAATCTGATTAAAATATATAACTATGCAGCAAATAATACTTATCTGGCTCATCAATTTCTAAATACTAGATAATTAATTTAGATGTATATTTTAAAATTATATAATTTTGAAATATATGTATATACACACATATATAAATATATGTATATACTATATATACATATGTAAATATATGTATTTATACATATATGCACATATACACAGTTATATGTGTTCATATATACATAAATGTGTATATATGTATATATGCACATATATAAAATATAGATGATGGACACAATAGATTTTGCTTTGTAGATGGACTTATAAGAATAGTTCTAATCAAATTTATATCAAACATGAAATTTGTTCTAAAACAAATAAAAAACCCCACATATTTCCATCTTTGCCTTATTAACTCTCATGCATCATCCAAACCTCACTTCAAAGAGCTCACAGATCTCCTTTGGGATCTCTTCCATGATTCTGTAAGCTGATCTAAGCACTCTCCAGGCCTGTTCTCCTGCTCTTACTACAATACAGTGAAATGATCACTGCACTGTTTCTCTCTTCAATAGATTAGGAAGCATTCAAAGTCAAAGACCTAAATTTGTAACACTTTAAGTCTTGTTTTAGGCATCAAATAGGTGTTTTTTAATTGAACTAAGCACATTTGGCTGGATGTAATTTTGTTTTCTTGGAAAGTGATTGATAAACGTGGATATGGAAAGATGAAAAAGTGAAAATCCTTTTGCATTCAAGCTATGCTCCTGAGGAAAGTAATCGGATTCTGGCATGTGTCATTGATTAATAATGAACAATTTCATTGGCATGAGATTATCTAAAGATAGTCCATGATCACTGAACTGTTCCTCTCTCCAACAGATTAGGAAGCATTCAAAGTCAAAGACCTAAATTTATAACACTTTACTGCTATTGATGTACAAGTATCTTCTTTGGTGCTGTATAGAGACCATCAAATGTTTATAGGATATCTATAATGGTTTCTTATGACCATCAACGGTATCTGTCCCTATCCTCTGAAGGGCCCACAGTTAATGCCTTTCTCTAGTGCTTATTTCTGTTGAAGCTACTGGCATACCTCCTGCTGTTGATGACACCAGCTAATCATGAGGAGCAGGAGCAATGGACGTGCAACTAGAACTGCTGCATCTTTATTACAAGTTGTAGCTGAATCTTAAAAACCTAAATGCTTTTCTTTCACAAAATGTGAATGTTTCTACAATACTCTATTATACGATCCCAACTGTCATTTCAACAAGACTAACCATTTTTTTTTCCAGGAATATTCAATGAAAGTGAACCTACAGTAGATCAATGATACAACCATGGAAAAAATGAGCCTGCTATAATGAAATATTTCAGCTAATTGAAATGACAATTCAAGTTTATTAGAACATGGCCTGTAGGCATCCACATTTAAACATGTAATATTCTTATATGTGAAAATAATTTGCAAATGAAAAGGGTTTATGATGAACTCCTAAGCATATGGGCTATCTGAAGTAATATTTCAGATATGTGCTATTGGATATAGTTTTGGGGAAAATGTATGACAGCCTTGTTCCTAGTGGAAAACAAAGTGGATGTCCTGAGAAAAGTGAACCAATGCTATATTTATGAATGAATAATAGCATATTATGTGTGCACATATTAATAAGTTATACATTGGAGTATATACAACTGAAGTTTTGTGACTTGAAGAATCAAACACCCTAAATCAACGCTGTACCAAGGATTACAATGTAAAGTTTTATGCCTAACAGTGAGCTCTGATTATAGATCATTGTTTTTTGTTTTTTGTTTTTTACAGAATTAAAATATAATATAAGATTGTTACAAAGAATGTAGGATTTATTCTAAAACATAGCATGTCCTCTTGCATCTGTGAAAAGTTTGGACTAATCATCCGGCTAGATGTAATGATACATTGAGACATGCACAGGTTGAATTTTGTTTTTCCAGAAAAAAAAAAAAAAAGGATAAAATTTACAGAAAGACATTTTGGTTTTGGAGGACCAATTGAATTGATTGATAACCTTCTATGGCCTAAATAATAATCTGATAGTAGCCTTCCAAGGAGTATACTATGATATATAATTGATTCTCAAATAATAGATGTTATTTCATTTGTAATACATTAAAATAAATAAAAAACTGTAATGTTCTAGAGGTATTTTCTCTGAATAGCAAATCATTAATTTACGTATCTGTATGTGTGTTCTGAATATTAAGTTCTTTAGCACCTGTACAGAACAAGGAAATAATACAAATGGGATAGAATTAAATATTTGTATTGACAAATATTTACATGATTATACAATATGACAAAGTCTTTAATAAACCTATAGATAAATCTGAGCCATTTAAAAATATTTGTCATGGATTGAGTGCTTTCTTTTATATAATATGTTATCTCTTTTCATTTTAGCTGCCATACTAAGTTTAAATTATTATCTTATTTATAGATGCAAACACTTGAGTATTGAATTGGCAACTTAAACATAAATTTGTGTGATATGAAATTCATACTGTTAACCATTGTATCATACCATCCTATAGGAGGTTTCCTTCCTTTATGGAAAATGTAATTAGAACATGCAGCTAAATAATAGTGAATTCTGGTGTGGAATTATTAGTATTTATGTTTAAGAATGGAATTTGAAGTAGTTTCAATTTATTTCTTCATTTTTAGATCAAATTAAGTCGAAATTTGTGACTTTGATAAATTGAATCTCATATCACTGCATGTTTTATATGGGATAAATATTCAAAAAGGTAATGAAACTTTTAATTTTCAAGTAATGTTCATGTGTATAAGTGGCACCTTAAAATTCTTGAACATATTTTGATTATGGGAATTGTATTAGCTCATTTTCACACTGCTATAAATAACTCTCTGAGACTGGATAATTTACCAGCAAAAGAGATTTCATTGACTCACAGTTCTGTATGGCTCAGGAGGCCTCAGGAAACTTACAATCATGGCACAAAGTGAAGGGGAAGCAAGCAACTTCTTACATGGTGATGGGAAAGAGAGAATGACAGGGAAACTGACACAGACTTTTAAACCATCAAATCTCTTGAGAATGAACTCACGATCATGAGAGCAGCATGGAGAAAACTGCCATCATTATCCAATCACCTCTCAACAAGTCTCTACCTCAACACATGAGGATTACAATTCGAGATGAGATTGGCTGGGGGTCACACAGCAACACCATATCTAGGGTATCAATATTTTATACCACGTAAAATAACTTTTTATACTGATTTTCCTGAACTGGTGAATTATTTCCTTTAAATAGTACAACATAAATTGCCATTTTGCTAGTTTTGTGAGAGGCTCTAGCTGCCAACGTCAAAACATAAGGAGCCTAAAGAGGTGCCTCAATTAAAAAGGCCATTTATAAATTAAAGAAAATCTGTAAATAAAGAAACACTATTGTGTTTTTCTACAAAGACTACTACATTGCCGGACTGGGGAAATTTGATGGCAGAAAGTGAAGGAAAACTAAAAAGCAGAGAGCAAATGTGCTTTCAGATATTATACTCAAATATGGGAAATAGCAATCAGCAAAGTAAATTATTTATGAATGAGTAGGTTTGAAAGATGCAATATACTGTGTAACATTGAAAACACTTTTTCCTATGTTACTGTACAATGGGATACATTTTTCTTGTTTTACATTGTACAATGGGATACATTTTTTAAAAAAGTTATTTGAGAGGAAGTTTCGCTCTTGTTGCCCAGGTTGGAGTGCAATGGTGACATCTTGGCTCACTGCAACCTCCACCTCTTGGGTACAAACGATTCTCCTGGTTCAACCTCTTGAGTAGCTGGGATTACAGGCTCATGCCACCATGCCCAGCTAATTTTTGTAGTTTTAGTGGATATGGGGTTTAATCATATTAGTCAGACTGGTCTCGAACTGTCCTCAGGTGATCAGCTTGCCTCTGCCTCCCGAAACGCTGGGATTACAGGCATGAGCCACCACGCCCAGCCAGGAGACATGTTCTTATAAAAGTCACCAAAATTACTGAGCTAAAAATATCTCTAATATAAGTGAAACAAATCAAAGTGTCAAAAAGTTTACATAGTTTCATTTATTTTAAATTTCAAAGTGTGGGAAATACAACTAGACGAAGAAACAAGACACAAATAACAATGTTTACTTCTGGGTAGTTAAAATGGGCATGACAAGGGTATTTTTCATTTTATAGTTTATTGCATTTGTGAACTATTGAAATAATTTTGATGTATTTGTAGTATAATCAATTTAGGGAAAACTGTTGATACTTAAAATTTAAAATAATATGGTAAAGGTCATTGGAAATTATTGGAAGTTAACATATCAAATAAAAATTATGGAAGAGTCTTGCATCTGGCAAGGATATCATTATCCTGAACTTGAGGTCATTGCAGGATAAATTTTTGAGTAATCCATTACCTCCAGCCATGCTGAGAATTGAAATTTTAATAAAATCAATTTGATGACTCTTAAAAATGATCTTAAATCTATAAAATCCATAAAGTATATTCACTTATTCAAAAATATATTAGGATTTTTAACACTACCTACTGGTAGGGTAAAATTTCTAGGCACTGTAATTGCTATTATTACCTGGCATTATTCTTGGAATGTTTAGAGTGTGAACTAAAAGATTACATCAACGAAACCAAAATGTCAGAAAATAAACTACTGTCTAAAATAAGGATACTTAGTACAACGGAAAGATTTTAAAAAATTACAACTGTAATTTACTTATTCCCTATTTGTATTACTACCAATAGGGCTGTATCTAGTTTGGATCTATAATAATTCCTGTATCTTTACATTTATTGATATTGATAATGTATTAATCTTTATATAAGCTTGTATATGTATGAGAAATAATCGAAAGGATACCCAAATTTGAAAACATCTCTTTTTGTATATTTGATAGCCTATTATAGAAATTATCATGGACTGAACTTATTTTCAAATCGAAACTTTTCAAAACAATAATTTAAGGTTATAAAAAACAGTAAGCATATAGAGATATATGGAGAGATAGATGGAGAATCATTTGTCTACCAAGGCAATCCCAGATGTTCCAGGAGAGTTGCTTTCTGTAACTATTATTTAGTTTATGGGACAGGCTGTGCCTAGGAATTTTTCCATAATATTCTAATAAATAGAGCAATAGTAATAAGCTAGATTACTTTAAAGCTAACAAAAATTAAGGTTCAATGTTCTTTCCTTGCAATATGCTTATATGGTTACTTTTTTTTTTCCCCCCCCCAGGAAGAGTTACAAAAGTAAGATGATTTTAATACCAAATGTGTAAGATTTTCATCTGTCTCCATCGTAACTTTGCATCCCAACAGCGCTCCCTAGTGTTTGTGGCCTTGTACTGGTTACTAATATTTTGAGGTATAAATTAAGCAGAGTTTGATACATCTCTGGTATGGAGCACTTGGGAGATATTCACATGGTTCACATGTTCACTTACGGTATCAGCCCATTACCCACACACTTTGCCTCTCTGCACAATAGAAACATAGAATCCTTATGCAAATTTTGGCTATACCAGCCATGATGGAACTGTCCTCTTACCCTCCGGAAAAAAAAAAAAAAAAAAAAAAAAAAAAAAAAAAAAAAAAAAAAAAAGAAAAACAAGCTGGAGGAAAGTCTGACTCCTTTTTCTATTTTCTTGTCACATTAAGAAACAATCAAGGTTTATACAAATAAATATTATGTGATTTATGGACGCTTTTGAAGTACCTATTAGTCTTTTGATCTTTAAAATTTATTTCATTCATTTATTTTGAGACGGAGTTTTGCTCTTGTTGCACAGGCTGCAGTGCAGTGGTGTGGTCTAGGCTCACTGCAACCTCTGCCTCCCGGGTTCAAGTGATTCTCCTGCCTCTGCTTCCCTATAGCTGGGATTAAGGCGCCTGCCACTATGCTCAGTTAACTTTTGAATTTTTAGTAAAGACGGGGTTTTACCATGTTGGCCAGGCTGGTTTCAAACTACTGACCCCAGGTGATCCATCTGCC
The DNA here is from genome assembly GCF_024542745.1 of Macaca thibetana thibetana. Classification (NCBI taxonomy): domain Eukaryota; kingdom Metazoa; phylum Chordata; class Mammalia; order Primates; family Cercopithecidae; genus Macaca; species Macaca thibetana. The sequence continues at coordinate 54,949,037 of NC_065582.1, read as the reverse complement.
TCGGCCTCCCGAAGTGCTGGGATTACAGGCGTGAGCCACCGCACCTGACCTGATTTTTAAAATTTAAAAATTATTGTAATTTATTTTCTCATTCCAATTAAAAAGGGCATAAGGTCAGTCAAGTCTAGTTGGAGGCTAATATACACACAGGAATTTATGTAACCCACCAGGAATATATTCTAATCTAAAATGTCTAAACCGTTTTAAGCATGGAGTAGAGAAATGATTTACACATACTTCCCTGGGGTTTACTTCTTTATAAATGATTTATTATCCAGATCAAAGCACTAGACCCCAAGAGTAACAAAATTATTAATTATGTTCACGGATTATAGCAGTAAATATTAAGATAAAAGTGAATATTCTGTTTAAAATATACATTCCATAATGTTTTCATTTAACAAAACTGAATTCCCTAATTTTATTATATAATTTGATTGTTTTTCAATTCGATTATTTAAGATGAAAGAATAAACTCATAATATATTTTCTTTATGTCTTTAGCCCAATCTCTTAAAATAGCAATTAAAATTTCATAATTGTTCTATTTCTTCTCTTTTAAAAATGTCCTTAATAATGCTAGAAATGAACATACAAATGTAAAGTCTCTTAAGAATTAGCTTTCCCTTTTGTTATAAATTTCTGTGTCAAATAGAGTAAAAGCCTTTCCATTTTTTCCCCCTGAAAGCTGATTTAAATTTCTAGAAAGAATGCTCTCTTCCTTGTGACTTCTCACATTGACTTGGGACTTTTCCCCAAGGCAGGATCTTTCTCTACAGGGAAATCTCACAGAATTTTTTCTAATCAGAAACTCTGTGAGTTGAGTTTCCTTCTGTGAGAGGAAAAGTGATATGGGATACTCCAGGGAAATACTAGTTCTAAGGTTTTCTTTTCTTTTTTTTTTTTTTTTTTTTTCTTTTAAAGAGAATCAATTCCTTCAAGGAAGTTTCAAAATGGAAGTGTTCCTATTAATAAATAAATAGCACAAAATGAAAAGGAGAATTAGTGATAATATAGGCAGTTTGATCATCAGAGACGTGAATGATTATTCTGACTTGTATATTATCAATTTGTTTCCGTCTATAAACTAGATAGTTACAGATTATACTTGCTTTGTTCTGTATACATTCAGCCTTGACCAATTTAAAATGGAAACTTCCCAATAAATTTGAATACCCTCATAAATCTAAAGTATCCACAAAAATATATTTAATTCTTACCAGAAATATATATGCTAAGATGTACTGTAAGTGATGACTAAATTATTTTAGCCATTAAACTTTCTGCATGCCAGCGTTACATGTAAATTTTAGCTATGCTGAGAAAACAATCTTCAAAGAAGTATTCTGAAAAAATATGTATTAGTCAATACTTGTGTCATTTAAACAGCATTTTGTATATTTCTTATTGAAGTATTTTGTATATTTGAATATAGAATTATTTTTGGAAAATATATCAAGTTCCTATACATGGTTTAGAAAGGATTTTAAAGCCTGGGTGCAGTGGCCATGCCTGTAATCCCAGCACTTTGGGATGCCGAGGCAGGTAGTTCCCTATGGGTGTTTTTTTAGTAATGACAAAAATCTAAAACCCTTAATATTCAATTTCCTATCATGTAATTGAATGTAATTGAATCTGTATTTTCAGTGGGCCATACTATAGGTTAATTCTTATATATGTTCATGTTTAAATTTCATATATATTATGTACTTTTTGTATAGGAATTTTAGGTTCTCTTTATTCAATTAATCAAAAGAATAATTTATACCTTTTCTTCAGATTTGTTTAGTGTTAGTCAACTACCTCTTTCCTCTTGCTATAATTCCCCAGTTAATAACAATTACTGTGTATTTCTTCACAACTTTTTCCATGTTTATACAGTTAAACAACACATCCAATTATATAGATTTCTTTGTGCATTACCAATAAAAGAAAATATCATAATATATTCATTTAAATGTATATGTATGTTCAGGATTTTGCTTCAACATCTCCAAATAACATTACACTGTGAATACCCATGTTGTAGTAGATAGTAACTACAAATGCAACCCATTTTATGCAATATTTGCACAACATTCTAAAACCTATTCAAATATTCTAGTAATGCTAAATATTAAAGTGGTTTCCAACATAGCCCAAATACAAAATTATGATAATAAACGTAGTTTTGCATGTAGCCTAGATAACAGTGTTTTGAATTTCATTGGTTTGATTACTGAAAGAGGAAATGTTCAATTCGGGAATTGTTTTCATTTATACAGGTATTAACAGATTATGCTCTCAAAAGACTGTAGGAATTCAGAATTCCTACAGAAACAAAGAGTGCATTCACCCTTAATGTCTATGGGAATCCTGATGAAGTATTTTCATTCTTTTTAATTTTACTTAGTCTAATATGAAAAGAGTATATCATTTATCAATTAATTTGCATTTTCTTTCCTTCCAGTAATGATTTATTGATCTGTGTACAATTCATAAATTGCATTCAATTTTCTACCAATCTTTAATATTTTATTGGACATTTGTAAGAATTATTGGTATAAGACGTATGATCTACTGTCTGTCATATATGCTACGAATATTTTCCCTGGCTTTTATTGTCTTAACAATGCTTAGTTAAAAAATAAATTAAAGCACACATTATGCAATATATCTTTTATCCAATTAGGACTTATGTCATGAAATATAACTATCTTTTATTGCATAGATTCTTTCTTTCTGATTTTGCCTTGAACTTTCATTCTATATTAAAAAACTTAAATTAAGTGTTATAGTTTTATCGTTCCACACTTGTGGTGATTTTTTTTTTTTACCAGCTCTTATTTTATCAATAAATTTAAATGCCATGTTTCCTTCATTAACTTACAGTACATATTTGATATATATGTGATTTTTCAAACTCCTTATAGACTTACATAAAAGTCTGATGTCTATATTTATGTGTGTATATATTTCTGTGCTAGTACTCTACAAACTACTCTACATAGAGCTTATTGCTAAAGTACAAGATACATATTTTTAATTTCTACTGCTGACCATATTATTTATAATTTTAGTAGCTATAAGCTACTGATTTTGTGGACTTTTTCTTGTTTCAAGTAGTCTTACCAAATTCTATTGTATATTATAGCACTGCTTATGTAAAATATGTTATATATAAATAAATATAAACATACGATATTTAAAAATAAATACATACATATTTCAAATACTAATATATATATACATCTAGTACCATGCCTTGTCTAGGTATTCAATTGTATAGTATACAGTATAAATAAGTTTTGCTATTTTATTTCAAAGTTTATAAGAATATTCATTTGTCTTCTTATTAAAAAATTGAAAGATAATAGTGACAGAGGCCTTTCCTGCTTTCTTTCCTGATTTTAAAAGCATGAATTAATAGCATTACACTTTACAAAACATAAATATAAATTAATACTGTTTTTCCCAAAAAATTGAATTTGTCTCATAATCATAGCCTTTATGTCCTTCCATTTTGATAATCCACAAGTGATGCTATAGGTTGCTTAAATCATTGTTTTAAATCTTTGGAGACTTGCTATGTTAAATTACTTTTATATATTCACAGAAGTTTTATTGCTTTTTCCTCATTTTGTTATTTCCAGAAATCTTTGTAAAATAATACTAGAAATGTAATGCTATTTTTCCAAAAAAAAAAAGTGATGTAACATTAACAGTAGAAAGCTGATTATTACTGCTCCCCAAACAAAAGCATTGTAACATTAAAATTTTGACTCTTCTATTTTGTATTTCTAAAGCATTATAGGAATGGTGACTATTGCTGAAATAGTAAAAATAAAACTGAAGTCGGTGAAACACATAAGCATATCTAGTTACTGGCAAAAATATTGATAAAGTGTTTCTCTAAAAATAATAGATGCAAAAATTAGCCAAGGAAAGCATATATTTAATAGAATCAATTTAAAAGAATCAATAATAATCTCAATGGTATTTTTACTTATCACTAATAATATTAGTTTTTATTACTAACAACTTGTATTTAGATGAATACCATAGTTGATAAATTTATAGTGATAACAACTGATCCTAATAAGTCACAAAATTAAATAGAAAAACATGAAAGACAAATGACATTATCTGGGGACTTTTACCTAGAATGAATATAAGTGTGTTCTTTACAGTCAATTTTTTTCATTTATTAATGAAAATTGATATAATTCTAATTAAGATGTTTTGCTTTTCTAGACATGAAATTAAGCCTTCATCAAGATGAAAATGGTGGTGATCATAATATATGGAATATGTAGATTTTCTGTGAAGTTAGGCTTAATTTTTTTTTTTTTTTTTTTTTTGCTAAGGTAGTTTTACACCCTTGTCAACCACTTATTTCCCTTCTAATATCTACCTATTCTTAGTTATAAACAGAATCACATTATCTTAAAACTTTCCAAGTGATAGGTCATATATTATTATGAAGCTCTCTCCTTTTGGGGAAAACATATTTAGAAAAGTAAGCACATTACCAGTTATGTTACATTTTGTAAACTGCTTTTAGAGTTGCTAGTTAAGATTGGGCAAAGTGGCTCATGCCTGTAATCCCAGCACTTTGGGAGGCCGAGACAGGCGTATCACGAGGTCAGGAGTTCGAGACCAGCCTGGCCAACAGGTTGAAACCCCATCTCTACTAAAAATACAAAAATTAGCCAGTAATCCCAGCTACATAGAAGGCTGAAGCAGGAGAACTGCTTGCACCCAGGAGGCGGAGGTTGCAGTGAGCCAAGATCGTGACACGGCACTCCAGCCTGGATGACAGGGCAAAACTCTGTCTTGGAAAAAAAAAAAAAAGTTGCTAGTTACTTTTCAAAAGATATATCACTTTAACGACTTCATATATATATATGTGTATGTGTGTGTGTGTTTATATATATGTATATAATCTATCTATCTAGCCATCCAACTATCACCCTATCTAGAGAGACAGAGAATATGGTGTTAAAAGGAAAATTTACAACAAATTAAATTTAGCAGCAATTTTTAAAATTTGACTTTTATTCTAAGTTCAAGGGTACATGTGCAAGTTTTTTACATAGGTAAACTTGTGTCGTGGAGGCTTGTTGTACATATTATTTCATCACCCATGTATTAAGCTGAGTACCTATTGGTTATTTATACTGATCCTCTCCTTCCTCCCACCCTGAACCCTCCAATAGGCCCCAGTGTGTGTTGTCCCTCTCTATGTGTCCATGTGTTCCCATCATTTAGCTCCCACTTAGAAGTGAGAAGCTGTGATTTTCTGTTCCTTTAGTTCAGAAGTGAGAAGATGTGATTTTCTGTTCCTTTAGTTTAGAAGTGAGAAGATGTGATTTTCTGTTCTGTTAGCTTGCTAAAGATAATGGCCTCCAGCTCCATCCATGTCCCTGCAAAAGACATGATTCCATTAATTTTTATGGCTGCATAGTATTCAATGGTGCATATGTACCACATTTTCCTTGTTCAGTCTACCACTGATGGGCACTTAGGTTGATTCCATGTCTTCCCTATTGTGATTAGCACTGCGATGAACCTATGTGTGTTCGTGTCTTTATAACAGAACTATTCATATTCCTTTGGGTATATACCAACACCAAATAATAGGATTGCTGGGTCAAATGGTATTTCTATTTTAAGGTCTTTGAGGAATTGTCACACTGTCTTCCACAATGTTTGAAGCTAATTTACACTCCCACTTACAGTGTATAAATATTCCTTTCTCTTCACAACTTCACCAGCATCTGTTGTTTCTTGACTTTAATAATCGTCATTCTGACTGGCATGAGATGGTATTTCACTGTGGTTTGATTTGAATTTCTCTAATAATCAGTGATGTGGAGCTTTTTTTCATATGTTTCTCGGCTGCGTGAATGTCTTCTTTTGAGAAGTGTCCGTTCATGTCCTTTGACTGCTTTTAAATGTGGTTGCTTTTTTTTTCCTCATAAATTTGTTTAAGTTCCTTATAAATGCTGGATATTAGACCTTTGTAAAATGCATAGTTTGGAAAATTTTTTTCCCATTATATATTGTCTGTTCACTCTGCTGATAGCTTCCTTTGCAGTGTAGAAGCTCTTTAGTTTAATTAGATCCCATTTGTCAATCTGCTTTTGTTGCAATTGCTTTCGGCATCTTTGTCATAAATCTTTGCTCATTCCTGTATCGAGAATGGTATTGTCTAGGCTCTCTTCTTATAGTTTTGGGTTTTACATGTAAGTCTTTAATCCATCTTGAGTTGATTTTTGTATATGGTGTAAGGAAGGGGTCCAGCTTCAATCTTCTGCCTGTGGTGAACCAGTTATCTCAGCACCAGTAATTTAATAGAAAATCACTTTTCCATTGCTTGTTTGGTGAAATTGTTCTGGGTTCTCTACTCTGTTCCATTGGTCTACATATCTGTTTTTGTACCAATAACTTGCTGTTTTGGTTACTGTAGCCCCATAGCATAGTTTGAAGTCAGGTAGCATGCTGCCTCCAACTTCATTATTTTTGCTTAGGATTGCCCTGACTATTCATGCTCTTTTTGGTTACAAATGAATTTATTTTTTTCTCATTCTGTGAAGAATGTCAATGGTAGTTTAATAGGAACAGCATCAAATCTATAAACTGCTTTTGGCAGTACGGCCATTTTAACAATATTGATTCTTCTTATCTGTGAGCATGGAATGTTTTTCCATTTGTTTATGACATCTATGACTTCTTTGAGCAGTGTTTTGTCATTCTCCTGTAGAGATCCTTCACCTCCCTCATTAGCTGTATTCCTGGTTATTATATTGGTTTTTGTGGCAATTGTGAATGAGATAGTGTTCCTGATTTGGTTGGTAAGCTATTTATTACTAAGTCAGTTTTAGAGCATGTTATTGCTCTTGGCTTGACTGTTGTTTGTGTATAGGAATGTTATTGATTTTTGAACACTGGCTTTCATATCCCAAATTTTTGTTCAAGTTGTTTATCTGCTGAAGGAGCTTTTGGGCTGAGACTATGGGGTTTTGTATATATAGAATTATGTCATCTGCAAAAAGGAATAATTTGACTTTCTCTTATCCTATTTGGATGCCCTTTATTTCTTTATTTTGCCCAAGTGCCCTGGCCAGAACTTCCAATACTATGTTGAATAGGAGTAATGAGAGAGGGCATCCTTATCTTGTGCTGGTTTTCAAGGGAAATGCTTCCAGCTTTTACCTATTCAGTATAATTTTGGTTGGATGTTTGTCATAGTTTGCTTGTATCGTTTTGATATTTGTTCCTTAAATACCTAGTTTATTTAAACTTTTTTTTTTTGGACGAAGTCTCGCTCTGTTGCCCAGGCTGGAGTACAGTGGTACGATCTGGGCTCACTGCAAGCTCCACCTCCCAGGTTCACACCATTCTCCTGACTCAGTCTCCCCAGCAGCTGGGACTACAGGTGCACATCGTCTCTCCTGGCTAATTTTTTGTATTTTTAGTAGAGACCAGATTTCACCATATTAGCCAGGAGGGTCTCGATCTCCTGACCTTGTGATCCACCCGCCTCAGCCTCCCGAAGTGCTGGGATTATAGGAGTGAACCACTGCACCCAGCTGTTTATTGAATGTTTCTAACATGGAGTGCTGAATTTTGTCAAAAACCTTTTTTGTATCTATTGAGATGATCATGTAGTTTGGGGCTTTGGTTTTGTTTAACATGATGAATCACATTTATTGATTTGGGTATATTAAACCACAATGGCATCCCAGGGATAAAGCCTACTTGATCATGGTGGATAATCTTTTAGATGTGCTGCTGGATTCGGTTTGCCAGTATTTTGTTGAGGATTTTTGCATGGTTTGCAAGAGCAAACAAATCCCAGAGCTAGTAGGAGACAGGAAATAACCAAAAGCAGAGCTGAACTGAATGAGACTGAGCACAAAAAGCCATTCAAAAGATCCAAGAGCTGTCTTTTGTTGTAAAATATATATATCTACACATATATATATATATGTAAAATATATAGACCACTATTTAGAATAATAAAGAAGAAAAGAGAGAAGATTCAAATAAACACAATCAAAAACGACAACGGGGATATTACCACTGACCCCACAGAAATACAACCAACCATCAGAGAATATTATGAACACCTATGCACCTGAACTAGAAAATCTAAAATAAATGGATAAATTCTTGGACACATACAATAAATACACCCTCCCAAGACAGAACCAGGAGGAAATTCAGTCTCTGAACAGACCAATAACACACTCTAAACCTGAGTTAGTAATAAATAGCCTACCAACCGGAAAAAAAAAAAAAAAAAAAAAAAAGCTCAAGACCAGATGGATTCACAGCTAAATTCTACCAGATGTACCACCAAGAAGAACTGGTACCATTCCTGCTAAAACTATTCCAAAAAATTCAGGAGGAGGGACTTCTCCCTAACTCATTTTATAAGGGTAGTTACTTTTAGTAAGGGAAGAATAAATATTCTCTGAGAAACATCTTCAGGAGTATACCAACACAGTTAGGTTCGTTCTTTTTTTGTTGTTGTTTTGTTTTGTTTGTTTTATTTTGTTTTGAGACTAGGTTTAGCTCTGTCATCCAGGCTGGAGTGCAGTGGTGCAATCGTGACTCACTGCAGCCTTGAACTCCTAGGCTCAGCCTTCCTAGTAGCTGAGCCTTCTTCAGCCTTCCTAGTAGCTGAGAGTACAGAAGCATGCAACTATGCCCTTTTAATGTTTTCAGAGATTTGACATTGCTAACATCTGTCATGTTACCTAGAATTTGTCCATGTACCTATGACATATTCCACAGCTTGATTTTCAAACTTCATATCTTAAAACTATTCTGTGCATGCAAGCTCTCCCAGTATTATTCCCTTTATAACACCTTTGCTCCAGAAATAACAGATTTCACTGCTTCTTAAATAGGGCCTGCTTCTCCCTACCTCTATACCATTTCTTTCACCTAAGTGCTCTTTGCTTTCACCTCCTCCTTAAAAAATGTTTCCTTTTTCTTCAGGTTTAGCTCAAGCTCCAACTTCTCCAAGAAAATGAACTAAACAAACTAACATAAAATGTTTTCCTATAATGTGTTATTTGTGTTTATGGCTTATTAGCTCTTAATATATTTTAGCACCTTGATAGCCTCAGCTGTATCTCAGATGTCTTTATATTCATTAATTTATCTAAAATAATGTCTTATAGAATAAGCCAAATGGGGAGGAAATGATTGCATGCATAAATGATGCTAACTGAACTGATGGCAATCACATGCAGAGGAAAGTGCCATCAGCAGAGAAAGGAAAGTTTTCTTCCTATTATAGAGCCTGGCTGCAGAGTTCATTATTGCCCATTCTGGAGGGTAGATGTATATTTGCTGTATTTAATTTTAGCACTTGCTTTTCTCCTGTTTTCACTGGATACTCAGAGAAGTGGATCATAGGTTTATTTATAGTAATGGCTATGCCATCCCTAGGCAGAATGTTTTATGATTTTCAAAGTGCTTTTTACATATATTACAATTTTGGATCCTCATAACAATCTTGTGAATTAGGGACAGCAGCAGTTTCTGGTCCATTTTTATCAGGCATTATAAGAAACAACTTTAGTCACAAGTTCAATATAACCATTCGTTCAAATAGACTACATATTGAAAAGACTCCTTTATCTTTTCATTTTAAAAGATGCTTTCTGTGGCTTCAATTACAAACCAAAATATGCTTTTTAAAAAACTTGCATAAATATGCACTAACTTAGAATTCTCTATTCACTTTTTTAGCACAAGAGTAGCAAAAGGTCTAGACAAATTAGAGACCCAAGAAGTATAAATCAGGGAATAAATAATGTCAGCATTGATAAATGAAGGGGAGAGCAAATAAATGTCGTTGTGCAGTTTGACTGAACAACTTCAAACAATATTTGTAAGGTCAGGGAATTATTGTTTAGAATGTACTTGAGAATACAAAAACATAATAAAACTGATTCTTCATCTTCTGGATTCTTGGCTAATGAATTTTAAATCTGCAGATGTAGATCTCAGATATTCCTGTGCATGTTAGCTCTATCTCCTAAAGAAACACAAGATGAGCAGGTATATTGATACTTTAAAATGGTGCTTCTTTTACCTTTCCAGAATACCGTTTAGAACATAGTAATGGCATAAGGTCCCAAATATGTGTTAACATGGATGGGCAATTCTTTATTGAAACAGAGCACAGACCCCGTTCAAATGGAAATATGTGAAGGCATATTTCTTTCTTCTAAAGCAACAGCAAACGTGCTGATGCGTTTTATTGGGGCCTAAAGGGTAATGTGTTAGGAAAGGATAAATGTAGATAAATTCATGATGCACAATTGCAACTTTCAACCGATTGTGTGATTTTACTTAGAATGTTAATGGTTAAAAAGGAAACCTTGGTTTATTTTTTCTATTTTCTTTATCCCAAGGCATTTTACAGTGGTATCATATCACCTTCTCTGCTGAGATCTCCAGAAACTTACTAGATATGATAACTGTTGTATGCCTTTAATTTAAGTTCATATTATTTCCCCTGGGAAATTTTAGAAATGCTGGGGGAGAATGTTTGGAAATGGATTAAAAAAAATCTGGTAGAAGGAAACCCATAGAGGAAAAAAACAAATGACTTCTTATATCTTTACCTTTTTTGATTCTTAAAATTCAATAATAACCTTGTTTATATTCACTCTCAGAACACAATAATAGGAAACTTTTTGACCTTACATTAGCTAGGGTTGAAATTTTTAAAATCTCTCCTTGAAACTTTGTTTTCACTTTTCTATTTTATTGAAACATTCAGGAGCACAGTTTCTTACTCAAGAGTAGGAGGTTCAAAATTTCTCTTTTGTTTTTTATTTGTTTCTTCAGAAATAAGTGAATTAATGAACATTAATCATAAATTCTCTGTAAGAGATTTGTGTATAAACAACTGTCATTTTTAAATGACTATATATCAATTTAAAAATATTTTAAATAAAATTAGAATTTTACTCGTCAAAATATGAGAAATATTCTATCACCTTCCAATTAATTATTTTCTTTTTTTATTCTTATGGTAAGCCAACATATGTCATGAATGATCTTTAAGATTTTTACACCACTTGTTAAAGGCATTATCTAGTATAATGCCTAATGAGGTTTTCTATATAATGCAGGTAGTGTTTCTTCTATGTTTTATTATTACTATTATTATTATTATTACTATTATTGAGACAGAGTCTCGCTCTATTGCCAGGCTGGAGTGCAGTGGCGTGATCTCGGCTCACTACAACCTCCCCCTCCCAGTTCATGTGATTCTCCTGCCTCAGCCTCCTGAGTAGCTGGGACTACAGGCACGCACCACCACACCCAGCTAATTTTTGTATTTTTAGTAGAGACGGGGCTTCACCATGTTGGCCAGGATGGTCTCCATCTCTTGACCTCGTGATCTGCCTACCTTGGCCTCTCAAAGTACTGGGACTATAGGAGTGAGCCACCGCGCCAGGCCTAATGCTTATTATTTATCATGCTTTCCACTCACCAATTTATACAAATTTGCATGTATAAATTTTCATAACCACTGTATGATGTAGGTTTTCTTCTTATTCTCAAGTTAGAATTAAGAAAACCAACAGATAGAGGTTTAAAACCTTGCTTCAGAACCAGAATTTAACTCCAAACAGTTAGGAAAGGATAAATGTAGATAAATTCATGATGCACAATTGCAACTTTCAATAGATTGTGTGATTTTAATTAGAATGTTAATGGTTAAAAAGACCCTAATCTCAACCACTGCTGTGCTGCTGATGCTGGGTAATGCTACATGTTATAAATTACATTTTTACACTATTCATGTACATGTCTTAAATGCAAATATTGTACTTTGTGTCAAAGGTTTAAATATTAAGATATGTAGCTAGACATAACAGAAGTTTTTATTGTTTTAGAAATTTTTTCTCTATTTTTTTTCCCTTCAATTTCAATAAGGCAAGAGATTTAGCTTGTACTATTTACCTCCGTATCTTTCAATACTTTATGTTTCTTCCATCTGCTTGCCTTTTCCTTTTTTTGTTTCATATCTCAGAAAAACTGTAAATTGAAAGGTTGGGCTAGGAGTCTGGATGTTAGGGAGTGTGATCAGATTTGGGAGTAATCATACCATCGTCCTTATGTGCACGCACTCTTAATTTATGCTCTAGATGAGGTTATTCCAATATTCTTGATCCTGTATTCAAGCGAAGGTGTTATATAATTTCAGAGGTAGAAAAGTAATTAACTAGTTCTTATAGAGAATGGAATTCTGAGCAGTTCTTCAGAAAGAACAGATTCTTTTTTTTTCTTTTTCTAAGCAGTAGAATGCTGAGACAGAGCTTTACAAACTTCTGGGGTATCCTTAGTGGAATCCCCTTGAATATCCTCATAAGAAACCTAGATCACATACCCATTCCACCTTCCGCCTAAGATTTTGCTCATAGTACTTCTATCCCTGGGACATGGCACCAAAGAGGAGCTCTGGAACCTCTGCATACACTAGATATGGGATTAAGCTAGTTTATTCTCATTTAGACTTGTTCTCTAGATGTTGAATTTCATTTAGGAGCCATTACCTCTGTGTGCTTTCTGTCAAAAGAGACCAGAGTGCTTTCTTTCAACCATCTTGCCAGGCTACTTTTCCCTGTCAATACGGCATACTTTTGGTGTCTAATATTGCGTGACAAAAAGAAAGTGATGGCTTTACTATTCTTTTTAGAATCTAACACAGTGCTTAACATACAACAGATGCTCACTAACTTTGGTAAGTAAAATAAATATCACGAAGAATGAAAAACAATTTTTGGAAAAGATTAAGATTTTGTTTTTGTTGTTATTCTTGCTGTTGTTGTTGGGATCAAGGTCTCACTTTGTCACTCAGGTTGGAGTGCAGTGGCATGATGGCATGACCATGGCTCACAGCAGCCTCAGTGTTCTGGGCTCAGGCAAACCTCCCACATCAGTCTCATCTGTAACTGAGACTACAGGTTCATGCCAGCAAAAATTAAGATACACGGCAAAATGAAATATTTACTTTACCTTTTGTCTCTTGGAGGACACAGTTATCATATTTCCTCAAGAAAACTGTTGTTCTACAGATTATTTTAAAAATATACTTGAATCCTTTAAAAGGTAATGTAGAGAAACTTTAGTGTGCACAACTGCCTGCATTTAGAAAAAATGTCATTGATGTATTGGAGTATATGCAGATTAGCCTACATGATTTTCATCTGAAAAGAATAAACATTGTGTAATGTAATAACTCTACATCTTTGATAAATATTGAAATAAAACTGTTATTAAACTCTCTAGGGCATTTGTAGTTTTACCAGAAGGGTGTGACATCTTGATTATACTTGTCAGGGTCCTCAGACTTCACCAATCTATATCTAACAAAAGTTGAAAAGCCATTTTCTTGGAATAGATTTTTTAAGAAAAGTTTGGAAATTACTGTACCTCATGCCATAAAGCATACATAAATACTGAAATGTCTAAATAAATATTAAAATGTTAAATATTAAAATTAAAAGAAAGCTCAGACTGTTCTGTCATGAGTGAATAGTACCTCTGCATTAAGGAATGTTGATAAACTTTATTAGGAGATATTTCAGGGGCCTCTCTTTACTGAATCAGATCTGGATTCTCTTCTACGAATGTCAAATCTATCTTGTCCAGCACTGCTTGTATTAGATTGCCACCTTTTTACTTGAGGGACTTGTATCTGTTTAACTTGCTTCCTCCTGTCTGCACAATGTTGGCTGATAACATTATGGCTGAGTTTCATGAATTTTGGTTCATGCTACAATATTCCATCTCCATGATATCACAGCCTTAACATTTGATTTTGTCTTGATTTCAAAAACTCTCTGGAATATTTACTCTCATGGGCTTCAGTAGTAATATTATAAGCCTGTTTGGTTAAAAAAAATTTAAAAAAAAAGGATACTTTCTGCCTTAAATACAAACTAGAAATGGATTTACTTTTTTTCAATCTAATGATTTAATAAGAATAAGCTTCCTTGCAAAGAGTAGCTCAGAACTATGGTAATGGTGGCACTATAATGTTGCTTTGTATACAATATTACATAAATGACACTGGCTTCCCCTCATTTGACATTTTTACATGACATCAAGATTACGTGAAATATAAAAATGTCTTTAAATTGTGTATTTTCATAAGTAATGTTGTCACAAGATCCTTGCAGTGTTGCTAATCCAGATGGAAATATCTGTGACCAGTGGCACCTTTGCCTGTGTTTTGCTCGGGTCTGCTGAGCTCGTTTCACCCACTCGACCCGGCAGGTAGAACTTGGCTCACACTACCACCTTGGTAGTGTGGGATCTGGCCACTGTGCACAGCCAGGCATGCCATTTATGGCAGGGTGGGCACCTCCAGGTACCAGCACGGGTGCCAGCTCCCTGTGAGACTGTAGCTGGACCAGGTGTACCACAAGCAGCTTCCGTGACAGGCACAAGGGAACACGATAGCAGCCAGAAGCTTTGAGATGCCAGGAACTGCAGAGCCCCCAGAGTGTAAGAGCCCTGGCTTGGGGTGCTTCTAGGTCTGGGTTTAGGAGAGCCGCAGTTTTTCTCTCCTCTCTTCTCTCCTTCTTGTTGCCTGCAACATGGTAAGCAAGGGGTATGTCTCAGCTCAGTTTGTGTTATGGTTCTTTCAGCCCTGCCATTCAGTGGTCCTTATTTCTTGTCCTCTATCCAGGAAGAATGAGGTATGCAGACAAGTGGAGGGTCAGCACGGTGAAGAGGTACTTTATTAAGTGACAGAATAGCTCAGAAGAGACCCACAGTGGGTAGCTCCTCTCCAAAGGCAGGTTGTCCCCATGAGTGTTCAGCTCTCAGCAGAGAGGAGATCCACAGTAGGTATCTCCTCTTTGCAGGCAGGTTGTCCCATCATCTATCTGAGTCTGGGGTTTTTATGGACTTCAGAGGGGAGGAAGTGTGTGCTGATTGGTCCATGGCTGGCCATGGGGGTGCCCAGAAAAGGCACCATTAAGTTGGCACTCCAGTCAGAAGAAGTGGAAGCCTAGCCCCCAGAACTCGAGCCCTCTCTGGCCTGAAGGTGGAGCTTCACTGGGGACACATTCCTTTCTGCTCACAAGCCTGTTTGCCTTCTGCCACCATCAATCTGCTATCCACCTGCATTCACAGTGCCCAGGGTACCTAGGCTGTTAATGCTATGGAGAGCCTGCAGTCCTGCACCAAGCTGCCCTTGGCCCCTCTTCAGCCTCCCACCCATGCTCATTGGCTCCCAAAGTCTGGAGGGGGCTAAGGCAGCAGGAGGCTGGTGTGTCAGTGCTGCCCTGAACGTGTGCACACCCAGCTGGGTTGTGACAGTTCCTGGGCTCTACCACAACTTTGCTCTGAAATTGGAGCAGGCACTGGGAGCCGGGAGAGGCCAGGCAGTGGGAGCAGGCACTTCCAAACCTGCTGGTACAAGGGGTTTTCCAGGGCCCCAAGAGTGCAGAGATGCCCAATCTGCCACTGCAACTGGGCAGCCGCAGCTGCGCCCAGGAGGGCGGGGCTCCCACCTTTCCAACTTGGAAGCAAATGTGACTTCTGCCTGTTTCTGGCTCCTGTAGGCTGCTTGTAGGCTGCTTGGAGCGTGCAGCCCTAGCCATGCCTCCCAAACTGCAGCTGGCATCATAGCAGTGGCTGCTCCAAATGGGCTGCCACTGCCATAAATATTAACAACACAGATATGTGGAAATATAGAAAAAAATACCTCTCCTTCCTTTCTCTTTTTTATGTTCAAAATATCAGCAAGAACATATAACAAATTTTTATTGTGATGCCAGCATATGTTTTACAAATAGTTACATTATGTTTGGAATAATGGAAAATACTAGGGATGATTTTTTTTTTTGGCCACCAAAATCACCATTTGTTAACTAGCTTAAACAGGAATCAAAGTATATTATTACGAGTTGGTCTTTATATCAATCACTGAATTGATAAAGTTGTCTGACAAAATTATTTGACCATGTCAAATGGTAGTTTTACTGTTACTTTATTATATGAGAGTGGTAAGTAGCATTTTAAGATTGCAAAAGAAAATAACCATTATGTGTGTTGTGTTTTTAAATTTTCATCGTAGACCACTCTACTATATGGATTGTAAAGAAAAGTAGTGATGCCAAGAAACAACTTCTGCATAATCATCATGCTGCTGAGAAACAGGTTCTTACCCGGAGTTTATCTTTAAAATATATAATATTTATTATTTGAAGCTATTTGAAATATTTGCTTTATTCATACCACTCTCTAAAATATTTCATTACAAATATCCTTAAAATGTTTTCAATATATATTAACAAACATTTATTACTTTGCTATATGTTAAATGTAACTGAAAGGAAAATGGAGTAAAACCTATTCTTGAGTCTTATTTTATGTGAAATCAGCAACATTTCTCCCATTTTAGCTCTTTTCATAAGTTGATCAATGTGTCGAAAGTGCTTTTCCTCCGTACGCATTTAAGAATGATTGGAAGTACTGAATATCCTAGTGTGAATACCTTTCACTCTTAGGTATGATGAAAAAATTGATTTTTACTTGTCCTAAACATTCCAAAAGTTGTTAATACTTTATAAAACAAAAGTTGAAAAGATAACTAAGAAATTCTGTTAGAATTTCGAAAACCAAATGCATTAAAAACTGTCATTGTGTAATATTGAGGTTAGCAAATTACAATCCATAAACATTTTATTCTTAAGTAACAAGTCAAGTTTAACTCAAAATTGCACACAGATTTTGGGCAATACTTTTAATAAATATGTTTTCTTTTTTACATTTCTTCAGTAGTGTTTTTTGTATATACTTTTAATAAATGTTTCCTTTTTTACATTTCTTCAGTAGTGTTTTCTGTATAAGCTTTTATAATAAACTGTAATCAAAAAGCTGTTAGAGGATATTACCTCCATTAGCTCAGTAGCTTTATATATCGGGCATTTCTGAGCTTCTGATATACCCAATAGGAAATCATATCTTGGTAGATTTATAGTTTCCAAAATGGTTGGTATAGGATTTATTCAAATATGAGATGTAATACTATATCAACCTGCAGTGAATGCTTATAATTTTATGTTGCCTCGGCATCCATTTTTAAATATGTTTCACTTCCTCATACCAGACGCAGGACTGAGCCACCCTTGGCACAGGTTCCAGTGCTATACCCTCCAGAATGGCTTTAACTGGTGGCCGGAGACAAACTTAACAGAATCTCTCCCACCTAGCACACTGGACTCCCCACTTTCTCACAGCAGTTGTATTTAAAAAGACCAATCAGACATTTGCCTATGAACTCAAAGTGGCCACTTCTCACAGTGTGGCCTCTTGGAATCTCACTCCTGACAGTGAGATACCCCTGAGGAGACTCATACGAGGGCATCCTGGCTGGTGCTCTTTGGTCCGAGGTCTAAGCCTCTCAGCTGCTAGGATGAAGTTTTACTCAAAACAACCTTACAAGGGTAACAATGTTTATGAAAAGGATATGTGAACAGAAAAGTCTGACTGTAAATGTCACCAAGACTTTATCATCAGGTTTTCTGTTCCCTTTTGTGGTCCAGTTTTCACTGATTATAACATCCCATATGAAATGTAAGACAGAGATTCACAGAGATGATGTTTCTTATCTGAAGTCCAGAGAGATTGGATTACTTACCTAAAGTTATCAACTCAGTAGCAAGGTCAGTTTTTATTAGTAGCATACACATTTGAATATTATTATGGTTTTTGAGTCACAGAGCTAGGATTTTAACAGTAGCTCATGCAAAAGCAAAATTTAGTTAGGGAGAGTACTTGAGAAGCGGTGTATCTCTCAAGGGGGCCTCAATGTGGATAACGGTCTGTATAAGAACAGGGAAAGAATTGTCCTGTTTCATCAAAGAGTGATGACAGTAGGAAAAGAGGGCAGGTATTAAGGAAAGTTTGGGGAGGCTGAAGACAGACAGTTGTGTAAAGATTTCAGCCATCTTACTGCACCTTCCCAGTGTAGGATGTGTGTGTGTGTATGTGTGTGTGCACGCACATGTGTGTGTGTGTGTGCGCATGCACATATATGTGTGTGTGTGTGTATGAATGTGTGTGTTAACCTGTGAAGAGGCTGAGCTGAGCACCTAGAATGACATGGGCAAAACCTAAGGAAGCAAAGACAATGTTCTAGTAATTACATGAATTCCTATAGGTATAAGAGGCCTCCCTGCTCAGTAAAATAGAAAAAAATTCAGACTGAAGTCAGTGGGAATAGAGAAGGGCTCTCAATTTTCCATTTATAAGCCAGTTTTGCTATAACTTAAAGCAATAATTCAGTTGGTTCTCATATATTTTCTTATCTATTAAACATAACCACCGGAAAATAGCCTCCTCAAATTTGCTTGAAAGAAGTTGATCACCTGTTTTCTTCTTCAGTCATTCCCAACAATGAGTTACTATCTTGTAAGAGGAATTTTTAACATTTAGGGAGCTGGTTTTGATTGATTGGTTAGCACCAATGGCATTCAAAAGAATGGGGCCATGGAAGCTAGAGGTATTCCAATGTGTAGGACAGTGTAACAAAAATAAATGATTAACACATGGTCTATGTTAATTTCTATGTCATTTAATATTTCTGTAGTTAAAAACATGTTATAATTATCTGAAATAATCATGTATATCCATTTTACAGACACAGTATTGTTGCATACTTTCAAAGTACTCCAAATTCACCAGAAATACACTTACATAAATTGAGGAAATAATTTAATTTTTTTTGATTTAGTTGTAATAAAGAATAGTTCACCATTATGAAAAATTAGATCTCCAATAGTGTATTAGGATTCTCCAAAGAACAGACTAATTATGTGTGTGTGTGTGTGTGTGTGTGTATGTGTGTGTGTAGAGAGAGAGAGAAAGCGAGAGCGAGAGAGAGAGAGAGAGAGATCTATTACGTGGAATTTACTCTAGTGACCATGGAAGCTGGCAAGGGTAGTCCAGCAGACTGGAAATCCAGAAGAGCTGATTTTCATGTTTGAATCTGAAGGTTGTCTGCTGCAGACACAGGAAGAACCAATGTTACATATGAAGTCTGAAGCCAATCTGCTGAAGAGTTCTCTCTTGCTCAGAGTTGGCTGGCTTTCTGTTGTATTCAGAGCTTCAACTGATTGGATGAGGCCCACCCACATTAAGGAGGGCAATTTGCTTTACTAAAAAAAAAGTCCATCAATTTAGATATTAATCTCATCCAAAAACATCCTCACAGAAACACAGAGATAATGTTTGATGAAATATCTGAACACTCTGTGACCAATTCATGTGACACATAAAATTAACCATCACAAATGGCAGCACTGCTCTTGTTACTATAAAAAGTTCCTATTTATCAAAACATGCCAAATAGAAAGGGAAAATATTGGCAGGTTGATTTATGTATTTTTAAGATACAAACATTTTCCCATATGTGTGTGCGAGCAATTTGCTGTTTTATTATAGTTGTGTTCAAGATTTTACACGTTGAATTACACATTATTTTACTATACATTAATTTTTCTTTTTCACTAAGTCACTGTATTGGCTTTAAAAAAATACACATACATGTATATGTATATATGTGTGTGTGTGTGTGTGTATATATATATAATAGATTATTTGTTAGTTAACTTTTGGCACAGTACAAAATATTTATTATACAAAGAGGGCATTGAGTCCATGAGAATGAGGAATCATTGAGATATTGTTATAAAGGACTGAAAAAACTTTAATATTCATCCAGATAGTCTTTTTCAATTTGTTAGGCTAAGCACCCCAAGGTAATAACTCCTTATGAAACCTCACAAACATTTATTTAAAACAAGCCCTCAGACCAAGTCAAACATTTCTTAACATTCATATTTTCAATCATTTTGAACTGACTAGTCAGCTATTCTGTTATTAGGTGTTTTTTTTCTATGGCCAAATTATTCTAGCAAAATGTAATTCTGTCATAGGTCTACGAACTTTGCAGTCTTTGGTTATGTTTTTCAGCTTTTGGGGAAAATATCTCCTTCCTGTTTATAACATTGCTCATAAGAATATTATAAGTATCACTTGAGATAACAGGCATGTGACAGAGATTGTCTCTTCTTGGACAAACTTTTACAATATGATTATTTGATTCTTTACATGTAGATAGAATCATGTGGTTAGTACTTGCCACAGAAAATGCAAAAGTGTGGTACATCAGTTTTGGGCTCCAGCATTTAGGAGAGGATAGGCTTTCTCCATTTTCTTCTCTTCCCACAAATGAAAACCTTAGAGGTAACATATTAAAACATGGTTACATATCATAAGGTGGAAGGAACATGTGTCCCTGAATGAATATATGAGGTAGAAGCTCATTCCTTGCTGTCTCTCCTGTCAACCCCATTACACTATAACATGGGTGAACCATAACATTTGTTATGTTAAGCCAGTGATATTTTAAGATAGTTGTTATGGCAATTAGCATACCCTGACTAATTACGTATCTTGTAAGCATTTCATATTGCCTGGCGTCAAGTGACTGTGTAATAAGTTGTGGCTGTTACCAACACTTTATATAGCAGATGATACCATACGTCTTCTGTTTCAAATACGCCTGCAGATGAAAGCATATTTTTTATTAGAAATGCTACCTTATTTGATATTTATAAAATAATTTCATTTCAAGTACATGCAATTTTATGCAATAGAATCTTGGTATCCTAATTGCTCATTTTAACATTGACAATTTTCCTGATATAAATGTTCCTGGCATTTTCTGTTTTTTTGTTTACTCTGAGTTTAAAAGAAACGTGTGTGTCTCTTTTAATGATGTTTAGCTTAATCTATTTCAGTATCTATTATGCTATATTCCGCAGTTTAGACTGGCATAATTTGTTTGTATGGAGTCTTAGTGGGAGAATAGATTATTCACTTCTTATATCTTATGAATGTATTCCTAATGAGTTATAAGTTTCAAAAAGTGGCTCATTTATTGACATTTTTAAGATAGTGGAGCAAACATTGTGATATAGTAATAACATCTTGCATAGAATTTTTGCATGAAATTGGCTCTGTAGCTATATTTCTTCTTAAATAAATATTATACCATAATTTTTAAAAGAGTATAATTTCAATCCATAAAGAAACTAAAGATTTTTTAATGGAGTTTTTATAATTTTTTCTTTTTCTTTTTTTTTTTTTGAGATGAAGTCTTTTTCTGTCACCCAGGCTGGAGTGCAGTGGTGTGATCTCGGCTCACTGCAACCTCTGCCTCCCCAGTTCAAGCAATTCTCCCAAGTTGCTAGGACCACAGGCTCATGATGCCACACCCGATTAATTTTTTGTATTTTTAGTAGAGATGGGATTTCGCCATGTGAGCCAGGATGGTCTCCATCTCCTGACCTCATGATCCACCTGCCTTGGTCTCCCAAAGTGCTGAGATTACAGGTGTGAGCCACTGTGCCGGGCTTGGAGCTTTTATAATTTTAACTCCTTAAGGTAAAGATTTTATCAAAAATATAAAATATATGTATTTTTTGTTAGAACAGGTAAGCTTTTTAACAATATTCCGTATTTTTTATCTATTACCTATATAAAAAATAAAAGCTTCTGCAGTTGTTCTCATACAGTTGTGCCAAGAATGTGAAATGTCTCTAAAATTTGTACTTTGTGATGACAACAGAATAAGCCATTTGTTTATGGGTTTTCTAAAGTTGAAAAAATCCATCTTGTTTAAAATTTATTGATAGTTACGTCACTCTGTTTATGCTGAGAATTTGTATTTGAATGTCTGAAGTTCAAAAGAAGAATGCCTATGAAATCGATGTTAATGTAAGAACCCAGAAGTAATAGTATCTTAACTTAGAATAGCATAAGTCTATAATAAATACTTAATAATAAATTCCAAGATACTAGTTCCAGAAGATTCTAGGATTATTTTTATAATATACATAACAAAAAATGTATTTGAATGGAAAATACATAATTTGCATGTTAAATATATGTTAACTATAAACATAACGTCTTAAAATGTGGAAATAGTTACTTGAAATTAAGATATTTAAACTATTTTTGGATAACTTCATTTTCAATAATGAAAAGTAAGGCTATGTTCCTTTGTAGCATGATATCTTTGTTTCATCATTGTCAAATAACATTTATAAGGTACAAAATACTATCTTCAATGTAAAGATAATTAGTAAACAGATTTTATATACGTTTATTTATAATCCAATAATGTTTATATTTACTTTTTATAGTTTATTCATGTGTTTATTTTTATTTCACTCAATCCTTGTAGAATCTATCAGCTGCATAGCTCTATGACTTAGATTAGATGCTTAGTGTTTGAAAACATCAGCTTGCTTAATAAGGGAATGTTAACCCTTTCTTCAAGACTAAAAGAAGTATAAATTAGATCTCTTGAAGTTATGCACACCTCACAGACATGCTGTTTAACTTATTGTAGATGTTCTTAGCTAGGCCCCTGGATATCAAAAAAGAGAGCTAAGTGAAAAGATTGTGTCAGGAAATAATTTGGCTATTTGAAGAATAACATTATTACTGCAGTCAGTAGTACTAGTATAGCTTGAGTACTTAAAAAAAGCTTTGTCTTGATTAATACTTTAAATTTATGAATAATACATGGAAGTCATGAAGTAAAAATGTCTTACATGATAATTTGCAAAGCACGTTGTTCAGGTATAGGAATATTTCTATGCACTCAAAAATAAAATGACTAGATATAAAATATCGGGTTTAAAAGCAAGAAAATCCCAATTAAATCTGAATTTCAGATTTTGTTTTAGTATTAAGTATACCCAAATATTGCATGAGGCATACTTATACTAAATAAAATAATGTTCATTTTTTATCTGAAATTCAAATTTTTAGGACTCCTATAACTTTATTTGCTAAAGTGGAAAATGGCCATATATAATACTTTACAATAATTACTGTTGATATTTTTTACTTTGAAAAAAACTCATTTAACTTATTAAATAAATGGAAAGATAAATAATAAAATGATAAATTGAACTAATTAATATTTTTAAACAAGAAAATATGTATATAGATAAAAAAGCATTTATTACACTATATAGGAGAGAAAAAAATTATTTCCCTCTATCCTTCCTGGGTTCTTCTGCTGGGGCCATGTAAATTACAGTGTGGAAAGACAGAGTAACAGGAGAGGAGCAAATAAGTTTATTAACATGTGCGTTACACATTCATATGGAAGCACTCGGGACTAACTCAAAGGACTGATGACAATACAGCATCTTAAAGAAAGAAAAAATTCTTTGAGAAAAGGACTTTGGAGTTTCTAAGGTTGCAAATTGCAGAAAGGTAAATATATGGGAGAAACTTATGGAAGATTAGGGCTAGTTAGGGAAGTTTGCTATGTAAATTCTTCTGATCTTCTTTTTGGGCTGGTAAGAGTCTAGGCTTTTCTCTGTGATTAAAGCTGTTTTTCTTGTAGAGAAGGGATAAAGGACACCTTTACAAATTTGTGTTGTTCACTTAGTCAAATAGAGGGAGTTTTTCTTGTATCTGCTTTTTTTCAGTTACTTTCAGCTCAATATAACCCTTATGCCAACATGACATATTCTGTAAACTTCATGAGTTTATGAAATTATAATCACATAAACTACAAATGTTCCATCTTTGAAAATAACTTAATGGGATTAGCTATTAATAAATAATTACTGAATGTGTTTAATTTGACTACTATTCTTGTTATCTAGCTACTCAGAGGAGCACTATAAAGACTTTAATACAAAGTAAAATATTAACATAATAATGATGGGCCGGGCGCGGTGGCTCAAGCCTGTAATCCCAGCACTTTGGGAGGCCGAGACGGGCGGATCACAAGGTCAGGAGATCGAGACCATCCTGGCCAACATGGTGAAACCCCGTCTCTACTAAAAATACAAAAAAATTAGCCGGGCGTGGTAGCGGGCGCCTGTAGTCCCAGCTACTCAGGAGGCTGAGGCAGGAGAATGGCGTAAACCCGGGAGGCGGAGCTTGTAGTGAGCCGAGATCGCGCCACTGCACTCCAGCCTGGGCGACAGAGCAAGACTCCGTCTAAAAAAATAAATAAATAAATAAAATAAAATAAAATAAAATAAAATAAAATAAAATAAAATAAAATAATAATGATGGAGTGAATAATATAATAATCTGTAACTTATGTAAATGCTGTTGTTATATTATTTTAATAGTCACTTTAGTCAATCATAGCTAATTGCAGATAATTTTACTTAATAAAATGTATTGTTTAGAGAAATGTATATTTTCATAAATTATTGTATTTTTAATAATTTATAACAATTTAATATAAAAGCAAAAATATTATTTTTTAAAAAATGAGTGTGATTTACATTAGGCTTATACATATATCATTGCTGTAGCTTGAAGAAGAGTTAAAATTTGTACTTACATACGTTTTGAGAAATCATTATAACTAATATAGAAATTCTTCATTAATCTCCTAAAAGTAATGCTTACTTTAACAAAAGAGAATTTAAGAGTGCTAATAATAAGTTAATGTAAAGATTTTTAAAATGATGTAACAATGCAATTAAAAGAATTGCAAGCTAAAGAAAATTACTAAAGCAAATCTCAGTCAGTTAGAGGTTTATTTTGCAAAGCTTGAGGATGTGCACATGGGAGAAAAAAACACAAATTACAGTAATATCTGTGATCCATTCCTTTTCTAAAGAAGTTTTCAAGAACTTCAGTATTAAAAGGGGAAAAAGTAGCCAGGAAGAGAAGTAGGAAATTTAAAAAAAAAGAGAAGGTGGGTAATGATATAAACCGTGACATTCTTGTGAGCCTTTGATTCGCACTCACTGAATCCACATGTTACATGAGAAAGGAGGTGGCAATTATGCATTCCTCTCATGAGCTCACCAAATCTGCATTTGACATACATTTGACATAAGATGAACATAGAGTAGAGGAAAAAGTTAAACATGGCTTTGTCATCTTAGGGTGGGTGGAAAAGATGATTTCTAATCTCTCTTTCTACCATTGCTGTGAAGATAAGCTGTTAATTTACATTGCCAAGGTGAGGGAGGCCACCTGGGGAGATGTGTGCCTTCTATCTTGCAGCTATCTGTTTAGAAACAAAATGAAAGGCAGCTTTTAGCTTTTTTGCATTATTCAGTTTCAAAGCTTAACTTTTCCCATTGGCGTAGTGAGTTTGGTGTCCCGAGATTTTATTTTCCTTTCACAGATTTAACATTAACACATTTTGTTTATATATCTGAAAGAAAAAAAAATGAGGTAACATTTACAGATTTTGATTTTGCCTAGGGATTATAAGGAGCCTCCTGTGAATATTTACCTGGTATTTTCTGATTAGTTTTCCTTCTATTACTATTTCCTTTTATTATTATTATTATTATTATTATTATTTTACTTTTGCAATGTAATTCATCAATAGCTTGGAATTTCAAATATTTTGGTAGGAAAGTGTAGAATTTCTCATTTTACTTCTACTGAATCTAAATTCAGGTGTAAAAACAAAAAACTACATCAAAAATTATATCTTCTATAGAGAATTAACATTTTTTAAATAAAAAATGAAAATTGTGTGTGCCTCAACATGAAAACAAATAAAAATCACTGGAATAAAATGTCATAGGCTGAAATTAGAAATTAAAAGTGAAGTTTACAAAGAAAAATAAGAGGCTCAATTTAATTATTATTATTTTTTCCTCCAAGAAATGGTACTTTGAGACTTCTAACTTCCCAAACATTATTCCGCATAAAACTTCATTTAAAGATTACAGATAATGGCTTTCATACCCAAGTTCACTGTGGTTTTATAATGTACTATTTAACTTATTTTAAAAATAGTTAATTTCAATAGCAGGATTTTCTTAGAGACATTATTTTGTTTATGCCTAGTACATTTTTAGCAATTTTAACATTAGGGACTTTAGTTAAATTTATTATGCACTTAGCTAATTAAACCCTTTTAGACTATATGTGTAAATTTATACCTCCAGGTTATCACCTTAAGTATTACAATTACCTACTTTAACATCTTCCTAAATATTTAAATACTCATTTAAAAAGTTATACATATATGCTCTGTAATCTTTAGAAATATTTTAATATTATATAAACATTTAGTAAGAAATAACTGAAAGTTTAAATCAAGTGATTCATTTTGAATTGAAATGTAACTACTTATTTTTAATTGGAACTACTAATTTTATTTTATTTTTTTTCCAATAGGCTAAATTATCTTCCTCTTTTTTTAAAAAGTTAAATTTTAGGTTCAGGAGTACATATGCAGGTTTGTAAAATAGATAATTGTGCATCACTGCGGTTTGGAATATAGATTATTCCAATTGTATCTCATTCTGGTTTTGATTTGCATTTCTTCAATGATTAGTGGTACTGAGCATTTTTTTATTTGCTTGTTGGCCACGTGTATATGGTCTCCTTTTGAAAAGTGACTGTTATGTCCTTTACCCACTTTTGAATGGGGTTGCTTGATTTTGCTTGTTAATTTAAAGCTCCTTACAGTTTGTTGTTGTTGTTGTTGTTTTTTGAGGCAGAGTCTCACTCTGTCGCCCAGTCTGGAGTGCAATGGCACGATCTGGGCTCGCTGCAAGCTCCGCCCCCCGGGTTCACGCCATTCTCCCGCCTCAGCCTCCTAAGCAGCTGGGACTACAGGTACCCGCCACCATGCCCGGCCAATTTTTTTTGTATTTTTAGTAGAGATGGGGTTTCACCATGCTAGCCAAGATGGTCTCGATTTCCTGACCTCGTGATCTGCCCGCCTCGGCCTCCCAAAGTGCTGGGATTACAGGCGCGAGCCACTGCTGCGCCTGGCCAAAGTTCTTGATATGAAACCTTTACAGGGTACACACTTTGTAAATATTTTCTCCCAGTCTGTGGGTCGTCTGTTTACTCTGTTGATAGTTCCCTTTGCTTCACAGAGCGCTTTAGTTTAATTTAATTAGGTCTTATTTATCAACATTTGTTTTTGTTGCAATTGCTTTTGGTATCTTCATCATTAATTTTTTGCCAGCATCTATGTCCAGAATGGTATTTCCTAGGTTATCCTACAGGGTTTTTAGAGTTTCAGATTTTACATTTAAATCTTTAGTTCATCTTGAGTTGATTTTTGTACACCTCATAAGGAAGCAGTCTGGTTTCAATTTTCTGCATTATTGCTAGCCAGTTATCTCAGAACCAGTTATTAAATGGGGAGTCCTTTCCCCCTTGCTTTTTTTGGTTAACTTTTCGAACACCAGATGGTTGTAGGTGTGCAACATTATTTCTGGGCTCTTTATTCGGTCTTGTTTTGTGTTCTTGTTTTTGTATCAGTACCATGGTGTTTTGGTTGCAGTAACTGTGTGGTATAGTCTGATGTAGAGTAATATAATGCCTTCAGCCTAGTTCTTTTTGCTTAGAATTGCCTTCGATATTCAGGCTTTTCATTTGTTTGTTTTGGTTCCATATGAATTTTAAAGTAGCTTTTTCTAATTCTGTGAAGAATGTCTTTGGTAGTTTGGTAAGAATAGCATAGAATCGGCACACTGCTTTGGGCCATACGGCTACGTTAACAATATTGATTTTTCCTATCCATGAGCATGGAATGTTTTATGTTTTGTAATTATCATTGTAGAGATCTTTCCCCTTCGTGGTTTGCTGTGTTCCTAGGTATTTTATTCTTTTTGTGGCTACTGCGAATAGCATTGTGTTCTTGATTTGGCTCTCACCCTGGGTGTTGTTGGTGTATAGAAATGCCACTAAGTTTCACACATTAATATTATATCTTAAAACTTTGCTGGAGTGGTTTATCAGATCAAGTACCTTTTGGGCTGATACTATGGAGTTTTCTAGGTATAAATCATATCATCTGAAAATATAAATAGTTTGAATTTCTCTCCTCTTATTTGAATACATTTTGTTTCTTTCTCTTGCCTAATTGCTCTGTCTAGGACTTCCAGGACTATGTTGAATAGGAGTGGTGACAGTGAGCATCCTTGTCATCTTCTGGTTCTCAAGGGGAATGCTTCCAGCTTTCGACTATTCAGTATTACTTTGGCTGTGAGTTTGTCATAAATGGCTCTTAATATTTTGAAGTATGTTCCTTCAATGACAGTTTTTGAGAGTTTTGAACTTGAAGAAATGTTGAATTTTATCTAAAATTGTTTATACATCTGTTGAAATGAACACGTGCTTTTTGTTTTTAGTTGTATTTATGTGATGAATTATGTTATTGATTTGTGTAGGTTAAACCAAACTTGATGCCAAGACATAAAGCCTACTTGATTGTGATAGATTAGCTTTTTGATGTGTTGCTGGATTTGGTTTGCTAATATTTTGTTGAGAATTTTTGCATTTGTGTTCATCAAAGATATTGACCTGAAATTTTCTTTATTATGTAGGTCTCTGCCAGGTTTTGGTACCACGATGATGCTGGCTTCAAAGAATGAGTTAGGAAGGACAGGGAGGAGTCTCTTCTCAATATTTTGGAAAAAAATCAGAAGGAATGGTACCAGCTTTTCTTTATACATATATATATGTTTATCTGATAAATGTTTCAGTTAATCCATCTGGTCCTGAGCTTTTTCTGTTTGGTAGGCTTTTTATTCTTGATTCAATTTTGGAAGTCATTATTGGTTTGTTCAGGGATTCAGTTTCTTCCTGGTTCAATCTTGGCAGGCTGTATGTTTCCAGGAATTTATCAATTTATTCTAGATTTTCTAGCTTGTGTTCACAAAGGTGTTTGTAGCTGTCTCAGAGGGTTTTTGTAATTCTGTGCTGTCTGTGATAACCTCCTTCTTGTCATTTCTGATTGTGTTTATTTGGGTCTTCTCTTCTTTTATATATTTGTCTGGCTAACAGCCTATCTATCTAACTTAATCTTTGAAAAAACACACTCATGGATTTGATCTTCTATATATTTTTTGTGTGTCCCAATGTCCATCAGTTCAGCTCTGATTTTGGTTATTTCTTTTCTTCCACTAGCTTTGGGGTTGGTTTGTTATTGCTTCTCTAGTTCCTCTAATTGTGATGTTAGGTTGTTAATTTGAGATCTCTCTTCCTTTTCTATTTGGGCATGTAGTGTTGTACATGTCTCCCTCAACACTGCTTCAACTATGTGCTAGGGATTCTGGTCTGTCATATCTTTCTAGTCATTACTTTCTCTTGATTTCTGCCTTAATTTCTTTGTTTACCCAGAAGTCATTCAGGAGCAGGGAGCTTAATTTCCATGTAATTGTATGGTTTTGAGAAATTGTCTTAGTATTGATTTCTATTTTGATTCCACTGTGATCTGAGAGTGTTGTTGGTATGATTTTGGTTTCTTTGAATTTACTGAGGATTGTTTTACAGCTGATTGTGTGATCGATTGGAGAGTACATGCCATGGGGCAATAAGAAGAATGTATATTCTGTTGTTTCAGGTAGAGAGTTCTGTAGATGTCTATTAGGTCTATATGGTCAAGTGTTGAGGTCCGATCCTAAATATTCTTGTTAGTTTTCTCCCTGAATATCTTTGTTAGTTTTCTACCTAGATGATCTATCTAATACTGTCAACGGAGTGTTAAAGTTTCCCACTATTAGTGCAGTCATCTACGTCTATTTGTATATCTCTGTGAACTTGCTTTAGGAATCTGGGTGCTCCTGTGATGGGTGTATATATATTTAGGATAATTATGTCTTCTTGAATTGAATACTTTACCATCATGTAATGCATTTCTTTGTCTTTTAGATAATTGTTGGCTTAAAGTCTGTTTTGTCTGAAATTAGAATGGCAACCCTGCTCTTTTCTGTTACCATTAGCTTGGTAGATTTTTCTCCATCCCTTTACTTTGAGCCTATGTGTGTCCTTACATGTCAGTAGTTCTCTTGAGCATAGCATAAAGTTGTGTTTTGTTTCTTTATCCAACCTTCCACTCTGTGCCTTTTAATTGGGGCATTTAGCTTGTTTACATTGAACGTAATATGTATGGATTTGATTCTGTCTTCACCTTGTTAGGTGGTTATTATGCAAACTGTGGTTGCTTTATACTGTCAATGGTCTATGTAAATAAGTGTGTTTTTTGTGGTGGCTGGTAACAGTTTTTCCTCTTCCATATTTTACATTTCCTGAAAACCTCTCATGAGGCAGGTCTTGTGCTAAAGAATTCCTTTAACGTTTTCTTGTCTAAAAAAGATCTGATTTCTGGTTTATTTATGAAGTTTACCTTGTGGCAGGACATGAAATTCTTGGTTGAAATTTAATTTATTTATGAATGCTGAATATAGACCCCACATTTCTTCTGACTTATAAGGTTTCTGGTGAAAGGTCCACTGTTAACCTGGTGGAGTTTCCTTTGTAGATGACCTGCCCCTTTTCTCTAGCTGTCTTTAACATCTTCTCTTTCCTTTTGACCTTGTGGAACCTGATGACTATGAATCTTCAGTATGATAATCTTGTATAGTATCTTGAAGGAGCTCTCTGCATTTCCTGAATTTAAATGTTGGCCTCTATAGTGAGGTTGGGGAAATTTTTGTGGACAACATCCTGAAATATGTTTTCCAAGTTGCTTGCTTTCTCTCTGTCTCTTTCAGGGATGTCAATGAGTGAAAGAGTTGGTCTTTTTACATAATCTTATATTTCTCAGAGGTTTTGATCATTCTTTTGTAGTCTTTTTTTCGTTATTTTTGTTTAAGTTATTTCAGAGAACCAGTCTTAGAGTTCTAAGATTCTTTCCTCAGCTTGATCTATTCTGCTGTTAATTCTTATGATTGTATTCTGAAATTCTTGAAGTGATTTTTTTTTCACTCTGTAAGATAGGTTCAATTCTTTCTCAAAATGGCCGTTTCACCTTTCCTATCCTGTATCATTTCATTGTATTCCTTAGAGTCTTTGGATTGGGTTTTGACATTCTCTGGAATCTCAATGATCTTTGTTCCTGTTGGTATTCTGGATTCGATTTCTGTCATTTCAGGCTGGTTAAGAACCATCACTGGGAAATTAGGGTGACCATTTGGACGTAAGGAGATACTCTGGCTTTTTGAGTTGCCAGAGTTTTTGTGCTAGTTCTTTTTCACCTGTGTGGGTATATGTTCTTTCAATTGTTTAAGTTGCTGTCTTTTAGATTTTTTTTTTCTCTTACCTTCTTTGATACCTTTAGGAGATGGATTGTTTTATAAGGTGGGTTCAGTCAACTGACTTCATTTCTGAAACATTTTAGGAGACCAAGTCTCGGCTTAACACCACTGGGCTTCATACTTCCATTGTGGGTAGTTGGTGTCAGGCCACCAGCTTTGTTCTTTGGACCCTTGAGGTTAGGAACCTGATGCACTGGAGGGGCCAAAGTCTTTCCAGAGTGCTGGACACAGCAATCTGATGGGTGGTGCCAGCCAAAGCACTTCTTTGGGGTGGTGGCAGCAGGATCTGTTCTTGTTTATTTGTGCTAGAAGCAGTGGTGGTATAGCAAGGTGCATGTTCCTTGGCTAAGGTGGAGTAACAGTGGGAATGGTGGTGTGGCATTCTTGCATGTGCTTGCACTGGTGATGGTGGTGGCAGCAGGGGCAGGGCACTGGTGAATATAGGACTGCTGGCTACCAAGTGCATGTTTGCACTGGCAAGGGCAGCATAGGGTGGGGTGTGGAGTGCACTCACACTGCCTGCAGTGGTGTGACTGTGTGTGTGCACACACATGCCTGCTAGCATGTGTGTGAGGTTCACCTGCCTACACATGCTGGTAAAGCAGTGGAATAGTGGTCATGGGCAAGTGTGTGGCAGCAAAGCTGTGTCGGGGAGTCTGTGGTGTCACGTGTAAGTGGGCTGGTGTGTATTAGCACGGGCTGCTCTGCGGGAGCTCCTTGGTGGTCAGGTGCAGTCTGCTGGCAAAGTTGCTGTAGTAAGGGGCCCAGGAAGACCCTACTTGGGTATTTGAGGTTGCACTGCAAGTGGGCAAGGTCAGGCTGGGGCCCCAGGAGAAGGTAGCAGACATGAAGGTGCTCAGATTGGATTGGCCCCTTCTCAAGACTGCCTTACTCTGTCTACGTCCAATAGTCTCCCTAAAGCAACAGTCTCCTAGAAGAGCATGGTTAGCCTTGGGGGTGACCCTTTGAGAAACGGCCTCCCTGACCTTTCTCCACTGCAGATGTTCTTGCATCAAATCCTCTGGGCTTTGCACCGGCTGAAGTACTGCTCCTACTACCTCTCTAAGCAGCTCTCTTTGCCAGCTCAAGTTTCCATGGAGATCATGTGGTCTCCTGCTGCTAGAATCTCAGAGATCTGTGGCAAGAGCAGGCTGTTCCTCAGCAATTCAACCCACCCCTTCCCCAGGAGAAACTGAAGGCCAGGAAAGAGTACCAGTGTGTGATAGCCTACTGCAGGATCCCCAGCTTCCTCCCCGTTTAACCTGGCTCTGTGTCCTCCTTCTGTCCACCCTCAGTGCCTTCCCTCCAAAGATCTGCTCAAAGTGTGCCAGTCCTCCCAATTTCTTGGTCTCTTGATGGCAGATGTTCCTCCTGGTGGCATCTAGTCAGACACCTTGAACCTCTAAATTTTCTTAAACTTTACAAATACTTTAAGTATCAATTATTGCACAGGAGGCTGAGGCATGAGAATTGCTTGAACCTGGGAGGTGGAAGTTGCAGTGAACTGACATCATGCTACTGTACTCCAGCCGGAGTGACATAGTGAGACTCCATCTAAAATACATACATGCATATCAATTACTGCAAAAATTTCAGTATTATGAGTATGATCTATGTAAACTTTTCTAAATTTAGTTTTTATATAACTGTATTAGACATGGATTATTCACTAAGAGAGCAGTGGGCTTCAAAATCATCACGGTTCCCATTTATATTGGTCAAGTTTTCAAGACCAACCTACGTTTTATTCAGAACTGTGATTGGTTTCTTGTCTGTTACCACGAT
Organism: Macaca thibetana thibetana; assembly: GCF_024542745.1. Classification (NCBI taxonomy): domain Eukaryota; kingdom Metazoa; phylum Chordata; class Mammalia; order Primates; family Cercopithecidae; genus Macaca; species Macaca thibetana. The sequence goes on along the minus strand of NC_065582.1, from coordinate 54,916,134 downwards.
GGGCACAGAAAGCCTATCTTACAGTTTTTATGTCAATGACTCTTTAAAATAAATAAATAAATAAATAGATAGATAGATAGATAGATAAAACACAAAAAAAAAAATGGTTGCATAGTCCTTGTCTCTATATTATACTCAAATATATTTATAATTTCTTAATCAAGTTATTAAAAGAACTTGAATATATGGCTACATTTTTTACTTAATGTGTATAAATATATTCTGTCATATTAGATGTTAAGATGAAAACTAATTATTATTGTTGTTTAAGATTTTATGACTACAGGATCACAATTTCCAAAGTCGTTTAAATTACTATACTTACTCCTTTTGTTTTTGTTTTTCTTGAGTTCAATCCTAGAACACTGGTATTCATTTTATTAGTTTATTATATACTTCATAATAACAAAGAAACGACACCCTAATAGGAAACCAAAAACACTTGAATTCTAGTTCTGTTGCTCAGTGGGAATTTAGGCAGGCTAAATGTCTTGATAAAACTGTTTCATCACCTGGAATATTAAGTTGTATTTAAGTCTGATTTGACATGAGGTCTTATGTAGAAAAGGAATTTGTATACAACAAAAATGTCTTAACATACATGTAAAGTTTGTTTATTCTTTTTAGTTAACATTTCTTCAATCTGAGACATATGAATCATTTATTATGTCTGATCATTAATTCCCAGATTACTAATGACATTTTAGGTTACTTTCACAAGATTGTATAATCTGAATTAACTTTAAATCATGTTTCACAATGGGAAATCTGATGTATACCGAGAGTAAACTTTATTCCAGTTAAATGAATACATGTATTTTTTTAAAAATTTATTTATTATTATTATACTTTAAGTTGTAGGGTACATGTGCATAACATGCAGGTTTGTTACATATGTATACTTGTGCCATGTTGGTGTGCTGCACCCATCAACTCGTCATTTACATCAGGTATAACTCCCAGTGCAATCCCTCCCCCCTCCCCCCTCCCCATGATAGGCCCCGGTGTGTGATGTTCCCCTTCCTGAGTCCAAGTGATCTCATTGTTCAGTTCCCACCTATGAGTGAGAACATGCGGTGTTTGGTTTTCTGTTCTTGTGATAGTTTGCTAAGAATGATGGTTTCCAGCTGCATCCATGTCCCTACAAAGGACACAAACTCATCCTTTTTGATGGCTGCATAGTATTCCATGGTGTATATGTGCCACATTTTCTTAATCCAATCTGTCACTGATGGACATTTGGGTTGATTCCAAGTCTTTGCTATTGTGAATAGTGCTGCAATAAACATACGTGTGCATGTCTTTATAGCAGCATAATTTATAATCCTTTGGGTATATACCCAGTAATGGGATGGCTGGGTCATAGGTACATCTAGTTCTAGATCCTTGAGGAATCGCCATACTGTTTTCCATAATGGTTGAACTAGTTTACAATCCCACCAACAGTGTAAAAGTGTTCCTATTTCTCCACATCCTCTCCAGCACCTGTTGTTTCCTGACTTTTTAATGATCGCCATTCTAACTGGTGTGAGATGGTATCTCATTGTGGTTTTGATTTGCATTTCTCTGATGGCCAGTGATGATGAGCATTTTTTCATGTGTCTGTTGGCTGTATGAATGTCTTCTTTTGAGAAATGTCTGTTCATATCCTTTGCCCACTTTTTGATGGGGTTGTTTGTTTTTTTCCTGTAAATTTGTTTGAGTTCTTTGTAGGTTCTGGATATTAGCCCTTTGTCAGATGAGTAGATTGCAAAAATTTTCTCCCATTCTGTAGGTTGCCTGTTCACTCTGATGGTAGTTTCTTTTGCTGTGCAGAAGCTCTTTAGTTTAATTAGATCGCATTTGTCAATTTTGGCTTTTGCTGCTGTTGCTTTTGGTGTTTTAGACATGAAGTCTTTGCCCATGCCTGTGTCCTGAATGGTATTACCTAGGTTTTCTTCTAGGATTTTTATGGTATTAGGTCTAACATTTAAGTCTCTAATCCATCTTGAATTAATTTTCGTAAAAGGAGTAAGGAAAGGATCCAGTTTCAGCTTTCTACTTATGGCTAGCCAATTTTCCCAGCACCATTTATTAAATAGGGAATCCTTTCCCCATTTCTTGTTTCTCTCAGATTTGTCAAAGATCAGATGGCTGTAGATGTGTGGTATTATTTCTGAGGACTCTGTTCTGTTCCATTGGTCTATATCTCTGTTTTGGTACCAGTACCATGCTGTTTTGGTTACTGTAGCCTTGTAGTATAGTTTGAAGTCAGGTAGCGTGATGCCTCCAGCTTTGTTCTTTTGACTTAGGATTGTCTTGGAGATGCGGGCTCTTTTTTGGTTCCATATGAACTTTAAAGCAGTTTTTTCCAATTCTGTGAAGAAAATCATTGGTAGCTTGATGGGGATGGCATTGAACCTATAAATTACCTTGGGCAGTATGGCCATTTTCACGATATTGATTCTTCCTATCCATGAGCATGGTATGTTCTTCCATTTGTTTGTGTCCTCTTTTATTTCACTGAGCAGTGGTTTGTAGTTCTCCTTGAAGAGGTCCTTTACATCCCTTGTCAGTTGGATTCCTAGGTATTTTATTCTCTTTGAAGCAATTGTGAATGGAAGTTCATTCCTGATTTGGCTCTCTGTTTGTCTGTTACTGATGTATAAGAATGCTTGTGATTTTTGCACATTAATTTTGTATCCTGAGACTTTGCTGAACTTTCTTATCAGCTTAAGGAGATTTTGGGCTGAGACAATGGGGTTTTCTAAATATACAATCATGTCATCTGCAAAGAGGGACAATTTGATTTCTTCTTTTCCTAACTAAATACCCTTGATTTCTTTCTCTTGCCTAATTGCCCTAGCCAGAACTTCCAACACTATGTTGAATAGGAGTGGTGAGAGAGGGCATCCCTGTCTTGTGCCAGTTTTCAAAGGGAAATTTTCCAGTTTTTGCCCATTCAGTATGATATTGGCTGTGGGTTTGTCATAAATAGCTCTTATTATTTTGAGGTACGTTCCATCAATACCGAATTTATTGAGCGTTTTTAGCATGAAGGGCTGTTGAATTTTGTCAAAAGCCTTTTCTGCATCTATTGAGATAATCATGTGGTTCTTGTCTTTGGTTCTGTTTATATGCTGGATTACGTTTATTGATTTGAGAATGTTGAACCAGCCTTGCATCCCAGGGATGAAGCCCACTTGATCATGGTGGATAAGCTTTTTGATGTGTTTCTGAATCCGGTTTGCCAGTATTTTATTGAGGATATTTGCATAAATGTTCATCAGGGATATTGGTCTAAATTCTCTGTTTTTTGTTTTGTCTCTGCCAGTCTTTGGTATCAGGGTGAGACTGACCTCATAAAATGAGTTAACGAGGATTCCCTCTTTTTCTATTGATTGGAATAGTTTCAGAAGGAATGGTACCAACTCCTCCTTGTACCTCTTGTAGAATTCAGCTGTGAATCCATCTGGTCCTGGACTTTTTTTGGTTGGTAGGCTATTAATTATTGCCTCAATTTCAGAGCCTGCTATTGGTCTATTCAGGGATTCAACTTCTTCCTGGTTTAGTCTTGAAAGAGTGTAAGTGTCCAGGAAATTATCCATTTCTTCTAGATTTTCCAGTTTATTTGTGTAGAGGTGTTTATAGTATTCTCTGATGGTAGTTTGTATTTCTGTGGGGTCGGTGGTGATATCCCCTTTATCATTTTTTATTGCGTCTATTTGATTCTTCTCTCTTTTCTTCTTTATTAGTCTTTCTAGCGGTCTATCATTTTTGTTGATCTTTTCAAAAAACCAACTCCTGGATTCATTGATTTTTTGGAGGGTTTTTTGTGTCTCTATCTCCTTCAGTTCTGCTCTGATCTTAGTTATTTCTTGCCTTCTGCTAGCTTTCGAATGTGTTTGCTCTTGCTTCTCTAGTTCTTTTAATTGTGATGTTAGAGTGTCAATTTTAGATCTTTCCTGCTTTCTCTTGTGGGCATTTAGTGCTAGAAATTTCCCTCTACACACTGCTTTAAATGTGTCCCAGAGATTCTGGTATGTTGTATCTTTGTTCTCATTGGTTTCAAAGAACATCTTTATTTTTGCCTTCATTTCATTATCTACCCAGTAGTCATTCAGGAGCAGGTTGTTCAGTTTCCATGTAGTTGAGCGGTTTTGATTGAGTTTCTTAATCCTGAGTTCTAGTTTGATTGCACTGTGGTCTGAGAGACAGTTTGTTATAATTTCTGTTCTTGTACATTTGCTGAGGAGTGCTTTACTTCCAATTATGTGGTCAATTTTGGAGTAAGTACGATGTGGTGCTGAGAAGAATGTATATTCTGTTGATTTGGGGTGGAGAGTTCTATAGATGTCTATTAGGTCTGCTTGCTGCAGAGATGAGTTCAATTCCTGGATATCCTTGTTAACTTTCTGTCTCGTTGATCTGTCTAATGTTGACAGTGGAGTGTTGAAGTCTCCCATTATTATTGTATGGGAGTCTAAGTCTCTTTGTAAGTCTCTAAGGACTTGCTTTATGAATCTGGGTGCTCCTGTATTGGGTGCATATATATTTAGGATAGTTAGCTCTTCCTGTTGAATTGATCCCTTTACCATTATGTAATGGCCTTCTTTGTCTCTTTTGATCTTTGATGGTTTAAAGTCTGTTTTATCAGAGACTAGTATTGCAACCCCCGCTTTTTTTTGTTCTCCATTTGCTTGGTAAATCTTCCTCCATCCCTTTATTTTGAGCCTATGTATGTCTCTGCGTGTGAGATGGGTCTCCTGAATACAGCAGACTGATGGGTCTTGACTCTTTATCCAGTTTTCCAGTCTGTGTCTTTTAATTGGAGCATTTAGTCCATTTACATTTAAGGTTAAGATTGTTATGTGTGAACTTGATCCTGCCATTATGATATTAACTGGTTATTTTGCTTGTTAGTTGATGCAGTTTCTTCCTAGCCTCGATGGTCTTTACATTTTGGCATGTTTTTGCAATGGCTGGTACCAGTTGTTCCTTTCCATGTTTAGTACTTCCTTCAGGGTCTCTTGTAAGGCAGCCCTAGTGGTGACAAAATCTCTAAGCCTTTGCTTATCTGTAAAGGATTTTATTTCTCCTTCACTTATGAAACTTAGTTTGGCTGGATATGAAATTCTGGGTTGAAAATTCTTTTCTTTAAGAATGTCGAATATTGGCCACCACTCTCTTCTGACTTGTAGAGTTTCTGCCGAGAGATCTGCTGTTAGTCTGATGGGCTTCCCTTTGTGGGTAACCCGACCTTTCTCTCTGGCTGCCCTTAAGATTTTTCCTTCATTTCAACTTTGGTGAATCTGGCAATTATGTGTCTTGGAGTTGCTCTTCTCGAGGAGTATCTTTGTGGCGTTCTCTGTATTTCCTGGATTTGAATGTTGGCCTGCCCTACTCAGTTGGGGAAGTTCTCCTGGATGATATCCTGAAGAGTGTTTTCCAACTTGGTTCCATTTTCCCCCTCACTTTCAGTCACCCCAATCAGACGTAGATTTGGTCTTTTTACATAATCCCATACTTCTTGCAGGCTTTGTTCATTTCTTTTTCTTCTCTTTTCTTTTGGTTTCTCTTCTCGCTTCATTTCATTCATTTGATCCTCAATCGCTGATACTCTTTCTTCCAGTTGATCGAGTCAGTTACTGAAGCTTGTGCATTTGTCACGTATTTCATGGTTTTCATCTCTTTCATTTCGTTTAGACCTTCTCTGCATTAATTACTCTAGCCATTAATTCTTCCACTTTTTTTTTCAAGATTTTTAGTTTCTTTGCGCTGGGTATGTAATTCCTCCTTTAGCTCTGAGAAATTTGATGGACTGAAGCCTTCTTCTCTCATCTCGTCAAAGTCATTCTCTGTCCAGCTTTGATTCGTTGCTGGCGATGAGCTGCGCTCCTTTGCCAGGGGAGATGCTCTCTTATTTTTTGAATTTCCAGCTTTTCTGCCCTGCTTTTTCCCCATCTTTGTGGTTTTATCTGCCTCTGGTCTTTGATGATGGTGAGGTACTGATGGGGTTTTGGTGTACGTGCCCTTCCTGTTTGATAGTTTTCCTTCTAACAGTCAGGACCCTCAGCTGTAGGTCTGTTGGAGATTGCTTGAGGTCCACTCCAGACCCTGTTTGCCTGGGTATCAGCAGCAGAGGCTGCAGAAGATAGAATATTTCTGAACAGTGAGTGTACCTGTCTGATTCTTGCTTTGGAAGCTTCCTCTCAGGGGTGTACTCCACCCTGTGAGGTGTGGGGTGTCAGACTGCCCCTAGTGGGGGATGTCTCCCAGTTAGGCTACTCAGGGGTCAGGGACCCACTTGAGCAGGGAGTCTGTCCCTTCTCAGATCTCAACCTCCGTGTTGGGAGATCCACTGCTCTCTTCAAAGCTGTGAGACAGAGTCGTTTGCGTCTGCAGAGGTTTCTGCTGCGTTTGTTATAGTTTACTGTGCCCTGTCCCCAGAGGTGGAGTCTACAGAGACAGGCAGGTTTCCTTGAGCTGCTGTGAGCTCCACCCAGTTCGAGCTTCCCAGCAGCTTTGTTTACCTACTTAAGTCTCAGCAATGGTGGGTGCCCCTCCCCCAGCCTCGTTGCTGCCTTGCCGGTAGATCACAGACTGCTGTGCTAGCAATGAGGGAGGCTCCGTGGGTGTGGGACCCTCCCGGCCAGGAGTGGGATATGATCTCCTGGTGTGCCTGTTTGCTTAAGGCGCAGTATTGGGGTGGGAGTTACCCGATTTTCCAGGTGTTGTGTGTCTCAGTTCCCCTGGCTAGGAAAAGGGATTCCCTTCCCCCTTGCGCTTCCCAGGTGAGGCAATGCCTCGCCCTGCTTCAGCTCTCACTGGTCGGGCTGCAGCAGCTGACCAGCCCCGATCGTCCGGCACTCCCCAGTGAGATGAACCCAGTACCTCAGTTGAAAATGCAGAAATCACCGGTCTTCTGTGTCACTCACGCTGGGAGGTGGAGACTGGAGCTGTTCCTATTCGGCCATCTTGCTCGAATACATGTATTTTTAAAGGTTGTTTTCTAGTGTTTCCAAAATATGATCTTAGATTCTTTAACTGGATGCTACATTAATCATTCCTATTAAATCAGTTGTCCATTGGTGTGCTTTGTGACTTGTTATCACACTAAAGAAAGTATGTCATATTTTATGATGATGAATATTTCAGTAATAAAGGTTGGTTTTCTTTGTCACTCTCATTGAAAAGACAAATAACTCTAGCTGCTTAGACCCTGGCAAGAATTAGAAAATTCTAGCAAAATTATCTGTTTAAAAAACTTGCAGATAGAAATACAAATGTCCGGCCGGGCGCGGTGGCTCAAGCCTGTAATCCCAGCACTTTGGGAGGCCGAGACGGGCGGATCACGAGGTCAGGAGATCGAAACCATCCTGGCTAACACGGTGAAACCCCATCTCTATTAAGAAATACAAAAAACTAGCCGGGCGAGGTGGCGGGCGCCTGTAGTCCCAGCTACTCGGGAGGCTGAGGCCGGAGAATGGCGTGAACCCGGGAGGTGGAGCTTGCAGTGAGCTGAGATCCGGCCACTGCACTCCAGCCTGGGCGACAGAGGGAGACTCCGTCTCAAAAAAAAAAAAAAAAAAAAAAAAAAAGAAATACAAATGTCCATATCTTGGAATGAGTAACATATATAGGACTATTTTCCTCTATCAATTCTGGCATGTGTACTGTCTTAATGGCTCCTTAATCCTATAAATATTTTTCTTCTTCTACTTATTTATTCATTAATGCATCTTTTTTTTTTGTCCTGAGAACATATTTTCTTCCAAATATTAATGATTTTTATTTTTCCTACTATCTTCTTAATATTAAAATAAAAAGTAGTACACTGCTGATTATGTATATGAGGGTAAACTAGGCCATCTCAAAAGTGAGGTGGAATGAAGGTGAGATTTGATTAAGCACTGCATTCATGGCTGAGCCAGGCATTTTCCACATTTTTATGTGTTCTGACCTGGAGAAATATTTGCTTTTTATTTTTCCAAACTTTTTTTAACCATTGCTTTTAATCATGGAATAAACCAGATTGTGGATTGTCTAATACCATTCACAGATTCCCCATCAAAAGAAACATAATTCAGTAAAGAGGAGGATAATTCTGATAGTATCATGCAAACTCTCTATCAGGAGGACACTGGGTCACTGTTCTTATGCAAAAAGAAAATATACATCTTAATTTTTATTGACCTGACAAATGAAGGGCTACCCTATGGTAGGCAGTACATAGCATCAGTTGAAATCCAGAAGTGTGCTCAGCATATAGTTGTAATCCACTCAATATAGTTTGAATGAATGAAGGCACAGTAGAAGAAAAAGGAAAAAAAGCATGACAAAGAATGAAAAGTTTGACAAGAGTGAACACAATACTAACTGATGCATTGGGGGTATTTGGGTTGTTGAAGAGTGTATAGTTTGATGTAGGAAACTAGCTTATAAGTAAATAATTAAATACAAATTTATCAGATTTGAAAGTATTTTTGGTTGCCAGTTTACATGAATTCTTGCTTTGGGCTGCTTTATTTATTGAGATTTTAATTTGGTACACAGTTAATAGAAGGAATATTGAAAAATCTTATGCAATATATTACTGTCTTCTTATCTTATTTTGACTGTGTCTCAAAATGTTTTTAGTTTTAGTTAGAAGAGTACTTTGGTCCACAAATTGTGAAATAGGAGTCTGAAAGTAATTTAGAAAGGAAAATAATAAGGAAGATATTTTCTGTATGAAGAACAAATAGTATTTATGGCCAGCCTTTACATTTACTTAGAAGACAATTTACCACTACTTTTCCCTAGCATTCAGAAGATAGAATCAAATATGAATTTTATATACAGAATTTCTATTAAAATAAATGAATTTCTAGAAAGATAAATGTGATGTCATGACTGGATATTCACATACACTATATTTGATTTAAACTAAAAGCAATTAATAAATTGTGTTTAAAGTAAACTAAAATTCAAGAAAAATAACAGGTAAATATGTATATACATGTTGATATTCACTTTATATTATTTACCTTATTATATACTTAGGTATGGTAATATCATTTTTGCCGGTAAGGTCGGCAGCCAAGTCATATAAAACTGTTTTGAATTAACACCTCTAGCCTCCATTAGACTATAACTCTATAAGGGTACTAATTGATCAAGGTGCCAGAAATAGTTTACCTTGAAGTTAATGAAGTCTATGATTCTAAAATGTTTATTTTATGGGCCCCTTCATAGGTCCAGGAACTGCCCTAGCAAGACTTTCAAATGGACATGTATTTTTAGGTTAGTAAGATACTATTAAAACTACAATCTCTTTCCACTACAGTTTCCTTTTTATCATGCTTCCTGTCATGTTGGGTGGCATTGGAATGCCTGCAAATACATTTTTAGATTGAGCTAAGGAGAAGTTGAGTTGTGGATATGTTTAGCTAGAATTTATAGTCACTTAAATATATAGTCATTGCTAACTGTCCTGATTTAGAAGTACCTTTCAGAGATCTTCCTACAAACCCACTGCGCTGACTCATGTAAAGTCATGACAGAGTAGGGCAGAGAAATAAGTCATTAGAAAGAATTGTGGTCACTTGGTACTGGAAGTAGATGAGAATGGCCAATTAAAGTGTACAGTCCTGGAAACTAGTGTGTTAAAAACATTCATCTAAACATAAGGATTAAGTTCTCAAAGACATCTGGTCAACACTGAAGTTCTCTGGAAATAAATTTGATAGTGCAACATTGTATATGTATATGCATGTATATGTGCACTATACAGCGATGCTTTTATATAGGAATCAATATAAATGGAATTAATTAGAATTCCTTTATATTTAGGACAGAATTAAAAACCCTGAGTATGTCTGTATGTGAAGTATACAAGATTTATTCCTCTTAATATAGTGATTATTTCTTGGTGTACCTGGCACAATTTATCTTGACAAAGTCTGGTGGTTCCAAGTGAAATACCATAAACAATTGCCACTGTCATAACAACAGGGGTCTAATTATGATATATCTGTAACATATGTACAAACACAGCAATATGAAACATATAAATGTCATTACATGTTTGTGTAGCTTTATTAAATATTTTGACAATTTAAATATATATTTGAACTGCTTTTGTGTGGGCCTTAACTTTTAATTTATTTTGTATATATTTTAAAATTATTGATTATAAACAAATTTGTATAGATGGAACGTAATTTTCTAACTTGCAGTCAAAAATGAAAATTATGAGAATTTTTAGTCATCAAAACTTCATTTACACCACAATGAAAATTACTGCTCTATATGATTTTGATCAGAGTATCCAACAAAGAAAAATATAGAAAAGAAGTACTATGAATAGTACTCACACAGGTTAATTTATAGAAATATAATGCTATTTTTTCTGATTTTTGCTCTGTCACTTACTAGGTGTGACCTTAGGTAAATTAACTAACTGTTTTGTACTGTAGGGCATTTACAGCAAAAAGGTGGCAATAATATATGTTAAGAGATCACGTAGTAAAAATAGTTTTACTGGAGTAAAAAACTGGACTTAAACTGACCATTTTATGAACTTGAGTACTATTCAATCTCTCTGGTTCTTAGTTTCTTCATATATAGAATGCATATCAAAAGCCTACATGATTACAACTTTTTTTCAAGTTTACAAGCATTTGATGGGAGCACATCCAAACTGAATATAGTGGTAAAAAGTAAGTGTTTTTCTCTTTACTTCATAGCAACAAGAAAGATGAGAAACAAATTTAGGAACCAGCTAAATTGCAGCCCCCAAAGAGGGTTATGGCTGCCAAAAGCAGCAGAGATAGATCATGAGGCATACAGAAAAGAGGAGAGCAAAGACAGAAAAATTTTCTACAAAAATAATTCATAGTGGAAGACCCATTATAACTTTAATTAAGGATGAGTGGCACACTATAATCTGAAAATCATAGATTCCTCATTTGCAGCAAAAAAATAAATAATAATAATAATAATGTGGTTGTGTCAATCTACGGCAAAGGCTTGTCTGGACCCATTGTCAAAGAGGCAAAGGAGACAGCCTATCGCGACGCTGCATATTCTCCATTTGGCCCTTCCCCTCTTTCTCACCAACTTTGTTTCTTAGGAGGCTGATACTTTGGGTCTGCATCAACAGGACACCTGAGCCTTCTACGATAAGTTTGGGCCAATGGCAGGGAACAGTAAGGCATCTGATAGAAAGAATGGGAAGAGGTTATAGTATTTATTATCCCACCCTGCTCCCTAACAGATCAGGTGGCAATTTCAGTATGCTAAAGCTGCAACTTCTGCCACGAAGTCCACATCTCCAAGGCTTCCTCTTTCTGCAGGCATAGAAGTGCTCTTGCTAGTCCTGGGTTGCCTCAGTTATTCTTGTCAATTCTCCTAAACCCTGCCCATACCCTTGTAAATATTTCCTGCATGTCTATTTGAGTATTCCATCTTTGTTTTCCTCTTTAATATCCAATGATTCTACATTTTATACAGAAGTAATTTTGGACATAGATCCTAAAAATGCCACTTAGTAATTGGAATACTTACATGTTTGAAAAGTACTGGGTCTTTAAAAAATAAGAATGAGACACTTGAGTGGACCCAGATAAGTCCGAGAATCCCCAATTATCCCTGAATACTCCTTGTGGAGAAGAGCAGTGCTTGTCTCACATCTAAGTTTTTCCTTGCATAAATGCATTCTAATGACTTTGACTAGAGCAGTTGTCTCAAAAAGGGATGACAGTTCTCTGAAGTACCTACTCATTGTCTCCCAGCCACTATTAAAATTAACATTTCTCAAATCCCAGATAGAGAACTACCAACCTGGTCCAGAATAAGGTGTCTATATATTGAAAGAGTTGCAGAACCTTATCAATTTTTGTTGTCAGGAGATGGAGTTCCATGTGGAATAGTAGATGTTAGGGATATTAGACTAACAAAGAGGAAGTAAAGGCTTGCCTTAATGATGTGGGATTTAATGCATTGGCTAAAAAATTGTGAGTGACATTAATAGTCTCTATGCTGGATAATTGATATTTGACTCAATAATGAGGGACCAATTTGTGGTCGTGCATTCTTTACTCAACCATACTCCACAGAAGGGCCTGGAATCCATACCCCTCATGTTAAGAAATGCTGAAGAAACCACGAAATACATTGAGTAAGGGGAAAAGGAAAGAACACCAGTACTTCTGAGAATCTCTGCGTTTTCACTCTTTCTAATAAGAAATGATTATGGAAGATGTTTCAGTGGAATTGGGATCCCTGCTTTCAGTGGAAATAATGAGCATTTTCAGCAGTAGAAACAAGTTGTCAGCACTTAACCTTCTGAGAAGCCCAGTAGAATAAATGGTGGATGAAATCACCATAGCCAGTCCACAGGGACAGATCAGTAATCAGAGTGATTAGACCAGCAGAGAATTGTGGAGGAAGCTAATTGATTACAGGGTCCTTAGGACTGGAACAGATGGGGAGCCTATGAAGGTACCATTTGGAATATATAATTAGAAAAATTATTGGTCTGGTGGGAAGATTCCTAAGTAAACACGAATGCATGCATGCTCTCTTTGTCTCTCTCTCCCCCACACATGTGCGCGTGCGTGCGCGCGCACACACGCCCCCCCCCCAATAAAGTAGGAATGGATACTTTCTCAGTGTTTTTTGTGTTTTCTGTTTCACACAAAAAGCCAGTGTAAATACTATCAATACATTATACATACACAGTAGGCCCTCCATGTCCACAGGTTTACTGCAGATAGATATGAAGGGTGACTGTAAGGGACTTGAGCCTGCTGATTTTGATAACCACAGGATTCCTGAAATGAATCCCTTATGGGTACAAAGGGGTGACTCTTTTTTTTTTTTTTTTTTTTTTTTTTTTGAGACGGAGTCTCACGCTGTTGCCCAGGCTGGAGTGCAGTGGCGCGATCTCGGCTCACTGCAAGCTCCGCCTCCCGGGTTCCCGCCATTCTCCTGCCTCAGCCTCCTGAGTAGCTGGGACTACAGGCGCCCGCCACCGCGCCCGGCTAATTTTTTGTATTTTTAGTAGAGACGGGGTTTCACTGTGGTCTCGATCTCCTGACCTTGTGATCCGCCCGCCTCGGCCTCCCAAAGTGCTGGGATTACAGGCTTGAGCCACCGCGCCCGGCCCAAAGGGGTGACTCTATACATTGTACCAACATATTAAAGAAGCATCAATGTGGTGTTTAATAGACTACCACAAATATGCATATTTTAAACAACAAATATATTTTGCTCACAGTTTTTCAGGCTTAGGAATTTGGGAAGGGATTTGTTGGGGCTAGTTTCACTTGAGGTCCCTCGTGCAACTGCAGTCAGTGGCCAGCAGGGCTTCAGTCATCTGAAAGCTCCACTGGGCTAGACACTCTAGAAAGACAGTGGCATAATTGATGCTGGATATCAGGTGGAGTTCATTTGGGCTGTTGATGGGGGTCCTAATAGTGCTTCTCCAGCTTAGTATTCTCAGCATAGTGGGACATTTGACTATGACACCTGGCTTTCCCAAAAGTAAGCCAGCTGAAAGATAAATGACCTTTTCTGAACTAACTTCAGAAAGTATTACAACTGAGCTACCAAACCCAGACCAGGCTTAAGGGATATTTTTAATGGTTATGTACTGTAGGTAATGAAATGAAAGTCTCTCCTACCTATATTAAGTGAAAAGAGTGAAGTACAAATAATAGATGTAGAAGAATATCCCTTACATTTAAAGAGGGAACATATATATGCATATATCTCTAAATACAAAAATTATCTCCTGAACTGTACAGGAGAAGTTAATAACAATTGATGTCTGTGGGAAGTGGACTGGATGACAGAGACAAGTCTAGAAACATGACGGTACTCTGATACCTTTCATACGGTTTGAATACTCTACCTTTTCCAAAAAAAAAAATGAAAAGGTAAAATAAAAAAATTTTGTAAAGTGCAAATAGGTACACAAACCAAAGTATATTAGCCTGTGTTAGATGCAAAATCATGTTTGATATGCTGTGTTTCGAAAGAGCATTTTTTAAGCAAGGCATATTAAAAGTCACAGTATAGTATACGTGGAGTGAAATGCACATCTATTAAGTGTGACAGCGTGATGAATATTAGCATATGTACACAACCATAAAACCGCTACTTAGATGAAGATATAGATCATTTGTCTCACCTCTGAAGTTTATGCTCCTTCCCAGGCCATTGCTTTTCCCTTTTCCTGTGCTGCTGAGGCACTCATGTTTTTAATTTATTTGACTCTATAGACTTTATCTATATAGATAAACTATGATTTAGAAATTTGTACAAATGGACTCATACAGTATGACTTCGTATACTCAGCATAATATTCTTGAGATTAATCCACATTATTGCATATATCATTAGTTTGTTTCTTTCTGTTGCTGAGTAGAATTACATTTGTATAAATATTCTCTGTTTTTAAGCCATTCTGTTTGTGGTTAGAAAAATTTCGAAGTTGTTAACATTATGAATAAAGTTGTTAAAAATATTCTTATTCAGTTGTAAGTGTACCTATGTTTTCAATTCTTTTGGGAAAGTACAAAAAAAGTGGAATTGGTGTATTAGATGTATGCATGTTTATAACTCTATACGCAAATTCCAAATCATTTTCAAAAGAATTATATCATGCTTCTAATTACAAATAGTGTACAAAAATTCTGATGAAGAGTAATTTTGAAGTCATTATAATTTGAGAAAACTATTTGACCTTTTAATACCATATTCTCATTATTTGTGTAATAGAATTAATAATATATAAAGAATGTATGCACTTGAAGAATGAAGAATTTCATTAAACACGTTTCTTTTCTCTGTTCTTTCTTTACTTCCACTGAAGTAAAAATAGTTCCCAAGTTAGATGTGTCTTACTTATGTATTTCTCTAAGTGAAAATGAGTAAGTGACTTAAACACAGATAAATATTTGAGTCATTAAGAGTCATGTGATGAGCTTGTTGAGTATATCGAGGTCACTGGAATCACAGATCAGTTATAAGGCACAAAGGCAGACTGAAATAATCTCAGTCAAATTGTATTCTGTCCACAATTTCCAATACAAAGTTTCAGAATATAACGATTTCAGATTTCATTGAAATAATTGAATGACATTTGGACCTGCATCTGAGTTTGTAATTAGAAAATGTTCAAAGCTGTTGAAAATAAGGATTGCATATACTTAGGAATAGAAGAAAAAGCCTTGGTTCTTACTTAACATAGAGGAGCTCTATTATAATATTACTTCTAAAACTGTACAGAAAATTTTTTTAAAGATCACACTTACTTGCATGCATTCATCAAAAATTAGGTTGCATTCAGTACACAAAATGAATGCAAAAAGACATGACATTGATTTTTAACTCCCTCTGCATTTAGGAGTAGCATTTTAAATAATGGGTATAAAATTAATCAATCTGCTGTATGAGCTATTGGAGAAAAAACACTGCTAAAATTTTAGCTTTTAAAAACCAACCTTAAATAATTGATTTTGATAAGATTTCGGCTGCTATTAAAAGTTAAAATGAAAATAAAAGATTTTTTTTTTGCCTCCCAGCTGAACATGTACTTACAAAACATAACCAAATCTAAGTCAGGAGAAAATTTTCTTAATTAGTACATTGAGTTTGGATTTAATGCTTATGTCTTTCAAATTTTATAATATTAATTCAGAAATCAAAAGTTTTTACTTATTGTATATTGTAATTTAGAAGCAGATTTTTTCGTGTCTTTATAATATTCCTATTTACTATTGAAAAAAGTTACAAACTAAGTTTTTGAAATGAGGTATATTGAAAGACAAGGTTGTAGGGACAGGTTTCACTATATACCACATGCCTCCAGGAATCTCCCTTGTTTAGCAACATCCTTAACAACTGCTGACATTTTCCCTAGTTATTTAGAAAGCAAGGCTTGTGGTGGGGTTTACGAGGAAAGTATAACTATAGAAATATTGTTGAAGCAGTAGACACAAAAACTATGCTAACATATGCTCTGGTGTATGATAATCGATTAATACGTATCTATTGGAGGAAGGAAGGAAGGAAAGAAGGAAGGAAGGAAGGAAGAAAGGAAGGAAGGAAGGAAATAAGGAAGGAAGGAAATAAGGAAGGAAATAGGGAGGAAGGAAATAAGGAAGGAAGGAAAGAAGGAAGAAAGGAAGGAAGGGAATAAGGATGGAAGGAAAAAAGGAAATAATGAAGGAAGGAAATAATGAAGGAAGGAAAAAAGGAAATAATGAAGGAAGGAAATAAGGAAGGAAGGAAAAAAGGAAATAATGAAGGAAGGAAATGAAGGAAGGAAGGAAGGAGGGAAATAAGGAAGGAAGGAAAGAAGGAAGGAAGAAATTCAGAGAAGAAAGGAGGAAAAGAGGAAGGGAAGAAAAAAGCCTTGTTATTGCATTAAAAATAGTTTTTCATTTCAACATGAAAAAATAAGTTTAAGTAAAGATTCAGGAACTTTTTCCCTCCTTATAACTTAGTGTTACCTTAAGAATCTTCTGCATTCAAAATAAATTTCTTGTGAATCAAGTTCTTTTAAAACACAGAACCAAAAATATTGGCACTATTTTTTTATAAGCTTATAAAAGCCTTTCAAGGGTGACACAAAGGTAGAGACCAAAAAGAAGAGGATCGACAAACTGTGTCCATAAATTGCTAATCTTATGCTTAAAAAATCATAAAAACTTCAGAAATAATTAAAATTATACAAAATAAATGAAGTAAATTTCAGGAAAAGTAAATTAAAATTAACATTAAACATATAAATTATACTAAAGAACTACAAATTAAAATGATAATGAAATATCATTTGTCTTACAGTTTTCAAGTGTAGTATTTTAGGGATTATCTATCTTATGCTATGGATAGAAATATAAATTAATACAGTCTTCCTGGAATGCAACTTGGCAATATTTATCTCCATTTTAAATGGACTTATTTTTTGATTCAAGAATGACATACATGTGCCAAAAGTATATTTTCACTATGGGATTACAGGTAATGGCAAAAAATTGAAAATAACCAAAATATCTACTTATAAGGCTTAATTAAACAAATATGTCAAAAACACATAAAGGCATATTATGCTCATTGTATTGTATTTTTTTTTACTTTTGAAATTTATTTATATATGAACTAAAAATTGTATAATAAAAAGATAACTTCAGCATTAACCTAGCTGAACTATTTTGGTCCTTTTCATAAAGGTAGTTGTGTACAGAAGATGATATACAAACAATATGTTTCAATTAATTATACTTTAACAAGTGTTTCTTGAAATTTAATGACATGGATTGCATCATCTCTCAAGAATATGTACTTTCGCACAACTTCTAGATATAGACAGATTTCTCATCTGTCCATAAATTCTGTACAGTTCTGCTCAGCTGATTTATTTTCCTTTATAATAATATTGAAAACATGCATATATTTAGATGATAATCAATTTCTAATGCAAACATATCACTTGTATAATTAAAAAGAATAAAATATTCACACATTGCATATGAATTTTCCCTTTATAATTTGAAGTATTCCATCCTATGAGACTATAATCACCACATCATCCAGTTGCATTACTAAGTAATATTAAAAGCAGTTTGTTTACAACATATAGACATTTGAAATGCAATTTGTATTTAATTAATTAAAACAAATACTATGTGAAAATATTTGAATATGCAACTCTAATCTTTAATGCCTAACCCATAATTATAAAAATATGGCCTTATAATGTACTGAATGGCTCTCTTTTGAGATAATTTTTTAAAAGTATGAACAAATATAACGCAATTTCATAAATGAAGGTTCTAAAACTTTAATGTTTTAAAATTTAGATGCAAGTTTGTGTAAAATTGTATGTAGAAACTGGACATAGTTTAGATTAAAAAACATAATCAAGTTGAGAGACTGAGATATATCAGTATATCAATATAGAGCAATTTAGATTCAGATTCGTATTCCCTTGTAATTTTTTTTTTTTAAGTCTCAGTCACTGAGTTTGGGAAACAAACGTGTTGAAACTTGAATAATTTGAATAGTTCAGGCAAAAGCTTTCTTCTAATTCAGTTACCCGTATAAAAGAATTGCTTTTGTACTACTGGCTTGAAAAAATAAAATTGTTAAAAATATTCTTACTTAAACATTGACAACACCCTTACATTATGTACTGCTAATATCTACATAATGGGATAAAGCTAGTTAGGTTGAAAATGGAAGACTACATAGAAGTAGCTTATTTTATGATGTAATTTAACCTTATAAAATATTTAGATTTTAAATTCTCAAATACAGTAAGGAGTATGGCATAAACATGATAGCAGCTAAATTCACTGACTATTGTTCACCAAAACTGCTGTGTTGATCTGTTTCATCGCCTCCTTGTTTATTTCCTGTTGAGACCACTTTGAATAATAAAAAAGTGTGTACGTTAGCCTACCTCATTTCTAACTAAGAAATAAGAAGAGAATCACAGAAAAACAAATTCTTTATTTTCTCTTTCTAAATTATCCTCCCTATGGTACTTGGATAAGACATATATATAGCTCTCTATACTTCTTAAAATGACCTTTAGAAATTTCATATGAATAATCATAGTTCCCTCGCAATATCTGATTTAGTTCCAGTAGAATATTATTATTCAAACCAGCACTGCTGAGGAGTAACTAGAAATTAAGAATACATTAAGTTTCTGAAACAGTACATAATTCAGAAATCTATCCTATTAGATATAAACTTGGATAATAAATATATACATTAATTTAAGAAGACAGAAGTTCTTCAATTGGCATATTTTATCTATTATATTGTAGTGGCAAGCATTGTTTTAATTAGATAAAAGATTGCAAAGAATATATTATCATATTTCATACTGAGATTATTATTCTTTCTCAGAGAATTGGATATATTCAATTTCTACCTACAGCACAATCACAGCATTCTTGTCCAATAGCCTTTTAAATGGCTTACATGTGTAGTGATGTTTATCTTCTCCTGTGGCACATACAGTACTCTTTCCAAGTAAAATGTGCAAATGTAGATCAGTCAAAAAAATTTATTTAGCCAAAAAATAGTAACAGCAGCTTCATTTAGTAAGCAGGAATGAAATGATCATAATATTTTGTTTCCAGCTAAATTTGACAGTATTTTATCTTTTGGATAAAACTAATTCAGTAATTCAATATATTACTTTAATGTATACATTAAATCTTATTTTTAATTTACTCGGTGAAAATAGCTTCTTGAATGCTTCCACTGAGAAGAGGGATGTCAATATTGAACAGAATTCTTTCACTGACCCCTTAACTGTTAAGAGTGGTTCCAGGAATGATACATCAGTCTGTTGCAGACAGACCTCTCTTGTGTAAACACAACCACAGGCTTTTCTGGATGTCAAGACCCAGCTTTAATAACTAGTGCTTATTTAATCGAGACAAATGAAGCTGTCTACATGATTGGCAGCTTAAAGTCTGACAGCTCTGTCAGCTGTTATCTTTCAAATGGGAGTGAAATCGAACAGCTTAACGCTGTGCAGAAAGTGGCTACAGCAGAGCATTGAGGCCATAAATATACATCTTTAAATGGGTACAATATATCTACTTTACCCAATCTCATATGAGAAACAGATTTTACATGATTTAACCAGTTTTATTCTTTAAGAAAAATGTGATTAGCTAATGTGGTTTAATATATGGAAAACTCCAGGCATGTATGTTACCAATAAATTGAATGTAGCTTGTAACTTGCCTTTTTCCTCTTTTAGCTAATAGGTTTGGTACAATTAAAGAAGTAAATAAGGGAGAATAAAAGACCCCCTGTAGTTCTATTTTTACATTTCATTTCTATTTTATCCTTACATTGTGAACAATTGATGCCTTTTTTATGTCGTGTGTTTTTGACATGATAATCCCGTGTTTTAAATTATCTTAGTGTGGTGATTTGCTTTTAACAACACAGCGGCTTTTGGACGTCCTTTAAAAACTGATTTAATTTAGGAGATGTATTTTCATCTCACCCAAAATTAATATTTAGATGTGTGCATACTTTTAGTTACAACAACCATTTATTAATCCCCAAGCAGTATACTGTGCTTTTTATAAATACATATTTGTAAAATGATGCATATTTTTAATTTTTATAATGGCTCTTTGAGGTGTGTGTTATTTTCTCCTGTGCAAGTTAATTAATACACCAAAGGTCACAGAGCAAATAAGAGAATTCTACTTGACTTCAACATTCTTTTTCTTAATCATACATTTTTTCTTCCTTGTGTAATACCTTCAATGAGAAGAAATATTATATACTCTTCAGTCAATTTTTAGAAATAGCCAGATTATTTCACTTTTATGGCATACATTCACATGATATTATCATGGAAAAAAATTATCAATAGCCTTCAAAAAAGTGATTTTAATATGTATTAAATGAATTTCCATGCATTGGAAATCAAATTGCTCATGTAGGGCTGATATTAACTACTTGATGATGTAATAGGGCTACTCAAAATATCTGCTGAAAAATTTTACAATATTATTATTCATGTTCATATATACATATGTGTGTTATGCTTGTTTAACCTGTTAGTCTTTAATAATCAAAGTAATTAAAATAAGTGAAAATGTCAGAAGTTAGAAGACATAGTAAGTAAACCAGTAGATTCATGTGGTTATGGTAAAATTATGGGAAGACCATTATGGATTGATCTAGGTGATACCGGATGTAAAGTTAGTTTAACCAGATTGCATAGATGATGATCAAAGTTACAAACCAAATGGTTGGCATAGTCATGGGGCTGCCAGCTATGGCTTATGACAGGGAGGGCTGGAACTGCACATGTCCAGAAGTGATTCCAGGTATTGAGGTGTGCAACAGGCTGGCACTGCACATGCAGGGCAGTAGTTGAGATCAGAGGACTAGGTTCCTGGTATATGAAGTAGTAGTCAGGCGCAAAGCCAGTGAACTTTAATTGTCTCAGAAAAAAAGTCCATTTTGAAATTCTCTGTTTTACAGAGGAAACGAGATGTCTAGAATCTCTATTTCTTTTTCATTAAAATTTGTTGATTAGGTTTTAGCTAACTTAGTTATACTTTCACTAAAGAAATTTCTTTCTTTTATCTGTCTTGAAAAAGTTAACTCCATGCTTCAAAAGTTAGCTCCAAGTGTCTTACTCTTATTGCTCTTTGAAATGCACATTCTTTGAAGACTCAAACTGTTTCATTTTCTATTAGAAAGCACAGCCCTTCCTGCCTAGGCTGGCAAGAAGACGACAGCCCAGGAGGAACTAAAGTTGCATTTCCCTGTTAAACTCTAGTCCCAAGTAACAGAATCCTCTGTGATTTAGGCCTGGTTGCACATCCAAAGTTGAGAAAAGTATTTTTGAACACTTCACTTCATGGAGTATGCTGGATGAATAAGGAATCCAATGTCTTCCGCAAGCATGCTTGTGTCACAGACTACACAGGCTCCATTTCCATAAAGTCCCCATGTGAGGGAAATTGCTCCGCTGATTGGGGAAGGAAACATATTTTTTCTAGCATTCCTTTCTCCCAGCACCTTCTGTTGATTGATCTTTTGTAGTTCTATCTAGAATATTAAACTCCTATTAACTTATATTTGTTTTCCAGGGAAATGAATGCCTCACTTAATGATCTTTAATTAAATTTATACAGATTAGGTATTAAATTTTTATATCATCAATAAGTCCAAACCCAAATAATTATTTCCAAACTGTCACCCTTTAAGTGTCTTCTATTACTTGGTCTCCTCTTCTGACACCAACCCCTAGTTGTACCAGATCCTGTGGTCTCTGTGGGTCCTGTCTTCTTACTGGACCCTGTATTTTGCTCTGGGCTTCGATTATTTCCGAGGCATACAGCCGAAGTGGGTAAACAGTTTCATCTGACTAAATTGGCAAATAACACTATCAAAAGGCCGATTTCAAATAACTGGAACATGAATTAGCTAATATTTACATGTACGATTTATTGGCTTTTGATATTATGAATTTGGTGGGAATTCTTTTTTTTTTTTTTTTTTTGAGACATAGTTTTGCTCTTGTTGCCCAGCCTGGAGTGCAGTGGTGTGATCTCAGCTCACCTCAAATTCCGCCTCCCGGGTTCAAGTGATTCACCTTCCTCAGCCTCCTGAGTAGCTGGGATTACCCGCCACTATGTCTGACTAATTTTGTATTTATAGTGGAGATGGGTTTCTCCATGTTGGTCAGGCTGGTCTCCTATTCCTGACCTCAGGTGATCCACCTGCATCGGCCTCCCAAAGTGTTGGGATTACCGGCATGAGCCATCACGACCGGCC
This sequence comes from Macaca thibetana thibetana, assembly GCF_024542745.1. Lineage (NCBI taxonomy): Eukaryota > Metazoa > Chordata > Mammalia > Primates > Cercopithecidae > Macaca > Macaca thibetana. The sequence continues at coordinate 54,893,826 of NC_065582.1, read as the reverse complement.
AGTCTGAAGAAAAAAAGATTTTAATCTGAATTTAACAAAATATAATGTTTCTCCCAATTTATAAGGAGGATGTACACTTTCTCATATGAAATAATACAAATATTTAATATAATAATTTTATCATAAATTTAACAAGCAATAAGTCTTTCTAAAGAGTATTGAAAAAGTAAATTTTAGGGTGAATGAAAAATAAAATTGTTGAAATGATAAATAACAGTAAATAACATTGTCATCATTGTAAGAGTAGATGATTATTTTTAAATATTTTAATACAAATCTAAAATGCATTTCAGGTAATGAACTTCAGCTATATTATTAGTAATTTAACTAGATTTGGGGGCTGGATAGTCTGTGAAGGCCACCATAATAGTCTTTTTGGTGCATTATCAGTAATGCTGACTATCAAACCAACTATGTACTAGGCCCTCAATAAATAAATTTTAGATAAATAAATCATCTAGAGGATATATAGTTAATTGCTCTTTTAATGCATTGTCCTCAAATATTAAATATTTCACATGAAATTCTAAAAGTGATTGGACATCAAACCCTTAAAGATTATCATATTTGAGGGATGATGCTATCCATTAGTACTATGACTCCATATAACTAAAGAACATTAGTAAAAGTATACCACCACATATTTTAAATAAACTTTTAATAAATGTTTTAATTTTTTTAACTTCGAGATTTACAGAAAAATTGCAAAGAGTAAAATCAGTATATTTTTCCATTATTGAAATCTTATAGTAGTATGATACATTTATCACAACTAATAAACCAATATTGATACATTTGTATTCACTGAAGTCCACCCTTCATTTAGATTTCCTTAGTTTCTCCTAATGTCTTTTTCTCTTCCAGCATCTCATCCAAGATACAACATGGCATTCAATCATCAGGCCTCTCTAGGTTTTCTTATTCTTTTTTTTAATAACTTGAAAGTTGTGAGGAATACTGTTTATGCATTTTATAGAATGTCCCACAATTGGGATTTGTCTATTTTTTTTTTTTTTTATGATTACACTGATGTTATGAATTTTGAGGAGGGCAAGTTATAGCGGAAAATAACCATTTTAATTAACTCATATCAAGCATAGACACTATCCACATAAATTATCACTGTTTATGTTGACCTTGATCACCTCGCTAGAATATTGTTTGTAAGATTTCACTACTGTAAAGTTATTCTTTATTTTCTTCTCCCTTTCCATAATGTACTCTTTTGAAGAAAGTTACTACAGTTGGTTTTCAGTATTCATGGGTTCTGTATTTACAGATTCAACCAACTGTAGATCAAACATATATTTTTAGAAAACAATGCACAATAAAAACAATACAAGAATTAAAAAGAATGCAATTAAAAATACAATATAAATATTTACATAGCATGTATGTATTTACATTGCATTTGTATTGTAAGTCATCTAGAGGTGATTTAAAGTATATGAGAGAATGTGGATGTGTGTAGGCTATATGCAAATACAATGACATTTTATACAAGAAACTTGACTACCCACTGATTTTAGTGTTGTCTTCAAGTCAATCTCCCAGGATACTGAGGGATAACTATATGTGCAACCCACACTAAAGGAGTTGGAAGTTATGCCTCCTTTGTGAGTTATGCCTCCTCTTTGTTAGAGCAGAGTATGTACATATTTAAGACTCTGTTTCAAGAGTGACTTGTCTCTTCCACCCATTTATTTATTTAATCATTTATCTGTATCATTCTGGACTCGTGGATATTTATTTGACACATTGCGTTATAATCCAATTCTACTTTATTGTTGTAGTTGATCCAATTGTTACTGCTTTGGTTATTGGGAGTTCTTTCTTTTTAACTTCCACATACTTTTTGGCATATCTCCATCATTTTGTGTAGGTGGGTTTTTGTTTTAGCAGTTGTTTGTTCATTTGGTACTTCCTTACTTCCTGGAACAACTAGGTACTCTGAAACCATCTTTTGCATTTCCTGCCCCAATATTAAACCTAACATTTCTCCAAGGAGCCCTAATTATTTTAATTAAAGAATAGAATTTGAAACCAAGGTCCAGCTGCAACTTTGCATTACTTGCTTATTAGCTCTAAGAGATTTCTTGTCAATTCTTTGGTGGTTTTTATATAGACAACTATATTATTTGTGAACAAGACAGGTTTTCTTTCTTTTCATTGTGTGCACTTCTTATCTCCTTTTGTGTGTTTGTGGTAAAGCCTTGCTAGGCCTTCCAATAAAATACTGAATAGAAGTAGTGAGAAAAATGACATCCTCCCAGTTTGCGTGGAAAAGTGTCTGGTTTCTCACTGTTCTCAAGTTATTCTACACTCATACTGCAAAAATTTGTCAAAACTACCATGTAAAGTTTTATTTTTATTATTTTTTTAACCAGTTTATGAATCTAGTAGCATTTGCTCTAAGAAAATCTTGGTTCTCACTCTTTTGATTTGCCTGTCTCTCCAGATTTGGGGGTGGCAGATTGTACAGGAGCCTCAGTTCCATAACTCTGTAAATGTGGTCCAAATGTTTTGTAGCTTCAGGGGAGCAAGTGAGATGTTGTTGTGCAATAGGGGGAAATGTTTTCATTTTTATTATCAATGCTTTTGTATTATCAAACATACAATAATGTATATCTGAACTTTAACTTGGGGAAGGCCTAAATTCAATTGTTGAGTTGTAGTACATTCTACTAAGTTTATGTTTCTTTGGCATCCATTTTAAATGTAAATTTGACTTTATCATATCAGAAACAGGGATTATTCACCCTTGGAACACTTCCAGATCTCCACCTTCTACCAATTTCACAATAATTTGATTCAAATATCTGCCTTATGCAACCATTTCCTGGCAATCGCTTCCCTATGGCACCGTTAGATACAACCTAGTTGACTTGTCCCCTACCCCCACCCCCACTGTATGGTTTGTGCAGATATGCCACAGTGACACCCTCTTACAGCATGCCTGCATGGAGCACCGACCTGCTTACTTTGAGCTTGCCAATAAGAAGTTAATATAGAAAACCTGCTTGGGTAACACTGTGGACCCCAATAAGGGCTTTAACAGTCAGGTCACTTGCCCTTGCTCTCTCTTGCTCCCCACTGTGGTTGAATTTTTGTGTTCCAGATGGCTCCCTGCTTCCATTGGATCTGTGAGGCATGCCACCCTCTTCTCTCTTGGATCTGTAAGTAATAAAGCTGTTTCTATTTCATGTGTTTTGTTGTCCTGCTTCCTCTGTGTCTTACTGGACCACATAGGACCAATCTGGAATCTAACTTTCCTCCCAGTAAGGGCTTTCTTAGAATGTGATTATCTTGGTGAGAATAACTGCACACTATCAGACAAGAACCACTGGAGTGAGAGTATAAACAAGCTTCCTGTGAGAGGAACACCTGGCCACAGGTCAGGCAATTAGACATTAGGCCATGTGCCAGCATAAAGAAGTATCTTCGGAGGCACACACTATAAACATTCATGACCACCTCCACTGAAGCCCTGTAGAGGCAGGGTTAAAGTTCACAGTCACTCTCCAGAGTGACCTCAAGATCAATTTGGAAAGAAATCACAACACTAGGTAAAAGGGACATGGGAAAACATATATATTTCCTGGCAACAAGAACCAAAAATATTACACTGTTTTATTAAATAACCAAAAAGTTGCTTCAATGTGAAATATTATATGTTATTTTCCTTCTATGAACAATTTACACCAAGGCATGTTTTAGCCTTTTACCTTTTATATTTCCACTTTTATTATCAACAAATAAATTCAAATATATTTATAAAAATCAATTTTATTCTTCAGCCAAACAATCTATCCATTGTGGTGGAGGCATAGATTTTATTACAGGTGCTTAAAAACATTCTGGAAGTGAAATCATGCTACATGAAAGATTAATGATTAGACCTCAGAAGTATATTTTTTAAGAGCACCTGTTACAAAGATTTATGCAGAAATGGAGGTTGTGATCCTCAATGTCTGCCACAACTCTTCTTAACAAGAATTTCCAGGAACTGTCTGTTCCCAATTATTCTAAATAGAACAATTGTAGCAAGTATACATTTTATCCTATCATATTTTCAGGCATTTGGGGTTTATCTCTTCTCTACATTTGGAATTTCCAGTTTGGCAACCCATTCTCGTTGCTCCTTGGAACTTAAAGTAATGCTCATTAAAAAGAATAGCTTGGTTTTCTTATTTAAAAATCATGTTTTGAATGAAAAAGTATTAAATTGAGACATTTGGTCTTTCCACTCAAGACCTCCTCTTTGTAAATAAAAGGTCCTCCTCTTTGTAATACAAAATGTAGCTCCAAGTTTATTTTTATTGTCATTCATTCTTTTTTCCTTATGAGCTTTCTTTTCAGCAAGTTTGAAAAGAGAATTGTGTCCCTTACTTCCAAACAGCATAAGCTCCCTCTAATGTTGACATCTGCATTCAGTTTCTTGCCAAGCATTCTAAGGTAACATTTGTAAAAAATTTTTCTGGAGATATGGTGAACTAGTTAGATAGTACAGGATGGCTGGAAATCTCTGCCTCTCATTACATATCTTTGAAAATAATATCACTTAGTTTACTTATTATTTTTCATGATAGATTTTGTGGTGAATTGTCACCCTTAATATTCGTTTTTGTTGTTGAATGTCTCTAAATGAATCGGATAGTAAGAACCAGACAGTCTGACTCCAGAAAAGCAGAAAGCTTTTATAAAAGGATTGCAAGGATTTCTATTTAGTGCATGATGGCCAGATAAGAAAATATACTTAGCAAGAATAATAGCATATAAGGTTAATAATATATTGCACTAGATATACATATTTCATACAAATAATTTTTATTTGTTAATATTAATTTGTATAATTCAGAAAAAATGCACATCTAATGCCTGATTTATAGATTAGCTAAAAAGAAAAAAATGAAAAAAGTATTTAATGAGGGCTATTTTGTCATACAATATAGATGTTTTCAAATTCCCGGCTTTTAAAGATCAACTATGTGGATTAATATTATTCCTCTCAGATGTTAATTGATGTTTTTCATTTGAATGAGAAGGGACTGAGCATCATTGTATTAACTAAGGTAGAAATATCAGAAAGTTTAGAAATCTGTTTCTAATTAATATGTATTGTGCTTGAGTCTTCATGTGTATTCCTTATAGCTTCATACACAACACTAATCATTGCCTCAAGTAACAGTTATTTTATGCTATTAATCTACCAGTACCATAAAGACTGTTAGAAAATGTTTCTTTTAAAAAGTTGCTGGATTCCTAGAGAAAATATACTTAATGATCTGGGAAAATACATAATAAACTCAAAGAAAAACAAATGTACTGTAAGGTTGAATCAGTATGATATTGTATCATATGCATCATATCAATATTTATGTGAGAGAGCTAAACTATTATATGTGGCAAAATTCCATTAATAATTATTACCTCTGTGTTTTGTTACAGAAAACAGCTTGAAAATTCACTAAAGCCCTGAATTGATACTCTTTGTAATATATTAGGATTATGAAAATTAATATAATATTTTGTAATGTTCTGTATGAAGTAAATAGCCTAAGTATTTTCCTATACCCTTGATCAACTGTCTCCACCTCCTTCCTGGATAAGTATATCAGCCAGTGTTTGCCAGAGAGGAAGAACCAATAGAATGTATATATGTAAAAAGAGATTTGTTTTTTAAAATTGGCTCACATGAGTACGGAGGTTGGCAAGTCTGAAATCTTCAGAGTAGGCCAGCAGGTTGGAGACCCAGGAAGGAACTGATGCTACAGTTCAAGTCTGATGGTCCTCAGGCTGGAGACCCAGGAAGGGCCAATATTCCAGTTGAAGTCCACAGGCAGGCTGCCGCAGAATTCCTTATTGCTCAAGGAGGTTGGTCTTTTGTTCTACTCAGGCCCACAACTGATTGGATGAGGCCCATGCATATTATGGAGGGCAACTTGCTTTACATGAAGTCCATCAATTTAAATGTAAACTTCATCCAAAAACATGCTCACAGAAACATCTCCAATAATAGTTGACCAAATATCTGGACTCTATGGCCCAGCCAAGTTGACCTAAACAAATTCCTTATAAGCACATTTACATATTTTCTTTGTGAGTAGTGAACAATGAGTAAAGCAACCAGTTTATTCACTAAGTGCAAAAAACAAAGAGGGGAAGAAACAAATTTCTATTACATCTTATTATTTTTCTTCCAATTTTCAGAACAGTTGATGCAACATAATATAGACCCAGCTTTTCACTCATTTTACACAAGATGGCTTGTTAAGTTCTTTTAAAAACATATTAGGATAAAAAAAGGGTTAGCTAAGCTTTACTTAGGTAATAAAGAGCAATTATTGTTTAGGTTTTAATGAAACCACTTACCTAAGTTGCTTTATCACACAAACTAAAATTCTAACTTCTCTACCTATGTAAACTTTGTAGTTCCATGCTTGTTTAGTCTAGAAATGTTTATGCTAGAATTTTGTGGGATAATTTCTCAAACATTACTTTGGCAAGAAAGAAAAACAACTTGGGTATATATGCAGGGTCTGAATATTAATTCATTCTTACAGATTTGTAATAATATTACCCAGGGATGATGACAACTAAAGTGAAGTTGAAATTTTTAGTTGAATATACTTATGGAAAGCTGTAAATATCTAAGTCCCTCTAAACATTTCCCTCTTCCTGCTTATATTGGACTGAGGGTTTATTAAAGACCTTGGTATTTTAATCATTTAAATACTAAAAACAAATAGCTAAATGTATCATTTGCTGAAAGTGTGCTAAAAGCTCTATTAAACATTATCAATGACATTTAATAATCATAAAGACAATATAGGTCTTGATGTAAGATAGGGCAATCTGAATTACTAGGCCATTACTTAAATTGGGTATTTTTAAGGGATAATAAAATATCTCACTTGCATAGCTAGGAAAGAAGAGGGAAGGCATAGAAAAAGGAAGCCATCCTTTGATGGTAGTACCTAGTGAAAGAAATATATGATGAATTGACAAATTGTGTGTTGGGTAAGTGTTGGAGCGATCCTCACCTTTTTGAACTATGGTTTAGTAACATTAGAGGGTACAGAACGTTGCGAATGATGGTATTGAAATACACATTTATTGATTTTGCCCTGTAGCCATCCTGCATGCAATTCCCTGAATCCATAAGTATAGGACAACATTCTCTTTTCACGTAATAGAGAAAACTAAAACTAAATGGCACTATATGGGGCTTGAACCATAAACAAATTTGGTCCCAGCAGTTGTTTCACTTTTCCTGTCCAATAGATCATTGAACAGTTGAACAATTTCCTGTTCAACTAAGTTAGAAAATAGATGATGATTTTTTTTTTTTATTTTGAGTTATTAGTCTAGTCACTAGAATGTCCTTTAAGTTACTAAATAACTGGCAAAGTCTAAAAAATAATGAAGGGAATAGAGAATTTATTGCATCAAGAAATATATCAACTGTGTAGAAGCCCTACTTTACCAATCACAAGATGGGCAACCTTTGGGAATTTATATAATTTAACTAAACTTCAACTTTCTTTCTGTAAAATGTATTTTATAACACCTGATTTTAGAGTTGCTATTAAGTTTAAATTAGGTAAGTGTACAAAATGTGGCTTTGTATTTAGTCTTCAGACAATTAACAACGTTTATTGAGACCCTTTGTTCCAGGAAATGGACACTCCGCAGTAAACAAAACAATCAAAGTGCCTGTTCTCATGGAGCCTTCCTTTTACTGAGGGAGGGGACAAATAAAAGTAATTCAATGTGTAATAAACCCACAGACAGAAAGCACAGCAGACAAAAATTAAGCAAGGTAATGAAAATGTGCACAACTGTCTTCAAAATGTTTTCATGTGTTTGTGGGTAGTTGATTCTACTTTTATGTTGTGATAAGGCATCAAGACCCCAAGATGAGGAGACTGAATCACATATTCAATAATCAACAGTGGGGCCGTGTGTCCAGCCTATATGCAGAGTAAAAGGACAGAGTAGATGGCGTCAGAGAACTATCAAGCGATCAGAGTGTGCCTAGCCTTGTAGGCCGCACTCAGGAACATGGATTCATGCTGAGTACCATAGGCAGCCACTGGCAGCACTTTTAAGTAGATAAAATACATGATTTGATACACACATATATATATATATATATATATATATATTTTTTTTTGAGGCGGAGTCTCGCTCTGTCGCCCAGGCTGCTGTGCAGTGGCGCTATCTCGGCTCACTGCAAGCTCAGCCTCCTGGGTTCATACGGTTCTTCTCCCTCAGCCTCCCTAGTAGCTGGGACCACAGGTGCCTGGCATCACAGGCGCCCGCCACCACGCCCGGCTAATTTTTTTGTATTTTTAATACAGACGGGGTTTCACCGTGTTAGCCAGGATGGTCTCTATCTCCTGTCCTCGTGATCCACCCGCCTCAGCCTCCCAAAGTGCTGGGATTACAAGCGTGAGCCACCGCGCCTGGCCATGATTTGATACACATTTAAAAATAATCCCGCTGAAAGCTCTACTGATAATAGGTTGAAGGTAAGAGTGGGCAGGAATGCTTTAAATGTTGTCTCTTATTATTGTATCCCCATCACTATTTTTAAAAACTATATATTTATCACACATTTCTTTTATGTAATGTGAATAAAGTTGTATGGCATCATATAAAATGCCATCACATGAAGAGTGAAGTTAATTTTATCTGTTGGCCGGGCGCGGTGGCTCAAGCCTGTAATCCCAGCACTTTGGGAGGCCGAGGCGGGTGGATCACGAGGTCAGGAGATAGAGACTATCCTGGCTAACATGGAGAAACCTCATCTCTACTAAAAATACAAAAAACTAGCCGCACGTGGTGGCGGGCGCCTGTAGTCCCAGCTACTTGGGAGGCTGAGGCGGGAGAATGGCGTGAACCCGGGAAGCGGAGCTTGCAGTGAGCCGAGATCACGCCACTGCACTCCAGCCTGGGAGACACAGCGAGACTCCGTCTCAAAAAAAAAAAAAAAAAAAAAAAAAAAAAAAAAAAAAAAATTATCTGTTAATTTTGCAGATTCCATTTGTTTATACTTTTACCTATCATAAAACTTCTAGTTTTGGTGGTAGCTACAGCAAAAGTAGCCAAAACAGTGGTAGAAGTAACAACAATATTTTTGTGTAATATTTTATATTTTCCTGTCAATGTTTCCATTGATTTATTTCCTTCAGCAGATGAGCTAGGTAAAAGGTCATATGACTCAACAAGTCATAGTTCTAATTTCACCCATTGTGAATCAACAAAAATGTGAATCGTACTTCCCTCTTGTTTTCTCTGCCATTAACTGTATCCTCACAAGGCAGTTACTTTTTTATGTCTTCAGACCACTGGGAATTTACAAAAACATTAATAATTTCATATGCAGCAACAATGGCCCCTATTCAGACAAAATATATAGCCGTCTATTTGTATTAGTATTAAACTGTAAGATTTTACATCTAAAACATATAATTTAGGTCCACTGGCAATATTCACAAAAGGTATGCACAATTATTTGCATGTTTGTTTAGCTAAGGATCAACAAATGCTCAATGATACTTCAGTATAGACCATCTTATATGTGGCTTCCTAAAAACCCTTTCCCGAGAATTTGCACCACAAAATCAATATTCATGTCTGTCCTCATACTGACTGATTTATGTTTTGATACAGATTGTACTCTATCATCTTAAATGCAGACCATAAAGCAAGTAACCATTCATCAATGTACTAGTTAGTAGTGTTTGGAAAATTTACATTTAATTACTAACAAAAAGTTAGGTGAGAACAAAAAGAATTTGGTTTTTACCGTTATTTTTATGTAACCAATTAATAAAATTAATAGATTTAAAGTCTATTTGACTTACTTCCAGATGAGTGAATACATGGATGCTTACATTCTTTGATAAAATAGTAGAACGTATTTGACATCAAAGAAGGCAATATGGTTTCGATGTTCAAAAATGATCCACTAATTTGATTCCTCTTGAGCTGCAATTTGTATACCAGGATGTGTATATTGTTTTTGTGTCTTGCATGGATTTACATGGTACATGTGCTTGGATTTCTTCAATAATTTTAGGTAAATTTACACTGTGAAAGAAGTAAAAACAATTTTGGAAATGTATCATGAAGCTAACTAATAAAGAAACTATACAAGGTTTTCTTTCTTGTATTTTTTCTTCCCTCCTTCGTTTCTTCCTTCTCTCTTATATTTGCAGAAAGGCATAATGTTTTGCATAAATTCTCTATAACAAATATAGGAACAAGAATATAAGAAGCAAATGGACAATTATAGATGAAACCTTTGTATTTAGAGATATTTTAAGACCCAAATTTTTTATATGGTAAAACTGACATTATATATCAGGTGCAACAAACAAAAACACATGGGTTATCTTGTTGAAGGGCCAGCAATGGTAGCACTTCAGAACAACATGCTTTAAGGTTGGTGCATTATCTAACTGAATACTTCTCTCAGTAGTGAGAATTTGATTCTAAGAGCTAAGAAGGTAGTATTAGATTTGCCTCTCTAAACAAAATTCCCTGTGATTTGCTTTTTATTCCTTGAGAATCCTGAAGATATGAGTATATTAGAATGTATTTCATATGGGAAAGTAAATGAAAATAACTCAGTCTGAATTAGTAGCTAAGGGCCTGCAACTCTGAAATGAGGTTTCTAGCCAGTCAGCTTTATATCTCCTTTCCTACAATACACAGAGAAGGGAAATCAAACATTGAAAGACAAGTAGTTGAAAAAACACAAGATCCTTTAATAGTTACTGGCTTAAGCATTACTACTTAAGTAAACAAATTAAAGGGCTCTCAGGAAGAAAATATAACAAGTAAAATAAATGGCTAAGAAAATAAATTTTTGAAAATGTCTGCTTTCTAAAGTAAATAGCTCTTTGTTGATACTCTCCTAAAAGTTAATTGACTTCCAGGTAAGTCTAGCCATTCATTTTATAAGTACAAATGATTTGAGTAAATGGAGATAAATAAAGTCTATCACAAAGGTCTAATGCATCATCTAATTCCAATGAATTTTAAGTATTTAATATTCTTTAAAAATTAAAGTCCTTCCTGGAATAATGAAAATAATGAAATCACCAAATGCTTGAATATTTTATTACGTATCTCTAGCCAAGTCATGTTATTTAAGCTACACAAAGTTTCTTTTTCATCAGGACATTAATCTAAATAGCCTTGTCATTTAACGGCAACATAGAACTTCAAGGGAAGCTCAAACACTTTTCAATAGAGTATCTTCACTTTCTCCTTTAAAACTTTATACCAAATATATTTCTCTCCTAGAACAATAATAACAAAAAGGAGTGAGGAACCCATACATAAAAGTAATGGAAGTAGGAATGCATATTGTCAACACCCTATCTTTAAGATGGCAACCTTTCAAAAAAGGCTGAGTTTTTTTAGTTTTTAGGAGAATTCATCCTATGAAGCCAGCAAAACTTCATGCCACAGGGGAGAATGAGTGTAGCAGTGAGGGCTTCTCTTCTCAAATGATCCCCAGAAAATATGATTGTGGATGAAAAGAACTAAGAAAAGGAGAAGGCAGGAGTCAAACTTAGAATAATTAATTGAACAAATTTGGAAAGTTTGGACCTAGGGTTCATTTTAAGCCTTCATACTGTATTGCTGTATTCTCAGGTGTAAACCCCACATAGACCTCTGTAAATAATGTGGGATTGTGCCTTTGCACCTTCTTACTCTGTATGTTATCACGAGAGAGAAATAGACAAATGCTATTCTGAACCTTATCGATAAAAATGGGAAAACTCTATGGAATGAAAGAACACAGCAAAACGGTGATCGTCTACAAGCCAAGGAGAGAGGCCTCCGGAGAAACTAAGCCTGCCAACACTTTGCTCTGGGCCTTCTAGATCCCATAATCATAAGAAATTATTTAAGCCAAAAAGTGAAAATAAAGAAAACCTATGGATGAGAGAAAGTTTAAAAATAAAAATTTGTATACTACACACCCCCAGATTAAATCTTTCTCACTTTTTTATCCATGTGGGTCCACACTTCCTAGCTACTTTGTTTGCAAACACTCTGACCAGAAGCTTTGCTTAAATATCCCTTGCCTACTTACTCATCCAGTCAGAGCCACCTCAAACACAGCGTGAAAAGGTAGATGTGGAAACAGACATTCAGAACTAGATACAACTCTTATGCCTTCAACTTATGTTAATGATGCCACTGTTTTATTTAGCTCTATGTGACTAGTTTAAAATAATTCATCATTTTAAAAAAGCATAAAAAGAGAAATAATATGAGTTGAATATCCGACAAAGGGGAAGCAGGGATACCAGAAAGAAAAATATAATGAAGGATGGAGGTCAAATGTATTAAGAGATTTAAATATAATAACTTAGTATATTAAATGACACAGACTTCTGTATTTTTTTTTAAGTTTACAGAAGGCTTTGAAAGTACATCTATAAAAATGATATAGGCTTTGAATATAAATTTAAAAAGAATGCTAAACAAATAATAACAATAGAAAAAACTTGGTACACAATCTGGGGCTAAATCAAATTAGATGTCAAATATTGAATAAGAAAGATAAATTATATATTTCTTGTGTTGTCACAATAGCAAGATTATACATTATTTATGCTACAAACAATATTACATTACTACTTATTAAAAAAAAAAAAGAAAATGAATAAAGTAGTAGACTAAACCAGTACTATTGGAGGAAATTTCTGAGTCAGGAAGGTATTCTGCAAGAAAAAACACAAACATATTAAGAGTTTACATGCTAAAAGCTGCAATAATACTAAGCTGGAAAAATATAATAATAATTCTTGCAATAGTCTAAGCATCTAAACACATCTCATCTTTGTCTGAAAGGCTGTGACAGGACTCCCACACAGAACCATGACACGGTATTCAAGGATGTGCCAGGCACAATTGGAATACAGACAGGTTAAATAGTGAAAAGCCATGTCAAAAATTACTCTAAATTAATCTAGGAAGTAATGCCAACCTTAGACGGAGTCCAAAGAAGTGCCGACCTTACCTGGACAATCATATGTAAGGGTGAAGTCTCTTTATAACCTCCAGTCGCTATTGCCCAGTCTCTATTCAGATTTGTTCTTAAGCCCCAGGATTCTTAGTTAGTTAAAAGTTAGTCAAATGTATATCCGCTCAATACAGGAGCACCCAGATTCATAAAGCAAGTTCTTAGAGACCTACAAAGAGACTTAAACTGCCACCCAATAATAGTGGGAAACTTTAACACTCCACTGTTAATATTAGACAGATCAACGAGACAGAAGGTTAACAAGGATATTCAGGATTTGAACTCAGCTCTGGACCAAGAGGAACTAATAGACATCTACAGGACTCTCCACTCCAAATCAACAGAATATACATTCTTCTCAGCATCACATCGCACTAATTCTAAAATTGACCACATAATTGGAGGTAAAATACTCCTCAGCAAATGCAAAAGAATGAAAATCATAACAAATAGACTCTCAGACCACAGTGCAATCAAATTAGAATTTAGGATTAAGAAACTCTCTCAAAACCACACAACTACATGGAAACGGAAAAACCTGCTCCTGAATGATTACTGGATAAATAAGGAAATTAAGGTAGAAATAAATAAGTTATTTGAAATCAATGAGAACAAAGACACAATGTACCAGAAACTCTGGGACACAGCTAAAGCAGTGTTTAGAGGATTTTTGTTTTTTCTTTTCTTTTTTTTTTTTTTTTTTTTTGCCCAGGCTGGAGTGCAGTGTCATGATCTCGGCTCACTGCAAGCTCTGCCTCCAGGGTTCATGCCATTCTCCCCCCCTCAGCCTCCCAGGTAACTGGGACTACAGTCACCCGCTACCACGCCCAGCTAATTTTTTGATTTTTAGTAGAGATGGGGTTTCACCACATTAGCCAGGATGATCTCAATCTCCTGACCTTGTGATTCACCTGCCTCGGCCTCCCAAACTGCTGGAATTAGAGGCAATAGCCACCATGCCCAGCCTTAGAGGGAAATATATAGCACTAAATGGCCACAGGAGAAAGGGGGAAAGATATAAAATGGACACCCTAACATCACAATTAAAAGAACTAGAGAAGCACGAGCAAACAAATTCTAAAGCTAGCAGAAGACGAGAAATAACTAAGATCAGAGCAGAACTGAAGGAAATAGAGATACAGAAAATCCTTAAAAAAAAAAAAAACATTAAATCCAGGAGCTGGATTTTTGAAAAGATCAACAAAATAGATAGACTGCTAGCAAGACTAATACAGAAGAAAAGAGAGAAGAACCAAATAGACACAATAAAAAATTATAAAGGGGGTATCACCACTGTTCTGACAGAAATACAAACTACCATCAGAGAATACTATTAACATCTCTACACAAATAAACTAGAAAATCTAGAAGAAAGAAGAAATGGATAAATTCCTGGACACATACACCCTCCCAAGATTAAACCAGAAAGAAGTCAAATCCCTGAATGGACCAACAACAAGTTCTGAAATTGAGGCAGTAATTAATATCCTACTAACCAAAAAAAGTCCAGCACCAGACAAATTCACAGCCGAATTTTACCAGAGGTACAAAAAGGAGCTGGTACCATTCCTTCTGAAACTATTCCAAACATAGAAAAAGAGAGATTCCTCCCTAATTCATTTTATGAGGCCAGCATCATCCTGATACCAAAACCTGGGAGATAAACAACAAAAAAAGAAAACTTCAGGGCAATACTCCTGATGAACACTGATGCAAAAATCCTTACTAAAATACTGGGAAACTGAATCAAGCAGCACATCAAAACTTACCTGCAACAATCAAGTCGTCTCCATCACTGGGATGCAAGGATGGTTCAACATATGCAAATCAATAAACACAATCTATCACATAAACAGAACCAATGATAGAAATCACATGATCATCTCAATAGATGCCTAAAAACTGTTGATAAATTTAACACCCCTTCATGCTGAAAACTCTCAATAATCTGGGTATCAGTGGAACGTATCTCAAAATAATAAGAGCTATTTATGACAAATCCACAGCCAATATCACACTGAATGGGAAAAAAATGGAAGCATTCCCTTTGAAAACCGGCAAAAGACAGGAATGCCCTCTCTCACCACTCCCATTCAACATAGTATTGGAAGTTCTGGCTAGGGCAATCAGGCAAGAGAAGGAAAAAGGGTATTCAAATAGGAAGAGAGAAAGTCAAGTTGTCTCTATTTGCAGATGATGTGATTGTATATTTAGAAAACCCCATTGTCTCAGTCCAAAATCTCCTTCAGCTGATAAGAACTTCAGTAAAGTCTCAGGATACAAAATCAATGTGCAAAAATCACAAGCCTTCCTATACACCAATAATAGACAAACAGAGAGCCAAATCATGAGTGAACTCCCATTCACAATTGCTTCAAAGAGAATAAAATACCTAGGAATACAACTTAAAAGGTATGTGAAGGACCTCTTCAAGGAGAACTACAAACCACTGCTCAAGGAAATGAGAGGACACAAACAAATGGAAAAACATTCCAGGCAATGGATAGGAAGAATCAATATTGTGAAAATGGCCACACTGTTTAAAGTAATGTATAGATTCAATGCTATTCCCATCAAGCTACCACTGACTTTCTTCACAGAATTGGAAAAAACTACTTTAAATTTCATATGGGACCAAAAATGAGCCTGTGTAGCCAATACAATCCTAAACAAAAAGAACAAAGCTAGATGCATCATGCTGCATGACTTCAAACTATACTACAAGGCTACAGTAACCAAAACAGCATGGTACTGGTACCAAAACAGATATATAGCCCAATGGAACAGAACAGAGGCCTCAGAAATAATGCCACACATCTACAAGTACCTGGTCTTTGACAAACCTGGCAAAAACAAGCAATGGGAAAAGGATTCCCTATTCAATAAATAGTGTTGGAAAAACTGGCTAGTCATATGCAGAAAACTGAAACTGGTCCCCCTCCTTACATCTTATACAAAAATTAATGCAAAATGAATTAAAGACTTAAACATAAGACCCAAAACCATGAAAACTTTAAAGAAAACCTAGGTAATACCATTCAGGACATAGGCATGGGCAAAGACTTCATGACTAAAACACGAAAAGCAATGGAAACAACAGAAAAAATTGACAAATGGTATCTAATTAAACTAAAGAGCTCCTGCATAGCAAAAGAAACTATCATCAGAGTGAACGGGCAGCCTATTAAATGGGAGAAAATTTCTGCAATCTTTCCATCTGACAAAGGGCTAATATCCAGAATCTACAAGGAGCTTAAACAAATTTACAAGAAAAAAACAACTCCATCAAAAAGTGGGCTAAGAATATGAACAGACACTTCTCAAAAGAAGACATTTATGCGGCCAACAAACATGAAAAAAAAGCTCATCATCACTGATCATTAGAGAAATGTGAATCAAAACCACAATGAAATACCATCTCATGCCAGTTAGAATGGCGATTATTTAAAAAGTCAGGAAACAACAGATGCTGAAGAGGATGTGGAGAAATAGGAAAGCTTTTACACTGGTGGGAGTGTAAATTAGTACAACCCATTTGCAAGACAAGACAGTGTGGTGATTCCTCAAGGATGTAGAACCAGAAATGCCATTTGACCCAGCAGTCCCATTACTGGGTATATACCCAAATGATTATAAATCATTCTACTATAATAACACATGCACACGTATGTTTATTGCAGCACTATTCACAATAGCAAAGACTTGGAACCAACACAAATTCCCATCAGTGATAGACTGGATACAGAAAATGTGGAACATAAACACATTGTAATACTATATAGCCATAAAAATGGATGAGTTCATGTCCTTTGCAGGAACATGGATGAAGCTGGAAACCATCATTGTCAGCAAACTAACACAGGAACAGAAAACCAAATACTGCATGTTCTCACTCATAATTGGAAGTTGAACAATGAGAACACATGGGCACGGGGAGGGTGACATCACACGCTGGGTCCTGTTGCGGGGTGGGATAGCATTAGGAGAAATACCTAATGTAGATGACAGGTTGATGGGCATAGCAAACCACCATGGCACGTGTATACCTACGTAACAAACCTACACATTCTACACATGTATCCCAGAACTTGAAGTATAATAATAAAAAGTTAGTCAAAAGCACTCCAAAGAACAATTCTGAAATGCAAGTTATTGGAAAATTTACAGTAATGTGGCTTTTTTTTTCTTTTTTTTTTTTTCTTTTTTTTTTTTTGAGACAGTGCCTTGCTCTGTTGCCTGGGCGGAAGTGCAGTAGCATGATGATAACTCATAGTAACTTCGAATTCCCAGGCTCAGGTAATTCTCCCACCTCAGCCTCCTGTGTAGCTGAGACTATAACCATATTAAACTAATTTTTTTCTATTTTTAGTAGAGAAAAGGTCTCATTAGCCCAACTGGTCTCGAACTCCTGGGCTCAAGCAATCAGCCTCCCAAAGTGCTAGGATTATATACTTGATCCACCACACCTGGTCTAATGCGGCTCTCTGTGAACCCAGAGTTCATAGAAAGTCTAAGCTACAGTTACACAGAGAATCCAAGTTTCAGAGTAATGTTTCTGTTATATCATTAATAAGCATATCTGCTCGTCCATTACTCCTGCTGTTCACTCAACTACCCACAACTTGATATTCAAATATCTCCTTTAGGAATATGCAGTGCCAAACAATTGGAGATACGTAAGGTTTCTTGTAAAACAAACACTCTTGCAGAAAGAAATATGAAAATCTTGTATACATCCTCTCTCAAGATGATTTCATCTGTATAACAACATAGTAGTTGTATTTGTTGTAATTCCTAATAATATTTAGCCATTATTTTAGCACACAAAAACTACTTTTACTTGCTGAGTACATGAGAATTACTGTGCTAGGTGTTGTTTATATATAATTTTACTTGGTTATCATAAAAACTTTTGAGAGAGATATTTTGAGAGAAAAAAAATGTGAGTTGAAGATTCAGGTTTGAAAGGTTAAGCAAGTTGCAAATGGTATCTAATTCTTACATCTATAATGTGCCAGAGCCTGAATTTGAACATAGTTCAGTCTGATGTCAAATATATGCTCCTAACCACCTCATTATAATGCTTTCCAAACTCTTATGTCGTTGACTCTCTAGGAAAGGAGATTTAAATTAAACAAACTACTCTGCACCTTGCAGCCTTCAATTTAAGGGAATGTGTCAATACATGCTTACATGGCTCAGTGGGAGTACGGATGACAAAAGTTGAAGCAGATGGTGTAACTGTGCGATTAACTTTCTTCTGCTTTAACCTTCCTACTTTTTCCTTTTGCACTAACCACATCATTTATTTGCCAAGTAAAAAAGCAACAGCTTTCACAAGAAAAAAAAATCAGCTCTTTAAAGGATCATCTGAGGAAAGAACATGAGCAAAAAAAAAAAAAAAAAAAAAAAAAAAAAAAAAAAAAAACCTGGTGCATGTTGAGACTTTGCCTTCTTTTTTATTTATACTGTTTACTTGTCTAATTTTCTCAATTAAAAAAATTTAAAAAATATACATTTTAAATATAGCATGTTACTATTTATATGCTTTAGGAAATAGACCCTCAACATTTTAAGTATCTATATATATGCAAAACTAAAATCCAGGATAATATTTTACAGAGTTCCTCATTGCAGCAATTTTTGATGTGAAGACATTAAGGAGCAAGCGTTCTTTATATGAAGAGGCAATGGGCTCTGTGTTTAGACATTTTTCTCTTTATCGTGAGGCATTTAGCATGCTTATTTCACTGAAAAGAAGCTATACTCAATTATTTCTAAATTAAGACTGAATCTTATTATTTGTGAACTTATCTATAATGAAATTCCTTTTGTAGTAAAATGGAATGGAATTCCATGCATGTTTGGAGAACGGCAAGAAACCAATTAAAATTCCCTTTCAATGGAAAATTGAACTTGCACTTTCATGAAAATGTCTGTTGAAAATAAACCCGCTAATAGAATAATACTTTAGTTTCATGACAAGTTTTCATCATTTTAGACTGAATGGAATTAGGCTAACTTAGAATGTTATAGTAATGTAGATTAATTTGAATTAAAACCGTTAAAATAAAACTTGCCAGCAAACTTTTTTTTTTTAAGAAAAGGACTGAAAGTAATATTTACCATTACTCACATGATTTTGTCTTATATTAGTTTTCATAGTAATACCAGTAAAGCTAAGCCTCTATGGTTGTAACAATGAATAATCTTGGTCCCTCAATTCTGGTATCCATACCACAGGGAATGTAATGCATCTCAAATACATCTCTGCTTTGTGACCTAGTAATTCTTACTATTTCCAAAAACAATGTGAGATTAAAAAAATTCCTTTTCTGAATGGAAATACCTAATGTGCACTTATGAAATCTTTTGTTAACGCCCTTGTTTTTCCCAGGCACATTTTGCAAGATATGTACTCATCCTCTAAACCTCTTAACTCCTTCTCTAAATAGAATGATGTGGAAAAGTTAAAGGAAAATTAAGCTTGACAGTGCTCAGTAACATGATGAAAGAGATTTTTAAAACATTTAATGTATCCCTTTTGTATTTGTCAGAATGTCAAATTTAAAATTAGAATATATATTCTATGACAAACAACAGCAAATTAAGAGAACGTAAGTGCATAGTTTTAAGTATATAATAAAAAAGAATAGGCTAATTTTTTTTTCCTGAGTTGACTTTATCACACTGCAGTCACGCAACACATAAGGATGTTTTTGTCAATGTCTGATGCCATATACAACAGTGGTCTCATAAGATTATAATGGAGCTGAAAAATTCCTATCAACTATTGATGTGATAGTCATGATACCATTATAGCACAACACATAACTCAAGTGTTTGTGGTGATGTCAGCATAAACAAAACCACTGCACTGTCAGTCAAACAAAAATATAGCACGTATAATATGTACAGTACATAATATTAGATAATAATAATAAATGAGTATATTACTAGGTTATATATTTATTATACTTTTTAATCATTCTTTTAGAGTATAATTCTACATGTTAAAAATGAGTTAATTGGAAATCAGCCTTAGACAAGTCCTTTAGAGGGTGAAAAAGGGCATTTCTATCATAGGAAATGACAGCTCCATGCATTATTACCCCTGAAAACCTGGCAGTGTGATAAGATGTGGAGGTGGAAGATAGTGATATTGGTAATTCAGATCCTGTGTAGGCCTAGGCTAATGTGCATGGTTGTGTCTTAGTTTTCAACAAAAAGTTTAAAGAGTAAAATATAAGCTAGAAAGTTTTAAAAACAGAAAAAATGCTGATAGAATAAGCATATAAAAAGAAAACATTTTTGTATAATGGTATAATGTTTTTGTGTTTTGAGCTAAGTGTTTGTAAAAACGAACCCAAAAGTTTAAAAAAGGAAAAAGTTTATAAAGCAAAAATGTTACAGTAAGCTCAAGTTAACTTACTATTGAGCAAAACATATTCTTATAAATTTAGTGTAGCCTAAGTGTAGAGTGTTTGTAAAGTCTACAGTGGTGTACAGTAATGTCCTAGGCCTTCGTGTTCACTCATCACCCACTCACTCACCCACCAAATGCAACTTCCAGTACTGCAAGCTCCATTCCTAATAAGTGCTATATGCAGGTGTACCATTTGTACATTTTACATCATACTTTTACTGTACATTTTCTATATTTAGATAATCAAATACTTATCATTGTGTTACAATTCACAGTATTCAGTGCAGTAGCATATTGTGTGTGTGTGTAGCACAGAAGCAATAAGCTATACCAAATAGCTTACGTCCGTAGTAGGCTATACCACCTAGGTTTATGTGAGTACACTCTATGATTGCACAATAATGAAGTCATCTAATGATGCATTTCTCAAAATGTATCTCCTCCATTAACCAATACATAACAGTATTTTAAAAATTATATAGCAAACTACTATGAACTATTGTAGGAAAATAATAATAAACTACTCTATCACTAAATTAATGTTGAAAAACTAAACATCTCTAAGAGAAGTAAGCAGAACTACAACTAAAATCTCCTCAAGAATTAGCACCTAATAAATATTTGTGGGACTAATTGACATTATTTTCAGCATTTCAGGAATTTTGTGTCGTAACATGTCATTCTGTAATCGGTTATATGTTATAGAAATTACATACGTATACATATACCAAGTATAATTTTAAACAGGTAAATAAGTTTATACATTTTAATGCCCAGATTATTAAAATTTAATTTGACGTATTACACTATAGTTATATTTATAACTACTAAAAGTAGAAGCTACACTGCAAGACTATAGTAACCAAAAAAGACACATAGACCAATGGAAGAGAATAGAGAGCCCAGAAATAATACTGCACACCTAAAACCACCCGATCTTTGACAAAGTCAACAGAAATAAACAAAGGGGAAAACCACCATTTTTCAATGAATACTGCTGCGATAACTTGCTAGCCATATACAGAAGATTGAAGCAACCCTTTCCTTACATCACATACAAAAATCAACTCAAGATGGACTAACTGTTTAACGTAAAACCCAAAACCATAAAAACCCTGGAAGATAACCTAGGAAATGTCATTCTGGACGTGACCTTGACAAAAATTTCATGATAAAGATGCCAAAAGCAATTGCAACAAAAACAAAAATTGACAAAAAGGACCTAATCAAACTAAAGAGTTTCTACACAGCAAAATAAACTATGAAAAGACAACCTAGAGACTGGGAGAAAATATTCACAAACTATGCATCCAACAAAGGTCTAATATCCAGAATATGTAAGGAACTTAAACATATTTGCAAGCAAAAGACAAGCTCATTAAAAAGTGGAGAAAGAACATGAACAGACACTTTTTAAAAGGAGACATATACATGGCCAACAAACATATGAAGAAAATGCTCAACATCACTTATCATTAGATAAATTCAAATCAAACCCACAATGAGATACCATCTCCTGTCAGTCAGAATGGTTATTAGTATTAATAAAAAGTCAGAAAATAACCAAGGCTGATGAGGTTGTGGAGAAAAGGGAAGGCTTATACACTGCTGATGGGAATGGAAATTATTTCAGCCATTGCAGAAAGAAGTTTGGCAATTTATCAATGAACTGAAAACAGAGTTGCTATTTGACCCAGCAATCCCATTATTAATTATATACCCAAAGGAATATAAATCATTCTACCATAAAGACATATGCACATGTATGTTCATCACAGCACTGTTCACAATAGCAAAGACGTGGAATCAACCTAAATGCCCATCAACAGTAGACTGGATCAGGAAAATGTGGCAAATATACACCATGGAATATGATGCAGCCATAAAAAGAATAAAATCATGTCCTTTGCAGCAACATAGGTGAAGCTGGAGACCAGTGTCCTAGGCAAACTAACAAAGGAAGAAAAAACCAAATATGACATGTTCTCACTTGTAAGTGAAAGCTAAACTTTTAGTGCCTATGGACACAAAAAAGGAAACAACAGACACCGGGGCCTGCTTGAGGGTGGACAGTGGGAGGAGGGTGAGGATCAAAAAACTCCCTATCAGGTGCTATACTTATTACCTGCATGGTAAAATAAACTGAACAACAAAGCCCCATGACACAAAACTTACCTATATAACAAACCTGCACATGTACTCCTGAACCTAAAATAAATCGTAAAATAAATGTAGTTGTTTTTCAAGATTGTAGATATATTTATTTGTATTTATTTGCAGCTGGTGTGTTAAAAATGAAAACATAAAATAAAAGTAAATCTCTAACATACAATTTAGCCTTTCTTTGAAATCAATCTGAATAAAGGTTAAAAATCCTTAATGTATTTTGTGGTAAGAAAGCTCAATGGATCAGAATAAATTCTGGTTCAGAAACCTTGTCTTACTTTCTGGTTAACCTTTGCCTCTAAATTATTTTGTGAGAGTAGGTAACTTGCTTATCCTCTTTAAGCTTTATGTTGTTCATTTGTAAAATGAAAGGGCCTGGAGTAGGGGCCATATTATGTCTTTCTTATGTTTTAAAGTTATTGTAAAATAACAGTAATAATAACAACAATAATAATAGTTATAATTTCTGGAGCACTTATTCTGTCAAACACTAAGAATTTGAATGTAGGCAGTAATTTAAGGCTCACATTATCTCTAGGAAATGAGTTATATTATGTCTCTATCACAGATCTGGAAACTGAGTAATAATGAGGCCCAAGGTTACCTATTTATCAACTACTGAACCAAAAAATAGTAGTTGATAAAAGCCAAAATTTGAAAAATTCTAATTTTATCAATCCTTATAAACCTAACACCTAAAAAAGCATGAATATATTCACATTCATAACAAGTGTATATATATTTCTCAAATACATGTGCACCTATAAGTCATATATATACTAAAATTTAATGAGATTTTTGAGCCTGTCAGCAATGAATAATTTTATAACATCCAAAATAGGATTTATATTTTTGAGTGCTATATTTTACTTGTTATTTCTAGTAGCAGGTAGAACTTCAAAAACATGGGCTAATGATCATAAACAAAGCCATGGTTATTGTCCTTACCTTCAATTACTCATGTGATTTTTTAAAAAGTCCTGACCTTTGAACTAAGCTATGAAAAATTTTAAGTATTTTTAAGAGAACAAGTAAGACTTTATCAATGACTTCCTGTCTCATATAAGAAAGCACCATGAATTTCAGACTCCTAGAGTAATATTTAATTTTATGGAAAAGTGAATGGTAATTTAGTAAAAAATTTATTATTGACCCACATATGCTAATGGTCTCATTATCAAAAAAAACCTCTGAGCTTTGCCAGAATGTCCAGTTTCCCACCATATTTTAGAATGTTTTTAGTAGGGTAGGACTTTTACCAGAAATTTACACAATTATTTTAATATCTATAAGGAATAATAAGAATAGTCCAGAAAACTCTTTAAAAACAGCAATTAAAAAAATCATATGCAAACCAAAGCAAACTAACAAAAATCCAATCAAAGAAGATTTCAAAATCACATGCTCACGTTCTTTAGACGGAAAGTTATAGAGACTTTAACTGATGAAAGACTTACTTGTATTTTCTGTATTATCAAAATGATATTAAGAATATACTCACCTTTCTTTTTTTTTAATTATACTTTAAGTTCTAGGGTACATGTGCAGAACGTGCAGGTTTGTACATATGTATACATGTGTTATGTTGGTGTGCTGTACCTATTAACTCATCATTACATTAGGTATTTCTCTTAATGCTATCCCTCCCCACTTCCCTCACCCCATGACAGGCCCTGGTGTGTGATGTTCCCCACCCTGTGTCCTCATTGCTCAGTCCCCACCTATGAGTGAGAACATGCGGTGTTTGATTTTCTGTCCTTGCAATAGTTTGCTTAGAATGATGGTTTCCAGCTTCATCCATGTGCTTACAAAGGACATGAACTCATTCTTTTTTATGGCTGCATAGTATTCCATGGTTTACCTTTCTTAGAAAGGTTAAAAGACTATTTTCCCAACAACTAATATTTTTTTTTAATTCTACATTTTAAAACATTTACATTTATTTACTTGGTCTTATGCATTTGAAATTCTAAGCAAAATTTTCAATGAGCAATTTACATTTATAATTTGTATTTAGAATAATTCAATATATTAAATTAATATTAAGTCTTGATATAGGTCTATGTATAGATAAGCAAGCTCTTTGAAGATAGGGATTTGCTTTTTATCTTTGCTGTATTCTCATAGGCTATAAATCCCTGTTCAACAATGAATGAATGAATCTCATCCCTAACTGTTCTAAAAACATTTTTTTCTTCTAATTAAATTGTTCTATTCCAAAATAAAATGAACAAACATGTGTAAATAGACATATCTATTTGTACTTATACTATATCAATATCCGTACTTATTTTCTGTATCTGTTCCTGTTTCTATACCTACTGATTCTTCAATAGGACACAATTTGTTTTGATGATTTTTGTATCCTCAATGGCAATAAATATCTATTAAAAATAAATGTATTAATCCAGAGGACATCACTTGATTCCTTATCTGTATTAAAGATTATACTTCCTAGTCAAACTTTTTCAGTCCTCCAGAAAATAATCTAAGAGAACCCAAAGACCTACTTATCTTTGTTCTATGATTTGTCATGATAAATTTAATAACCCATTGTTTTGCTGGAGACTTATTTTCTTTTCTTAAAATTTACAAACTTTTTAAGGGAGTGCCATTAGTGTAAAGTTTCTTTCCTCTTTTATCTGCTTCACTTGCCTATGCTGTATCTTTGGTGGAATGATTTTGTGATATGAGAGTTTTAAAAAGAGAAAATTTAGTGTGTAGTCTCTTCTTTTCTTCTCTTTTGGTAGCTCACAACTCTCCCTTTCCTTGCTACTCCTTCATGTCTTAAAACTTTCAGCCATATACATTGCTGCTGTAGCAGAGATATCTGTTCTAATGTAACACTGGCTCTGAGAAGGTGAGAAATATGTCTCACCTTCTGGGATGCAGTTTTTGAAACCTAATTTCCTGTGGTATAAGCCACCTTCTACAGCATCAGCTTGTTCTCCAACAAATGTACTCTTTTGTTTCTGCTACGTCGTGTAGTTTCATCTAATTTCACAATTAGTTTGGCACTTGGACAAGAGATAAAAACAATAATAAAGGTGACAATAATTTTTGCTGAGATACACGTGACAATCACTATTCTAAGCACAGTGGATAAATACACATCCATATACATGTTTGTGTGTGTATGTGTGTATATATATATATTTAAATGGCTTACCCATCACTGTTATTAGTAGGTCCTATTACTTGTTTTAAGGCTTTGCAGCTAGTCCATAACAAAGATGCTTCCAATCCAAGCAGTCTTCTCCAAACTTCACTCATATCATATATTAGAACCTTTTTAAAATCTTCAGTTCATAGATATTAAAAGCAGTGACAGAAACCACAATTTTGCACCAACTTAATAATATCAATTGCAAAAAAAGAAAAACTTTCATTGTGAAACAACTCAACTTTGATCTCATTTATCGCACAAAACTTAAAGCAATGTCTGAATTCAATAAAACTGACTTAATTTTTTGTATTTGTCAAACATTTTACATATGCTTTCTATTTTTGTTGGATTTCTGATTTTTGACATATATCAAGTTCTTAAGAAATATAATTGATGAATATATATGTGTACAAATAATTATACTTTCAATAAATATTTTCCTGAATTTATTTTCCATGATTTCATAGTGCCTACTAATAACAAGATTTCTTTAAGTGTTTAATTAATTGCAGGAAATAAAGAATTTAATGAATGAAGGCATTTATAAGAAATCGAGTCTAAATGACTGGGTTAAATTACCAATGTCTTAAGAAGAACAACTAAGGCTGGGAGAAGTGGGAGAAGTGGCTCACGCCTGTAATCCCAGCACTTTGGAAGGCCGAGGCGGGTGGATCACCTGAGGTCAGAAGTTCTAGACCAACTTGACCAACATGGAGAAACCCCATCTGTACTAGAAAAATACAAAATTAGCTGGGTGTGGTGGCTCATACCTGTAATCCCAGCTACTCGCTTGAACCCGGGAGGCGGAGGTTGAAGTGAGCCAAGATCCCACCATTGCACTGCAGCCTGAGCAATGATAACAAAACTCCATCTTAAAAAGATAAATAAAATTTAAAAAAAAGAACAACTAAAGTGAATGGATTTTTAAAGCTTCACACATTATGTATATACTGATACACATCAATGGGGAAAACATACATTCTACAAAATAAAATTGGTCAGGAACAAAGCAAAATCAAGAATAATTCTAATGGTGATAATAAATAGAGAAACTAAAATTATAGGTTTCATATAGCCACTATAGGTGGGTTTTATGGAAATGGTATACAGAGAAGAATTAATTAGAATCATTTACTGGCTATAAATTGTAAAGTTAATTTACAAAACAATATTTAAATCTGCAGCATGCAGAATATTTGCATCTTGGAAAGGGTAAACAAATAGTAACCGGAGCTGAAAAATTTTTAAATAATATTTATAATTTGCTTTTAGTCTTATAGATTTTAAGATTTCATTCAAATTCTTTCTATTCTCAATTCATTCCATCAAGTTTTTTTTTTAATATCCATAAACCTTCATTATTTATAAGGGCTTTAATTAATTTTTATCCTGAAAAGGTGGAGATTGTCATACTGTAACAGTGAATCGAGAGAGTGACAGCTCCTAGAACCTTTTGCATGATGACACAGGAGCCTGCCCTCAAAGTGCCACATAATATAAAGACAGTGTTCTATCTGACTTGTCAGTTCTTATATGATCATAGACAGGCTCACACTGACTGTTCTTTATACCTTGTTGATATTTCATAATATCTAAATTTTGCATTCCAGATATTTTATATTCGTTTATACTGTAAATACAAGTTATAAAATTAGATGTTTTAGATTTTCAATATGCATAGATGCAAGAATAAAATAAGATAGTAAAAAGAGCCAAATATAACTTCAGATTCTCCTATGCCATTTTGGGGACATGTGACGTTACTTTTGAACTGTAATACATTTGCCAAAAATGATATACCTAGTACACATGTTTCAGTCCAGACAACATTTCCAGTTTTATTATCATTTCTCACCCTACAATAGCATAGTCAGTGGGACATTAAATATAAAATGTGGGAGAAAGGCATTTTTGCAGTTGTGTTTGCAACTTTCTGGCTACAGTTTTTATTCCATAAAACACTCCTGTAAATATAGAAAGCAGTTATTATGAAATTTCAAATGTGCACACTTTTCCTATTCTTTTGTGTCTGGATTTTATAAACCTTCATAAATAACCAATTAAAGCTTCATATAGACAGCAGAATGAAAAATATATTTACAGCTGTAACTTAAGTTAAAATTTATATTCTAAGTAAATCTCTCCTAAAAAGACAGTGCCTTGGTCTTATTGAATTATATGCATTTAGATGTAGACTTTGAGTAGCAGCCAAGGCTGTGTGGGAAATTTTTCCACTAATACACAAACAAGAGACTGTAAGCTCAGTAAACTACAGTATTTTTTTTAATGTAAGGTGAGTTTTTAATAGATACATTTCATGATATTGACTTTCTGATTATAATGCTTTTAGTTCAAAGTGTTAACATGATGGAGTCAAAGGAAGAGGAAGGTAAAAATAGAATCCCTGCGAACAAAAACACCTAAGTTATATAGATCGAGAGCTTCTATTTAATTTGGTTGTTTTATTTTTGCTTCTGAATGATGCAAATCATTCTCCAAATGAGAATGTTCTCTTTTGATTTTTTTTTTGTGTGTGTGTTTGTTTTTGTTTTGTATCAGTAAGGTGTATTTTAATCCAATTGTTCATGTGTTCCAGTGGGACAAGAAATAACCTACAATTAAATGCAGGTGCTTTGAGAAAAGAATACCCTCCTTCTTCCTAATGGCTTGAGGTAACAAAAAGAAGAAAAAAGAAAAAAAAGCAGACAAAGAAAGAGAGAGACAGATGTGAAACCTAAATGTACTGTCTGCTTAGTGAAGCATGAGATCTTGCCGTGGGCATGAAACAAAGGTCTGCTTCCTACAAAGGATGTGATTACCTTTTTGGAAAACGGATCTTATTAATTGGTTTTATAAGGAAAAAAAGTAAACAACAGTCCTGGGAAAGCATAGTAAGAACAAGAGCAAGTGAGAGAGACAGAAAAGAGGAAGAAAAGAAGTAAAAGGAGTAAAAATTAAGAAAGTGGGAAAGAGGAAAGGGAAGTAAAGATGATACAGAAAGACACGCTAGCATGTATTCTATTGGGCCAAAATATTTTAACCCCTTAATTTAAAAATAATCAACACTGCTCTCATATCACCTAAACAAAGAAAGAAATTTCATGTTATGCAATGTTTTATAGAGAGAATAAAATTATTACATTCAAATTACTGTGTATTATAATAAAATATTCCAATTGTTTGTATTTTAGTTTTTATGTATTTAGACACAAGCAGTAGATGAATATGGCATATTCACAGTTACAGACACCAGGTATAAATATTAAACACAATTTTATAAATATCCAATGATATGATTTGATTCTGTGTCCCCACCCAATCTCTTCTCAATTGTAATCCTCCTGTGTCAAGAGAGGAACCTGGTGGGAGGTGATTGGATCATGGGGCAGTTTTCCCCACGTTGTTTTTGTGATAGTGAATGAGTTCTCATGAGGACTGGTGGTTTAAAATTGTAGCACTTCTTCTCTCTCTCTCTCTTTCTCTCTCTCTCTCTCTCTCTGTCTCTCTCTCTCTCCCCTTCCGCTGCAAAGTGACATATACCTTGCTTCCCCTTCACCTTCCACCAGGATTCTAAGTTTCCTGAAACCTCTCCAGTCATGCAGAACTGTGAGTCAATTATACCGCTTTTCTTTATAATTTAGCCAGTCTCAGATAGTTCTTTACAGCAGTGTGGAAACGGACAAATACACCCAAGTAGATAACATTACATACTCTTAAAACATCAGCTTTTAAAAAAATCAACATAAACTACATTTTCAATTTCCTCCAAAAGCTTTATTTATTTAGAATAATCATCAAGTTTTATAAAATTAACTTCACAATAAAACATATCATCTATTAATATGCTTTTGATGAAAAACAATCATGCATAATACAAGATAAAGAAAATATAACATCATAAAATATCGTGGCTTTCCTTGCTCAATTTAACTTTATTATTACCTTAACCTAGACAGAGTTAAAGGGGATGCCTTAGTCCCCTATCTATTAATCAATAAATCTGCTTGTATGTTAATAGGTGCCAAATTTCAAAAGAACATTCTAGATATATAAAGTTTTTCAATAGTTCTTAAAACTGGTGAAACAATTTGTTGTAATCAATACTGTAGTGAAAGTCAACTTTTAGAGCCCAATATCTCACATTTTCCCTACCTCCCTTTTTATTTCATTTATTAATTCTGGGTCTTTTAAAGTATGTTCTCTGACATTTTGTCTGTTTTAAACCATAGAAGATCTCTCTTTTTATTTGTTAGGTATAGAACAATATACCTAAATTTCAAATAAGTTTTCTTTTGGTAAAAACTATTCTGCTGCAGGGTCACAAAATATCAAAACCACTGTTTTTAATACATCTCAGATTAATTTTGATAAGTAATGTGGTGACACAATAAAATTTAATTTTTCCCCTAAACTAAAAGAAGATCCCATCTCCTCTTACTGAATAATCTTTCCCTAAACCCATATATTATGGTCCATTTCTAGACTCTATTCTATTCCAAGGGTTTACAACCCCTGGGCCATGGACTAGTACTGGTCTATGGTCTGTGAGGAACTGGGTCGCGTTGCAGGAGGTGAGCAGCAAGAGACTGAGCACTACTACCTGAGCTCCACCTCCTGTCAGATCAACAGCAGCATTAGATTCTCATAGGAGTGTGAGCCCTATTGTGAACTGCACATGTGAGGGATATAGGTTGTGCACTCCTTATGAGAATCAAATGCCTGGTGATCTGAGATGGAACAGTTTCATCCCAAAACCAACCTCCCCATTCCCCCATTGTCTTCCATGAAACCGGTCCCTGGTGCCAAGAAGGTTGGGGATGGCTGTTCTAATCTACTAATTTATTTGTTTATTTTTAGAAATATTGTACATAATGTATATTATTAGCGTTTTAATATTTGGTAGGCAAAGGTCCACATTATTACACATTTCACAAATTGTCATGTATATGCCTGACTCCTTTTTCTTCAAAATAAATTAAAAATTGTGCAATCAGATTCCAAAGAGATTCCATTATTTTAATGTAAAACAAATGATATGTTATTCTATTTTACTTTCCATTATGAGAATGATTTCTCCCTCTAATTACCAATGTTTCTTTAACTTTTACAGTACTATTTTGTATTTTTTTTTTTTGAAATGTGGAGGTAGAATATAGTGAGAGTTAAAATTTAGAAATTGAAATCAAGGTATTGTAAGTTCTGATATCGGTTTGCTACTTAAACGTGTGACCTTAAAAATTATTCAAACAAATCTTAAATATTGTTGTATTCAAATACTGAAATATATTAGATTTTTATAGTTATAAATGTTTCAAATTAATATTTACCCCTATATAATTTCAACATAGAAAGGAATGCATGTTAATGTAAATTCAGAAATGAATACACTGGTTTTAGGAAAATTAGATAATTATTCTGATAGGATTATATATTATATATCATATATTATATATTATAATTATATATAAGAGTCTAGTATTATCAGGGTCTGATAATACAAAAACAGAACTCAGGGAGAAGATAAAATAAAAGGAAGCAAGGACAAGAGGGGATAAAGTTGTTAATCAGGAATGTCTGATGTAGTCCACTGCACTACTCATATATCTTTGTACTTTCTTTATTACAATCTGCCATATTGTAAGAGGGGATACATGTGTTCAAGCTCAATGCTCTTACTTTTCTCTGAGAGGGGAAGTACAATCAGTCACAATGTTTTCTTCAGGGTGGTGGCTTTAAGAAACAATTCTTGCTGCTGCAACTGCTCTTGTAGCTGAAAATCATTTTCATTATCTTCATTCTCCACTACTTATTCTGGGTGTCTCTTACTGTTGGGCATAACATTGGTCAGTCAGCATTGCTTATATTGTAAAAGAACTCTCATATCTATGCTTGATGGATCCTAGTCCTTAGTTGCTTTGGTCACAATAATTTACTGTTATCTTTGGACAAACGTGCACCCAGTGGTTCCTAATGTATCTCCTAATTTCTAGGCATTTTTCCTAGAGTCTCAATTGTAAAGAAGAATTACAGTTTATCATGATAATCTGGAGCTGTTACAACTGCCAGTAAACTAATGATTTCCTTTGTTCACTGGTCCACAGCCTGAGGAGCACTGAGTGACTAGTAGGTAGTGGCAGCTTCACATTCAGTAGGATACTGTGTTTTCTGGCAGAAGTAACTCCTCGCTGCTCCTCATGAGTTAGGATCTTCAATCAATTTTTTTCAGGATGGAATGAATAATTTATTACTACGCATAGGGATTATTGGGAATAATGGTGGAGGGATCAATTGTACTTTCACCTTTGCTTTCCAATTTCACATCTTAGAGCTTTGGGGTAACTATTCTACTGAACAGTAGAATATTGCTTTAATTCATTGAATTGAAGATGACATTTTATATTAGATGCTTATTGATATGGTTTGACTTTGTGTTTCAGGTCAAATCTCATCCTGAATTATAATCCCATAATCCCCCCATGTTGTGGGAGAGACCTGATAGGTGGTAATGAAATCATGTGGGTGGTTTTTCCCATGCTGTTCTCATGATAGTAAGTGAGTTCTCACAAGATCTAATGGTTTTATAAGCATCTGGCAGTTGTCCTGCTGACTCTCTTTCTCTCTCCTGCTTCCCTGTAAAGAGGTGTCTTCCCCATGATTGTAAGTGTCCTTAGGCCTCTCCAAAGATGCAGAAATGGGAGTCAATTAAACCTCTTTTCTTCATAAAACAACCAGTCTTGGGTATTTTTTTCATAACAGTGTGAGAATAGACTATTTAATACAGTAAATTGGGAACACAAGTGGGGTTGTACCATAAAGGTACCCGAAAATGTGGAAGTGACTTTGGAACTTGGTAACAGGAAGAGGCTGGAATAGTCTGGAAAGCTCAGAAGAAAACAGGAAGTTGTGGGCAAGCTTGGAACTTCCTAGAGACTTGTTGAATGGCTTTGACCAAAATGCCAATAGTGATATGAACAATAAAGTCCAGGCTGAGGTAGTTTCAGATGGAGATGAGGAACTTGTTGGGAACTGGAGTAAAGGTTACTCTTACTATGCAAAGAGACAGTTGGCATTTTGCCCCTGCCTTAGAGATCTGTGGAACTTTGAACTTGAGAGAGATGATTTAGGGTACTTGGCAGAAGAAATTTCTAAGCAGCAAAACATTCAAGAGGAAGCAGAGCATAAAAGTTTGAAAAAATTGCAGCCTGATGATGTAGTAGAAAAGAAAAAACCCATTTCCTGGAGACAAATTCAAGCTAGTTGCAGAAATCTGCATAAGTAATAAGGAGCCAAATGATAATCAACAAGACAATGGGAAAAATGTCTCCAGGATATGTCAATAGTCTTCACGGCAGCTGCTCCCATTACAGGCCCAGAGGATTAGGGGGGAACATGGTTTCATGGGCTGGGTTCAGGGCCCCCCTGCTGTGTCACTGCCTTGGACTTATTGCCCTGTGTCCCAGCTTCTCCAGCTATGGCTAAAAGGAGCCAATGTACAGCTCAGGCCATTGCTTCAGAGAAAGGAAGCCCCAAATCTTGGCAGCTTCCACTTGGTGTTGGGCCTGTGGGTATGCAGAAGAGAAGAATTGGGGTTTGAGAACCTCCGCCTAAATTTCAGAGGATGTATGGGAATGTCTGGATGTCCAGGCAGAAGTCAAGCCCTCATGGAGAACCTCTGCTAGGGAAGTGCAGAAAGGAAATGTTGGGTTGGAGCCCCCACACAATGTTCCCACTGGGGCACTGCCTAGTGAAGCTGTGAGAAGAGGTCCACAGACCTTCAGACCCCAGAATGGTAGATCCACTGACAGATTGCACCATGCACCTGGAAAAGCCGCAGACACTCAGCACCAGCTGCAAAAGTAGCCAGGAGGGGGGTTCTACATTGCAAAGCCATAGGGTGGAGCTGCCCAAGGCCATGAAAACCCACCTCTTGCATTAGCATGAAAGCCCACCTCTTGCATTAGCATGATCTGGCTGTGAGACATGGAGTCAAAGATCATTTTGGAATTTTAAGGTTTAATATTTAATGAGTCTCCTATTGGATTTTAGACTTGCATAGTAGGGCCTATAGCCCTTTTGTTTAGGCCAATTTCTCCCATTTGGAACGGGTGTATTTATCCAATGCCTTTATTCCCATTGTATCTAGGAAGTAACTAACTTTCTTTTGTTATTACAGGCTCAAAGGCAGAAGGAACTTACCTTGTCTCAGATGAGACTTTGGACTTAGACTTTCAGGTTAATGTTGGAATGAGTTAAGACTTTGGGAGACTGTTGGAAGGGCATAATTGTGTTTTGAAATGTGAGGACATCCGATTGGGGAGGGGCCGGGGTCAGAATAATATGGTATGAACTTTGTGTCCTCACCCAAATCTCATCTTGAAGTATAATACCATAATCCCCACATGTCGTGGGAGGAACCTGGTAGGAGGTCATTGAATCATAGGTGAAGTTTTTCCATGCTGTTCTATGATAAAGTGAGTTCTCATGAGATCTGATGGTTTTAAAAGTGTCTGACATTTCCCCTGCTGGCTCTCATTCTCTCTCCTTCTGCCCTGTGAAGAGGTGCCTTCTGCCATGAGTGTGTCCTGATGCCTCTTCAGCCATGTGGAACTGTGAGTCAATTAAACTTCATTTCTTTATAAAATACCCAGTCTCAGGTATTTTTTCATAGCAACACGAGAACAATCTACTATATCTATTTTTTCTTATTTTACCAAAAAGTAAAATTAAATTAGCAATTAAACTATTACAGTGTTTGCATATTACTTAGAATTTTAAAAATTTATTTATGCCTATTAAATGCTATTTGAAATTTAGTAGGTTGTACCAATGAAAACATTCACTTCATCTCTCTAGATTATTAAACAGATTGCTTCTTGGATTTCTATTGGTCTTGTACAACGTCTCCAGTAAAATATTTTGGAAAATGAATTATGACAATTATAGCTACATGGTGAATTATACATTTCATCATTACAGAGTTACCCTCTGGCTACCTTGAATTGTGTTCATTTTAAACTATGCTTGTTTTCTGATATTTAAAAAATAAAAAACTATGTAATGAATAATTGGGTAATTACTATACCTAATCTGACTTTGAAAGGCTTGAGTGAAGTGTTTGAGCATTTGTGAGAAGTAACAAGGGAGAGTAAGAAATGGTTCACTAAATCATGATGCATCATACTGGTACTTGACAACTATTTAAAAAGGCTTCAACTTTATTTTATAGTTATTTGTTAGGAGAATCATATGTATCTTGCATTCTTCATATTATGTTAGAGCAGATAGAATTTATATAAATATTTTGCCAAATTATGGAATAAAGAATTGAATAGAATAGAAATTATGAAATATAGTATAGTGCAGGCACAGGAGTTGATCCAGAGGGCATCTAATCCAGTGCTTGTCTTCCCTTCAATGTTCTTCAGCCATTGAAACCACAACTGAACAGCTTGTGATCCTAACAAGTTCCTTAACTTCACAATACCTCAATTTTCTCACGTTAAAATCAGAATAGTAACAACACATCCCTGAAAAAGCTTACCTTAACCTGTGCTGCTATAATAAAATACCATAATTTGTGTGACTTAAAAAACAAACATTTATTTCTCACACTTATAGAGGCTGTGAATTCCAAGAACAAGGCATCAGCAGCTGAAGGTGTCTGGCGTTTGGTGAGGGCCCTCTTCCTGGTTTGCAGATGAGTTTTATCCTCCCGTAGCTGAGAGAGAAATTATTTCTCTTATTTTTCTTTTTATAAGAGCATTAATCCCATTCATGAAGGCCCTATCCTCATGACTTAAATATCCTCCCAAAAGGTCCCACCTCTTACCACTGTCATATTGGAGGTTAGGATTTCAGCATACAAATTTTGGGGTAACATAAACATTCATTTCATAACATGACTCTTGTAGTATTATACATGTATAAAAGCTATTTATTGAGGCAGTAGATATTTCATGCTGAGAAAACAGTCTGGCAGGTAATAAACAATCAATAAGTGTCAGCTTTTATTGTTTTTATCCTGTCCACTGAAGTGCATTTCTCTAGAAAGGAGTCTTGTAAGGCGATGACAATTTTTTGACTTAGTTTCTCTACTGAACAATGTGTGTTAAACAATAGACTAGTGTTCACATTCATACCTCTTTCCGCCTCTCTTCTCCTCTCCACTTTAAAAATATCTGTCTCCAAATTTTTTGTCACAGAAGAACGATGCTCACTATGACTGTCTCTTCACCACTCTGCATTCATGCAATAAGATGTTATTATTATTATTATTAGAGGCAAATTCTGGCTCTAATGCCCAGGCTGGAGTGCAGTGGCTCCTGGGCCCAAGCCATCCTCTCACCTCAGCTTCCCGAGTAGCTGGGACTACAGTTGTGTACCACCATGCCCAGCTAATTTTTTTTTTTTTTTTTTTTTTTTTTTTTGTAGAGATGGGTTTTTGCCATGCTGGCCGGGCTAGTCTGGAACTTGTGAGCTCAAGTGACCCACCAACTTCAGCTTCCCAAAGTGCTGGGATCACAGGTGTGAGCCACCACATCTGGCCTACTCATTCTGTAAGCTTTCTGAGACATTAACCCCAATATCTAAGCATTTAAAAAGTAAAAGCAAATTTTTCTTCTCTATTATATTACAAACACCCAGTGCATAATATGGTTTATACACACACATTGACATTGTTGACCAAGGAAAGTAGTATTTAATTTCTGTCACTGTGGGGAAAAAAATGACAGGAAAACAAAAAATTTTAGTTTCATCCTTGTCAGTATTTCACATAGGCTGTGCCAATTTTTCAGAAACCAGAATCTAAAAATATAAACAATTTAGAGCTCTCTCCCATCATGAAGTTACTCATAGAATATAGTTCTGGGATCATAGAAATATCTATTTTGAATATTGCTTTTATGCTTAACAGAATTAGAGGCATCTTATGGTTCTAACAATTGTTAGAATTTGCCGCGGTAATAGCAAGTATTCAGTGGATCTTAGGTAATGCTTCTGTCTTCCCTTCAATGTTCTTGAGCCATAGCCTCTTTCTCTCTGAAATGTATATCACACTCATCATCTCAAATGAAAACTGTATATAATTCTAGCAATGGCATGGACTCCACATTCACATTCACTCCACATTCACTCCAGAAAATTGAGGAGGTTTCCAGAAGTGGTACAAAGTGGCACTATAAGAAAAGGTTTTTGCTCTGTATTCTCCACAGGGTCAGGCTCCTGCTCTTTCTGTACTTCCCTTTTTATATACTAGCCCACACATTTTTAGCTGTTTCACAGTGACACTATGCTGACATATTGCTGTTAAGATTCTTATTTTCTGTAAAATGGTTCCTAATAATGTTTTCCCATGTCTCAACATTTTCTGAGCTGGAGAACTGCCCTGTGAAGACTACTGGACTGAAAAAAAAATCTCTGAAGACTTAAAAATATGGTGGAACCAAGAGCCCAGTAAGAAACAACATATCTTCAGTAGATACAAAACTTTTTCACAAAGAAAATGTTAGGCCCAGATGGCCTCACTAGTAAATTCAACTAAACATTTAAGAAAGAAGTAATATCAACTTCACACAAACTATTCCAGAAGATTAGACACAAAGATTATGTCTCCACTTATTACATAGGGCCAGCAATACCCTGACACCAATAGTATAAAAGCATGACACTAAAGGAAATAAAAATTACAACATGGTATCACTAATGAAAAAGCTATAAAAATTCTACATAAAAATTTAGCAAATTGACTCCACCAATACCAAACATAATAACACATGGTTACTGAAAGGTGGTTTCTCCAAGTTGGGGTAACCCTTATAAAATCAATTAATTCACCGTATTAAATTTTAATTTTTTTGATAGAAATACTCAAAATGCAAGAAAAAAAATGAAAAAAAAAAAACATAGGGATGATCTCAACCTGATAAAGGGCATCTACAAAATCATAAAACAGTATAGCTGACAGGAAAAACTTAATGCTTTACTCTTGCAATATGGAAGAAAGGGTGTTTTACTCGGATCACTTATATTTATATTGTACTGCAGATTCTAGTCAGTACAAAAAAGTGAGAAAAATCATTAAAAAGCATCAAATAAAGAGTCTTGATTAATATCCTGTCTTTATTATTTCCACATCCTGACTGTACAAAGGTGTGGCCACTCTCTTTCAAGATATAATTTATTTGCCCTGATAAGGTAGTAAACAAAAGAATAATATGCTGAAGTTTTTGTCTCTGTTCTCTGTCTGGAAAATTATTCTAGCATGTTACTTTTTATTACTTCTATTAGATTATCAAGAAAAGACAAGCTCTTAATGTCACAATAGAATGGGGTTGTGGTGGATAGATTGTAATTACATGTCATTATTTTCAATCATCTCAAATATAAATGGAGTTAAAGTGTATGTAATTATTTGGAAGCAATTCTTGTAATAGTCTAAGAAATTTGACCACTTGTAATTGTTCTTTTTGTGTATTCAGTTTACGTTGTCTGAATCTTACCTCTAACAGCCCTGAACATGAGAGTCAATATTTTTATTTGAATACTTAAAAAAGTAAATAACTCAGCATGGGACCAGTGTACGCTAGTTTAACTCAGCTCAATCCAAATGAAATAAAAGTCTCAACTTGACAAGGAGGCTCTATTATCCTCTTTGTCATCCTGTCTATCTTTCTCCCACCTACTGTAGTTATTAGCCAATATGAGAACTGTAAGATATTTTATTAAGGATGTCCCATTAACATAGATATACACAAAGAAGAATATTTGATACTTTGATTTCTATGAGTTTTTCTAATTTCTACCTTTGCATTTCATGTAATTTTAAATTGCAAACATTATTCATCAAACCTGGAAGTTTTAATTTCCTGATTGAAGAGTTATCCTCCAGATCCTGTTCATAAGTTTCATATTTAACCAGCACACATTTACACTAATTTTGTCAGAATTTAATCACTTTATGTGCAATATTACAACACTCTTGATCTTTGATTCAGATATTATTACTTTCAAATTTATGAAACTGTAATATAAATGAAGTTTAATAACCTTTAATATTAACCATTTATGTCTCAATATTCTTTATCTAAGACAGACTATCAATTATTTAACATTAATTCAAGTTAATCAAATATGTGTTTCTGGTATTTCTTTTATCTACTTCTTATGCTTTAACATTCATATCACATGTACGTTTAGCATTCATATGACATGATTATTTTGCCCAGGAGTTAGGTGTTCAGTTATTTTTCTGGATTTTTTTGTAATGTAAAAATTGTTACAGTAGTAGATAAAATAATTCATTCATCTGAGAAAAATAATATGAGAAATATGCTTTGAAGTGTGCATTTTAAATGCTCATAGCTTAAAATTAAAAAGCATATGTATATATAAAACACCAAACTTGTTATATTTTGTAAAGTTTGGACATATATATCTCAATGTCATATATAAAATCCAGATTATTATTCTAAATCACC
Organism: Macaca thibetana thibetana; assembly: GCF_024542745.1. Lineage (NCBI taxonomy): Eukaryota > Metazoa > Chordata > Mammalia > Primates > Cercopithecidae > Macaca > Macaca thibetana. Next base: position 54,854,536 of record NC_065582.1, on the reverse strand, counting down.
TTCATTGTGTAATTGTTGAACCAATGTCAAGAAATTCTGATGGTAAAATTTTTTCTTTGTGCTATATAGTCTATATTATTATTAAAATGATTAAAGAAAATGTATAATAAATCACATTACCCAATTACACAACTTCATACTATACTATATGCCCATAGTCACCAAAACAGCATGGTACTGGTATAAAAATAGGCACATAGATCAATAGAACAGAACAGGGAATCCAGAAAGAAAGTCAAATGCTTACAGCCAACTGATCTTCAATAAAGCAAACAAAAACATAAAGTGAGGAAAGTACACTCCGTTCAACAAATGTTGCTGGGATAACTGGCAAGCCGCATGTAGAAGAATGAAACTGGATCCTCATCTTTCACCTTGTACAAAAATCAACTCAAGATGGATCAAAGGTTTAAATCTAAGATCTGAAACCATAAAAATTGTAGAAGATAACATTGGAAAAATCCTTCAAGACATTGGCTTAGGGAAAGACTTCATGTCCAAGACCCCAAAAGCAAATTCGACAAAAACAAAAATGAATAGATGGGGTTTAATTAAGCTAAATAGCTTCTGTGAGAAAAAGAAAAATCAGCAGGGTAAATAGATAAGGAAGATCTTTGCAGTCTATATATCCAGCAGAGGACTAATATCCAGAATCTACAAAGAACTGAAACAAATCAGTAAGACAAACGATCCCATCAAAAAGGCTAAAGACATGAATAAACAATCCTCAAAAGAAAATATATAGTGGAGTATTGAAGTTTCTCACTATTATTGTATTGCTATCTCATTTCTTAGATCTATTAGTAATAGTTTTATAAATTTGAGAGCTCCAGTGTTAGGTGTGTATATGTTTATGATTGTGATTTTTCCCTGTTGGACAAGGCCTTTTACCATTATATAATGTCCCTCTTTGTCTCTTTTACTGTTGTTGCTTTAAAAATTGTTTTGCCTGATGTAAGAATAGCTACCCCTGCTCGCATTTAGTGTCCATTTTCATGAAATGCCTTTCCGCCCCCCTGCCCCTTTTACTTTAAGTTTATGTGAGTCCTTATGTGTTAGGTGAGTCTCCTGAAGATACCAGATAGTTGGTTGGTGAGTTTTTATCCATTCAGCAGTTCTGTAGTTTTAGTGGCATATTTAGGCCATTTACATCCAATGTTAGTATTGAAATGTGAGGTACTGTTGCATTCATCATGCTTTTTGTTGCCTGTGTACTTTTTTTTGTTTGTTTTGTTTTGGTTTTGCTTTTTAACATGTATTTTACTTTAGCAGTTCTTGTAGTGGTGGTATGGTGAAAGTGAATTCTCTCAGTACTTGTTTGTCTGAAAACAACTGTATCTTTCCTTCATATGGGCTAAGTGTGTCTTAGCTCAGGCTCTCCTTGGGATGGTCATGCTCCTGCTGCTGTGTGGGATGGGGGTGAGATTCCCACATTAGGTAATTGGAGTTGTGTACCTAGGAGGATTATGGCAGTCTCTGCTGAGCCACCAAATCCAACGATATATCAAAAATATAATCCACCATGATCAAGTGGGTTTCATGCCAGGGATGCAGGGATGGTTTAACATACACAAGTCAATAAATGTTACACACCACATAAACAGAATTAAAAACAAAAATCACATGATTGTCTCAATAGATGCAGAAAAAGCATTTGACAAAATCCAGCATCCCTTTATGATTAAAACTCTCAGCAAAACAGGCATACAAGGGACATAATTTAGTGTAATAAAAGCCACCTATGACAAACCCACAGCCAACATAATACTAAATGGGGAAAAGTTGATAGCATTCCCTTTGAGAACTGGAACAGGACAAGGATGCCCACTCTCACCACTCCTCTTCAACATAGTACTGAAAGTCCTAGCCAGAGCAGTCAGACAAGATAAAGAAATAAAGGGCATTCAAATCATTAAAGAGGAAGTCAAACTGTCACTGCTTGCTAATGATATGATTGTTTACCTTGAAAACCCTAAGGACCCCTCCAGAAAGCTTTCATAACTGATAAACTAATTCAGCAAAGTTTCTGGATATGAGATTAATGTACACAAATCAGCAGCTCTTCGATACAAGAACAGCGACCAAGATGAGAATCAAATCAAGAACTCAAACCCTTTTACAATAGCTGCAAAAAAATTATATATATGATGGAATACTATGCAGCCATAATGAAGAATGAATTATCAGCATTTGCAGTGACCTAGATGAGACTGGAGACTATTATTCTAAGTGAAATAACTAAGGAACAGAAAATCAAACATTGTATGTTTTCATTGATATATGGGAAATAAGTTATGAGGATGCAAAGGAATCAGAACAATACAAGGAACTTCGGGGACTTGGGTGGGAGAGTGGGAGGGTACTGAGGGATAAAAGACTATAAATATGGTGCAGTAAGGTAGGGTGCACCAAAATCTTACAAATCACCACTAAAGAATTTACTCATGTAACCAAATACAACCTGTACCCCCAATAACTTATGGGAAAAAAATAAAATGATTAGTTTTATGGTTATGTGAATTTCACCTCAATAAGAAGTTTTAATTTAAAAACTTAAGCTGTTATACATATAAAAGCAATTAAAATAATGATATTTATCTCCATGTGGATAGTGTCAGGAAAAAATAATGACATTGCTACCCAGGTACTCAACATCATATTACCTTAGAAACCATTCTCAATACACATAGCATTTCCTCTATACAAAGATAACAACTGCCCTAAATTTTGTAGTTTCTTGTTTCTATTTAACTTTTTAACTATGTTTGTATCCTTAAATAATACCTAGTTTTGCCTGTTTTTGAATTTTATATAAAAGATCATTTTATGTTTTCTTTTATGACTTGCTTTATCAGTTAACATGTTTCTGAGATTCATCCATGTTGGCCCATGTAACAAGAAATTATTCATTTCACTGCTGTATGTTCTTCATTGTTTAAATAAACCACAATTTTATTTAAAAAAAGAAAATATACAAATGGCCAACAAACATATGAAAAACGCTCAACATCACTAATGATCAGGGACATGCAAAACAAAACCACAATGTGATACCACCTCACTCCTGCAAGAATGGCCATAATAAAAAACTAAAATAAAATAATAGATGTTGTCATGGATGTGATCAAAAAAGAACACTATAACCTTGTTGGTGGGAATGTAAACTAGTACGACCACTATGGAAAACAGTGTGGAGATTCCTTAAAGAAATAAAAATACATCTACAATTTGATCCAACAATCCTACTCCTGAGTATTTATCCAGAAGAAAATAAGTCATTGTACAAAAAACATACTTGCACATGCACATATATATATACACACACACATATATATATATATATATTTTTTGAGACGGAGTCTTGCTCTGTCACCTGAGCTGGAGTGCAGTGGCTGGATCTCAGCTCACTGCAAGCTCCGCCTCCCAGATTTATGCCATTCTCCTGCCTCAGCCTCCCGTGTAGCTGGGACTACAGGCACCCGCCACCTCGCCCAGCTAGTTTTTTGTATTTTTTAGTAGAGACGAAGTTTCACCGTGTTAGCCAGGATGGTCTCGATCTCCTGACCTCGTGATCCACCCGTCTCGGCCTCTCAAAGTGCTGGGATTACAGGCTTAAGCCACCGCGCCCAGTGCGCACATGCATATTTATAGCAACACCTTTCACAATTGCAAAAATATGGAACCAGTCTAACGCCCATCAATCAACATGTGGATAAAGAAAATGTGATATACATATATATATATATATATACACACACACCATGGAACACTACTCAGCCATAAAAAGGAACAAAATAATGGCATTCGCAGCAACCTCGATAGAATTGGAAACTATTATTCCAAGTGAAGAAACTCAGGAATGGAAAACTAAACATCATATGTCATCACTTTATAAGTGGGAGCTAAGCTATGAGGATGCAAATGCATAAGAATGATACAACACACTTTGGATACTCAGGGTTAAGGGTGGTGGGGGGGGGGTGAGGGATAAAAGACTATACACTAGGTACAGTGATGGGTGCACCAAAGTCTCAGAAATAACTACTAAATAATTTATTCATGTAACCAAACACCACCTGTTCCCCCAAAAGCTACTGAAACAAAAAAACTTATATTTTTTTAAGAAAATGAACAAAGCCTTTGAGAAACATGGGATTATATGGAGACAAAAATCTATAACTTATTGGCACTTCAGAAAGAGAGGAGACAAAACAACCAACTTGGAAAATATATCTGAGGATATAATCCATGAAAATATTCCCAATTTTACTTGAGAGGTCAACATGCAAATTCAAGAAATTCAGGGAACTCTTGTGAGATACTATGCAAGATCACCATCCCCAAGACACTTAGTCATCAGATTCTCCAAGTTCAACATGAAAGAATAAATCTTTAAGGGAGCTAGAGAGGAAGAGTTCACTGACAAAGGGAACCCCATCAGACTAACAGTGGCCCCTTCAGCAGAAACCTTACAAGCCAGAAGTAATTGGGGGCCTATATTCAGCATCTTTGAAGGAAATAAATTCCAATCAAGAATTTCATATCTTACAGAGTTAAGCTTCTTAAGCAAAGGAGAAATAAAATCCTTTTCAGACAAGCAAATACCAAGTGGCCTGCCTTACCAGAGCTACTAAAGGGAGTTTTTAAAACAGAAATGAAAGAATGGTATCTGCTGCCACAAAAGAACACATAAGCACCTACCCTAGTACTATAAAGCAACTATACAATCAAGTCTACATAACAACCAACTAACAGAATGATGAAAGGATCGAATTCTCACATATCAATGTGGGAGTTCAGTCAGGTTGGTGGGAAAAATTTTAAGATGAACTTACAGGATATATACACAAATCTTCTTGGAGGACTGGAAGGTTTTGCAAGTCTCAGGATAGGGTTATGGCTGAAAGCAGCCTAACCCTTACCTTCAGTAAATAGCTTTAAGTAGGTACAAAGGAATGTAGAGTAGTATATCTAAATAGCTTGTTTACTCAAGCTAAGACCAACTTTTGAGCAACCGTGGGTGCATAATTGCTCTCTACTGGGTTGGGGGCGGGGGTGGACAGCCAGGTCAGTTACCCTCTAGTGGTGTTTACTCAAGACCTTTGTCATTTAGTCTATACTGAATAAATGCGAGCTTTGCTGGTTGAACGGACCTTGGCTGCTACTCTTTACAGCACCTTCCTTGGTGTCTGTAGGGGCCTGGACGTTTAGCGGAACTGACAGGCAGAATATCTGTGCCAGTGTATGTTATTCATTCTTCATTGGGTAAGAGTCTGTGGGCTGGACTCCTGCATATCAATATTGATCACAAATGTAAATGGTCTAAATGCCTCACTAGAAAGTCATAGAGTGACAAGTTGGATAAAGGATCAAGTCCCACTGTCTTCTATCTCCAAGAGATCCATCTCACAGGTAATGACACCCATAGGCTCAAAATAAAGAGATGGAAAAAGACCTATCAAAAAACAGAAAACAAAAGCGAGCAATGATTATTACATCAGATGAAACACTTTATGCTAACAATGATCAAGTTCTATAGATCTATGAAGAGACTTAGATAATCACACACTAATACCCAGGGACTTCAACACTCCACACTGAGGCAGAAAACTAACAAAGATATTCTGGACTTAAACTCCACAGTTGACCAATTGGACCTAATAGATACCTACAGAAAAATTCACCCAACAACAACAGAGTATACATTCTTCTCATTGTCACATGGCATATACTCTGAGGTTCAAAACATGCTCAGCCATGAAGCAATGCTAAGTGAATTTTAAAAAATCAAACTCATACCAACCATGCTCTCAGATCACAGTGCAATAAAAATAGAAATCAATACTAATGAGACCTATAAAATCATGCAATTACATTAAAGTTAAATAATCTTCTCCTAAATGACTTAGTGTAAATAATGAAATTAAGGCAGAAATCAAAAAAATATTTGAAACTAATGAAAACAGAAAGGCAAATACCAGAATCTTTGGAGCACAGCTAAAGCAGTGCTAACAGGAAGGTTTACAGCAATAAATGCCTATATCAACAAGTTAGATAGATCTCAGTTAACAACCTAATGCAGCACTTTAAGGAACTAGAAAAACAAGAGCAAACTAATCCTAAAAGTAGTAGAATAAATAAATAACCAAAATCATAGCTGAACTGAATGATATTTAGAAACAAAATTCCATACAAGAGATCTGTGAAACTGAAAGTTTGTTCTTCAAAAAATTAAACAAAATTAATGGACCACTTGCTAGATTAAAAAAGAAAAAAATGAGAGAAGATCCAAATAAACACAATCAGAAATGGCAAAGTTGACATTACAACCAACCCCACAGAATTACAAAAAATCCTCAGAGACTGTTATGAACTCCTCTACTTACACAAACTGGAAAACCTAGAAAAAAAAAAAAGGATAAATTCCTGGAAACACACAGCCTCCTAACATTGAAACAAGAAGAAATTAAAATACTTAACAGATCACTAACAAGTCCCTAAATTGAATTAGTAATGAAAAGCCTACCAACCAAAAAATACCATAAGCCAGATGGATTCACAGCTGAATTCAACCAGACATACAAAGAGGAACTAATATCAATCCAACTCAAATTACTTCAAACCATTGAGGAAGAGGGACTCCTCTGTAATTCATTTTACAAAGCCATAATCATTCTGACACCAAAGCCTGGCAGAGTCAAAACAAGGAAAGAAAATTTCAGGCCAATATCTCTGATGAACATAGACACAAAAATCCTCGAGAAAATATTGCAAGCTGAATTCAGCAGCACATCAAAAAGCTAATTCACCACAATCAATTAGGCATTATACCTGGGATGCAAGGCTGGTTCAACACATATGAATAAATAAATGTGATTTACTATATAAGCAAAATTAACAACAGAAACTACACAATTATCTCAATAGCTGCAGAAAAGGCCATCAGTAAAATTCAACACCACTTTATATTAAAAACTCTCAACAAATTAGGCATTGAAGGACTACACCCCAAAGTAACAAGAGCCATCTATGAAAAACCCATTGCCAACATCATACTGAATGGGCAAGAGCTGGAAGCATTTACCTTGAGAATTGGAACAAGACAAGAATGCCCACCCCCACCACTCCTTTTCAAAATAGTACTGGAAGTCTTAGTTGGAATCAAGCAGGAGAGAAATAAAAGGCTTCCAAATAAGAAGGGAGAAAGTCAAGCTATTTCTCTTCTCAAATAATATGATTCCATTTCCAGACAATCGATAGTGCACACTGAGTTCAATAAAATGTATTATAAACTGTGACTATGTAGAAATGGAACAATACTGCAAATTTAGAAAATTAAGAAGTGTAAAAATATTGAAAGTATTTTAAATATATTGATTTCTATTTCTTTTACAGTGAGAAAAAATGATATTACTTAAATCTGATAAATCAAGAGATAGATGTATAAAAATTTTTAAAATGTAAAAATACCCTTGAAAATATCCAAGAACATAATATAAAAAGACAAATTTGATTAGTTAAGAAGAAAAAAATGTTGGAGGTATGAAAAGTTAGATATATGCAAAGTCATTATAGCCAAAAGAAAGGAGGAAATGGAAATGGTCTACAGTATATTCAGTATATTGTATAAAGTTAAAATTGTTAAATATACAAGAAAATATATTAAAGTCTGGCTATAAAACTTCTGGTAGATCAGAAATAACATGATAATCTATAACAAGAAAAATAAAGGTCATAGATCATACAAGATTTTTTTTAAGTATTTCAAAGAAAAGCAGAATGCAAACTAAACTACAAAAGAATCGAGAAAAGTATACCTGATGAAGCAATAAATGCAAATGTAATAATAAACAGATGTATTGATATAAAAGATTTTGTCACAAAGGAAAATCTAATAATATCTTATATTAAAAATATAAAGAATATTGAATCAGAAAAAAATTTAAAAAGATAATAGGCAAAGCAATACAAGAGCAGTGCAAGCAAAATAAAACTCAACAATTGTAGTTTGAACTTTTCCTACCAAACAATACATGACAAATCCTAAAACAATAAATGCCTACTTGATACTATTATAGTCTTTCAAATCCTTTGTAAAAATACTTATTCAATCTTGGCAACAATCACATGATGTAAGCAGTGTTTTCCATCTTATTTAGTTGAAGAAAAAGCTAAGAAACTAAGAACAGGTGACGTAATTTGCTCAAAATAACATGACTAGTACATACTGTGTTCGTTAAAGTTTACTGTCTTTAGAACCATTTTTTACTGTTGTGAATTTTACAATGAACTATGTATAGTAATAAAAAGTACCTTTCAGAATTAAACAATAAACATCACCACCACTAAAAATACAATAAAAAGCTTACTAATAAAACAAAATGATAAAATGATCGTGAAATTCAAATACATAAAATACAGACACCAGAAAAATAAGCACAGATAGACACAACATTAACAGTTGAAGAAGATGATGATATACAGACTTCATGCCCCAATATTAAATTTAGGGTGTTATTAATATTCTTATTAATATCACAAATAAAAGAAGAATGTTTATGATTACCAAATCAAAATAGGAAAACAATTTGAAAAGACATCTCACAAAAGAAAATCTCCAAAATGGCTAACATTGACATAAATCTGTGAAACATTTTTAATTACCAGGGAAATGCAAATTAAAACAATAACAAACTACCACTACATATTCACAGAAGTGGTGGATATCAACAAACTGAAAATCTCTGGCAATGATATAGAGCAACCCAAATACTCATCCATGGTTGATGTGAATGTGAAACTGTGCACTGCTGGAGAATTTTTTGATAGTTTATTACCAAATTAAACATATAATTATGGTACATCTCAATAATTTTTCATCAACAGTGAAAGTTTATGTAATTTTGGTATAGTCATGTAATGTAGTACTACTTAATCAAAAAAGAAATAAACTATAGATACACACAACCATGTGGACTGGTGATTATATATATAACATTATGTGGATTATAAGTAACCAGAAACAAAACAGGGTAAACTGTATAATTTCAATCATTTGAAATTCTAGAGGAAGCAAATTTAGTTTACAGTGATGATGCTAATCAGTGGTACTCCTGGCATTGGCAGGATGACAGAGAAGAAACATAAAGAAACTCTGGTGATAACTTCAGTGTTCTAGTTTCTTGATTTTGATGGTCGTTATAAGGCTGTACAAATCAGCTAAAACTCATCAAACTCTATGCCAAAGATGTGCATTTTATTGTGTGTAAATTGCACCTAAAGAAAGTTCATATTATCATGTTAATGTACAAGAAACTCCAGCAAATTTTCATTAAAAACATACCCAAGCAGAGACTTTCTCCTGCATGTATTATTAAGAAACATTGTAGAACAACAGTAATTAAAACTGTTTGTTAGTATGCACATATGTTGCAGGCTAGAAAATGGGGGGAAAAGAGCGATGAGTTTAGAATGATACCTACATACATAATGGAAATATATCGTTAAATAAAGTTAGAATTTCAAAACATTGAGGAGAAAATTGCAAAATACTTTTGTTGAAAAAATGCTTGACAACCTGGTGAGTATATTCACCAGGTCAATAACATGGTCCTTACCTTCCTCTGTGTGGTAAAAAAGTTTCAGCTGCATCAGGCAAACATAAAAATGAAATTGCTAAATTATTAGAACAATCTACCACTCTTTGGAGGGCTATGTTTAGCAAGAGATACATTTACAAACATTCAAATGACACAGATTGATATACTTGACAGCATAAAAAGTAAAATTATATGCATAGCAATGACTACTGGAAAGAAAATAAATTTTAAAAACAAACTGGAAAAAGTTTGCAAGGCATACAACAGGGGGCTAATATTATGATTAATAACATGGTAGTAACAAATAAAAGACCAACAACTAAATAAAAAGATGGGCAAAACATATTTCATAAGAAATGAAGTGCACATGACTGTTAAATAGAAGGAAATAAGCATTTGCATATATAGTTTGCATGCAATGGGAATAAGACATTGTGAAAAAGAAATGAAAATTTAATGGTTAATGATGGAGAGAGAAAGAGAGAGAGAGAGAGATGGCATGATTTATGTAGGCAAATAATTAGTTGCTGAATGATCCAAAAATGTATCAGAGGGCATAAAGAGATGAAAAAATAAGAAGAAATAATTATTTACTAAAATGCTCTTCTCATTTATGGGTTTACTCCATCTAATTCCACATTTAAAAATTTAACATGACTTTATTACCTTCTCTTGCTGTTAGAATATAAGCTTTATAAGGACAAAGATCCTTCTTTTGTTTGCAGATGCATTTCCAGTATCCGTGAGTGTGCCTAACCTTCTATGAATTAAATAACTTTATGTTGAATGAAGGAATGCATAAATATGGGGAAATGAGAGAAATTAATCAGACTAATATAATTTATGTCAATTAATTTTAATATGAAATGTAATTATCAAATCAAAATAAATTTTAAGAAAAATGTTGGTGTTTTGAAAGATGATATTAATGACCAAAAGAAAATAAAAAAATAGAAATAAAGAAATGCTTGGATTCTAGAGGTATTAACAATTGCCTGGTTTTCTTAATGCATACATTAATGTTGGTGCTTCTGTTTTTCATAAACGGATGTGATCAGACAGTTGCACCAACATTAGGCAGGACATAAATGTGTGGAAAGCTGGTACAATCAAACTTTACTTGGTTGATGAGCATATTGAACTTTGGAGCTCATATGAATAGATCCCTGGGTGAAAATAAATGCTGACTTAGTAATTTCAAACTATCCTTACACTTGAGCATGATACAAAATTTAGTTGCTGTCTACTGGCTTTGAAAATTTTCTAGGCCAATGAGGGTCTAAGAAATTACAACCATGTAAAATGAACACATAGAAATCGACTTGATAAGGACCTATGATAGATTTTAGAGTGAGTTTAATTGTGGACTTATTCATGATTTAGTAGTGAAATATATATGCTTAGACATAAAATGCCAACTAAAATTATATTTGAAATGTGAAACAAAGGAAAATATTAATTGGTTAAGGAGATCCATTTTATTATACTGACAATTATATGTCATTCTATCTATCCTTTTTTTTTCTTTTTCACACCACCAAATGCATCCTGAATACATTTACATGTGATAAGGAAAAGAATAATGTGAATTGCAACGATATAACCAACTGAATTGTGCTCATATCAAAAGTGAAAAATAATATCCTTAAACGCACATTGAGTCCATTTAATGAGAAAGTTGACAAGTAGACTTTTATTGTGTGTAAAGTCCTAAAGACTTGACCAGTGTGACATTTGCAATATTTAATGACTGCTTAACTTAAAAAATAACTGAGGATGAAGAATCTGTCAAAATGGGAGTTTCCTTTAAAATGAAAAGAGAGGTACAGACTTTTAATACACAATTTCATGTTATTTGTATGTCAACTAATCAAAGTGATACGATTATCCTTTCATTTACATCATCTCAAAGACTGCTTAATTTTTTGAAGTCAATTTCATAGGTTGATAATAGTTTTTGGCACGTGGGGGTTCCTTATGGGTATCATCTCATAACAGGGCACTAGTGAAGTAGTCTTCTTAGATCCTGACATCAATATTCACACTTGACATGTACATGTCTCTTGGTGGCTGACACGCTTACCCATCTGTCATGGTGGCAAAATGCCCAATCCTTAGTCAGTCGAGGTATTTCTCTGGGGCTTGAATAATGACTTTTCTTGCTTTTAACTTTTAAAGTGATTTTAGTGCTCACAAATTTGACAACTAACCATGTCAGAAATTCAAATACTCTGAAAATAAGTACAAGGCACATAGTACATGCTTTTTATTTTTAAATATCACAAACTGCCAGTGGCTGCAATTTAATAGTTGATAGTCTACAGCCTCCTTTTGGTTGAGATTACCCCAAAATGGAGCAGTAATGGCAATGTGATGATGGATCCTGTTCCTATGCACTTTCTCCTGGGAAATTGAATGCAACAACCAATTTGGGAGATGTTACTTGGCATTCTTTCAACATATCTCCATAGAGGATATGAAGCATCTAAAACACTCTGGCAGATCCCTTCTTGTGACAGTTAAAGATACTGTTGGTTTTAAAATAATAAAAAAAAGCTCACTCTACACGTCTACACACATTGTTAGGTTGGTAATTTTGATGTGAAGAGTACACTGAGGAGAAAACCGAAACAATGTAAACTTTGTTAAATCCCTGAATATTAAAAATATGCTAAAATTTTAGCTCTATGTGAATGAATATGTCTTTTTGAATATTTATAGTCATTTTTCTAATATGCTCAAATCCATGTATTTTTTTTTCTATAAACTATACATTTTTAAATGCAGCATGAATTACTTTAATATATTTGGGCACCATTGTTTACTGCAATGCAATAAGTTATTTTATTCTATAGTATGTCCTTGTTATTTCTTAATGGACAGATTTAGTGTTGTTCTATTCAGTGTTACCCATCAGTGCCAAAGGAACTTGTAATAATACCACCATGGCTAGTGGCACCTGAGACCACTGAGAGAAAAGTCAAACCCTCTGTGTTGAAATGCATGACCTTGTTCTCCTATTCATCAGGAAGTGGTAGGAGATCATCGTTAATTTCAGTTCATATTTCTTTTACCTCTAAGTCACTTCTTGACACATCTTGAGATTATATGAATTATTATTTCAGCAGGTATTAGGTACTGAAGCATGCAATTTCATGCAGGGATAAATCAAGCAGTAGAACCATTAAAATTAATGCAAATCGCCTGTTTCTATTTAAGAAAGAAAAGAGGGGTAATCTTGAGGGAGAATTACACTTAGTGTAACAGAATTTTTTATAAACTACACTTAAAATTATGTATTGTCTTAATAAAAAGGAATTCATTGTTTTGAAATATCAATTTTCTTTTATATTGATTTATTATAAATCGGCTATAAAAAGACCACTCCAAATTTATAAATTTTATTTTATTTCTCTATCAACATAAGGTTTGCTTTTAACCTGTTTACCACATGACCAACAAGAGGATTTGAAATCTATTTATACTGTTTATATTTTTGATTTAGTGCTTTACATAATGTAATCCACACTAACCAGAGATGAGTGCATTAAAAGATTCTTTGAAGCCTTACTTACCTCCTCTGAATATCTACTACATGAAGATATAAGCTGTAGTCAGAAAAGCTGTCTCTACATCTCTCACTTAAATCATTACTGCCAAATTTTCAGGTTCTATTCTCAATAGGAAATGACGAAAAACTGCTATGTATTTACCAAAAAACAAATTTTCATTTATATCACTGCTAAGAATCTTCTCACATTTAAAGAACATAACCCGTGTCTTTTTCCTAAATATGTAAAGTAAACCAATTTATATTTTTTCTGCGTATTTTAAGTTTAATGGATTATTACAGCGAAAATCCTATTAGACAGGCATTAGCAATTCTAGAATATTCTTGCAAATAAGTGATTGACTTTTATCAGCATCTGATTATAGAAACTAGAGTCGCCAAATCTTTCCTTAGATACCTATTTTTCATGTTTGTAATCATTTTGGTTGTACTTAGATAATCCTTAATAGTCAAGTGAATCAGCTAGTATTATGGAGAGTTTCAAATGCCTGACGTCAGGATCATCTCTGACATTAAAATAACACAAGGAGAATGGCTCATCATAATGAGAACAGAATACACAGCCTCTTCCTAGCATAAACAGTAGCTGATGTTATTGCTTACTGCTAGCTTTCCATTGCAAAATAATTATCTGGAGCAGATAAGATCACAAGCTAGTTTATATCACAAGCCTGCCCCTGCTACTAATATGATCTTATCAGTAACAGACTGATCACTTTCTAGGGGGAAGTATCAGCACTTGTGCCTTTAAAAACAGAAACCGATCCAAAGGTTAGAAGCAGATGCTGTACACTACAATAGTAGAGTGAGCTTTTACATTTTCTTTGTTAAATATTATGCTCACAGAGCTTGTGTTTACCTCATGGGACTGTTGCAAAAGGCAGAGGTTCAATTCCATGGTGCTGAAATATATCATCATGTTTTGGCATAATTGTGTTTCTAATGGGCTCTCAGAGAAAGGAATGCATAAGTGCCAATTACAGCATGGTACAAATGAAGCATTATTATGTGCTCTGGAACAATCTGCATAATGGCAATATAGTCATATTATGTTCAGTTATTTCTAGTTTCTGTATCTGAATCTCTGTCAACAAATAATTTTTTTTATGGAAGGTTCCAAATGTGATGTGAATTGACTGCTATAAAAATAATAATTTCCTTGTCAATAATGTATATAAATAGGGATCAGAAATGTGTGTGTGTGTGTATATATATATAAGTATATAAATATATATATAATACACATAAGGAAAGTATTTATATACTTTTATATATATACACACACATATATTCCTTATACATATATATACACACACATATATTCCTTATTATATATACACACACATATATTTCTTATGTGTGTGTATTTTATAAATATACTTATATATTTATATATACACACACACACATACATATTTCCAGTTCATATTTATTTACATTATTGACAAGGAAATTATTATTTTTATAGCTATATATATATGTACATATAATATACACATATATTCCTTATACAAATACAGGTAGATACAGATATTTCTTATACATATATAGATCTAAATATAGATATCAAATGGTTTACCACCTCTCTGGTTATAGTATGTGAGCATCGGAAGCACTGTTTTACAAATCAAGGGATAACTAAAGGTAACTTGTCCCTGTCCAGTTGATATGTAAAAAAAAACAGAAAAGGTAACACCAACAAAACACCTTGAAAGCAAAAATCACAAATAATAATTCACAAACAAATATAAGGAAAAGACACATGCAGTAATCTGAAATACACATTGTTTCTGACATTTGAAGAAAGAAAACATTTCATGCTAATATAAATATTATGCTTTTAGGTGAAAAAACGCACTGCTTAATTTCTTCAAGTCAAAATGCCTTAAAGGAGCAGTATCTCGAATGTGACGTGGCAAACTCAAGGGGATGGTCTTCAGCATAAAGCATCAGAAGCCTGAGTAACATTTTCTGATCTTGACTCTACATGACAAGTCGCAAAGAATTTTTTTCAATTTAGTTTTTACCAAGTCAGATCCTATTTGACAATATGGCAGCACTGCACATGGAAAGTAACTTACTACTTTGGGCATCTAGTTTAAAGAGAGACAATCCATAATGTGCATATGAAAAAAATGGCCACTGTTCTTGAAGCATTGCCCTTGAGCAACAAGTTTAAATCTGTCAGTGGGGAAGAAATTGCTTTTTCATAGTTGCCGACTGCTAACTCCAGGAGAAAATAACAATAAAATTGTCATTTTATGTTTATGTTCTAAATGTTCATTTATGTTCAAAATGTTTATGTTTTTGGAATTACAGTATGTGTTAAGGAGTTTTTAATAATTCTAAAACTTGCATATAAAAACAATATTATATATAAAAATAACAGTAAAATTAAGACATGTTTTATTAAGAAAGTACAAATGGTATGTATTTTGCCAGAGACAATATTTAGAAGAAAATAGAGTGGTTGTGTGCAGGAGAGGATGGAAGAGATTAGAAATGTGAGAAGCCACCTTATTTAATAAAGATTATATAATAGTCTGATTCCAAACATTTTGAAAGCCTTAACTGAAATTTTCTAATAGATATAGGAAAAGTAATTGCCAGTCTGTTCAGTGACTTAAATGGTCAACCATCTTACTACTGGATTAGCAAACAAATTGAGAAGTCATCAAAAGCTACAAGATTTTTTAGTGTTCATGATCATAAAATATCTCTGTCTATTTCTCTAGATTCATTGTGGTTTCATCATGTTGTTCTTAATTCATCATATTTTTAATTGCATGCATATATAGATACTATGTTTGCACCTACATAGTAGTTGAATATTAATAATGAGAAATTTCAAGGAAAAATGTTGTACAAAGAGATTTTTACAATTCCAGATACATGTAGAAACTATATGTGTAACACTGTATTAACTGAATATAATTGAGAAACTTCAAGCAAACATATTACTGGTATAAATTAAATAATAATTGAAAAGGAAAAGACCTCCTTCCTTTTTTCCCCAAAAGGTAAATGTGTTTTCTTATATCTTTAACTACTTGCTGTAAATTTAAATGCCTTTAATTTCTGATACAAGGGAGCAGAGTACCATATTAATATTTTCTGTATTTCTTTTGAGATTAATAATGCATTGAAAGTATCTTTAACTTTAAAATTCTTTCTGTGGGTTTTCTGTGAATGCTATTATGTCAAGGCATTAATTGTGCACTTTTCCAAAAGCAGGCAACCCATCCTGCTAGCTCTTGAATCATATTGTGAAAGCATAATTTTATTCTGTGTATTCTTGGTTGACATTAAAATGGTCTGTTAGTTGTGCCTAGCAGAATGTCTTTCTTTCTGAATTATGTATTTAGATAAACTCATCCAACAACTTCAGAGCAACATTGTGTTCCTGTCCTCCCATCTGTATGTAAGAGTAAAAACTAAGAGGTAGGTTTACTAGTTGATTAAAATATATTCTTTTCCACGTCTTAAAATATGAATAAAAATATGTATGAAAGGAACATTTCAAAAATGACTATTTCATACTTAAAGGCATATTGGAAATCTTAGATAGTCCAGCAAGGACAACTATGTAACTGCTACTCAACATTGGAGTATATAATAGTGAATTATAGCTATCCAAATATCAGCTATGCCTGACTATTGATCTTTTTATCTGCCTCTAGTTCTCAAGACTTCAATTCTTCTCAATAGCAAATTATTTTTCAAATAATTTATCTGCAAAAATTTACAGGAACTTTTAAATTTTATTAGAACCTAATAATTATTACCTCTTTTGAATTTTCTCATAAGGCCTCTATAATACGGCCCTTTCCCTGCTTCAATTTACTCCCTGGAGTTGGCTCTATTCATACTTTTATCTTCTTTGCATGTAATATTCATCTACGGCTTTTTATGTGTTGTTATTCTGACTGACATTTATTTCTTTATTCCTTTATTTCTTCCACTTGTTCAGAACCTATATATTTCTAAAGGCTCTGTTTAAATGTTCTATTAGTTTTCTTCTGCTTAATTCACTCAAGGAATGCTTGCACCCTTCACTGTTCATGTCTACAGCTAGCTTCTGTCAGAAAATTGACATTACATCAATAGCAGTACCTTCGATGGACTTTGTTTCAATATTTTAATATCTAGGTTATTGCTATTAAAAAATCATATGAATTAAAAATACCAAAGGAAAAATAAAAGACAAATTACAAACCAATATGACAAGCACATTAAATTCTATTAATTTAAATAATTTCTACAAATAAGAAAATAACACCTAACAAGTAAATATTAAAGAATATGCATTAGTATTTCACTAGTATATTTAAATTCTCCATCATAAAATACAAAATGCTTCAAGATGATTGACAAATTAGGTTTTCAACAAACAAATTATCTTTTTTATAATCATAAAGAATGTGTAAATAAACTGACACTGCAATGTAATGCTGGTCCGAATAGAAATTGGAAAGCAACCTCGCATTATGAAAAATCAAACATTCACATTTCCGTGTTGGCAAGTCCACACTTGTGCCTTTTTCCTAAAGAAATAATGAATACTTTGAAATCTTTATGTATATAAAGTTTATCAGAGAACCACTTATCATACTAAAAATTAAAGTAGTTTTTAATTATAGGAAAATTGCCAAAATGAATTCAGGAATATCAACTTGTAAGAATATTGGGTGGCCATTAAAATAATAAATTACTTTTAATTCAATCATTAATGGAGACTTTTAAAGACACATAGTGTAGCTTTAGATACCTTCTAGAATAACACTTATTTAATACATCTTCCAAGTACAATGTATGGTCTGTAGTATCAGAGAACATGCACCATTTACTGCGAAGATAAAGAACATACAGCAGGCGCTCAAAGCATTTATGGAATGAATTATAGGTGGGTGTTACCTAACTGGGTTCATGATCCTTCTTACATTGTGACTTGTTAGTGGTCTAAATTTCCAAAGTAGGTAAGCTACACACTGAAATATTGCAATATTGCATGACTCATTCTAAGACACAGTTTATATAGAAGGAGACAGGATTAAAAAAAAAAAAAAAAAAAAAAAACATGCTGGCGTGGTGGCTCACTTGTAATCCCAGCACTTTCGAAGGTCGAGGCGGGTTGGATGGCTTGAGTTCAGCAGCTCAAGACCAGTTTGGGCAACATAGCGAAACCCCGGCTTTACCAAAAATACAAAGAATAAGCCTCGCGTGAGGACTGAGATGGGCAGATCGCTTGAGTCCAGGAGGCGGAGGCTGCAGTGAGCCAAGATGGCGCCCTGAACCCCAACCTAGGTGAAATACTGAGACTCTATCTCAAAAACATTAAAAAGTAACAAACAAATACGTAAAAACTGTGTCTTCCATGCTTCTGTGTCACAGATCTATACATTTTTCTTACACAATGTTTTCCTTTCTTTGAAGAATAAAGAGATTGGAATTGGTTAACATAGGAGACGGCTCTTGCAGTTTTATAAACCTGGGGTCTAGGAGAAGAAAAATTGGGAGGACTAAGGGCGTGAAAACACTAGGTAATGAGTCAGAGTGCTGAGAAGTGTCTTCAGGGTTCAGGCAGCTAAGCCAGGAGTGCAGGTATAAATAAGACCAGGGCTGCCCAAAGAACCCTAAATCCTTGACAACTCCCCTCAGAGACTGCAATACACTGGCTATACATCAGGTCTAGTGAGACAGGGCAGTTTTCCCCCATGAAGTCTGCCACATAAAGCCCCTGGTCCAAACTAAAAACTTCATGGAAAAGTATTTGGCCAGGAGCTGAACTGTACACTTGGGAGGTCCCCAAGACCACTTCCAAGCTCAATAATTTGCCAGAAGAATTCACAGAACTCACAAAACTATTATCTCCATGGTTATGGTTTATTGCAGTGAAAAGATACAAATGAAAGTCAGCTAAGGGAAGAGGCAGGATAAAGAGACACTGGTATGATATTTCCAGCTGAATCTCCGTGGGTTTGTATGGACAATGCTTATTTCTTTTTTATGCATGACAGTAACATATGGAGTATTGTCAACCAGCAGATCATACCTAAGTCTGGCACTCAGAGTTCCTATTGGGAGTTGGTCACATTGGCATAGATGACTACCCAGAAGGCTGACCTTACTCTCCAGCGCCTCCAGAGGCCACATTAATATCATGTAACCAAATCTCCTATCATAAATCACATTGTTAGCATAAACTATCTGGCATAGCCCAAGGTTCTCAGATAATCAAAGACAATCCTCTCAGGCAAGACATCCCAAGGACTAGGAGGTTACCTTCCAGAAACTGGGAAGAAGGGACCAAAATTGGTTTGGTCAAGGTTAATTCTTTATTGCATACTGCCTTTGTCTCCTGGAACATTAATTTCTTCTGTGCCTTGGAATCATTCCCATCAGCATACTAATATGTCAAATAATATATAGAAATATCAAATTAAAAAGCAGCAAAGGCTGGGCACAGTGGCTCACGCCCATAATCCCAGCACTTTAGGAGGCCGAGATGGGCGGATCACAAGGTCAAGAGATCGAGACCATCCCGGCTAACTCGGTGAAACCCCGTCTCTACTAAAAATACAAAAAATTAGCCGGGCATGGTGGCGGGCGACTGTAGTCTCAGCTACGCGGGAGGCTGAGGCAGGAGAATGGCATAAACCCGGGAGGCGGAGCTTGCAGTGAGCAGAGATCGCGCCGCTGCACTCCAGCCTGGGCGACAAAGCAAGACTCCATCTCAAAAAAAAAAAAAAAAAAAAAAAAAAAAAACAGCAAAAACAATAACAATGAACATTCTCTTTTGACCCAGTGTCTTTCTTCAGCTACCATCGGATTTCTTTGCAATTCCCTTTATGGAAAATATCCAAACTCTCTATCTCAATTCCCCCTTCTCTCCTTGTCTTCTCTAACCATTTCAATTGTATTCTAGTTTTAACCAACCAATGATAGCAGTAATTCTAGTTGTCTCTCAAATTCTATTCTCTTCTTCTACCATGCAAACAAAGCACTCAAATTTTACCTACGCCTATCTCTGTTCAGTTGGAGATTATACGATTTATCCTCACAAGTAAATGTAGTCATGTAACTATTCTAGGTAATTAGATATTTAAAAATTGGATGAGTATAATTCCCACACAATTTCCATAAAACTAGCATGTTTTACACTTTTTCTAATTCTTGCTCTAATTCTTACTAGTTGGATCGTGGATCTGACACAGGAAACTAGACAGCTATTTTAGAACAGAAGTTAGAAGCTTTGTGTTGGGATTTTCAGAGCAACAAGGTAAACAGAGCCGTGTTAACATTTTCACAGAGATTATATTGTCAGCCCTGATTCTGTTACATAAGAGGGTCTGTTAGTGAGGATTCTTCAGAGAAACAGAGCCAATAAGATATATACATGTAGACAGATATAAAAGAAGAGATTTAGTATAGGAATTGGATCACACAATTATGGAGGCCAAGAAGTTCCCCAGTATGCCATGTGAAAGCTGATGGTATAATTCAGTCTGAGTTTGAAACTCTGAGATCAGTCAATGGCATAACTCACAGTGCAAGGCAGAAAGTCTGAGAACAGTAGAGAAAGGCAGGAAGCTACTGGTGTAAGTCTGAAGGTCCAGCATCCAAGAACTCCAGTGTCAACAGGATGGAAAAGATGGATGTCCCAGCTCAAGAAGCAAAAGTGAAGTCACCCTTCCTCCCACTTTTTGCTCTTTCTTGGCCTTCAATGGATTGGATAATACCCACCCACATTGGTGAGAGTGGATCTTCTTTACAGTCTACTGAATCAATGCTAAACTCTTCTGGAAACACCCTCACAGACACACCCAGAAATAATGTCTCATCAGCTATTTGGGTTTCCCCTAACCCAGTCAAGCTGACATACTAAATTAACCATGACAATGGGCAATATGCTTCTATCTTTCTTTCAGTTACTAATATTTTAGGGTGATTGTTAAAATAACTGATCTGATCTCCTAGCTAATATATTGTTGACCAAAACTGTAAAAAGCAATGGCAAATTCTGTTCTTATTATGCTAAAGTTGTAAACACTATTTGGTAATTTTTATTTTTGAAAATAACTTCTAGTTGTATTTTCCCTTGATCTCACTAGCATTTTGTGACAATGGCTCATTTTACCTGTCAACATGGCTAGGCTGAGTACCCAGTTATTTAACCAACTACTAATCCAGGTGTTGTGATTATATTATATGTATGCAGTTAATATTTGCAATCAGTTGGCTCTAAGTAAAGGAGATTATCTCAATAATGTTATTCTCATGTATTTTGACCATTGAGCTAATCTTTGGATTATCCAATACTATTCAGAAAAGTTTTGAACTGTATATACCACACTGTAACAGAATTCTTGTTTACAGGATTTACACTGGAATTAATACAAAATAAAACACATACTATAAATCTAACTTAAATTTTAGTCATAATTCTCATATTTTTATGAATTCTTTTTTTGAATAAGTATTATGTTGTTTAAACTGTGTTATGAATAAATTTTCATCAACTATAATTCATCATTTCAAAGAGTCTCTGCTCTATTTTCTCCTTGAGATTAATAATGCCTTCCATGTTCTCTATTTATTTTCAGTTATGTATTTTATTTTACCCACCTTGGTCACTTCCAGAGCATTGTGTCTTCCTAAGTATTACCCATTATCACCTGTCATTGACGCTATCATCAGATGACACCACCCACTGCAACTGCTCCTTATAATTATTTAGAGATTCCTGGATTACTTCCTCTTACATCAGGCACTCACTCACTCTTCAAGACCATACCTCTAATAAGTCTTAATAATTTCCATGTTTCTATAAGGACTCCTTGTAATAATCATGCCTCCCCTTTCCCTTTACAGTCATGTTTTCATAAAACCTCTGCTATTTACACCCATAGGCACATTCTAGATTTCGTTATTACAAAACATGATGCATTTCTACATTTTCGATATCAAGCCCCACTCTCTTCTTTCCATGTCTCTTATTAATTCCCTAAACCATAAATCTCATTGACCCTAACACCTTTATACTTTATCTCATGTTACAGTTTCCTTACTCATCATTGTAATAATTTTTTATCCTTAACATCCTGGCTCACGTCTCCCTTTATCATAATTAAATGGTAAAAATCTAATTAAGTCCACTCTTTGTCCACTTCATGACCTCATCTGAGCAGTTGAATGTAGCTGGTAGAGAAAATTATATAACATTACTGTTCTGATGGATCTCACTTTAAATTTATGACTTCTCATGTGAAATCAGTTCTTAATACTGCTCCATAATTCTACAATGTTATTTTACCACTATTCTAAAAGATACTTTTGGTACCTTTGATTATTTCATTTAACCTCAAAGACTTCTTTCTTCTTTCTCAACCTAAGCTAATGAACACACTTCCCAATTCACTGAGAAAATAAAAACAATCCGAAGAGAACTTCCACAGACCTCCCCCACAATCACAACTACTTGTCACATTTGTCAGTGTGCCTGCACTGCATCTATATTATCTAAATTGTATTCAGATATTTCAGATGAATATTGCAAACTATTACATAGGGCCACCTATTCAAGAATTATAAGTAGTTTTTCTCATTCTCTCCTGCATCGTGAATACCTTCTCCCTACTGGATTATTTCTATCTGCATACAAGCATATTGGATTATCTCCCATCTTTAAAACAAAATAAAGCCAAACAGAATCAAATTTCTCTTCACCTTTATATCTCTCTACTGCTAATACCTATGCCACTGCTCCTGGATACAGAATATTTTTTTTTTCAATGCGTTCTTTTTGCCTTTTGCTTCCAATTCTTCTCTTTGTATTCTCTCCTGAATCAATTTCAATCATGCCAGTTCTCACCATTCTAATATTACATATTATGACACAGCCACTAATGACTTTCACATTAATAAGTAAAATCATCAACAATTCTGCTTTACTTATTTTCCCTACTTCAATGCTTGCATACTTATTCAGTCTCTCTTCGTTAAGATAATGTTATAAGAATCTTATAATGACATTCTTTCTTGGATATATTCTTTAATTTTTGTTAATACCGTCTAAGAACTATTGACTGACTCTTTCTTGACTTTCTACATTCTAAATATTGCAATATTCCAAGGCCCAGTCTGAAAGATTTTCTCTTTTCTATGTATTGTCATTAGAAGAGTAACACACCCAGGCTATGGGGTTAAAATACACTTCATATACTGATTACTTTCCGATTTACATTTCTAGCTTGGCCCTTAGCTTTGGACTCAAAATTCAAATTGGTTAACTCATGTATTTGAAATTGAGCTTTGATTTTTTTTTCCCCAAATTTGCTTCTCTTCATTATAGTGAATGGAATTTCTATCTTCTACATTGCTCCGTCCACAAAATTTTAAGACTCACTTCATTTTTACTTTCTTTTAAATCTCACATTCAATCTATTAGAAAACATATAAGAAGTTTAAAATGTGATCCCTTCATACCATGTTCATATCTTTAGTCTCTGTTCAAGTGCTATGACCTGGATAATAGCAATTTCTTCTTAACTGACACCCTTTCTATGATAATTTTATTTTCCTTTTAGAATATTTTCAAAACATAAGCAGAGGTAGTGTGCCAAAATTATATTTCTTTTTTTCTCAAAAAGTCCCTTCAATAACCACCCATCACACTTGAGCAATAGCCCAGGTTCACATATAATCTATATAAACTTATTTGCTATATCTGACTTCATCCAGCATTCTTATGTCTTATACATATCACTCAAAGCACACTGGCCTACTTCCTTTTCTTGATCACATCTTGGTAACTTGCACTTGCTGTATTCTGTTTAAAACATTCTCCAGGTTCCCACATGGCTTTGTCTCACATTTTCCTCAATTATCTGTTCAAGTGCTATTTTTTAGTGGAAAAAAAAAAAAATCATGTGTATGCTACATAAAAGAGCAAACCCCAAAATTGGTCACTACATACCAATTCTCATTCATCAGAGCACTTATCATCATTCTTAAGTTATTTATTTGCTTATGTACTTTTTCTCTAGCTCCTGAGTAAGATACAAATCCTGTTTGAAAAATATATATTCATTTCCATGTCCAGAGGACTATCAGACACATAATAGGTACTCAATAAATTATTGGTGAATGAGTCTTTGAATTTTCTCTTTACTTTTTTTTTTTCTATTTCCAATGCACCATTATTACCTATTTGCATTTTTTCCAAAATATGTTCCAATCCTCACCCTTTCTTATCTCCACTGCTACAATATTGGTCCAAGACACCATCCATGCTTCCATTGATAATTATATCAACCATCTGATTGTTCTTCCTGCATTCTCTTTTCTAGTTACATGGAATTAATATGATAAAAAGTGTAAGTAATCTTCCTAAGGAGTAAAAATTATCACACCATTTCACTCTTGAACTAGCTTCCCATTGTAAATCAAAGAGCATCTACACTTTCTACCAAGGTCTACAAGGCCTGCAAGAGGTCTAACTCTCTGATTTCATCTGTTATGTGTCATTGGTTCTTTTGCTATATTTCAGTCACGCTTGTTTGCTGTTTCTTTCCTTGAACACAGTAAGCTTACATCTGACTCAGATATTTTTTATATTTTTGATTTCTTGGAAAGTATTTCTGCTAACACATTTTCATGTTGCCTTCTTCTAATCATTCAAATCTTTAATATAATCTTCTCAAAGACTCTCTGAGCACACAAGTAATGTAAACTATTTTTTCTTATAATTAAGATGATCTAAATTATATCCTTATTTGTTAATAAAATTATAATAATTTTCTTCCACTAGCATGAAAATCTTGGAAGGCAGGGACTTTTATATCTTGTTGAATTCCTGAGTCTTCAACACCTATGATGTTTAAATTCCATAATACTTATTTAATGAATTTGTATTGGCAAAAATAATGGTTTGTAGTTGATATTGTAGTGAAACCATGGTCAATTTTGTCAATGATAAGTGATGGAGCATTATAAGATATAAAAATATAATGAAACACACTGAATAGTAGTCAGTAGATTAATGGATGAGATGACAGAGCCGAAAACATGTATACGCATAGGAGAATATGTCAAATTACAAATCTGGCATTTTAAAACAATGAAATGAGTATGTGCTATCTATTAAAGATTGTTGGGACAATTCATTATACCATGGAAAAGTAGAACTCTTAGTCATATCTTACCTCAACTCAATAAATAATATGTGAGGATCTTAAATAGTAAAAAACAAAACACTCCAATATATTAAAATATGAGGACATTATTTATAATCTTAAAGTGCAGAATGTCTCTTCAAGGAAGATTAAAAAGTTGGAATTCATGAGGAAAAACGTTTTTTATGACTATTGTATTAGTATGGGTTCTCCAGAGAAAGAGAACCAATATGATATAGTTATAGATATAGACATAGACAATATAAATATAAATATGAGAGAAACTTACAAAAAGAAATTATGGAGCCTGAGAAGATTGAAGAGCTGCATTTGTCAAGCTGAGACCAGGGGCGTTGATAGAATTATAGCTTCAGTCTGAGTCCAAGGACCTGACATCCAGGAGAATGAATGGTGCAATTTCCAGTCTGAGGCTGGGTCCTAAAGAAGGAGAAGACTGATATTTTAGCTCAAAGACAGTTATATAAAGAGAGATAACTATTTCTCACTCAGATTTTTATTGTATTTAGGTTTTTAATGGATTGGATGAGGCCCACCCACACTGGAAAGAGCAATCTACTTTATACAGTCTACGGATTCAAGTTTTAATCTCATTCATAAATATTCTCAAAAACATATCCAGAATTACTATAAGCTAAAATCTGTGCATCTCATGACCCAGTCAAATTGACATATAAAATTAACCGTCTCAAGTCCACCTTTTGTGAACCTGGCATCCATACACATCTCAAGCCATATTTAACCTCCAAATAAAGAAAATAGCAAGGCCATAATTTGTCCTAACATGATACAACTATTCTGAGAACAATTAGAAAATCATTAATCTCTTTCTCAAGAGAAGTCAAGTGTTTGAGTGATGTTTACTGTTCTCTATCTTAAGTGCTATGATTTAAAGTTAATAATACTTAAGTATAATGGTATAAAATCATCAAATCAATACAGCTTACATTAAATTATAAAGGAATAAGAGAGGTACAAGAAAATAGGTTATTCATATGAATATACACACAAACATGTTCATAACAAAATAAGAAGGAATATTTTTGACAATTATAGTCTATCTTTCCGTAACTGGCTACATGGTCATAACTGGAATCGACAACTACCTTCTTCCTCTACCCATTCTCTATTACTGTTTACCTATGAAAGCATCTCAAGTTTTCATGGTTCTTTACCTAATGGAGTGACCCAAATCTTTACAACTGAAGGGTCTGGGCCATTAGTGATCCTGCCTGGAATGGGTAGTTGTAATTTTTTATTGACCTCAATCACATGGCATGGCAATTCTAAGATATAACTTAAGGAATCTCCTTATTCTAGTCATGTTCTTCTTCCATTAGGGAGTATCAGTCCAATTTCTTCTTGTTAGTAAGAATCAATTACCCCAGCTGACACCAAAACTTCCTACTTTGCTTGTTGATTCAGAGGCATGAGGAGTTTTAAGTGGCTAGGTAGCAGTCTTAACTTTCAGGTTAGTATGATCATTGTTATATCTCATGGTGGAAACATCTTTCCCTTTGGAACAAATACCTCTAGGCCAGCAGTGTATAAGGTTGTGGGAACAGAAAAAAAAAAAGAAAAAAATTAGCTGGTGGGTCAATAGGAGTAATAGTGAGCGGTGATAGTCTCATTTTCACCCCTTGATTCCTGTACCCATGAATCCTGACTGTTGGAGAAATAACGTCATATGTTAGATGCTAATTGAGAGTGTATACAACCTCTTGAAGAATGTTATTCCAGCCCTGAAACGTATTTTCATCTATCTAGTGCTATAACTGAGTCCTCAAAAGGATGCTACCGTTTTACCAAACTAGTTGTTTCAGGATGGTGGGGAACATGGTAATATCCTAGAATTTCATGAACATTGACTGACCCATAGCCCTATTAAATTTGCTCTAAAGCATGTTCCTTGATGAGAAACAGTGCTGGGTGAAATACCATGATGTTGGGTAAAGCATCCCACTAGTACACAAATTGTAGTTTTGGCAGAAGCATTGTATGAAACTGAGGCTAATTCATATTCAAAGTAAGTGTCCATTTTAGTAAGAAAAAAAAATTACTTTACTTTGTAGTTTGAAAACAATCCAGTGCAATCAACCTGCTGCCAGGTAGCTGGCTAATTACTCTAAGAAGTGGTGCCATATTGAGGACTCAGTGTTAGTCTCTACTATTGGAAGACTGAGGAAACCTAAGCAGTGGTTGTAACCAGGCCAGTCTTGGTGAGAGGAAGTCCATGATGCTGAGTTCATGTATAACTTCCGTCGCTGCCACCATAACCACTTTGCTCATGAACCCCTTAGGTGATGACAAGTGTGGCTAGAGAAAGAGGCTGATTGGTATGCATAGACTGGGTTATCCTATCCAATTCATTATTAAAATCTTCTGCTAAGGTCATCCTTTTTGAGTATTCATGTGAGACATAAAAATCTTCATGTCTATTGTCCATTAAGAGAGGTCTATCCACATACCTTTTCCCCAAATTTCTTTGTCATCAATTTTACAATTATATTCCTTCCAAATGTCTAACTATTCAGTCAAACAATAAGCCAAATCCCATGAATTAGTACATAATTCCACATCTGGCCATTTTTCCTTCTAATCAAAATATACAACCAGATACACTGCTCAAAAACCCACTAGGAGGATTTCCATTCACCAATGTCCTTTAAGAATGCCCCTGAAAGGGGATGTAGCTGTCCACTTTTGAATAGTTTCTGTGTATCATACATAATGATCTGGAAACAAGGCCGCAATCTTCTGTTTCTCTGTCAATTGATTATAGGTAATTCTCTGTGAGGCTATAGGTAGGATGTGAGAGAGACAACAGTGTAGCAGGAGACAAGAGCATGGACATTTGGGCCACTTCTTCATGCAACTGACTTCAGGTCTGCTTAAGCCCAACCACATATATACTACACCTAATTGAAGTAGCACTATTGTGCATGCCCAATTTTGTGGCTTGGTGAATCAGATAATACTCATTTCAAAATGTGTAGCTAAAGTCACATGGTAATGTGATGGTTCATAGTTCAGTATCTACTGAGGCCCAGTAGCAGGCCAAAAACTGTTTCCAAAAAAGAAGAGTTTTTTTGGATGGGTGACAGGACTCTTCACTCCAATATCCTAAGGATTGCACTGTGATTCTCCTCTAAAGAACTGCCAGTCACTCCAAACAGCATCCCTATGTGCCATTGATACTTTATCCATCACTGAATCTGCTGAATCATATGGTCCAAGCAGCAGAGCAGCTTGCACAGCAGCCTGTATAACTTGGAAATCCTTCTCTTATTCTGGAATCCACTTAAAACTGGCAGCTTTTTGGGCCACTCAGTAAATAAGCCAATGTAATACACCCAATGAAATATAACTTTTTTTTCTCCAAAATCTAGGGACACACTAAACATCATGCCTTTTTTTCGTTGTAAGTGGGGCCAGACGCAACAACTTCAACAACTTATCCTTCACCTTATAAGAGATATCTAGACATGCTGCATACCACTGAAGCCCAAGAAATTTCACTGACATAGAAGGACCCTAAGTTTTTGTTAGATTTATTTCTCACACTCTGACACGTGTATATCTTATCAATCTGTCTACAGTAGTTGCTACCTCTTGTTCACTACATCAAATCATAATTTCCATCAATGTGATGATGGCCCAGTATAATATCTTGTTGAAGGGAAATTAAATCAAGATCTCTGTAAACTACATTATTATATAGGGCCAGAGAGTTTATATATCCCTGAGATGGGACAGTGAAGGTATATAGCTGGCCTTGTCAGCTGAAAGAAAACTGCTTATGGTGGTCTTTACCAAAAGGTATAAAGGAAAAAAAAAAAAAAAAAAAGCATTTGCCAGCTTAATAGCTGCATACCAGGGACCAAGGGATGTGTTAATTTTGTTAAGCAATGAAACCACACACAGAAGCTGCAATTGGAGTCACCACCTGTCTAAGCTTATGATACTACACTGTCATTCTCCATAGTCCCTCTGTTTTCCACATGCATCAGGTAGGCAACTTGAATGAGTATGTAGCGGGAAATCCACCCTTAGGTCTTTTGCGTTTTGATGATAGCACTAATCTCTTCAATTCCTCCATAATTGCTATATTGCTTTTGCTTTGCTATTTTTCAAAGTAGAGGTAGTTTTATTGGCTTACATTTTGCCTTTTTCACCATACTATCCCTCACTCTACTAGTCAGAAAACCATTGTAGAGATTCTACCAGTAACTGCATATATCTATTTCAGTTATGCATTCTAGAACTTGGGAAATAGCCACAAAATAGGTTCTGGGACTCACTGGGCTCACTGTGAGATGGACCGGAGACATAATTTCATAAATCACATGACCTTCACAGTTCCCTGCTTTGACTTGTAGACTTAAGTAACATTTTGGGTCTCCTGGAATTAGTATCAGTTTAGAGCCAGTGTCTAGTAGTCTCTGAAAGTTGTATTATTTCCCTTTTCCCAATGTACAGTTAACCTGGTAAAAAAAAAAAAAAAAAAAAAAAAAAAAAAAAAAAAAAAAAAAGATATCTTTGGAGGAAGGCTTTCAGAAGGATTAAAAGTATAAATTTTTGATAATGTACTAGGTTCTTCCTTGTGGAGACCTGACCTTGCCTGGGTTTTGGTTAAGTAAGTGGTTTCAAGTCCGAAAATTGATTGAGGGGCCATGAATCTCTGGTTGATTCAGGTCAGACTTTTGTTCACTAGACCTAGAAATTTTCAGTTTATACAGATTGATATGATTTGTCTCTGTATAACTTCTCAAATCTCACCTTGAATTGTAATCCCTACGTGTTGGGCTAGGGGCCAGGTGGGAGTTGATTGAATCAAGGGACGTCTCTCTTGCTGTCCTCTTGATAGTGAGTGAGTGAGTTTCCATGAGATCTGGCTGTTTGAAAGTGTGTGGCACTTCTCCCTTTGCTCTTCCTGCAGAACTGTGAGTCAATTAAACCTCATGTCTTCATAAATTACCCAGTCTCAAGTAGTCTTTACAGTAGTATGAAAACAGACTAATAAACAGATCAAGTAAAAACTTACTAAACTTTCTATTTCAACCATGATCAACTAGCAAATACATCTGCAGGAGTTAGGCTGTTCTGATTGCTGCTGTGACTGCTTTCCATCGTGTTGTCAATGCCCACCTTGCGTTTGGCAGTTGAGGTCTGCCACTGGGCCCCTCTCACTTAATGATTCAACTACTCCCATTGCATTTAGGTTTCCCAATTCAGTGACTGTAGTTTCCACTGTAAGGTCTGAGTTACGGAGAAGAGCAACCACAAAGCTCCTGAAGGATGCTAGGTTTTCTTCCCACAAAAATTTATTTCTTGCAGTAGTGGTGAGAGATTTGTCTTTTGGATAGCCTACACTATCATCACTACAATGTGGATGAATATATCTTAAATGACAAACTACTCTAACATTCCAATATTTCTAAACCTTTGAATCCCTTCCTCTACATTGAATATGATAGGTTCAGCATGTCTAATTTACAAATGGTGGGCCACCTTTTGGTCTATGTTTCATCCACCCAAATAAACTGATGGTGATGGCAGCTGTGGCCTGTCTGGACTGGCTGCTGTGAAGATGCTGGCTGCAAGAGGGGAAGGCATGGCCAGTGCTGTGCACTCCATGGAGCTGGTAGGAGCCAGACACAGGTGGGAGCCCTGCCCCCTTCCAAGTTTGCAGGGCCCTATACTCCCGATTACAGCTGCAGTCAACTAGCTGTGGCTATGGACCTAGGCATCCCTGAACATTTGGGGGCCGAGAAGCCCACCATCCCCTACAGGGGGTTGCTGCTCCCACTTCCTGAACTCTCCCTGCTCCTGGTGCCCACTCTGGGGTGGAGGATAATTGTGGCCATGAACGGGTGCTGTCATGATCCAGCCATGATCCAGTTGTGCACACACTCTGGGCAGCACTGCCAGCTCCCTACAGGCTCGCCCTGCCCCCGCAGGGTTTGGCCACTGACAAGCTCAGGGAGAGAGTCCAAGGTGGAGCTCAGGGTAGCTTGGCACAGGCCTGTAGGCACCACTTTGCATGAACACCTTGGGCTCTGTGGATGACATGATTGATGGTGGCAGGAGGCAGACAGGGTCCAGGACAGTGATATGGTTTGGCTATGTCCCCACCAAAATCTCATCTTGAATTGTAGCTCCCACGATTCCCAAGTGTCATGGGAGGGGACCTGATGGGAGGTAATTGGATCATGGAGGTGCGTCTTTCCTGTGTTGTTCTCATGATAGTGAATGAGTCTCATGAGATCTGATGGTTCTTTAAGAAAGAATTCCCCTGCACAAATCCTTCTTTTGCCCATTGCCATGTAAGAAGTCCCTTTGCTCTTCCTTTGTCTTCTGTCATGATTGTGAGGCTTCCCGAGCTATCTGGAACTGCCAGTCCATTGAACTTATTTTTCTTTATAGATTACCCAGTCTCAGGTATGTCTTTATCAGCAGCCCGAAAATGGACTAATACAGGGAAAAATGAGCAGGTCCCTGGTTAAGCCCCGCCTTCACACCAGGGATGGCCTGAAGCATAGGGACTGGGCTGTCAGTTCCAGGTGGAATCTGTGGACTGGAGTGAGAACTTATGGTGATTTTTCCAGCCTCAACCATGGCCACACATTGACCAATCAGCACACATTTCTTCCATTCTGAGCCCATAAAAACCCTAGACTCAACCAGACTCCAACACTCTCAGGATGATTTCCCTGTGGAAAGGAGCTACTCATGGTGGGTCTCCTCTCGACTTACAGCTGGACACTTGTCAGGATAACCTGCCTGCAGAAAGGAGCTACCCAGTTCAGTTCTCCTGAGAGCTGTTCTGTCTCTCAGTGAAGTTCCTCTCCATCTTGCTCAACCTCCAGTTGTCAGAGTACCTCATTCTTCCTAGACGTGGGACAAGAATTCGGGACCATTGCAATGGTAGGACTGAAAGAGCTGTAACAAAAACAGGGCTGAAAACATGCCCCTCCCACTTGCTACACTGAGGGCGATGAGAAGGAGAGAAGAGCTGTGGGCCTTTGGGGAGCTCAGACCTAGGGGCTTCCCAAGCCAGGGCTGTGACACCTTCTTTGGGATCTATGGTTCCTGGTGTTTCCAAGCTCCTGGGCACCATAGCATTGCAGACATCCAGGCACAAATGCCTGCAGCAGAAGCTACATGTGGTAAATCTGGTCTAGCTGCAGCCTCACATGGAGCCAGCACCTGTGCCAGTGCCTGTAGCTACCTGCCCCACTGCAGCAACTGGCATGCCCAGCTGTGAGCAGTGACTGGACCCTGTGCTCAGTTGTCCACACATCCCTTGCCACTCTGCACCTGGCTCACCCTTGGCAGGTGTGGGATCCAGGTCAGTAGTGCGAGCAGAGTACAGCCTGCCTGGCTGAGTGGGCTGAACGAGCCCAGCAGGCATGAGAAATATGCCTTCAGGAGACACCACTGGCCACAGAGGTTTCCAGCTGGCAAAGTGACACCCCAAAGATCCCATGACAACGAGGCTCTTTCTAACTCCCTGTGCTACAACATTAATTGCAGAATCTCTGTTTATTGAGATTTAATGAGCAGCATCTCAGTTTATTGACCACTTACCTATAACTTTAGCCTGATCTTACTTAATATTTCTTCCACCATTACCCCACACACTAATAACAACATTTTCCACACGTGTTCTTCAGCTTTCCATCAGTTTAAGTTAGAAAGCTCAAGTAGTTCTTTTAGAGTGTAGTGCACATCCTCATGGGTCACAGTTTGTGCTGTACCTTTAGGGGCTTGCTGGGACTTGAGTCTACTTATAGGTTTAGAAGCAAAAATGGGTGATAGGATTGCTCCCAAGGAGAATCAGCACTGTCTTGCATAGCAGCTTACTTAGTGGGGGTCATTACAGTCTCCAGAGGCAATGCAGAGCTAATCTCAGAGGGAAGTGGAGAGGCCACCACCACTAGGGTGGGGAGACATCTTCTACTGGCAAAGATGACTCATCATAATTTAGAAAATCAATGTCTCCAGTTTCACCATTTCAACTTATAAGGTACGACTCTTTCCCATTCAATTGCCCTCACTGTAACAACAGGTACCCTTCTAAGCTGAAAAGTCAACTTGTAAATCAACCAGTTTTAGTCAGATTTTGCATTTGCTCTTCAGTAGTCCCAGCCTGTGGCTACAGAAGATAAGAGTCTCCATCAGGGCATAAATAAGAGTGATCAGTCCTTTATGGGGCACTTGACCTAGGAAATTAAATTTCTGAGTTTATTGCATTTTTATCACTTTTTAAAGTGACATTACAAGTAATCAACCAAGTATCATATGCACAGTAATCCAGCTCCTTTCTTCTTATAAGTGGCTAATTAGGAATACTCAAAGAAAATATTTGCAAATCTTTATTGCCAGATCACCATATAGAATATCAGTGCTCTCTTTAACACTGAAAATAGAGTCACTAATGTCTTCAAATCCAATAAGTTTGGAGGGAGAATTCCAGAAATCTTACAATTAAGACTCATCCTTAAATTTCTGTTCCTCTAGAACCACTCTCAGTACCTAAATCTATATTTGCCTGGGTTCTTCAAGAAAAGGGGTGTGTGTGTGTGTGTGTGTGTGTGTGTGTGTGTGTGTGTGTACTTTGAGAATATATTTATTTTACTATTGTTTATATCGGCTCAGAATTTTATTGTTGGATTTTCACAACTTCAAGTTTGACAGCGATTGCTTATTCTTTAAGATGAGTTACTAAATGTTAAAGAGAAATGTTAAGTTTCTAAGTGTTAAAGAGAAACCCATTGTTTTTAATATTCAAAAGGCTTCTCAGTAAGTAAGTTATTACTTACACATCTCTGATATCAAATTTGTATTTTGTCAGTTATGGATGAAATTGGTTTCTGGGTTGATTTTCTTTATAGAGTTCTCCACCAATCTCACCATCATAAAAACTGTTACACTATTGTGGACTCTATATTTAAATATTTAACTGAAGGTTTCTGGCAATGGTAGCTAAGGAGACAGTACATTAAACAATTAAGCATAAATTGATTTAATGTAAATTAAACCTATGACAGTTTCACTGCTTCTTTTTTTTTTTTTTTTTTTACCTTATTATAACTACTGAATTTATTGGTAAGGGTCATTATAATATTTTAACATTCAGTATTTGACATGGGTTTAACTTGTCCTCAGCAATTTTAAATTAAGCTTGCAATTCAACACCTCAATTTATCTCACTATTTAGCCAAGCAATTTCTGTATTAAGTGTCCAGTCAGGGAGAACTATATCATTAGTAATCTCTAGGGTACTGATAGAATGTTTCCTCAATTCTGAATCAATCTCTCTCTCACACTGATTGTTTTGAAGCCAAGTCATTGTTAGAAAATAACTCCTATGTGCTTCATAGCACCTAGAGCTTCTTTGATCCACCCTGGGCATGATTAATGGAGTCAGCAATATCGTAGTTAATGGAGTCTGTTGAAGTATTCACAGCTGGAAAGTATATTTAGATGATATTTACAATAACTATAGTAATTAATTATTTTTATTTTATGCTCGTTTTGTTTTCTAGTATATTCAGTTCTTTGATGCAGACTTACTCCATTTGAAGTTGCAAGTATTTATTTTATAAATAGCTCTATACGTAGTTTTGCTTCAAATTAGTTTTTTTAATTTGTAGATGTTTCTCAGTATTTTTGGAGATACGTAAGATTTTCAGCCCTTCTTTGCATCATTATTTTTATGAATTCAAAAAGTTGAAAGAGGTGATGATTACTACAGCTCCATATTAATTTTGAACAGTCAAATCTCCAAACTAGAAAAAGAATCACAATACAAAAATGTAATAGCATATTATAGTACAGAAAGCTAATTTCCTGTTGCTGTTACAGATTCACTCACTAAAAATGTCAGGACAATCTTATTTCATAATTTTAACACAATAGTGGAGAGCTGTTGTAATAGAGCAAGTATTTATGATAATTAGGTTTTGCTGAATAATGTGGTTCTTCAAAGATGATAGTTGTGGATATTGATTTTCCAAATGGACTGAGCCATTGATTGAATGCAATTTGAAGAGGAACAAAATTAGTCCCTTGAATTTACCTGGGGCTGCTACCGGTGGAATACATTATCTGAGGAATCCTATAGCTATGTTTAATAGGTCAAGGACTCCCCCTGCCTGTTGGTTCATTTGTGGAATCACTTCTAAGTTAATAATGTTTATGTCTAAAACCGCAGGTGACTCCAAGGATATTGCTTAGTAAATGATATTTTTTCTTTGCTAAGATAAACAGATTCTGGAGTTAAATTAAGAATGCTAAGCTTTTTGATTCATACAGCAAAATGAGAAAGTAGGATGTTGATGACCCTTTGCAAATAAAAGCTATTATTGGGAGATAAGATAGAAATTTTTAACAGCAACAGCTGCTATAACAGTGATACAAATAGTTCATAGGGTGAAGACAACTGAAAACACCTTCATATGAAATAGGACATATTATTCCTTAACTATTATTAAGCAAAGAATCCTTTATCTACTGAGAGTGTTGTAAATGCAGTCAAGTAAATAAACTACATTTCTTAGATTATAAAGCATTTATTTTTATACTAAATATTCATATTTTAGTCTTTTTGAAATTACAGCAGCACAGCATATATTGTGCATATTTCATACAGATGTTCAATTTAGTATTACAACAATGATATACTTTACAATAAATAAAAAAATCTAACTTCTATGGAAATATTCATTAAATAATTGTATTAACTTTTTGTATTATGAACTGTTTATAGGATACAGATAAGGCCAGAAAATAACATAACATCAAGTACAGTATTTTCTTTTAATTTCATCTAACATAAACAGCAACAAAAACCAAAGACAGAGTTGAATATTTCTGTCTAATGTGTCTCTCTGACACATTTCAAGATTCTTTTTTACATCTATTAAAAGTCACCAAGCCTCCAGCTTCATTCTTGTGCATGCTCTTATACAATTATTTTATTTCTGTAAAAGTAGAATTATTAACTATATGCAGAGTATATGCACTTTGAATATTGCATTGAATTCACTCTAATATACTCTTCTATGTTCTATGTTTAATATTTGTAAAATTAGATTCAATGGCATCTTAAAATAGTGGCAACATGTTTTATTTTTTTGTAATAAGTAATATGAATATGTTATTTTGTAAAGTATATTCATAATGTATGATGTTTATTCATCATGTTGAATATACTTTTTTATTTTTATTGGTTTTTATTGATCCTTGTAAGAAATTTCCTCTCAGTTTATAACATTCTTTTTAGGTAATTTGTCTTTTTTTCTGGTAGATGTTACATTTTATTTTGCTTTATAATTCATATGCTGAAGTTTCATTTTATGTACACACATATATATACACACATATGATAGGTGTGTGTATCTGCACACACACTCACAAACATATATACATTTATAGACACATATATATACACACACACATCTATAAACACACACATGTATATATTATTAAATCTAAGGTCATATACTTTTTCACTTTTGAATAATTCAAATAATATTGAAAATATTATTGTGTTAAATATTAATTATCAATTATTATTGTTTTCCAATTCCTTTATTTTAGTATTTTGCAGCTTCTACATGCTTAATCAAGTAATTTTTAGCATCTCTTTTACTTGTTGAATAATTATTTCAAAGTGAAGTGTTTTTCGATGTATGTTCCATTTCAAAAATTCTTTCTTTTACTATATTCTTTACAGGATTTGTGCTCTTCACTCAGTTTTATTTTTATTCCAATAGATGTTAACGTTATTTAAAGCATTTATAATTGAATATATTTTCCTATAATTCAGTTATGCCGGATCTTTTCTCTTCCACAGTTCCTGATACATAATTACACTCATGTTGGTCATTTCTTCTTTAATTAATTACATCTTAATTTTACATTTATATTGTTATTTTGGTGTCTACACTAAAGATTATATGCATTTTTGATACACAATATTAATATAAATATTTACTTTGCTTATCTCAGAAAATACTAGAATCTTAAAAGACATATTGTTGTTCTTATGCATTTTAATTCTTCATACATTTAATGTCCTTAAGAAATTACTCTTATTTTTTTACAGCCAATATAATGGGCTATTAATTTACCTTTTTGATTGATTTTTGTCCCTTCCTGGATTTCTATATTTCTTTGTGTTATCATTTTATTTCTGTCTGAAGAATGTCACCTAGATTTTTCTATAAGAATGTTCAGTGCAAGCATGCCGTAATAGATTCTCTGAATATTTATTTTATGAATTTTGTATATTGTATTTTCTCTGGAATGTGATTTTACATTAGCAGTTATTTTCTTCCAGCACTATGGCATTCAGTGGTCTTCTGACTTCCGTTTGTGTGACTGTCAGGTTTTTTGGGTGCTTTCTGAAAAAAACAAGTTTTTCTCTCTGTTTTCTTTTAATATTTTCTCTTTATATCTGAAGAGAAATTTCCATATTTCATATTCAGTCTGCATCATTTTGACTATAACAAGCTTTTGTGCTTTCCTATGTATATTTTCCTGTTTGGGATTTACGGGGCTTCTTCAGTCTGATGATTGATGACTTACAACACTTTGGGAAATTCTCAGCTAATAACACACATAGTATCACTCTTTCCTCATTATCCCTGTCCTCTGTCTCTGGGACTCCAGTTGCTAGTAAGTAAGAAATTTTCCTTGAGTTCTTCGAAGGAGAACAGTTACATCCTCTTTCCCTGGCAACTTTACATGACCCACAGGAGACAGAGAGAGGACCATAGTCTGACCCAACTCTTGGCAAAATATCATGTGAGCCTTCCCGGAACATGGAAAGAAAAGCAGTCTTGTGAGGAGCTATCAGAAGGTCATTTTTCAAGTGCCTTACTAATTTTCACACGATAGTTAACCATCTACCATCATGGGTCCAGTGAACCATGGTATTTTACACTTCACATCCATTTAGATATAGGTGGAGAATATAAAATCACTCACCTGCAACTTACAATTTGCTCTGTCTTGCAGAGCAACCCATTGCTTGTGTTATTTTTCATCTTCCCCTTTCACTTCAAAGTTATTCTGTGGAACAAGGGACATGAGAAGCTGACAATATATTGATCTTGCTTATGCTATCTGTGTCAGTAATAAATTATCTAAATCTATATGTGCTCATTATTTGTTTAGAAGCTGAATCTTTGGAAGAGTGACAAATTAACATAGCAGCTTCACACTCACTGCTTCTTAGGAATTGCTTTACTACTTAGCATTCCATAGGCCTCTTATATTCTGATCTGCATTTTTAAAAAATGACTTTTTCTCCTTAGCTTTAGTTTGTCTTCCCTGTTATCTTGTGCTGTATGGAATCTACTGTTAAGCTCTTTTATCAAATTATTAAATTTAGATATCATATTTTTATTTCTAGAATATATTTGATGTTTTAAATCTAATTGATGTTATCCATCTCTTTAGCTATTATGTCCATCTTTTCATCTATTTTACTGAATATATTCACTATATTTACTCTCAATTGCTTGTATTATAAGTTTAATGTATGGATCACCTGTGATCTGCTTCTACTGTCAAATTTTCTCTAAGTGTTCATTTATATTTTCTTTCTCATGATATCTAGCAATAACGATTACAATATCAGATATACGCATAAAAATCATTTGATGCCTATAATAGTTAACCTTGTAGAGAGGAATACTTTATTATCTGAGGTATGCCTATATTTATATCTATATCTATCTTATCTAACTATCTATGTACTGTGTGTGTATAAACACACGTGCGTACACACCCATATGTGGCCTGACATTTTTTAGGTATTACCTTCAAAGTCAGTATTGCTATGTGTGAGTTTAATCCTATCACCATGATTTTAGTTGTTTATTATGCCAACTTGTTTGTGTGATTGCTTTATATATAGTGTCACTACTCTGTGTAAAGTTTGTTTGTCTAGTGACTGGTAACTGTCTTTTCTTTCCATATTTAGTATTTCTTTTTTTTTTTTCTTCTTATACTTTAGTTTGTGGGATACATGTGCAGAACTTGCAGGTTTGTAACATAGGTGTGCCATGGTTGTTTGCTGCACCCATCAACCCATCATCTACATTAGGCATTTCTCCAAATGCTATCCCTTCCCTAGCATTCTGGGTGCATATATTTTTAGGATAGCTAGCTCTTCTTGAATGTAGTCAAGCTAAATGTCCCAATTAAAAGTCACAGAGTGTCAACCTGCAGAAAGAAGACCCAATGGTATGCTTTCTTCATGAGACCCATCTCACATGCAAGGACACCCATAGGCTCAAAATAAAGGTATGGAGACACATCTACCAAGTACATGGAAAACAGAAATGAGCAGGGGATGCCATCCTAGTTTCTGACAAAACAGACTTTAAACCAACAAAGGTCATAGAGACAAAGAATGGCATTACATAATGTTAAAGGATTCAGTTCTAAATATACATGCATTCTAAATATATATGCATCTAACACAGGAGCACCATATTCATAAAGCAAGTTTTTAGAGACCCCCAAAGAGACTTCAACTCCCACACCACAATAGTGGGAGACTTCAACCCCCATTGACAGTATTAGAGAGATCATTGAGGCAGAAAATTAACAAAGACATTCAGGACATGAAGTCAACACTGGACCAAATGGACCTGATAGACAGCTACAGAACT
The DNA here is from genome assembly GCF_024542745.1 of Macaca thibetana thibetana. Taxonomy (NCBI): domain Eukaryota; kingdom Metazoa; phylum Chordata; class Mammalia; order Primates; family Cercopithecidae; genus Macaca; species Macaca thibetana. The sequence continues at coordinate 54,814,482 of NC_065582.1, read as the reverse complement.
TTTCACCTCAAAACAACAGAACATACATATTATTCTCATCACCACATGGCATATACACTAAAATAGACCACATAATCAGACACAAAACAATCCTCATTGTTATGTGTGAATTTGAACCTGTCATTATGATGCTAGCTGGTTTATTGCCCATTAATCGATGCAGTTTCCTCTTAGTATTGATGGACTTTAGAATTTGGTATGTTTTTGAAGTGGCTGAAACTGATTTTTCCTTTCCATATTTAGTGCTTCCTTCAGGAGCTCTTGTATGGCAGGCCTGGTGGTGACAGAATCTCTCAGCATTTGCTTATCTGTAAAGGAATTTATTTCTCCTTCTCTTATGAAGCTTAGTTTGGATGATATGAAATCTGGGTTGAAAATTATTTTCTTTAAGCATGTTGAATATTGACCTCTACTCTCTTCTGGCCTATAGGGCTTCTGCTAAGAGATTTGCCATTAGTCTGATGGGCTTCACTTTTTGGGTAACCCAACCTTTTTCTCTGGCTGCCCTTAATATTTTTTCCTTCATTTCAACCATGGTGAATCTAGCAATTATGTGTCTCGGAGTTTCCCTTCTCGAGGAGTATCTTTGCAGTGTTCTCTGTATTTCCTGAATTTGAATGTTGGCCTGTCTTGATAAGTTGGGGAAGTTCTCCTGGATAATATCTTGAAGAGTGTTTTCCAACTTGGTTCCATTCTCCCAATCACTTTCAGGTACACCAATCAAATGTAGGTTTGGTCTTTTCACATGGTCCCATATTTCTTGGAGGCTTTGTTTGTTCCTTTTATTCTTTTTTCTCTAATCTTGTCTTCATGCTTTATTTCATTAAGTTGAACTTCAATCTCTGATATCCTTTCTTCTGCTTGATTGATTCAGCTATTGATAAATGTGTATGTTTCATGAAGTTCTTGTGCTGTAGTTTTCAGCTCCATCAGGTCTTTTATGTTCTTCTCTAAACTGGTTATTCTAGTTAGCAATTCCTCTAACCTTTTTTTCAAAGTTCTTAGTTTCCTTGCATTGGGTTAGGACATGCACCTTTAGCACTGGGGAGTTTGTTATTACTCACCTTCTGAAGCCTACTTCTGTCAGTTCATCAAACTCATTCTCCATCCAGTTTTGTTCCTTTGCTAGTGAGGAATTGTGATCCTTTGGAGGAGAAAAGATGTTCTGGTTTTGGAATTCGCAGACTTTTGGGCTGTTTTTTTCGCATCTTCATGGATTTATCTACCTTTGGTCTTGGATGTTGGTGACCTTCAGATGGGGTGTCTGGGCAGATGTCCTCTTTGTTGATGTTGATGCTATTCCTTTCTGTTTGTTAATTTTCCTTCTAACAGTCAGACTTCTCTGCTGCAGGTCTGCTGGAGTTTGCTAGAGTTCCACTCCAGACCCTGTTTGCCTGGATATCACTAGCAGAGTCTGCAGCACAGCATAGATTGCTGCTTGTTCCTTCCTCTGGAAGCTGCATCCCAGAGGGGAACCCACCAGATGCCAGCCAGAGCTCTCCTATATGAGGTGTCTCTTGACCCCTGCTGAGAGGTGTCTCCCAATCAAGAGGAATGGGGGTCAGGGACCCACTTGAAGAGGCACTCTGTCCCTTGGCAGAGCTCGAACGCTGTGCTGGGAGATCTGCTGCTGATTTCAGAGCTGTCAGATAGGGCCATTTAAGTCTGCTGAAGCTGCACTTACAGCCACCCCTTTGCCCAGGGAGATGGGAGTTTTATCTGTAAGACCCTGACTGGGGCTGCTGCCTTTCTTTCAGAGATGCCCTGCCCAGAGAGGAGGAATCTAGAGAGGCAATCTGGCTGCAGTGGCTTTGGGACGGTCTGGTGGGCTCCACCCAGTTTGAATTTCCTGGTGCCTTTGTTTACACTGAGGGAAAAACCTCCTACTTAAGCCTCAGAAATGGCAGACACCTCTCCCCTCACCAAGCTCGAGCATTCTAGGTCGACTTCAGACTGCTGTGCTGGCAGCAAGAATTTCAAGCCAGTGGATCTTAGCTTGCTGGGCTCCGTGAGGGTATGATCCAATGAGGTAGACCACTTGGCTCCCTGACTTCTGCCCTCTATCCAGGGAAGTGAACAGTTTTGTCTCATTGGTATTCCGAGAGCCACTGGGTTATGGGAAAAAAAAAAAAAAAAAAAAAAAAAAAAAAAAAAACTCCTGTGGCTAGCTCAGTGTCAGCTCAAATGGCTGCCCAGTTTTGTGCTTGAAACCCAGGGCCCTGGTGGTGTTGGCACCTGAGGGAATCTCCTGATGTGTGGTTTGTGAAGACCACGGGAAAAGCATAGTATCAGAGCTGGAATGCGTGGTCCCTCATGGCACAGTCCCTCATGGCTTCTCTTGGCTAGCGGAGGGAGTTCCCTAACCCCTTGCACTTCCTGGATGAGGCAAAGCCCCACCCTGCTTCAGCTCGCTCTCTGTGGGCTGCATCCACTCTCTAACCAGTCCCAATGAGATACTGGGTACCTCAGTTGGAAATGCAGATATGTCCTGCCTTCTGCGTTCATCTCACTGGGAGCTGCACACTGGCGCTGTTCCTATTCTGCCATCTTGGCAGCCAATTACCCATATTTATTACTTCTTTAAGAGTCTCTTGTAAAGCAGGTATGGTGGTAATGAATTTCCTTAGCATTTCATTCCCTGAAAAAGATTTTATTCTCCTTCACTTATGAGGCTTAGTTTAGTTAGATATAAAATTCTTGTATGAAATTTCTTTTAAGAATGTTGAATATAAGCCCTCAATCTCTTCGAGCTTGCAGGGTTTCTGCAGAAAGTTCTACAGTTAGTCTGATCTACTTCCCATTGTAGGTGACTTGTCCTTTCTCTCTAGCTGCCTTTAATATTTTCTCTTCCATTTTGACCTTGGAGCAACTGATAATTATGTGTCTTGGATATGATCTTCTTGTGAAGTATTTTGCAGGGTTCTCTACACTTTCTGAATTCAAATGTTGGCCTCTCTAGCTAGGCTGAGGAAGTTCTCATGGATGATATCCTGAAATATGTTTTCCGAATTGTTTCCATTCTTCTCATCTATTTCAGAGACCCAATGAGTCACAGATTCAGTCCTTTTGCATAATGCCATATTTCCTGGAGGTTTTGTTTGTTCTTTCCTTTTCATTTTTTTCTTTTTCTTTTCCTTTTTCTTTTTCTTTTTTTTTTTTTGAGAGAGTTTCTCACATTGTCACCCAGGCTAGAGGTGCAGTGGCACAATCTTGGCTCACTGTAACCTACCCTTATTAGGTTCAAGTGATTCTACCACCTCAGCCTCCCAAATAGCTGGGACTACAGGTGTGCACCACACCTAGCTACATTTTGCATTTTTAGTAGACACGGGTTTTCACCATGTTGGCCAGGCTGATCTTGAACTACTGACATCAAGTGATTCACCTGATTTGGCCTCCCAGACATGAGCCATTGCCTCCATCCTCATTCTTTTTTTTTCTTTATTGTTGTCTCACTGCCTTATATCTGAAAGGGAGGGGGTGTTGCCTCACCCGAGAAGCACAAGGGGTTGGGGGATTTCGCTTTCTTCATCAAGGGAAGCCATAAGTGACTGTACCTGGAAGAACAGTACACTCCTGCCCAAATAGTGTGCTTTTCCCATGGTCTTCACAAATAGCACACCAGGAGGTCTCTCTCCCATGCCTTGCTCAGTGGGTCCCACATCCATAGAGCCTTGCTCACTGCTAGTACAGCAGTCTGAGATCGACCTGGGATGCTGGAGCTTGGTGGGGGGAGGGGTATCCACCATTGCTGAGGCTTAAGTAGGTGGGTCTATGCTCACAGTGCAAACAAAGCAGCAGGGAAGCTCAAACTGGGCGGAGCCCACCACAACTCAGCAAGGTCTACTGCCTCTCTAAATTCCACTTCTGTGGGCAGGGCATATCTGAACAAAAGGCCCCAGACAGTTTCTGCAGACTTAAATGTCCCTGCCTGACAGTTCTGAAGAGAGCAATGGTTCTCTTAGCACAGTGTTCAAGCTCTGATAATGGACAGACCGCCTCTTCAAGTAGGTCCATGACCCCCTTGTAGCCTGACTGGGAGACACTTCCCAGTAGGGGCTGACAGAAACCTCATACAGGCGGGTGCCTCTCTGGAATGAAATTTCCAGAGGAAGGATCGGGCAGCAATATTTGCTGTTCTGCAGCCTCCACTGGTGATACCCAGGCAAACAGGGTCTCGAGTGGACCTCTGGCAAACTCCAACAGACCTGCAGCTGAGAGGCCTATCTGGTAGAAGGAAAACTAACAAACAGAAAGGAATAGCATCAACATCAACAAAAAGGACATCTACACCAAAACCCCATCTGTAGGTCACCACATCAAAGACCAAAGGTAGATAAAACCACAAAGATGGGGAGAAACCAGAGCAGAAAGGCTGAAAATTCCAAAAACCAGAACGCTTATTCTCCACCAAAGGAACACAGCTCCTCAACAGCAGGGGAACAAAACTGGATGGAGAATGAGTTTGAAGAGTTGAAAGAAGTAGGCTTCAGAAGGTCAGTAATGATAAACGTCTCCGAGCTAAAGGAACATGTTCTAACCCATCACAAGGAAACGAAAAACCTTGAAAAAAGGTTAGACAAATGGCTAACTAGAATAACCAGTGTAGAGAAGAGCTTAAATGATCTGATGGAGCTGAAAAACACAGTAAGGGAACCTGGGAAAGCATACAAAACTTCAATAGCTGACTCAAGCGGAAGAAAGAGATCAATGATTGAAGATCAAATTAATGCAATAAAGAGAGAAGACAAGATTAGAGAAAAACAGTCAAAAGAAATGAAAAAAGCCTCCAAGAAAAATGAGACTATGTGAAGAGACCAATTGTACATTTTATTGATGAGCCAGAAAGTGAGAGGGAGAATGGAACCAAGTTGGAAAACATTCTTCAGGATCTTATCCAGGAGAACTTCCCCAACCTATCAAGACAGACCAACATTCAAATTCAGGAAATACAGAGAACACCACAAAGGGAAGAAGGGAAACCCCAAGACACATAATCGTCAGATTCACCAAATTTAAAATGAAGAAAAAAATGTTAAGGGCAACCAGAGAGAAAGGACAGGTTACCCACAAAGGGAAGCCTGTCAGACTAACAGTAGATCTCTCTGCAGTAACCCTACAAGTCAGAAGAGAGTGGGGACCAATAATCAACATTCTTAAAGAAAAAAAAAAATTTCAATCCAGATTTTCATATCCAGCCAAACTAAGCTTCATAAGCGAAGGAGAAATAAAATCCTTTACAGACAAACAAATATTGAGAGATTGTGTCACCACCAGCTCCTGAAGGAAGCATTAACATGGAAAGGAACAACCTGTACCAGTCACTACACAAACATGCCAAATTGTAAAGACCATTGACGTTGTGAAGTACCTGAATCAATTAATGGGTGAAATAGCCAGCTAGCATCATAATGACAGGATCAAATTCAAATATAACAATATTAACCTTAAATGTAAATGGACTAAATGCCCCAATTAAAAGACACAGACTGGCAAATTGAATAAAGTGTCAAGACCCATCAGTATGCTGTATTCAGGAGACCCATCTCATGTGCAAAGACACACATAGGCTCAAAATAAGGGGACAAAGGAAGATCTACCCAGCAAATGGAAAGAAACAAAACAAAACAAAACAAAAAACAAACAAACAAAAAAGCAGGCATTGTAATATTGTAATCCTGGTCTCTGATAAAACAGACTTTAAATCAACAAAGATCAAAAGAGAAAAAGAAGGCCATTAAATAACAGTAACGGGATCAATTCAACAAGAAGAGCTAACTATCCTAAATATATATGCACCCAATACAGGAGCACCCAGATTCATAAAGCAAGTTCTTAGATACCTACAAAGAGACTTAGACTCCCACACAATAATGATGGGAGACTTTAACACCGCACTGTCAACATTAGACAGATCAGTGAGACAGAAAATTAACAAGGATATCCAGGACTTGAACTCAGCTCTGGACCAAGTGAGTACAGAGCTCTCTACCCCAAATGAATGGAATATATATTATTCACGTTATCACATCTCACTTATTCTAAAATTGACCACGTAATTGGAAGTAAAACACTCCTCAGCAAATGTAAAACAACAGAAATCACAACAAAGAGTCTCTCAGACCACAGTGCAATCAAATTAGAACTCACGATTAAGAAGCTCACTCAAAACTGCACAACTGGCTGGGCATGATGGCTCATGCCTGTAATCTCAGCACATTGGGAGGCCATGGTGGACAGATCACCTGAGGTCAGGAGTTCAAGACCAACCTGACTAACATGGAGAGACCCCATCTCCCTAGCTCATTTTATGAGGCTAACATCCTGATACCAAAGCCTGGCAGAGACACAAGAAAAAAAGAGAACTTTATCAATATCCCTGATGGACATCTATGTGAAAATCTTCAATGAAATACTGGCAAATCAAATCCAGCAGCACATAGAAAAGCTTATCCACTATGATCAAATAAGCTTCATCCCTGGGATGTAAGGTTGACTCAACATATGCAAATCAATAAATGTAATCTATCACATAAACAGAACCAATGACAAAAACCACATGGTTATCTCAATAGATGCAGAAAAAGCCTTGGACAAAATTCAACAATCTTTTATGATAAAAACTCTCAATAAACTAGGTATTGATTGAACTTATCTCAAAATAATAAAAGCTTTTTATGACAAACCAATATCATAGTGAATGGGCAAAAAATGGAAGCATTCCCTTTGAAAATTGGCACAAGACAAGGATGCCCTCTCTCACCACTCATTCAACATAGTATTGGAAGTTCTGGCCAGGGCAATCAGAAAGGAGAAATAAATAAAGATATTCATTTAGGAAAATAGGAAGTCAAATTGTCTCTGTTTGCAGATGACATGATTGCATATTTAGAAAACCTCAACTTTTCAGTCCAAAAACTCCTTAAGCTATTAAGCCAATTCAGCAAAGTCTCAGGATACAAAATCAATGTGCAAAAATCACAAGCATTCCTATACATCAAGAACAGACAGAGAGTCAAATCATGAGTGAACTCCCATTCACAATTACTACAAAGATAATAAAATACCTAGGAATCCAAATTACAAGGGATGTGAAGGATCTTTTCAAGAAGAACTACTAACCACTGCTCAATGAAATAAGAGAGGACACAAACAAATGGAAGAACATTCTATGCTCATGGATAGGAAGAATCAATATAGTGAAAATATCCATGTTGCCCAAGGTAATTCATAGATTCAATGCTATCCCCACCAAGCTACCACTGACTTTCTTCACAGAACTGGAAAAAACTACTTTAAATTTCATATGGAATCAAAAAAGAGTCCACATAACCAAGACAATCCTAAGCAAAAAGAACAAAGCTGGAGGCATCACGCTACCTGACTTCAAATTATGCTACAAAGCTACAGTAACCAAAACAGCATAGTATGAGTACCAAAACAGATATATAGGCCAATGGAACAGAACAGAGCCCTCAGAAATAACACCACACATCTACAACCATCTGATCTTTGACAAACCTAACAAAAACAAGCAACGGGGAAAGGATTCCCTATTTAATAAGGGGTGTTGTGAAAACTCACTAGCCATAAGTAAAAAGCTGAAACTGGATCCCTTCCTTACACTGTATACAAAAGTTAACTCAAGATGGATTAAAGACCTAAATGTAAGACCTAAAACCATAAAACCCTAGAAGGAAACCTAGGCAATACCATTTAGGACATGGACTTGAGCAAAGACTTCATGGCTAAAACACCAAAAGCAATGACAACAAAAGCCAAAATAGACAAATGGGATGTAATAAACGAAAGAGCTTCTGCACAACAAAAGAGCCTATCATCAGAGTGAACAGGCAACCTACAGAATGGGAGAACATTTTTGCTATCTATCCATCTGACAAAGGGCTAATGTCCGGAATCTACAAAGAACTTAAACAAATTTACAAGAAAAAAAGAAACAGCTCCATCAAAAACTAAGCAAAATATGTGAACAGACACTTCTCAAAAGGAGACATTTATGCAGCCAACAGACATATGAAAAAATGCTTATCATCACTGGTCATCAGAGAAATGCAAATCAAAACCACAATGAGATAACATCTCATGCCAGTTACAATGGCAATCATTAAAAAGTCAGAAAACAACAGATGCTGGAGAAGATGTGGAGAAATAGGAATGCTTTTACTCTGTTGGTGGGAGTGTAAATTAGGTCAACCGTTGTGGAAGACAGTGTGGCAATTCCTCAAGGATCTAGAACCAGAAATACCATTTTACCCAGGAATCCCATTGTTGGGTATATACCCAAAGGATTATAAATCATTCTACTATAAAGACACATGCACACGTATGTTTATTGCAGCACTATTCACAATAGCAAAGACTTGGAACCAACCCAAATATCCATCAATTATAGACTGGATAAAGAAAATGTGGCACATATACACCATGGAATACTACACAGCCATAAAAAAGGATGAGTTCATGTCCTTTGAAGAGACATGGATAAAGCTGGAAACCATCATTCTCAGCAAAATGACACAAGGACAGAAAACCAAACACTGCATGTTCTCACTCATAAGTGGGAGTTGAACAATGAGAACATATGGACACAGGGAGGGGAATATCACACAAAATACTGGGATTACAGGCATGAGTCAATGTGCCCAGCTGAAATGATATATTTACATATGTGCATGTATTTGAAACTTTTTATTCTTTCAATCAGTATTTGCTAAAACTCATTATTTGTTATACTAAGAGAATGATATGAATATTACACTATAAAGATATATAAAGATGATTATCGGCCAGGCACAGTGGCTCATGCTTTTAATCCCTGCACTTTGCGAGAGCAAGGTAGGCAGATCACTTGAGGTCAGTAGTTCAAAATCAACCTGGCCAACATGTCTCTACAAAAAGTATGAAAATTAACTGGGCTTGGTGGTGCACACCTCTAGTCCCAGCTACTTGGGAGGCTGAGGCAGGAGAATCACTTGAACTCAGGAGGCAGACGTTTCAGTGAACCAAGATTTTAGCACTGCACTCTACCAAGGTGACATAGCAAGACCATGTCGGGGGAAAAAAAAAAAAAAAAGATGATTATCATATAGTGGATACAGCCTTGATACATCACAAGCTAAAGGACTAAAAAATTAAGAAATAATTAAATATTCCTACTGGCAGTAATGGCATTTTAGGAAATTTATACTCATTTTCTCATCAAAGGCAGTCATAAAAAATAAACAAAATCTTTTAAAACGTGAATCTACATAAACAAATTCAAGAGATTAAAAAAAAAAAATCCAGGAAGAATTCTAAAACATTTAAGAACATTTTCTTCTTGGAGTTTCACATGATTTTTCATGAAGTTGCTGAGAGGCTGACAAACTAAGGAGAAAAATTAACAACTAAATCAAAATTATAGTTTATATTTGGGCATGATCAGATGACTCTTTTGAAATAAGGGTAAAGCAATGGTAGTCTAACTAACAGATACTGAAGCACATCTTAAAATTATCATCATTATCAAAACTGATATGAGATGTACTTAGATTGCTACCACCTCTAAGAACCTGTGAGAGACAATTGAACTATCTGTAAAATGTTACTATTATTCTTTGCCTTAAAATTTCAAATTCTTAAAATACAAATGTACAATTCTAAAAAGTAACCAAGGATGAGAGAAATCAAGATCATTTGACTAAACAACCTCAGGACTCAATATGCTATAAAAACAATTGAAAGAGCTTTATATAAAGAGTTTTCAGATACCTTTAAAATTCTCATACCACTGTTAACTATAAAATAAAGAAATCATATGGAAATTCTAGAAGTAAGAAATGCAGAATTCCACACCCCAAAAATACTTAGGTATAATTATAACAAACATAAGATTTATGTAGGGAAAACTGTAAAACTAATGAGAGAAATTTAAAAATAAGTTCTAGTTGCCTGAGACTTATTTCATGTCAATGGATAGGAAGACTCAATTAATTTTGTCAAGATGTCACTTCTTTCCAACTTGATCTGTAGATTTAAAGCAGTCTCAATCCAAATATCAAAAAAAAAATTTGTAGATATTGATAAAATAATATTAAAGTGTACATGGAGAAGTAAAGGGTACAGCATAATCAATACAATATTGAGGAGAAACAAAGTCAGAGTACTAACACTACCCCATGTCAAAATTTAACAATAAAGCAGTAGTAATCAAGACAGTGTTGTACTGGTGAAAGAAGAGACAAATAGGCCAGTGAAACAGAGTAGAGAGCCCAGAAATATACCCATGCAAGTACATTCAAGTGATCTTTGACATAGGAGAAAAGGCAATAACACAGAAAAAGTCTTCAACACATGGTGCTAAAACAACTTGACATCCACTTGCAAAAAAAAAAAAAAGAAAAAATGTAGAAAGAAATCTTACACTGCTCCCCAAAATAGATCACATCCTAGATGTAAAGTGCCAAACTCTAAAGCTCCTAGAAGTTAGCATAGGAGAAAATCCATAAAACCTTGGATTTGGCAATGGCATTTTACAGACAACATTAAATACACAATCTATGAAAGAAATTATTGATAAGCTGGATTTCATTAATATTAAACTCTTCTGACCTAGGAAACACTGTCGAGATAATTATAAGACAAACTCCAGACCTGGAGAAAATATTTGCAAGATACATATGTGATAAAGGACTAGTATTCAAAATATACAAGGAATGGTTAAAACTCAATCATAAGAAAATGAACAACACAATTATAAATGGGCAAAAGTTCTGAATAGACATCTCACAAAAATATAAAGATAGCAAATAAGCATGTGAAAAGATACTTATCATATGTCATTAGGGAATTGCAAATTTAAACAGTGAGACACCATTATCCCCCTACTAGAATGGCTAAAATTCACTGCAACACCAAAAGCTGAAAATGAAATGGAGCAAAAGGAAATACCACTCATTGATGGTGAGAATGCAAAATAGTGTAGCCACTTTAGAAGAATAAGATGGCAATTTCCTACAAAACTAAATATACCCTTACCATACAATCTAATGATTGTATTCCTTGGTATTTTCTCAAATGAGTTGAAAACTTATGTTTAGACAAAAACTTGAACATAGAGGATTATAGCACGTTCATTTATAATTACCAAAACTTGAAGTAACCAAAATATCCTTCAGTGTGCAAATAGATAAACAAACTGTAGCACATCCCAACAATGGACTATTCCATAAAATATTCCATAATTGCTAAAAAAAAAAAAAAAAAAAAAAAAAAAAAAAGAGCAACCAAGACTTATCATGCTACCAAACACTAGATATTCATTCTAACTTACTGACAAATATTGCATGTTACCCCTAATATGTTGGAGATAAAAAATGTATTTAACTCATGCAGATAGAGAATGAATGGTGTTTACTAGAGGCTAGGAAAGGTAGTGAAGATAGGGGGATAAAAAGAAGATAGTTAGTGGGTCCAAATATTGTTAAGTATCCAAGAGCAGCATAACTAACAGCTTGCAACTCATATACAAAAGAATATTACATCTTTCCAACTTCTAACACATACAAAATATAAATAATGCTTTCTCTGGCAGTTTTCTAAATATTTCTGTGTGACTGACTGGTTGTTGAGGCAGACTTGCTGGAAAAAGAGAGGTTATGTCTTGAGTCTTACCAAAAGCATCTGGTTTCATTAAGTGAAAAGGATAATTCATTATAGAAAGGTAGAACATGCTTGGCACAATGGCTCACACATGTAATTCCAGCACTTTGGGAGGCCAAAGTGGGTGGATTGCTTGAGCTTAGGAGTTTGAGACCAGCATGGGCAACATGGTGAAACGTCATCTCTACAAAAAATACAAAAATTAGCCAGATGTGGTGCTGTGCACCTATAGTCCTAGCTATTCAGGAGGCTGAAGCAGAAGGATCACTAGAGCCTAGGAGGTGGAGGCTGCAGTGAGTTGTGTTCATGCCACTATACTCAAGACTAGGTGACAACGTAAGATTCTATCTCAACAACAAGAACAAAAAAAAAAAAAAAAAAAGAGAGAGAGAGAGAGAAAAGGAACAATTTGAGTAAAGGTGGAAAGATAGGAAAGATAGTTTCTTTGTTGTTTTGTTGTTCTTGATGATGACGTTGCTGTTTTCCATTTGTTGACAATGATTTGAATAAAAATGAAAGTTCCTTTGGATGCTATAGGCAGGTGCTAAGTTTTAGTGATGATAATCCCAAGGAAAATGAAAGAGATAATTATTATGGGCCTAATAATGAAAAACATTCAATAGGAGAATAAGACTGGACTTCGTTTTATAATCATAGAGAAAGAAATGAATATTTTTTTCAGCCATGAAATTACATGAAAAAAAAATTATGACTTTGAAAAAAAGTATGAGCAAATACCCTCAGAGTTTCTAATTTTTATGTTCTACAGTATGGAGTGACAAATATCTGCTTCATTGGAATTAAATGCTAATTTCAATATTCAATGACGTTGATTTGCAAAAGAAAAATGTAACAATAACCCCAATAATTTGAATTTGGACAATAAGAAATAATCATGATGTCATAAGCAGATGAACAGAAAGAATTGAGAATAGAGGAAAATAGGAAGAATGGGAATAGAGATGATAAAATAAGTAATTTCTAAAGATGTAGATGTGAGAGTTAGCCTTATAAAGTGATAAATTATAAAAAGAATGGGATTTTAGAAGAGACTACAGAGTTAAAAGAAGAAGAGAAGGAATGAAAGGAAAACATGAGGGAAGATAGAGAGGGATGAATGAAAACAGGTAATGACTGAGGGTAACGTAGAATGTCTATTTTTTTATGGATGTCAACATTGAAATAAATTAGAGATGTAATTGAATTTTTTGCACTTTTAAACACAATGCAAAAATAAAAGAAAATGATAAATGTATGAGATGTATGTGACCTAAAAAAGTACAGTTGTACTAATATAGTGGGTTCAAAAGCAAATGGCAAAGAATTTCTGTATGATTAAATGGATGTGAGAAAATGTAAAAATAATGTGGGTGACCATCTTTAAAAAATTTTATCAATGAGAGAAAACACATTTGAATAAAAATATAATTTGAGGTGCACATGGACGAAAAAATAGTGTCAGGAATAAAGACAAAATATTTTAGGGCAAAAGTAAAGGTAGTAGAAAATTAGACACTACAGATAAAAAGTTAGGAATGAGAGGTGATGGGTTATAGGCAGGATGACTGATGAAATGATTTATTTGAAGGAGGCAGAAAGGCATAAAAGGCGAACAGATACTGAAGAAGCATAAAAGGTGTTTCTAGGCCCAGAGTGGAATATAAAGCAGAATCACACATTGTGTTTGCCCTGAGAGGTTCTTAGAAGATCAGACAAGGATAAGAGATGTTTCTCAGGATATAACACGCTGTTAAAATATAATATTTTGTTACAGAATTACTAAAGGAAAGTATCTTTGGCTTTTCTGTACCAAGTCTAAAGGGAACTTTTTAAAAAGTTCATTTTTCTGTCTGGTAGAGCATACCAACATTTTATTCATTATGTAAAAGGGTGAGAAAACAGAAGAAGATTTTAAAAGAATTCTCAGCATTGACACTAGTTTCTATAATTTTAATGTAGGTCTGGCAGGGGCTTAGAGTAAACCTAGCTGCCACAACAGTCCCAACACTGTGAGGAGAGCTGTGAGGGGGCAAAACAAGCCCCAGGACCTCTATCTTCTTATTTGTATGAGTTTGGTGAGACAGAATATTTGTAAAAGTCAGGCAAAGCAGATTTATTACTCACAGATAGGCAGCAAGAATAAAGAGAACACTTGGGTTCCTGGTGAGACAGTCCCTCGAGGATCAGGAAAGCTACCCAGGGTACCTGGAATCCGGTCTGTGCAGATCCTTCATCATACCACAGTGGATGAACCCTGAGTATACTCTGCCCTGAGTTTTTATAACCGGAGCACAACTTGAATTGCTGAGCTCAAGCTTTGCAGAATATCCTTTTCTATAAGGGATAATGGCATAGTGTGGATTGTTTTTGGACAGTTCCTCCATATCTCAGGACATTACAGTCTTGGTATATTCCACAGTTGTTCTGAGAACTATAATGAGAGAGCTGGGTCAGCCAATGCTACCTAAGGACCTGTCCTCCTACTACATTTGTATGTCATTATCTGTATCTATATGCCTATTAATTGTGTTTCTGTTGAATACCCTAAAACAGTTGTCAACAATGTAGTTTCAATGAGAAAATAATGTCTAGTGCATGGACTGTTCTAGATGAGGATAAAACATATAAATGGATGAAAATAAATTATAGTTTCACATGAAGAGTCATTGTTGACATTTAAAAGAACACTTTCACAGGAATTTCGGTAATAGAAACTATATTTAAGTCTACTGAGAAACTAGCAAGATCTGAAGAAGAGAATTCAAGACATATGGAGAGTTTACAGAATAAATTTAATAATGAAAGCAAGGACGGAGACATAAGAGAAAAATAAATGGGGGAGAATATGCATTTTCTTAGTTTTAGGTTGAAAAACACTTGGGATTTGGGGAGAGAAATCAATAAAGTAAAGGAGTTCAAGAACCCAAAATAAAATAAAATAACCAAGAAAGATTCTCAAAAAAGAGAAGGAACAATTAGATGGTGAAAAACAGATTGTGAAATACAACAATTAGTGCCATAAAAACATATATACATATGTAGAAAGTTTGCATGATATATTAATAGTTTAATATAAAAAAGTCTGCCTGTCTCTGTAGAAAATGGGCTAGAAAGATAGATAACATGTGTTCAGAATACTTAGCTGTCTGTAGTTAATTTTGCTTTTCTTATTTGTGCTTCATTTATATATTGTAATTTTGTCTGCGATATAACAAAGGTACAAATAAATAATCAAATGTCACTTGCAAACAAATAAAATTTTAGAAAATACAATAGCATAAAAAGGTAACATGATATGTATGAAACTGATAAACACTTTTAGAGTATTAAAAGCATTTGAGGAACTTTAAGAGGAAAGATGGATAGAGAGTGAGTGTGGATGCAGGTAGATTTGTAGATCCACAAGGAGTTACATTTTGATCATTTTTATTTTTTTTCCATGAAGTAGGAGATAAGGTGGAAAGTGGGTATTTAAGCAATATAGAGAGATTTTGAAGCATTAATGGCTAATTTGAAATTATCTTGTTACTAAATAAATATAGTAGGTTGGTAGAAAATGAACACAAATGAAAGTTAATATTTAGTGGGCTTGCTTTAACACTGGAAAATTTCTACATGATAGTGAGTGGTGAGTATGTAGGACAAAAGCTTATAGAATCTCAGATGCAAGAAAACAATTTTTATAAAGGAAGTCCTTGTGAACAGTGACATTTGACATGACCTATTCTGTAGAAGGAAGACTTAGATAAACAGACAAGTTGCTCTGAGGCTGAAAATGGTCTGACCCAAAGCAGGGCAGTCACAAGAAATGATCAGTGGATCGTGAAGCATAAAATTTGGCTGAAGTAGCAGCACCAAAGTAGATGAGTATTTCATAATAAGTCATGTATTTTAAATTTCATTTGTTTGTACCACGCAGTTCACATCTACCACTGACTATTGCTTAGAAAAACAGAGATATTTCAAGTACAAAGCACAGTAAAAAGTAAACATGTAAAACCAAACAATGATATCCAAGTTAACCTCAAATGTTCTTTTAATCATGCACTAGACAGTATTTAACTGTGTACAGCCTCCCTAACTAATTTCACAGGCAAAAACAATTCTCAGTTTATAAATACTGCTGTTAAAATATATGCAAAAATAAAATATTCACTTTTAGGCAAGAGAGACACATTTTGGAAAGAATCAAGGATGTCTATGCACCTAACATTACTTACAACACTATTTTATAGAATCCAATATATCACTTAACCAATTAACAAAATTAAGTCATTGTGTGAGAGCTACATAATTTGAACTTGTTTGGCTTAATGTGAAATGGAAGGATTAGTGAAGGGAGAAAACCACATATTTCTGTAATATTTCATTTTCTCAGAATTGTTAAATAATCCTGTATCTTTGTGCTACTAGTTACTAAGGACTACTTTCATACTTTCATTCTGATTGTCCAATTTAATTTAATACTAAAATGTATAAAAATATAAGCAATATTGAAAGTAACTTTGTCCTTCCTTCTTAGAGCTGGATTTTTTTTTTTTCATTTCTAATGTAAAAAATTCTCTGATTTGTGCCATTGAAATATCCACAGAAATACCATCGGTGTCAAAACTAACCTTTTTCTATATATAATTTCTTTGCCTTTTGCAACATAATATTTAACTATTTTTGCATTTCAGCTGAAGTGAGAAAACATGTCTATGGAAATGAATGAAAATATTGGAGTTAAGAAAGTACGCAATGAAATGTACTTTTAAAACGTTTCATTCTGATTAATATGCTCAAATACAAAGTTTACATGTTTCCAAATGCTTTATTTTAAATTGAAACATTTTAGAATTCAAAATATTTAGTCATATTTTAAGCATGACAAAGGTAATAGCATGATTAGTATAGAGAAAACAATGATTCTTCTCTAGGTTTTCTTATCGTTTTTTATACCATATATCAGTAAATCACTTAATCCAATAAAATATCAGACACAGACACATACATATGCATGAAATACCATCTCTTAAATATAAATTTGCAATATTGGTGTACAGAATGCTTATTTCTCTTTTCAATCTTCATTTTTATGTCTGGGTTGAGTGGTATCTGAAAGTAATGTAATGCACGTTTAAATGATCTCACTTTTAAGGGCCTTTACAAATTCTTCGTATGTTATTGGAATTCCTTGACAGTTTTAAATCTGCTGCAATTGTATGAGGTAAGATAAATTTTTCAAAGGTTGAAAAGTTACTCAGGGTGGGCAGATCATCTGAGGTCAGGAGTTCAAGACCAGGCTGGCCAACATGGTGAAACCCTGTGTTTAATAACAATACAAAAAGTAGCCAGGCACGGTCACAGGTGCCTGTACTCTCAGCTACTCAGGAGGCTGAGACAGGAGAATCATCTGAACCCAGGAGGCAGAGGTTGCAGTGGACCAAGATGCTGCCACTACACTTTAGCCTGGGAGACAGAGCAAGACTCTGTCTCAAAAAAAAAAAAAAAAAATAGTAATAAGGAATGGTTGAATTATGACATAACTTATCAATTTGAATTATCAACGTAAGCTGCATTTTATTTACATACGTTTAATTAATTCTTTAAAACACGACAAAAATATAATTTCTAGATTAATCTGTGGGTAGAGTGTAAGAATGAACTCCAAACAGAAGCAGGGTAGAGGACTAACAAGGTGCCAAGAGACCTTGCTGATATTAACAATCAGGAAAAAATATTCTGAGAGAAATGAAAAAGATGTTGGGATTGGGAAAACGCAAAATGTGGAGAATCTAATACTTTGTTTTATTTTATTTGTTGACAGCAGAGAAGCTATCCTGCTAAAGTCATCAATGAGATCATATGATGAGTTGTTTCTGAGAGATAGAAAGTGAGCCTCTAATATGAAGATGTTTAATCAACAATAAAAGGATCTAAAGGAATATTAGGTGAGATTAGTCTACTACTAAGTTCATGAAAATGGTAGGAGGAGGAATACAGAAAATGACATTTTGCAGTTTCAGATAAGAGTCACTGATTCAAGATTACATTTGTCCTTTAGATTGATTATAACCCTCAACATAATAATACATCCAATGGGCTATACATATGTGTGTTGACGTGTGATCTCTACCTATGATATCATCAAATCTAATCTCATTAAACAAGAATTAAAAATATAAATAACGGTCATTTTAACCAGGGTATCACTGGATGAAAGCAAGGCAGTAGCAATATCGATAAACGACATAGCTGAAATATAACTTATTTGGACACTTTCCAGATATCTCCCAGCCAGAAATATTTCCCCTCTGGGGAAATTATGTTTATTATAGTCTGAGTGTTCAAATATGTATTTATTATTTAATTAACATTTGTATATGTGTGAAGAGATTGTATTTTACTAATCCTTAATTCTCTCAATGACAAGCCCAGGGCCTTTATATTATATGCTCAACATGTTACTGGTAAACTACAATTTTTCATTGTTTTATATCTCATAAATAACTTTTGAATAATTTTATACATGAAAAAATATGTTATGCTTTTGGAAATTTAGCAAATAAGAATTAGAGCACATGGACTCACCTGACATTTTACTAACATATAAACAGAAATAGAGCTAGTTTTACACACAGGCACACACACTCACAGAGAAGAGTGTGTGTGTGTGTGTGTGTGTGTGTGTATATTTTGTTTGTTTGGTTTTTTTTTTTCAGACAGTGTCTCGCTCTGTGGCCCAGATTTAGAGTCCAGTGGCATAATCGCGTCCTGCAGCCTCAACCTAGACCTGCTAGGCTCAAGGGATCCTCCCATCTCACCCTCCCAAATAACTGTGACTAAAGGCATGTGCTACCCCACCTGGCTAATTTTAAAAAAATTTTTGTAGAGATAGGGTCTCACTATGTTGCCGAAGTTTGTCTCAAACTCCTGGGTTCAAGTGACCCTCGTGCTTCAGTCTCACCAAACACTGAGATTACAGGTGTGAGCCACCATGCCCAGCCTCATTTATACTTTTAAAGACACTTTTAAAAGTGATGAATGCAATAAAGTAATATTTATCTCAGATCTTATTGTAACTTAAGTTACGGCCAGGCGCGGTGGCTCATGCCTGTAATCCCAGCACTTTGGGAGGCTGAGGCGGGCAGATCACGAGGTCAGCAGATCGAGACCATCCCTGCTAATATGGTGAAACCTCGTCTCTACTAAAAATACAAAAAAAAAAAAAAAAAAAAAAATTAGCCAGGCATGGTGGTGGGCGCCTGTATTCCCAGCTGCTCGGGAGACTGAGGCAGGAGAATCGTATGAACCCAGGAGGCGGAGCTTTAAGTGAGCTGAGATTGAGCCACTGCACTCCAGCCTGGGTGACAGAGCTAAACTCTGTCACAAAATAAATAAATAAATAAATAAATAAATAAATAAATAATAAAATAAAATCACTGTATACCTTATAATATATACTTTTCTATTTGTTTCTATTTTTTATAATGTTATAATCAATCAAGTTCTATATTCCACTTGGGAGGATATTCTCTAAGAATTGCTAGTAGAAACAATGAATAAAACTTAGAAATTGATAGCACAACAAGGGACTAAAGTCAATAACAACATAATTTTACATTTAGAAATAACTAAAAGAGCATAATTGGATTGTTTGTAACACACACAAAAAAATGCTTGAGGGGATGGATACCCCACTCTCCATGATGCGATAATTATGCATTGCATGCCTTTGCTAAAACATCTCATGTACCCCATAAATCTGTACACTGACTGTATACCTATAAAAATTAAAAATTAAAAAAATTTGCTAAATGTTACATATATTTGTGTAAGTGAGACCTTGTTCCTGGAATTAATTATTTTAAAAATAAAGCATTATCTGCCTGTGTAAATAGCAAATTAAAAATTGTTAAATTCATACATTTTGAATAAGATACGCGAATCACTCCTATTCATATCCTTCAAATTTCTGAGTTGCAAGAATAAACTACTCAACACATTATTACATAAAATATATGTTTCACATACTATATATAAATCCTACTTTCTGTTTATATATATATACACACATACATATATTCTACTGTAGAATATATACTAATATATATTAATTCTATTACAGAAACCATCAGCTGACAATTTCTTACTACAAGTACCTTTACAACTTTAAATAAATTATACCAAGTTTTGTGGCTGCTTTTAAAAATTGGAAGAGATTTTCTTGTAAATTGTGTGCTTTCTAATGCTTATGATATGATAATGCCAGCATGTAACATATTGGCAGGGTAAAGCTAATACAAATTTATGTCAATATATTTTGTCTCTGCTACACTTTATGTATGTCTAAAAAGTAAACCACATGAAGTGATGCCTTTCTTGTGGAGTGTCATTACTCTATCACTAATTGATTATATATAGTTTTGCCTTGAATTTCTAGGGAGAGTCCATCTGAGTACTGTGGTAACTAATACTTGGTATCACCTTATTATGTACTGTATTTAGCGTGCTTGGTGTATTATGTACTGTATTTAGCATGCTTGTTTTTTAATGCAGTCGGCTAAGAGTTATTTATCATACATTTCTGAATAGTTTATATAGAAAGACCAAAATAAGAGGTTTGGAAAAGCAATTTGCCTCTCAATTATAATGACTGAAAATATTAAATAATTAATATAGAATGAACTGATAGATACTATTTGTTTAACAAAGCCTTTTTTTCCAAAATAAAATCATTTAAAGATGGATACAAGGTGATTGTCACTAAAGTATTAACATTGATCTCTTCATTTCTCTGCCTTACATTTATCTGTGTATGTATCTATGTACGTACATATGTATGTATGTATGTATGTATCTATGCATCTATCTATATACCTATCAATATCTATCCATCTATCTCTGCCTTTCTTATGGTCTAAATTTATTTTGATATTTTTTAGTCTTCCACTTTAGAATGGCAAGCATTCAAAAGTTTTTATCATCTAGTGTCCAACATAAAATTAGTATAACATTGAATATAGTGAGGAATCACTTTTAAAAGATAATTCCATTATTATTATTTGCATTTCAGCAAGAATTTTAAAACAAGATTTCATGTTTAATGCCAACCTGGTATACTAAACTATATGGGGGTCAAGTAAATGCCACTATATTTCTAAGATGAACACATAGTTGGAGAACAATGTTTCTGTAAGCTAGTAAGTAAAATAATCAAAACTCATTAAAGCTAAGTCATGATGAATTTAATATTTGAACTGGAGATATATATAAATATTCTGGAAAGAAAATATGACTCAATTGAAGAAAGAAAACTTTTGCTTTTAACATTTGATTTTTCTACATTATTTTTATTTTTATTGTGAATATGCATTTATGGTAAATTAAGCTTTTAAAAAAGATTAGTAGGTATAGGAATATTAAAAATGGAAGGCTGAATATGAGTCCATAGGGCATTCTCTGCTCTTATTTCATGAAAAATATTATCAAATAATTTTAAACAATTAGAGTATTGTTTAAAAGAATTGATAGACAATAATTTAAATGGAAAGAAGAATGATAAATCCTCAGAATAATCAAAGAACATCATAATAATGCTTTGAACAGAAAACATAGGAAAGCAGTTAGGGAAAGAATAAAAATATATTAACTCCTAAAATGGATTATGTCTAATAATACAAAAAATATTCAATAATAGTTGAAATGTATTGTTGATTTTAAAATAGAAAAGGGTATAGGTTGTAAGAGACCAAGACTGAGTTTGAATTAAACAATTCCCAATGAACAGTGAAAACAATAATAAATAATTAATTCATACAATTAAACTTGTACTGCAAAATATTAATATAAAATGACAAAATAACACTTAAATAGGTAGTAAATCATTAAGACATTCCAGGATACAGAAAATTAAACAAGATAAAACTACTTCAAGAGGACCTACTTTAAGGTTAGAGATCCAAGATGTGTGTAAGTTCTCTCATGAATAGAAAAAACTGATGGAGATTTGAAAAAGGTAATACTAGAACTAATTTCCTCAGGGTAGAAGTCCCAAAATTTGCAATTGAGCCAGCTCATCACACTATATGATGAGCGTGTGTGTGTGTGTGTGTATGTGTGTGTGTGTGTGTGTGTGTGTGTATATACATATATATATCAGTCAAAAATCAACATTGAGGCCTGGCGCAATGGCTCATGCCTGTAATCCCAGCACTTTCGAAGGCCGAGGTGGGTGGATCACGAGGTCAGGAGATTGAGACTATCCAGGCTGACATGGTGCAACCCCGTCTCTACTAAAAATATAAAAAATTAGCCTGGAGTGATGACGGATGGCTGTAGTCCCAGCTACTCGGGAGGCTGAGACAGGAGAATGGTGTGAACCCAGGAAGTGGAGCTTGAAGTGAGCAGAAATAGCGCCACTGCACTCCAGTCTGAGTGACAAAGCCAGACTCTGTTAAAAACAAACAAACAAAAAAAAACATTGAGGCATTTTCATATGCTTTAAAAATTGTGTGAAACTAAAATGTATTTCATTTGTAAAACAATACAGAATTAAGACTGATTTGACTGTTTTCCTTAATCTAGAAAAACTCCAGACAAATTGAACTGATATGAAACAATCATAGATAAAATATATTTCCAGTATCATGGACATACATTGCAATCCTTCTCAAGCCTAAGTTTTAAGACATATTTGAAATTAAATCCAAACTATGAAATCTAATGTCTAAGGAAAGTATTGTTCTGTTTGCTGATAATCTTAAAACAAACTAGATAAACTACTGACAGTGTAAATGAATGAAAATTCCAATGAGTAATACACAAGTGATCAACGGTGAGAAATCATTGGGACAGCAATGCAATACATTAACTTTGGAAATCTAAAACATTGAGCTCTAGCATATATTAGATTTGGAATTCAAGCTGCTATTATTTTGCTTCTTAAAATTTAAACAAAACTGATAATGATTTGATCAGATGCAAAGACAAATACTTAATTTAATATTTTATTTTGACCTTTTTATTAAATATCACATAATGTGCTTATATGTTATACAATTATTTAAGCATGTTTATACTATTTTTATGATAGAGTTACTTTTTTATGATAAAGGATAACATAGTTTTACAATAAAACAAAAGCATTTAACACTGTTGCAGTGAATGTTACCAGTTTTGAATCTTTATAATGCAGGCTCACAAGCAAGAAGTTACCAAGAAAAGTAGCTAATTTGATGAGTAGGGAGCTGTTAGTGCTGTAACAAGATTGGCAAATAAGTGATTTTTTTTATAAATGAACGATGGATATTCTATAATATGTTACAAATTTCAAATATTGAATATGTATTTATTAAAAGCAATTAGTCACAGTTTATACATTAAAGTTTAATAATGCATTATTAAACTATATTAATAATAACATTTTACAGTGAATTTTTATCACTATATGCAAAATTCTGTCCTAAACACTTTAGATGAATATATTCTTTTATTGCACCAAACAGCAAAGTAAAATGGATGGTATTATACATTTTACAGATGACTGAGACATAAAAAACCTAAGAAAATTTTGCTAGTATTAGTCAATTGGAAAGTAGTAGAAGCTCATATTTTAGCCACGGAGAATGACTCTAGTGTCTTGGATATTGACTACTGTGCTACATAGATTTCAAAACTAGTGAGATAATGTTTAAAAGTTGGATTTTTTCCTACTGTTATTGAAATTGGTATAGTACTTTGGCAACAGCCCCACCATTACTAACATAAAATTTTATTTAAATTGACTTTATTTTATAAAGCAATATTTCTTTCAGTGGAATTTGTTTTTAGTAAATGACTATTTTTAAATTTACATGTCTAAAAGGTAAAAAAAAATTATGGAAAATTAGAAATGACCTGAGTTCCTTCTTTAGAAAAAGGGCATGTCTAATTTACGAGCTATAATGTACTCATAATAAATGTGAGAATTTTTCAACAGCAAATTAACTTGCTACCAAAAAGTAAAAAGCTAAAATTCAAATTCTTTGTAAACTATATTTTAACTATGTACAAAATTATATCTATGGAAATATAAACTTAGACATATCAATCAAACCACAGCTACATTTCAAACATGAATTATTATTAAATCCTAAGATATTTTTCTAAGGTGTAACTTTTTTAACTTTATTTTATGTTCAGGGGTACATGTGCAGGTTTGTTACACAGATAAACGTGTGTCATGGGGGTTTGTTGTACAGATTATTTCACCACCCATGCATTAAGCCTAGCACCTGTTAGTTATTCTTCTTGATTCTCTTCCTCTTCCCATCCTCCAGCCTCTGATACGCCCCAGTGTATGTTATTCCCCTCTGTGTGTCTATGTGTTCTCATCATTTAGATTCCACTTATAAGTCAGAATTTGTGGTATTTGGTTTTCTGTTTCTGTGTTGGTTTGATAAGAATAATGGCTTCCATCTCCATTCATGCCCCTGTGAAAGACATTATCTTGTTAATTTTTATGGCTGCTTAGTATTCCATTGTGTACACATACCACATTTTCTTAATCCAGTCTATCATTAGTGGGTATTAGGTTGATTCTATGCTTTTACTATTGTGAATAGTGCTGTAATGAACATTTGCATGCCTGTGTCTTTATAATAGAATGATTTATTATTCCTTTGGGTAAATATCCGATAATGGGTTTGATGGATCAAATGATATTTCTATTTTTAGACCTCTGAGGAATCTCCATACTGTCTTCTACAATGGTTGAACTAATTTCCACTTCCACTAACAATGTATAAGTGTTCCATTTTCCCTGCAACCTCATCAGCATTTTATTTTTTGATTTTTAATAATAGCTTGTATTAGTCTGTTCTCACACTGCTAATAAAGACATACCTGAGACTCAGTAATTTATAAAGGAAAGAGACTCACTGTTCAGCATGGCTGGGTAGGCCTCTGGAAACTTACAATCATGGTGGAAGGGGAAGCAAACACATCTTTCTTCACACAGCGGCAGGAAGGAGAAGAACCAGCAAAGTGGGGGAAAAGTCCCTTATAAAACCATCAGATCTCATGAAAACTAACTCACTATCATGAAAACATCATGAGCATAACCACCTCCATGATTCAATTACTTCCCACTGGGTTCCTCTTACAACATGTGTGGATTATGGGAACTACAATTCAAAATGAGATTTGAGGCGGAACACAGACAAACCATATCATTCTGCCCTGGCCCCTCAAAAATCTCACATCCTCACATTTCAAAACAAAATTATGCCTTTCCAACTTTCACCCAAAGTCTGAACTCATTCCAGCATTAACTCAAAAGTCCAAGTTCAAAGTCTTATTTGAAACAAGGCAAGTCCCTTCTGCCTATGAGCCTGTAAAATCAAAGCAAGTTAATTACTTCCTAGATACAATGGAGGAACAGACACTGGGTAAATACATTTGTTCCAAATGGGAAAAAACTGGCCAAAACAAAGGGGCTACAGGCCCCATGTAAGTCTTAATCTAATAGAGCAGTCATTAAACCTAAAAGTTTCAAAATGATTTCCTTTGAATCCATGTATCACATCCAGGACATGCTGATGTCTTCAAGAGGTGAACTCCCATGGCCTTGGTCAGCTCTGACCCGGTGGTTCTGCAGGGTACAGCCTCCCTCCTGCTGCTTTCATGACTGCCATTAAGTGTCTGCAGCTTTTTCAGGAACTCAGTGCAAGCTGTTGATAGATCTACAGCTCTAGGGCCTGGAGAATTGTGGATCTCTTCTCACAGCTCCACTAGGTAGTGCCCTAGTGTAGACTCAGTGTGGAGACTCTGAACCCACATTTCCCTTCCACATTTCCCTAGAAGTGGTTCTCCATGAAGACTCTTCCCCTGCAGCAAGCTACTTCCTAGACATCCAGGCATTTCCACACATGCTCTGAAATCTAGGCGGAGGTTGCCTAACCTCAATTCTTGACTTCTGTGCACTTGCAGGACCAACAACACATGGAAGCTGCCAAGGCTTAGGGTTTACATCCTCTGAAGCAAAGGCCTGAGCTGCACCTTGGACCTTTTTAGCTACAGCTGAAGCAGCTGAGATGCAGGGCACCAAGTCTCAGGCTACATACAGCAGGGGGGACCTGGACCTAGCCCAGGAAACTATTTTTCCCTTAGTGGCATACCCTCCCATCACAGGGCCAGTGGCCTAGGACATAACCCAGAGGCATTTTTCCTTTTGTCTTGGTGATTAGATGCAGCACCCCCAGGGGGAACTTTGCCCCTCCCATTTGGGCAGAACCACTGAAGAGTTCCTCATCTTTGCCACATAAAAGCCCCAGAACACAGCCCCATTTCTGGCAACCCTCTTTGGGTCCCCTCTCTTTGCTGAGAGCTTTTCTGTTGCTTAATAAAACTTTGTTCTGCATTACTCCTTCTCTGGTGTCTGCGTGCTTTATTCTTCTTGGTCATGGGACAAGAACTTAGACCTAGTTGAACTGAGGAGTGATTAGGCTGTAACACTAGTATCAAAACCAAAAAGCTAAAGAACAAATGGCAAACAGACCTCAAAGCTAGCAGAAGACAAGAAATAACCCAAATCAGAGCTGAACTGAAGGAGACAGAGACACAATAAAATTACCCTAAGAGCAATGAATCCAGGAGGTTGTTTTTTAAAAAAATTAATAAAATAGCTCACCAGCTAGACTAACAAAAAAGAAAAGATAAGAGTCAAATAAACACAATCAGAAATGATAAGGGAGATATTATCACTGACTCCACAGAAATGCCAAACAACCATCAGAGAATATTATAAATACCTCTAAGCACATAAACTAGAAAATCTAGAAGAAATGGATAAATTTCTGGACACACACCCCCTTCCAAGACTGAACCAGGAAGAAACTAAATCCCCACAAGACCAATAATGAGTTCTGAAATTGAAGAAGTAATAAATAGCCTACCAACTAAAAATAAAAACCCAGAACCAGATGGAATCACAGCTGAATTCTACCAAATGTACCAAGAAGAGCTGATACCATTCCTACAAACTATTCAAAAAATATTTCAAAGGAGGGACTCCTCCCTAATTCCCTCTCTGAAGCCAGCATCATCCTAATACCAAAATGTGACAGAGATACAACAAAAAAGAAAACTTCAGGCCAATATCTATATTGTGTTACTTTACTTTTAATAGGACATTCTTCAGTGTAAATTGGGAGCTTCTTTCTAGAAGACAACATAGCAATAATTGTATGCTCTTTGACTCTTAATCCTTCTTCTAAAAGCTAATCACAGTGTGCCTGAAGATTTACCTATATATATGTTCATAACAGAAATATTTGTTGCAGTAAAACACTGGCAACAATTAAAAACCAATAATAGATACAAACCTGAGTCATCTCCATGATTTAAAGCAAGCGGTCATGAACATACAGTACAAAAATATTTAATAACATAGGACCTTGGCAAGAAATACTTTGATTAGTTGAACAGTGTTGATCTCTTTTAGGTGAATTCATGGGTAATCTAATTTTTTTTAGAGATCTTCTCCATTTATGATGATTAACATACAGGGTACTACTTTCATGTTTGCAAGAAACAAACACATGCTTATGTCTCAAAAATCACTCTGAGAATGTTTTTGTTAATATTAAATAATATATTTGTAGTCCTTTATTCTTATTTTCCTAGAAAATTATATGATATGAAAACTATAATTTTTTTTTTGCTTAATGGCAGGATCTAAAATGCTATACTGAATTAAGTAATTTTCTTTGCATTTGATCAAGCTATTCTTACTTTGATTTAAATTCCACTGAGGGAAATAGCAGCTAAAATATTCAGATATTGAATAGGACATGTTTGGTAACTATACCTTCACTTATTTAAACCATTCTTTAACTTTTGCAATATTTAAGAAATATGAGTAGTAATTATAGCTTTATATGGAGCCCTTCAAACTGAAAGTTGACATATATTTGTTTAATAAAAGCCTATTATTACTGCTACAAACTGTACCTTTGTAGACTGTGAGCAAACAAAACAATTTAATCTCAAGTACTTTAAACTTTTCTTCTTAGCAGTGCTGTAAATGACTTTTTAATAAAATTTGTTTTAAAAAATTAAGACCTTCTGAATTACAGTGTGTCAAATTTTCAACATGGAGGAAATTGGTATTGAGAATATTATATGAATACAAAATAAACATCTCTACTTACATTCTCAATTTATTTTATAATCAAGAAGACTTATTGTAAAGATAATCTGCTAATTTCCAGTAAATATATTTAGAATTCTCTAAATTTAAGCTTCTTTGAATGCTAGTCTTAATTGTATGCTTTTTATGTTATAGTTTTATCACATTATTTGTGAGCAGTGTTCAAAAGGCATCTTTCTACTCTACCTTTTAGGCTGTCATTTTGGAAGCCAAGATAAATTACATTTATATTACAGTGTTTACGTAAGTTCCAAATGATGGAAGCTTTTAATATTGAAGGGCCATTTCTATGAATAGCTTTATGGCATGATATTACTTTAGCAATTTAATAGCACTGTAGCATTGTTTTCAAGGAAGCTGTCCTTGAAAGCCAATGCATTTTAAGAAAGTTAATTAAGGTCACATTTATAATAGAGTGGAATGGAATCTAGAATCAAACTAAGTAACTTTATATCAAACTAGGAAGTAGTTCCCTAAAGAATAAATTAAGGAAAGAGAGATGCAATGAGCCAATAACTTGCGCCACATATGTAGAAAGAAATGTCTACATATACAGAGACTCTAGCTGAGAAATCCTTTAGGTCTTTGTATGATCTTCCCAGGTCTGTTGTAATAAAGTAGATACAAACAGGGTGGCTTTACAAAGCAGAAATTTATTAGCTTACGGTTCTGGAGGCTAGAAGAACAAAATCAAAGTTTTCTCAGGACTACACGCCCTCTGAAAGCTATAAGGGAAATCCTTCCTTGTCTCTTCCTAACTTCCAGTGACCTGAAAGTAATCTTTAGCATTCCTTGACTTGAAGCCACATGACTCTAATCTTTGCCTTTGTTGCCACATGGCATTCTCCATGTGTGTTTTCATATCTTCACAGGGAAGTCTTCTTTTAAAGACACCAGTCATATTGGGTTAGGGACACATCCTATTAATTAGTTCATGTTTACAAATTAAGTCTACTACTAGGACACCATTTTTAATGTCACATTCTGATTGAGATACTAAGGTTTAGAATTTCAACATATCTTTAGTGGAGGGACACAATTGGACCCCTAACAGTTTAGATGACTATTGTATGAAGTTATTTGGAAAGAAAATTGTGAGTTATCTATACTTGAATCTCTACAGAGTTCTACAAGTCAAGAAATTCTTGAGATCAAGACAGAAAGAGTTGTTTTACATAACAGATCTGGTATTGTGCAGCTTAAATAAATGGCATTATGTCAGAAAGTATTACTGTCACTCACTACCTTAAGGATGGTCTTTATTCAAATGAAAGTGTGTAGTCTTTCTCATGCATGCAAAGGGAATTTGAATGTTAAGTCTAAATTTTTATTAACAGAATGTTACTAAGATATAGGTTCTGTTGAGTAGAAATGTTTTCAATATAAAATGCTCTTCCTTCTACTTTTCTCCTCCAAGGTTTTGACTGAAACTTATTTGTAAGACTTAGATTGTGTGGTTGTACATATTTACAGCATATTAAATAATTTTGGATAAAAACATTAAATAATATTTTGTTTCCTTTAAGGCTTTCTTTTCGTTTTTCAGCTTCCCTAATTCCAAATTACTTTATTTTCATCATTTTTCTATAGTCATAATTTTCATCATTTTGCTGTAGCCATTAAACTAAGGTAATATAATAATTCCACTCTTTCTTTCTATCACAATAGCATAACTCTACAAAAATGCACCTGGGGGAAAACAAAACCATTAGATTCACATTTGGACAATGTTTTCATAAACATAGTATAAGGATGATCCTTTTGTAATTTTGCCTGTATTTTCTTTCATATAGAAACATCTACAAATTTTGCATAATCGACCACTGTGAAATAAAGTAGGGCTACCTTAAAACTACCCCAGAATATGAGCAAAAATTATGTTTCAAAAATTTATCTTTAGAAAAATCTCCAATCCTAACATAGTACTCAGTTCCAAATATTCACTACGTATCTAATTACAGCAAAGTTAGCACTATTTGTCATGTAGTTATGCATTTTTAACAAGTTAACTGTATAGAATGCTGACTATGTGCCAAATACAGTTCCAACTATTTCTTATGTGATAACTCATTTAATTTTTTTCTTTTATGATAACTCATTTAATTCTCACAAATATCAGAATGTGCTTCATATAGGAGAATTTATGAAGGATATATTATAAAGTAGCCTGATTTCAGTTACTTATCTGACAGTTAAAATTCATGAAAAAGGCTTGAAATTATTGTATTACTTTGAATATTTGACCCAAGTCATTGGTGTGTTTATTTACAAGATTGCAATAAACATAAAAAATTATTATAAATATATCATATACTCAGGAATAAACCCATGACAACATTTTAGTCTGTGTTGGCTTAATTTTATTTTATTATTATTTTTTATTTCAGTAGGTTTTGAGGGAACAGGTGGTATTTGGTTCATGAATAACTTCTTTAGTGATTTCTGATATTTTAGTGTACCCATCACCCAAGCAGTGCACACTGTACCCAACATGTAGTCTTTTATCCCTCACACCTCTCCCACCCTTTTCCCTGAGTCCTCAAAATCCACTGTGTCATTCTTATGCTTTTGCATCCTCATACCTTAGCTTCCACTTATGAGTAAGAGTATATGATGTTTGATTTTTCCATTCTTGAGTTACTTCACTTAGGATAACAGTCTCCAATTCCATCCAGGTTGCTGCAAATGCCATTAATTTGTTCCTTTTTATGTCTGAGTAGTATTTCATGGTATACCACATTTTCTTTATCCACTTGTTGATTGATGGACATTTGGGCTGGTTCCAAATTTTTGCAATTGTGAATTGTGCTGCTATAAACATGTGTGTGCTGGTATCTTTTCTTATAATGATCTCTTTTACTCTGGATAGATACCAAGGAGTGAGACTGTTGGATCAAGTGGGAAATTTACTTTTAGTTCTTTAAGGAATCTCCACATTGTTTTTCAGAGTAATTGTACTAGTTTACATTCCCACCAATAGTGTAGAAGTGTTCCCTTTTTACCACACCAACATTTATTGTTGTATGTCTTTTTAATTACGGCCATTCTTGCAGGAGTGACGTGGTATTGCATTGTGATTTTGATCTGCAGTTACCTGATCATTAGTAATGTTGTGCATTTTTTCATATGTTTGTTTGCCATTTGTGTATCTTCTTTTGAGAATTTTCTCTTCATATCCTTAGCCCACTTTTTGATGGGATTGTTTGTTTTGTTCTTGGTGTTTTGTTTGTGTTCCTTGCAGATTCTATTAGTCTTTTGTTGGATGTATAGATTGTGATGGTTTCTCCGACTCTGTGAGTCATTTGTTTACTCTGCTGTTTCTTTTGCTGTGCAAAACCTTAGTATGAGGATGCAAAGGCATAAGAATGACACAATGAGATTTGGGAACTCAGGGGAAAGGGTGTGAGGGGTGTGAGGGATGAAAGACTGTAAATTGGGTACAGTGTACACTGCTCAGATGATAGGTGCACCAAAATCTCAGAAATCACCACCAAAGAAATTATTCATGTAACCAAGCACCACCTGTTCCCCAAAAAAACTATTGAAATTTTTTAAAAAGCCAAAAAAGTATTATTTGTATAATACTAAAGGCATGAGAGGTTACTTCTGAGCAACTTAGAAATTGCAGTCAAAAATAAGAGTTGCTCAAAATCTTAGTACCAAGAGAACAATGCTATTTACATTTTGACATACATACCTCTTATTTTGGTTTTCTGTATTTGTTACACATCTCAAAGTCAGCTTGTAAAAACTGAATGCATCATTTCTGCATGAAAACTTATTGTTCTTTCAAAGGTCTCTATGTCCCCACATAATACTACCATTTACTAAAATACCTAGGATTTGAGTTGTATAAAACATCTCTTTATCCTGTACTCTCTATTTCAATCAGTAAATATTTTGTCAATTATATTTATAACCATATCTTCCAGGTCCTTCCATCTTTGTTTATTTCAATTATAGTTTTACCAAATTTCTATTCACTAATAACCTTTCCTGAAGTTAGACTAATTGTCATTCTCATTCAGTCCCTATATGCATTTTTTATTTTTTAAATATAAAGTTCAAATTTCTTCATACATCTTACAATGGTTCTTTCAAAGGTATATTTTCCTTGACTTTTCAGCAAGATTGCTTGTTAATAAAATTTTTGAAATTTTACATTTGAGCCATGCTTGACTTTAATTGCCTTCTACCCATATGGATCTCTGACTTTTGAGCGCCAGCTTTTATGGTTCCTCCCAATATTTTGCCTCCATTACCACACTTAATATTTAGGATCTTTCTTACTGACATTGATTCAGTGAAACATTTGGCAACTCACAGAATAACTTATATTTCTCAGCTCTATATCTACAGATTTTGGTATTTCTCTTGATGTGGACTCCTTCTTTACCACAATTTTTGGTGTAATGTATTTCTTCAAAGATAGCTTGAAAAAAATAATGACTGATGTCTATCCTAATTATTCCTATATGCCCAGGAGAAAGTGTAGTGTTTGGGGAAAAAATTAATATCTGCAGATCTGATGAATGACTCAATGAATAATTTATTATCTCATTTTCCAACCTGAACATTTAGGAGGTTTATTCTATTTTACTATTCAAACAGCATTGATTAAACATTCTTGCAGTTACATGTCTACATATATTTACAATTATTACACTTAAACAAGTTTATTTAAGATAAATATTTTACTACCTGTACATATATAATTTCTACTACCTTTTTATGGTAAGAAACAATTTCAATATATTGAAAGATTGATACACGTACATTATTGTTTTCTGATACACATCCAGACACAAAATAAAGATATATATTTATAAAATTTGATCACTAATAAACTATGTTCCACAATCATTTGGATTTGCTTCTTTTTAAATGTTGTTAAATATCTATTGTTGACTTTTTATTATATTTATGTTGAAACATGAACACAGGGAATGATTTTATTTATGATTGTATTTTCCAGAGAACTTAAACTGTGACTTACAAATGATGGTTATAATGAGGGTGATAATAACTACTATTAATAATTGTACAGATAGGGTTTTCAGAACCAACACAATTCCATGTTTTCTATGATTATAAAAAAACAAAGTAGAGAAAAAAATCAAATATTTTCTATTTATCTTCTAAAAATCTGTATCAATTTGTCACTACTCCTTAAAGCAGTACAAATGACAAACATTTTAGATTATATATACATGATTAAAAGGTTTTAATTGGAAATGTAACAATTCATAAAACACTCAATTTCTAAATACCCTCATAACTACCATATAGACATAATATACAGATTTCTACTGACTTTATTTTTCAATTTCTTTTGCATAAACACAGCACTGGCCTGTATTGGATTAAACATATCTCTAGCCTAAGCTCAAATTGTCTTGATTTGTGTTCAATGAATTGAGTGGTAAAGCCTCCAGCAGCATATCCTAAAATGCGAAGTTATATCCCATACCAAACTTTGAATGTATCTAGAAAGCATTGAATTATTTCTTGCTAGTTCTATGTCTGAGAAAAAAATTAATTGTACATTTAATTTTCTAGCACTGCGAGGCAAAATATCAACTAGCATTAAATGACTTGAAGAACACAATCAACTTTGGCAAATGTTATCTGAAAGAAATTCAACAAATATATTACATCATCCAAAAATAATAAGAGAACATTTATATTTTATTAAGTATTTATTACTGGCTATAGCTAATAGCTATCCATATTCCAAGACTACACTATTTATTATACCACTGCATTGTGCTACTCTATATTATCAGAATTTTTTAAAGTCCACATTTATTTGAAGTATAAAGGTATTAGTACTATTTGGATGTCTTTTTCCCCTAAAATCAATGTTTGTTTGTTTGTTTTTTTAATATTTATTATTTTATCTGATCTTGTGTTGGTTTAAAAAGACAAATGTTACAATTTGCTATAGTCTGAATGTTTATGTCCCTCCAAAGTTCTTTTATTGAAATATGCTCCCCAATGTGTTGGTATAAGAGGGGTGGTCTTTGTGAGGTGACTAAGTCCTGAAGGTGGAGCCCTTGTGGATGGGATTAGTTCCATTATAAAAGAGCCTGAGGAAACTTTTTGTCCCTTCTGCCATGTGAGAACACATCAGAAGCTTCATCTTTGTAGAAGAAAACAAGCCCTCACTAGAGTCTGAATCTACTCTTATCTTAGTCTTGAACTTCTCAGCCTACAGAACAGTTAGCAATAATTTTTTATTGTTTACAAATTACCCAGTCGAAGGTATTTTGTTATAGCAAGTAGAACTAAGACAGAATACCAATTTATAGATGAAAAGACGTGAGCTTTTAGCATCAAGCAGCCAATGGAAGTGTCAGAAATACCCACAACTTTCAACTTTTTGTATAGTGATCTATAATTGTGTCATAGACACAATTCTGTTTTCACTTGTTGCCTATTAGCCTAAGCACATTAACCAACCCTGTATAAATTGTCATTTCTGTAAAATTGCCAATTTATCTTTAGTAGTAAGAAAAAATATTTCAAACTTAATATTATAACATGTAATTGGCAAAATTTCAAGATCTTATATTACTCAGTGTGCATTTAGTTTATAATTTATATTAGTAATAGTTATTGAGTTATTAATATAATTATTTCTCATGATTCATTTGACTTTTCAATTTAGTTTTATCAACTAAGTATTTTTTTTTCTCATGGCAGTTTTTGTTTTCACGTTATGGAGTTTTGTTAAGTGTATCTATAGCCAACACAAAACAGTAAGTGCTTCCTAGAATGGCTTCAATAAATAATTATTACATAATGAATGAATGAATGTAAATGTGAATGCATGGGTAAATGAAATTGGTATAGGGAGGAGCAATTGAAGGTATAAGGAGTTGCATTTAAAAAGATGCAACAAGGCGGCATGATGACATTTGTCAAATTGAATCCTTCTGTGTCCCATGAGTTCTGTGTTTTAAGTGAAAATGCAATATGAGGTAGGATATGAGACAAGAACAGAGGCAGGAAAGAGTATTGCATTAAGCGGTGGGCTGGATTTGGTTTCAAGTGCTGCTATACAGAATCTATTCACTAGCATTAGTTCATATATGTCACTGTCGGTAACTTGAAATGGGATATGATGGGATTAGTTTCACACTGAAAATAGACAAACACTATAAATTAGAGTTTTTCCTCTCACTGCCAGGTGTTAAAGCTTCTCCAGCACACTACTCCATGACATGTCAAGAAATTAGACCTTCCGCATTAAGGTGTTTTTGAAGTATTAGAAAGAATGAAATAGCATTACCCAAGTTGAATGTTCAAATGAGAAGATGATTCAAAGGAATATAAGTTTTGAGACAAGGAGGCTAATTAGACAGATGAGAGATTATAGTGGTAGAGTTGAATATGAACAGAGTGACAGAAAAAAATATAAATACACAGTGTTTTAATCTGCTAATGGTTTTAACATTTTATAGTATTGTACAGTGATAAAGGCAGGTGTTTCAAAAATACTTAAAAATAGCATATTTTATATTTAAAATCCTTTTACTTATAAAAATAAATAGATCTGGACTTCCTAAGGATATTTATCCTATTCCTATAATTTATTCCAGTTTTTTTAAAATTTCAATCAAATAATAAGGATTAACCCTCAAAATTAACCTTTCTTAGTGAATTTTTATCAGACTATCTTATTTCACTGTTTAGTGTTCCATATTACAATTTGTAAGCCTTGAGTGGCATGGCATTCAGGTTATTGGAGGCTACCCAGGACTTTGAACATTCAATATACAGTGAGACAGGGAATTTTTCTAAAGCCTAATAAAGTAGTTGAGTCCATACATAGCTGTGGTGTTATGGGTCTATGAACCTGTCAGGAAGATTGTGTCCTTCTTAAATTATATTTAACCTTTTAAGGAAAATGTAACAAACAAAAAACTAATGCCAGTGTTATCATCCTTTAAGCACCTATTATTTTACATGAAATTATCATAGCTTTTGTTATTTAAAATTAATATAAAAATAAAATAATCAATGTAAGGAGGAATTAACAATTTGATACTACCATGGATACAGAAGTGCAATAAGAAGTATATTTCATTGTAAAACGCCAGTAGCATAATAATTTTAAAAATATTTTCTGTATGTATAAAAGCATTTTCTGCATGTGTAATGAGTAAATGTATAATCCAAAGTCTTGCTTATAGAAAATTATTTTTAAGAACCTAAATATCCTATTAAAATATTCTTCTGAGTCCTTATAAATATGTGTTAATAAAATTTATCTATTTGTTTTCAGAATATAATTCAGGGCAGGGTAGGTGGTGGCCCTGTAATCCCAGAATTCTGGGAGACCAAGGTAGGTGGATCACATGAGGTCAAACCCTGTCTCTACTAAAAATGAAAAAATTAGCCAGGTGTGGTGACCTGCACCTGTAGTATTAGCTACTCAGGAGGGTGAGGAAGGGGAATCTCTTGAACCCTAGAGGCAGAGGTTGTTGTGAGCAAAAATCATGCCACTGCACTCCAGGCTGGGTGACAGAGTGAGACCCTGTCTTATAAAGAAAAAAAAAATACAATTCAGTAATTGAATAGGATTTTATTTTAGATAAGTTTTCAACATTTATTCCTATCATGTATATTAAATGTATGAAGCATCCAAAACTCAAGGTACAATGGATGATACAGTTAAATTTGTTTGTGCCATGTCTATTGTATTCCTGCTGTGCATCAGTAGCAAATTTGGAATTCGATAAGTCTATTAAATTTCTTTAACATACTTTTAAAAGGATATTATTTTAAAACTTTGACATGTGCAATGATGTCATGACTTGAAACAATAAAATATGTATTTAAATAGGATTATACATTCTTAACTCTTTTTGTCCAGAAAAAGGAAAATCTACTTTAGGTGAAAAAAAAAAAGATCACAGTAACTTTAAAGGGAAAATATCTATGAAAATAACTTTAGTTTCTTTATCAATTAAAAAA
This sequence comes from Macaca thibetana thibetana, assembly GCF_024542745.1. Taxonomy (NCBI): domain Eukaryota; kingdom Metazoa; phylum Chordata; class Mammalia; order Primates; family Cercopithecidae; genus Macaca; species Macaca thibetana. Next base: position 54,777,665 of record NC_065582.1, on the reverse strand, counting down.
AGTTGATATATAATAACTGCATATTTATGGGTTATGCATGATATTTTGATACATATATACAAATTATAATGATCAAATCAGGGTATTTTGCATACTCATCATTTGAAAATTTTATTTTTATGTTGCCAACATTTCAAATCTTCACTGCTAGCTATTTTGAAATATACTATTAATTGTTGGTAATTTATAATCACCCTGCTGTGGTATTGAACAGTAGAATTTATTCCAGCTAACTGCATTCTTCATTTTCCCCACCCCTCCATTCTCCACATCTAGTAACTTTCATTCCACGCTCTACCTACATGAGATCAACGTTTGTAGCTCCCATGTGTGAGTGAGAATATGCGATATATGTATTTATATCATATCATGACTGGTTTATTTTACTTAACATAATGTCGTCCAGGTTCACCCATGTTGCTGTGAATTACAGAATTTCATTTTATTTTAATGATGGAATAGTATTTCATGGAGTAGATGCATCACATTTTCTTTATCCATTTATCTGTTGATGGACACTTAGGTAATTCCATATCTTTGCTCTTGTGAAAGTGCTGCAGTAAACATAGGGGTACAGGTAACACTTTGATACACTGATTTCCTTTCCTTTGGATAAATACCAACTACTGGGATTGCTGAATGGGATGGTAGTTCTATTTTTAGTTTTTTGAGAAAACCTCCACACTATAATACTTTTTATAATATATGTGACAATTTACATTCCTGTCACCAGTGTATATGAGTTTTCTTTTATCTGTATTCTCACCAGCATTTTTTGTGTGTGTGTCTTTTTGTAGTAGCCATTCTGACTGGGGCAAGATAATATCTCACTGTGGTTTTAATTTGCATTCCTCTGATGATTTATGATGCTGAGCATTTTTTCTTATACCTGTTGATCTGAAAATGGTATTTGCATGTCTTCTTGTGAAGACATATCCATTCAGATATTTCACCCACTGTTTAACACATTTGCGTGTGTGTGTGTTTACTGTTGAGTTGTTTGAGTTTCTTGTGTATTCTGGAAATCAGTTCCTTTTTGGATGAATAGTTATAAATGTTTTCTACCATCTTGTTGGTTGTTTCTTTACTCCTTTTATTATCTTCTTTGTTGTATAAAGCTTTTTAGTTTAATATAGTCCCTTTTGTCTATTTTTGCTTTTGTTACCTGTGGTTTTTTGTGTTAGCCATAAAATTGCTGCCTAGACCAATGTCCTAATCACTTCACTGTTTTCTTCTAGTAGTTTTATAGTTTCAGGTTTACATTAAAGTCTTCAATCCATTTTAAATTGAGATTTGTATATGGTGAAAGATAGGGGTCTAGTTTATTTCTTCTGAGTCCAGATATCCAGTTTTCCCCGTTCCATTTATTGATGAGGGTGCCCTTTCCCCAGTGTATGTTGTTAGCACGTTTGTTTAAAATGACTTGGATATAAGCACATGGATTTATTTCTGGGTCCTCTATTCTGTTTCTTTGGTCTATATATCTGTTTTATACCAATATCATGCTGTTTATATTACTATAGCTTTATAGTATATTTTGAAGTCAAGTAGTGTAATACCTCTAGCTTTGTTATTTTTGCTTAGTATTACTTTGGTTATTTGGGGTCTCTTGTACTCACAACAATTTTAGAATTTTCTTTCTTTCTGCAAATCAGGTCATTGGCCTTTCAATAAAGATTACATTGAACCTATAGATTGCTTTGGATAGTATGGTAATTTTAATAATACTAATGTTTCCAATCCATGAGCATGAGACATCTTTTCATTATTTTGTGCCTTCTTCAATTTATTTCATCAGTGTTTTGCAATTTTTCTAGTGTAGGTCTTTGACCTTCCAGGTTAAATTTATTGATTGATATTTCATTTTATTTTTTCTTGTAGCTATTGTAAGTGGGATTCCATTCTTAATTTATGTATCAGCTAGCTAACATCATACTAAATGTGGAAAAGCTGAAAACATTTTCTCTAAGAAGTGAAACTACACAAGGGTGCACACTTTCACTATTCTCTTTTTTTTTTTTTTTTTTTTTTTTTTTGAGACGGAGTCTCGCACTGTCGCCCAGGCTGGAGTGCAGTGGCCGGATCTTGGCTCACTGCAAGCTCCGCCTCCCGGGTTTACGCCATTCTCCTGCCTCAGCCTCCCCAGTAGCTGGGACTACAGGCGCCCGCCACCTCGCCCGGCTAGTTTTTTTGTATTTTTTTAGTAGAGACGGGGTTAGCCAGGATGGTCTCGATCTCCTGACCTCGTGATCCGCCCGTCTCGGCCTCCCAAAGTGCTGGGATTACAGGCTTGAGCTACCGCGCCCGGCCTCACTATTCTCATTTAATACAGTTTAGGAAGTTCTAGTCAGAGCAATCAGTGAAGAGAAAGAAATAAAAGGCATCCAGATTGGAAAAGAGAACTAATTGTTCCTCTTTCCAGTCAACATGATCTAATATATAGAAAAATCAAAGAAACCTTTAATATTATAAGCAACTTCAGTAAAGCTACAAGACAAAATAAGCATACAAAAATCGGTAGTATTTATACACATCCATTATTTTTTGAGTATCATTGTAAATATAAAGCACATATAATTTTAATTAATAGAAACAGAAAATTATACTTTAAAAACTACCCAATTTTGTATCAACCAATGCCAACAACAGGTAACAATCTAGTATACTCCTTTCCAACCTCTTTATCTACATATGTATGTATTTATTCAATCATTCATTTATTTCTTTTGATTACTACTATAATTTGGACATGGTATCCCCACAACTCAGGTTCAAATTTGATACCAATTTTGGAGGTGGGAGACTCATAGGAGGCGTTTGAGTGATGAGCAGATCTCTCATAAATAGATTAATGTTTTCCATGGGGGTGGAGGGGAGAAGAATTCAAGGTCAAATAGTTCCCATGAGAATTGTTTGGTAAAAAGATCCTGGCACCTCTCCCATCTCTCTTCCTTTCTCTCTTGTGCCCCTTCACCTTGACCATGAGTGGAAGCAGCCTGAGACGCTCGCCTTAAGCAGAAACTGGCACCACGCTTCTCGTAGAGACTGTAAAACTGGGCCAAATAAATTTTTTTTCTCTACAAATTACCCAACCTCAGGTATTCCTTTATATCAGGACTATGACAATGACCATGTTGTTTCATTTCTTAACATGATACATTCATATTCTGTGAAGGTTTGGATGCGTATCATATTTTATATTATAAATACAAATCTTTCTTCTTCTTGTAGATGATATGAGTGATTTAACTGAAAGTTTGATTTTCAACTTCCCATTAAATATGATATTGACTGTCTTTTAAAAATAATCTTTAACTTTATAAAAAAAGATTTTGATTGTCTTTTCAAATGTTTTAGTTGAATGAGTAATTCATATATTCAAATGTCTTCACTATATCTATTTGATATTTAGTTAGGAGACATCATATGTAAGTAGCTTTGTATTTATGGTACACATCCCATTTTGTTATAGTATGTAGTCTTATAATTAAGCATTTTATGTGTTGGCATTTAATTTGTTATACTGGTATCAATGTTATTGATTTCTCTAAGTCTTAGTCATTAAAATGTAATCTATATACTAATTTCCTATTTGTAATCAACCTGAGGTAATGCAGCCTAATTATAATGCAACCTGAGGTAATACAGAATTTATCATAAAGTTATTCTGTGAACTACACCCTGATAACTTGATCATTGCAACTGTCAGCTAAACCAGCTTACTACTCCTTTTAAGGGTCCATAATATGTACCGTGAAGTTGATGCTGTTATATTATTTTATACCTATAATTTTACTGCTAGATTTTATGTTTTGTTTTACTTGTTTGCTCTATGTAAAGATTTATGTATACATTTTAAAATTAACTGAGTGACATTGTATAATTTTCTAGCTAAAAGTCAACTCTTGTATAAATCTGTTAGCTATTTTAAGGATTTTGAATTTTATTTTATGTAATGTAGAAAGCAAATAAAGGATTTTAAGGCAGAGGAGTGACATAATGACTGTAGTTGTAAGCTTGAGAAGAAAATGTAGGAGGAGAAAATGTGGAGTTATGGTGATAAGTTAGGATGCTAATGCAGTAATTTTGGGGACAGATAGTATCTCCGAGCAGGTGAAAGTGAATAGAATTGAGTAGAAATAATTAAAACAATTAGTTTCTGAATATATTTTGAAGGTAGAGTTAACAGGATTTGTTGACAGATTCTAGGTATGCTTTGAGAAAAGGAGATAAATCAAGTAGGTTTTCACATTCATTGCCTTGAACATCTTCAAGGACAGAGTTCCCTGAGGTGGCCAAGACTGCAGGGATAGGACATTTTGGGCATGAGTTCATGACACATTAAATATGAAATGTCTGGTAGTGAAAATAGCATATGTTATCTATGATAATAGCTGTCAATTTGAAATAATTTTTACCAAATTGAGCATATTTGACATTTTTAAGAGTTTCTTTAATCAGAAATTGGTAATTTATAATTTTATGAATGATAAAATGAGAAATATAGACTTCTTGCTCTTGTTCAGATACAAAACTTTTAAACATATTTCTAAGACAGAAAATTGAATATGAAGTTATTTATATAATTTGAACATAGTGTAGGACTCTGGGTTGTAGGCAAATGTGGTAGTCATTTACATACATGCAGATGGCATTTAAAGGCAAGAACCTAAATAAGATAACCAAATGAGTCAATATGAACAGAAGTCAGGATTGGATCAGGAGCTGAGCCCTAAAGTCTTTTAAAATTAAGAAATAAGAAAGAAAAGGGGGAAATCAGTAAAACAGACTAAAGAGAGGTAATCAATAAGGTAGTAGGAAAACCAATAGGATATGATGACTTGGAATCCAAGTCAATAATGCATTTCAAGAAGGAAAGAAGAGTTCATATTTGTAAAATTCTACTTATAGGTAAAGTAATATAAAGATTGAGAAGTTACCATTTGATTTAGCAACATGAAGGTTAACAAGAACAGCTTTGGGTTGAGCAGTGGGAGCAAAAAGCCCACTGACATAGATTTATGAGAGAATTGGAGGAAGGGAGTTTGAAACAGCAAGAGTATGTTATTTGGAGTTTGACACTGGTGAGTACCATTCACATAAAATGAAGCAAGAATTGTGACCTATGGAGTTGTTAAATGCAGTGTTATTAGCAGCTGGATGTTGCAATGATGGGAGTCTGTAGAAATTCTTCATTGACTTGGTCCAGCTAAGCAAGAAATAAGTTCATCACCTAGAAGTGGGAATGAAGAAGAAAGGGCTGTTAGCAGGAGAAGTGAAAACAATGTGTGAAATCGTCGTTTAGAAGATTTGGACAAAAGAAATATTGAGTCATTTTAATGCAGCATTAATGAGGCTAGTAAGCATAAATTTAAAGGAATGTTACCCAGTATTTTGGAGTGTGTTCTTCTAGATACATTTGATCGCATAAGTAGAAGCATGGAGTGAGCAAACATTTTAATTTAACACATAAAAAAGACATGACAAAGGCAAGAAAAATGATGATGTATACAAAGGAGTAATTATGATGACTGACAATGAAATTGAAAGCAGGTAAAGAAGGAAGGTAGGATAAATATGGAATGAAGGACAATGAAAACCTAGTAGAATCCATGGATTGGAGGTATTCATGAAAATGAAGAATAAATGTGCTTGGGATACTACAGAGAGCGAACTGAAATAAACTGAAATGAAAGAAGATGCTGGTTAGACAAAAGGATCCATGACATTTAAGTTATAGAGGTGCTGTAGTTTGTGATAATGATGACCTGTAGGGAATGACCATAGCAGAGAGAAGCTGTGGTACAGTAGAGAAAATAATGTTAGAAGAGAAGAATTGAAGATACTGAGATACTTCAATTTCCAAAGTATCATCTAACTATAGATTGAAATTCTCAAAAATAAGACAAGGGTAGTTTTGAAGAGACTACAAATATACTTAGTGTGATAACTGAAATGAAGGGGGACTGGCACATGGGTCGGAAGACAACAGCAGAGGTGTTGTAGATATTTAAGCTAATACCATCAGACACATTGCTGAGAGTTTTAGTAAGGAGGGAAAGAGAATGTTCTGGAAGTTACAATGAGGAACAAGACAAAGAAGTACTTAACTTCTTTGCCTACTGATGTATAAAGCTTGTTGGAGAAAATGATATTACCAATTTAGAGAGCTACAGAAGAAGCTGTTTTCTCTTGTTAAATATTGACCTCCAAAGGGTCAAAATTACAGAAGAGAGAAGAGATGGAGGGGATTTTAGTAATGAGGGACCGTAGGCCCAATGAGATGATTTCAGAAGTTGGAGAGACATGAAAGTAGGGTTAGAATAGAGAATGTGCAGAACCTTATGGCAATTCAAGTCTCCAAGATAAAGAGAGACCTGGGACTTTTGGACCTTGATATAAGCAGGGATAAAGAGTATAATGAGATCAGGATGTCCTCATGAACCTATTCTTGGAAGAGACTTGGCATGTTTTAGAGCCATATGGTATGTGAGACTCACTTTTGACCCACGCTGAAAGTTGACTAACATACACACCTGTTGTAATGGAGTGGAGGATATTTTCAGGAGGTACTTGTCTTTCAAGACTCAGGGGGTGGTATTTCCTTTACTCTGTGCTAGATATTTTACAATGCACTTAAATTATTGGTTCAAATTTAATAATGTTGCTTTCAATTGCTTTGTATTGAAAATTTAAAGCTTTGATACTACATGGTATGTTGCTGTATTACAGCTTAAGGATTTAAATATGTTGTCATTGTCAGTAATTCATTTTAAAATTATTTGAAAATAATCATTAAAATTTTGGGGATTGCCTATACATCATTTCCCTGTGGAGAAATATTTGCATACTGAAAAATCTTGTCTAAATAAAAATGTCATTCAGAATTAATGATATACGTTATTATTATTAGGTGTGCCTTTTTCGTATATACAATGTTAGATGTCATCCTTTTTCTCCTCAAAAATTTTGCACAAAAGACATATAAGATTTTGATTTTTAAGAATCAGTCATTTAGACATTCAACTCTAATTAATAATTCATATGAAACCTTGCTCTTGCTTATGAAAAGTAATTATATATAATTCTCTATAATATGAATGTATGGAATACAGGTTTATGAATAATTATTTGTTATCCAAATTTGATTGCAGAATTTTATGATTTTTCTCCAAGAAAAAAGTATCAAAGAGGAAACTCTTTAGGAGCTTAATGCAATACACAGAACAAATCACATTTTTTTCCAAAATGATATCAAACAAAACTTTTTGAGAAATTCAATTTTTTTAACATCATCAAAATATATATTACCACTTCTTTGAATTTTCATGTTTCATCCAGGAATAGAGCTAAAATGTCATTTCTCATCTTTCTTTGACATCCTAGGCAGATACATGCTTGGATGAATTCCACAGGCTTCTTACAAAATGGAAAGTTGATCCAATGGTTCTGAATTTATCTTCCCTTTTATTTTCATGCACAGACACATGCACTCAAGACAAGACAGTTTTGTAATGACTGGAAATATTTCTTTTTAAAAACTGGTTTTATTCCACTGATAAATTATTGGTTGACTATATTTACAGCTTACTTTTTAAGTAAAATATAGGATAGATTACATATATGCATGTGTGTATATATATATATGAATTTTAAGTAACAGGATATATTTTCTGAATAAATCAGATTATTTTATATAGTTTAGTCTTAGTTACAGTTTAATTAATAATTATCATAATTTCCTTTCACAAGTTTTCTTGTTAATTCTTCACTATTCATATTACATTTTTATGTTTTTGAATTTAATAGTTTAATATATTTTGCTATTTTCCATGATGAGAGTAATAATAGTAATTATTTGAAGTCAATTTTAAATATTATAATTAATATTTTCACTGTGCTTTCCATGCCTTGAAAGCCACATTTGCTTCTTTTGTGAAGGTCTCTGCACAATTTCATTAAATAAGTTAATACATATTTAGAATATACTTATAATGTCTGTCATTAGTATTTAAAGATATTATATAAAGTGATTATTCGCTGGATGTTCAGACATGACAAAAATCATTGAAATGTAACACACTAAAATATTAGGAAAAAATCTGTCTTAAAATACATTGTACAGTGATGGCTAGCAAGAAGTATTGTAATCTGGGTATTAAATTCATAATTAAAGTGTTCAATGAAATCTCACTAGAAATACAAAAGAATGATGTGCATATTTGTTCAATTGTTATTATACTTTTCCTACTCCTGAGAGGTTTTTAATGCATAAGTTAACCACATCTTAATTAAACTAAGAGAACCCTAGTTAAGATTTAGTTTATCTTGTTAATTTACTGTAAATTTTCTATGCCAGAAATGTGATAGGTTTACATGGTGTTTTTAGTAAAGATCATGCCACCTTGTGAAGCCCTGTCTTTGCAAATACATTTATTTACATCTAGCTATTTTTAAATATAATATATTTCAAGGAACTTGCATTAAATACATTTCCGAAATAGAAAAGACCATTGGGATACCCATTTATTATTCAGCAAGGTGGAGGAGGGCAGTGGATGGGGGAAAAACAATAGGGCCTAGAAAGTTTAAGTGACATAGAAAGTCACATGGTTGGTGGCGAAGCAAGCCTCAGTTCATAGCTGTCCTAACATGAGCTCTAGGTCCCTCTCCAGTCTCTCACATGGCTTCAGGGAATGTAAAGTATAAACACACCATACATGTTTTGTTAATTAAATTTACGCTCTTCAAACATGACATTCTCTATGAGTCACCTTTGTTAGTTTTAAACTTAGGGATTGATACATCATAATTATCAGACTTAGAATGCTTCGGATTTTCAGTGCTATTAACAGTTTAATTTCAGATTTCAGTTTTATTGATATTAAGAAAAATTGTCAATGCAACTTACAACTGTGAAACCTTTTTTTCAGAAAAAAGGAAATTATTAACTTATCAAACACATCAAAAATAATTTGAATTATAATAAAAAATCAAAGGTAATCAGGAAAATTCTTGGAGAACTGACAAGTGACACAGTAAGAACTACAATGAAATAAGAAAACATAGCTTTTAGAATAATAAAGGAAAATTATGAGCAAACAATATTTTAGTGGTTGATGCAAAAAAGGAAAACCAAACCTTTGAAATAGAAAGAAAATTTTCAAACTTATGGAAGTAAATTACAGGGCAAATTGACAAAGAGTTATTTATAGGTACAAGTCAACTTATTACGTTAATTGGCCAAGGGAAGTAAACACACAAACACACGTTTGTGCACACACACAAAAACACTCACACACAGGCACTTTCTCTCTCTAGATTGCTCTCTGTATAAAAACAAGAACCTGAAATGAACTATTTTTATATTTTTAAAGGGCATTTTGGTACTTTGATTTAATTGGGAAGATTATTAAAAATCTCAAAGTTTGATAACAAAATTAAAATTTAAAAAAGCTTGTGTAAAACAAAAAAGCATAAACATATCAGTGTGAACGTTCTAGGAGTCAGAGTCAGGAGAAATGTGGGGATTGATTACGGAATAGTGGGGAAATTTTATGGGACAATGAAAATGTTCTATATCTTAATTGAGATCATGATTAAATTTACACCTTATTAAAAAATAGAAATGTACACTAAAAAGGATGGATTTTATTACGTACAAATTATTCATTAATTAACCTAGATTAAGAAAAACTTCTGAATATTTTGGTCTTATGTATAGTTACACAATTACTACATTTTTTAATGGCACTTTATAATATGAAATTACGGAGTTTTCTAATTTCTGAAATTACTCTAAAAATCATGTAAATAACATTTCTAAAGTACTTTGATTCATGAAAGGTCCAAATTGAACAAATATTCACAACATTTATTTTTGAAGAAATTTTCTGTCTTTTTTGAACTCAGTTACAATATTATTTTAATTGACATTATTTTTCTGTTAGCTTTTTACCCTTTCTAGGAATTACTATCACTTACCTCCCTCCCTGTCTCTCTCTCTCTCACTGATGCTCTCACTCTGTCTCTCAAAGATCTGTTTTTAGAACCCAAATTATCACATGTAGATTCTTTTTATCTGTTGCGTTTTGACTTCTGATATGACTTTTTCATGTTTGACATTTGTAATGTTCACTTAAAACAGTAAATGATCTACCTTCTGTGAAAATTCTCTTCTTTTTCAGAACTTTTAGAACATTTTTTAGACATTAATTTTTATCTTCCAAATAATAAACATTAATGTTTAAATGCCAAATCATGAGACAGAAAAAATTGTATAGCAAGTTGCTTAAGAGGACAAAATACAGATAATATGCACATTATCTTTTTAACTGTTTCAGGTACATGTATGACTTCTACCAATATCTTGATTAAATTCCTCCTCAGATGAGGTAAGGTTGAAGAGGACGACATGTTAATAATGAAGAAATTATGGAAAAACCAAATATAAATAACTCACAATAATAAATTGCCATTAATTTTTTTGTTCAAACAATAATAAAAACCAAACACAATATTTTCAAAATTGAAATGAAATAAAGTGAAGTAAATGATGTGGGGGCTCTGTGATTAGTTTGCTGGTGTGAAATCTCTTTCAAATGTGTGATACCAGTGGAACTAGAAAAAAATATGACAATATTCCCTAATTTCTGTATGTAGAAAATGAATAAATGATAATGTTTTTAAAGCTATAAAAAGAAAATGCCAGGAATCATGCAGTTAAAACTTACCTTCAAGTCATTTTCAATGTATGTGAATAAGATTTTTCTCAAGTTATTATTATTATTATCCCTATTATTTCATAAATTGGTAGAGTGGCAAATTATTGAATGGATCTGCATATTAAGACATAACACATTAAATTATTTTTTAACTCTCTTAAATGCATGTACATAACACCAATTTGCTACTTCAGTTAGTGATTAGAGTGAACAGCCAGACTTCACAGAAAACTCTTGATAGACAGAATTATTTTTTTAACCAACGAACAGCCTTGCTATTGATAGAATATCCTAGTATCTTCTTCTCACAATTATCTTTCAGACCAAGTATTTACCTGAGACAAAATAGCATCTCAGATGCTAACAAAAACGTATTTGTGTATATGCATAATGTAAATGTGACTATTTTAGGAATATAGTCTCAAATCCAAATTTCACATTCACATTCAGAAAAGGCAAGTGCAGAACTCATCAGGTCACAAAGTTTACAAAGTAAGGAACAAAAAATCGCAGAAATGCGCTAATTAATTTTATCGTATTTTGTATTTATTTTGCATATATACTGATCTCATTTCATTTCATGTATATTCATTTTTCTATCTGAAAAAGAGGGTGATAAAGTATAAAACTTTTAAGTATATATAAATCTTTCAAATTAGCTGTTTTCTACCTTATTAGTAAATAATAAAAATGTATGAATTAAAATATTAGCAAATAATGATTTTCTGTTTTATGGGGGAAATATCTTATGTCTTTTATGCTTGCAAGTAGCAGAGTTTCTGGGATTCAGTAGGGCTTAATAAATTTTTGTTGATTCATAATTAGCTCAAGGGAAAACAAAACAAGGAAAATGTTTAATCAATTCTAATGAATAATTAGGTTGACTCTTCCAGTAGGATAAATTCCTTCAAGCTAGAAAATGGCATCTTTGTTGTGTGTTCTGTAGCATCTCATCCAAGGCTTAAAGTAAAACAGATTGTAAAAAAAGATTTTAGGAACAATGGGTCAATAAATAATTTAGAAAAATAAATGTTAATGCAGGGTATATTTGAAACCAGAAAATACTATAGGGAGATATATGGAAACGGTACCCCTGTAAACTTTAAACACAATCTATCTTAAGTAATGTATCTGATGGAAGAAGTCACGGGTATGTTTTCAATATACATTTCTATTATGAATATTCATTGAACAAATATCATCAACCAATAGTCCCATCAACAAAAGGGCTGTCCTTCACGTGAATAACCAGATAAAATTACCCTTTCTGAAGAAAAGGTAAGTGCTTTCAGGAGAAAGGAAATTCTATGAAAGTAAACTATTATTACCTTCTATAGATGTGATACTTTCCAACAACCTTTAAGAACAAGAAGTAAATATACACTTCTAAATCTCAATGTAACAGCACCTTTATCTGGGAGAAAGGCTTGCTTGTGTGCACAGATGGGTACAGATATCTAGGGTACAGATATCTAGGACAGACTGCCCAGGAGTGACAGAGCCAAGAAGAAATAGCTTCTCCATTTTACAACAAAGTTGGCAGACAAGCTGAGTAATTATCCAGGAAATGTAAAATCACAGTGGAAATTGGCTGTTTTTCTTTGTTTTGTTTATTGATGTGTTCTTTGCCTAGACATCATTAAAAATGGAATTCAGCAATAGTGAAATAAATATGATGAATACGCAAGGATATAGATTTAGGAAAGAAAACAAATCTCATCCTATTTTGCCAGCATGATTTTCTTTTTGTCTTGTTCTTTTGGGTCTTATTATATCCTTCTTCATTTAGTAACACTGTATCGGAAGCTAGGTTACACAATTTAATTTTATATGGAAATAAAAATCTCTCTCCCTATACAACTGCCTGTGGTTTTAAATACTTTTATCCTTGACAAATTGGAAAAACTGAATAGTAATAAGGAAACAAAATTTTAAAAAGTTACAGACCACACTTTTTAATGGAAATTTCCTTTTCTCTTGAATAGAATAGTCTCAACAGACCGGGCGGAGGGGCTCATGCCTGTAATCCCGGCACTTTGGGAGACCGAGGCGGGCGGATCACCTGAGGTTGGGAGTTTGAGACTAGCCTGACCAACATGGAGAAACCCCGTCTCTACTAAAAATACAAAATTATATGGGCATCGTGGCGCATGCCTGTAATCCCAGCTACTTGGGAGGCTGAGGCAGGAGAATCACCTGAACCCAGGAGGTGGAGGTTGTGGTGAGCCAAGATCAGGCCACTGCACTCCAACCTGGGCAACAAGAGCAAAACTCCATCTGAAAAAAAAAAAAAAAAAAAGGATTGTCTGGACTGTTTATAAAGAAAATGTAAGAAAAAATGTCAGCTATAGTAGAAACTTAATAAATACAATGTAGAATGTCACTTACACTCATTTTCTGAAAAGCATTGGTGGGTGTCTCCCAAAATGACCTTTAACCATTTGTCTCTTATCTGATTTCTTGATTTTTACTTTTTCTTACTCAACTTCATAAAATTTCCCAGTTATTTATTTTGTGTCTTTTAATCATAATGCAAACATTTGGAAACCTTAGCTAGCATAGACATCCACAAATTTAATAACAATAACTGAGCAACATTCACTTGATTTTTCAATAAAACATATTTTTAATTGCAAACATATTAAACATACCCTACTCTGGTGAAGGACAAAACCAGATGAAGTTATCATAATACAATCTGATAGCCTATTTAATAACAAAACTATTAAAATCATATAGGTTTGGATACTGCGCAAGCTATTATAGTTTTTAGAGGTTTCAGCAATTTCTGACATGAGATGCAGTAGAGAGCTATCCTCTTGATATGCTAAGCCGTCAAACTTGATTTAAATTTTCTAGAAGTGTTACGTTCTTTGATCATGTGAAGATCCTGAATACAAAGCAATTTAACATAATTGCAATTGAAATAAAAAATATCATATCATTTGTGAAATTTTGCATATATTTTTATATCATCCATATAGTGAAATTGCCAGCACATGCTTGTTTAATAAATACTATTTGTTTTTTTATTTATTCACATACTTTTTAAAATTAAATTAATCCTTGTATTATTCACTTTTATTTATACATATGTGTATAAATAGGTTCAAGTAGCAATTTATTCAAATAAAAAATATAAAGGTAGACACAACAGAAATTTAAAGACCTAAATCATATTAAAGATAGTTAAAAATTAAAAAATCTAGACTCAGATTCTATATAGACTTGTTTTCTGGCTATTATTAACTTCTAACTTTACTTGATCCCATGTCCTACATGGGTTTAAGCTCCTAGCGTGCTAGATTTTATTTTGCCCCAAATATAATTAATAATCCATAGCCCTTTAGTCTCAGAAGTTTCTATAATGGGAGAAGCAAAATCAATGGTTTTTGTATTTTTGTTCGTTATATATTTAAGAATTTAAAGCTTAATACATATTCTTCTCAAGGAGTGGTTCTGGAAGAATCACTCCAGGTAAGGTGAATATACAGTAAAGTAAATAAGATGAAAAAATAATAAATTTAAATAATGATATGTGGGGGTAAAAGTGGGATTCAAAACTTCATTAAGAAAGAAAAACAAAAAATTATATTTATGAAGAAATGTAAGTATTTTGTTATGGATAAGATTTAATTTTACAAAAATACCAATACTTCCAAACTATTTTGAAGTTTTGATGTCATTTAAATTGCAATCTATGCTTTTGGAATAGATCCTGAGGTAGCGATTCTAAATATATATACATATAAAAATTCATGGATATAATAGATAAATATTAAAATTAAATATATAACATACATACACATATACATGTTAAAAATTAAAAGCAGTGTAATACATAAATGAATTGTTCGAGTTATTGAGTAATTTGTGGTACTTAAAATTAACATTTAGCATATATAGTGACATAGACAAAACAACAGATAATATGGAATAAATGTATGACCAAAATTTAAACATATATACATACATACATTTATTATATAATAAAATTTAAATTCATTATTAAATAATAGTTTATTAAATAAATATTACTGGGGAAACTTATCGACCACACTAAAAAAGTAAAATTGGCTATAGAAGAACTAATGAGTTTAAGAGGAGATGAAATTTAAATTAAAAAATTAAGATAGACATATTCTTTAATTATGTTGGCATGAGAAAGGACTCTACATAACTTGTAAAAGGAGCTAGAGGTTTGACTATATAAATATTTTAATAAAATGCACATAAAATTTAAAAGTAACTGGCAAACTGAAGAATCTCTAAATGCCTAACAGAAGTAGCTAATATTCTAAATTTATAAAGTGCTTTTAAAAAGCCAAATCATAAAAACAGAACAGTGCAACCGAAGGAAAAGTTTCCAGAAGACAATGTCGAATAACTTTGTATGTATATGTATTTAAATCTTACTGCAGATGAAATTATCACCATAACGCATATCAATTTTCAACAAAAATAGGTTATTACAGAAAAAGTGAGAAATGGTAAATGTCATAATGGAATATGGGATAGAGTGATGAATGAGAGAAAAAAATGTTGTATGATTTTAAGGGTATTTGTTAATTATCCAGAAGTATTTATGTTCTTTTTCTCAAATTTATATCCCTCAAAATAAATGAGATGTCTGCATGAACGTGAAAGTAAACTGTCTTTATCACATGATATCCTAATTTAGAAAAGCATCAAAATTGGAAATGAATTTAATGAAAATTACAATTGGAGATCAAACAAAGGTAGGATCGCTTGGGGCCACAAAGGCTGTTTTCTTTCTCAGCACGGTGTGACATCTGAGGCTTTCTGGGGAAGCAGGGCTCATGAGCAAGGGGTGCAGGCATTGTATTCAGTATTCCTTAACGATTGTCTCCTATGCCATCAGCTAAAGAATTCCAGGAAAAATTATAGCATAGAAAACATTCATCATACAGAATTATATAGGGGAAAGGAACATTTATAAATTTGGATATAGAGATATTTTAATGAAATTAAAATATATGTAAATATAAGCAAATATGCTAATATATAAACAGGACTGGCGGTTTGCAGTACTTTTCAAGCTGTAGGAAATTTTGTGCTGGCTCTCTAGTTCCATCGTTGTTAGATGTGGAAATTTTTACTCATGCTAATTACATTGTTTCAAGGGTACAAGGATTTACTACACTAAGAACATGATGGCAGGTCGCAGGGAAATCAAAAGAAGTCTTATGTAAAGATGTGCACTGCTTAGGATTTACCAAGATATAAAAGCTACTGTAGATTGGTGGCCTTGGTCAAGCAGCATAGGATAACTGGTTCACATTGAACTTCTCCTAGTTTGCAGGTGGTGGATCAGATGCTTACTCTTGATATAGCTTTGTTTTGGCCTCATGAATAATTTTCTTTCTCTCTCCCTTTCACCTTCTCCCCACCTCTCTCTCTCTCTTTCTCTGTATCTCCCTCTTGGTCTACAATTGAAGTATTTCACCTTACATTATCTTTATGTCTATGCCCCTTTTTCTTCATATTTATACAAATGAATTGTAACTTTTTTTCAAGCAGCTTTAACCTCTATTTTCTGAATCTATAGTGGATGATTCATAACTGATGTGCAATCAAAGTGTAATTGAAGAAAAATGCCAAGAGAAAACACATATTAATAATTACAAATGAATAAAGATATATAGAAATATGAATATAATATATATTTGGATACATATGTAAAGTATATAATTTGTACATAAATAATTATATATGTATTGTACAGATGGCAAATAAATGGACACTGCTTAGTATGTTAGGCTGTCATCAAGCGTATTACACTGAAACGCCTAATGAACCTGATAATATCATGAGAAACAAAATAGAAAAACATATTTATAACACAATATGATGTTCTTTAAATGGTCCTGACTCAGCTAGTCATTGAAACTAAAATAAAATTAAAGTTTCCGGGAAGCTGGGGAATTTAGGCGTCTGTGTCTGTTAGACTCTCTGAAAGGACAGTCAAATCTACTGAATTTTAGTCCTATTTTCTGAAGATGAAAAACAGAAAATACTAAAAGCTAGAACCACCTTTTCATGTCTTCAATCTTGAATAATTTCTTTTCACTGCTTACTGTGATTTAATAATAAACCAAGCTGAAAGCAACTCTGAATAGTTATATTTGTCAGTCTCTGAAACTATATGGAGCCTAGTGGAGGGGGCAGATGGGTCCTAATAGGGGCTAATTGTTGTGGATGAATGTTTTTCCCACCTACAAATTCACAAATCGAGATATTTTCCTCTAGTGTGATGGCATGAGGTTGGAGTCCTCATGAGTAGGATTAGCACCCTTAAAAAAGAAACCTCAGGGGTTTTCTCATTATCTTTCTGCCAGGAGAGGATAGAGTAGGAAGTCAGGAATCTGCAAGCGGGAAGAGGGCACTCAGAAGAACTAACCTATTTGATCTCTGACTTTCAGTCTCTGAAACTGTGAGAAATACATTTCTGTTTATAAGCCACTTAGTCTTTCATACCTTGTATAGGAGTCCAAACCAAGACAGCAATTTGGTAGAAGTGTGGTTGTTTTTTCTCTGAAATTTACAAATTTATTTCATAAAGATGTTTTATATTTGTAATCAGCGGAAATATATACTTGGAATAAAGTAAGTATTGTGAATTATAATTGGACATTTCATTGTATTATCTCATATAAATGAAATTAAATAAAAAAGTTTGTGTTCATATTTTAATTCAGGTTAAATCTAGCCTCAAAGAGGTATTTCTAACAGAATCTAGTAAAGAAAAAACTCCCTTTGTGAGGATCAATTATTTGGGGAGCTATTTTTTCTCTGGAGAACTTATAGAAACCTGTATTAACAGACTGTCAGTTTCCTTTTATAAAATGCAATGCTAAGTAATCCAGCTTCTTTGAGATGTCATCTTTGTGGCTTTTCATAGTGTATCATTTCACTAGGTAATTATTCCCTCAAATGGGTGAACAGTATGTACCACTAACATAATGGTGACTTGCATTCTTGAATTATAATATGTTCAAAAATTCATTATACTTATTCTAATATTTTTGATATTAAATTGGTATGCTTAAAATAAACCTAATTTTCTATATTTCTTAAACTGAAATAATAGGTGCTCATTCCTTCTTTATGGAAAGTTGCTCCTTCACAATATGTTGCACATTTCATCCAAAATTTATCTACATACAAGGAGGTTTTCAATAATTGGTTGTCTAAAAGCTCTCCATGGCAGACAAAATAACATGGTGTTTTCCTTACCATGATCTGGCTACAACTATTGCTGTGAAAATTAGAGCTCAATGCTGAACTCCTAAGACACTAACAATTCCCAGCTAGTAACAGTGTATTAACTGGGTAATTGTATTGAATCCCTTTAATCATAGAGGGTCACAACTTTGCCATCACAGGGGAAAACATGTTTCAGGTATAGATTTGCTTTTGATGCCCATTGGTGTTGACATATTTGGACTTCTGTATTCTTTATCCAGCTCCTGCCATCTCAGACAACATCAGTTCTGCAGCGGACACTGCTGGTTCCATCCTCAATACTCTTCACTAGGACAGGGTATACATCCCTGGGCGTTATCAGGATTGGCTGCTAATAGCTAATAGCTTTCTCACTATCTGGAGAATTGATATCACCCAGTGATAGACTTGTATGAGCTAAAATGGACCGCCCTCTTCCTTGAGAAGAAAAAATCTCTGTAGCTCCTTTTTTGCTCCTTACCCTCCCCATGTGATGAAACTGAAGCTAGATTTCAGCGGTCGTGTGCTTAGCTTTTTTTCACGCTATTCTAACTGCCCTTCTTGAGTAATTTATTATATACATTAATTTTACAAGAATCTTCATCTAAGATTTGGCTTCTAGGCATTTCACTAGGGTCTTTTTTTATAGCAAAGGAATTTGTTACAAAATTAATTTATTGTAATAAATCATTTGGTTCATACACAAATAATTTACTATTTTTCATCATGAGCCCCGTCATCCGGAAGTATCTGGCTTGATGAAATGACAGAATGGCCAGCTAAAAGATAAGTCATGGCACCTGCTTAATGACACACCTGCAGGCTTAGGATAGTTTTCTCCAAGATTTGTTATATGCCTTAAACCATAGCCAGTATATAATATCACCCTCCGTGTAGCCTTGCTTCACATACATGGGAATAAAAGATAAAAAATGGGGATGATCCCTTTCACTATTACAGCTAATAAACGATTTGAAGAATTTTGCTTCTTATCTCTGATCTCGTATAATGGGTGGGTTTGCTTCTTATCTCTGACCTCTTATAATGGGTGGGTCTCTTATAATGGGACTCCTGAGAAAGGAGAATTTCAAAAAGAAAAAGGCTGTGAATCTGGTTAATTAAAAGCAGAAACTTTCCACTTGCCATTTTTACTTTATTGTAAAGCTAAACGAGCAGAAGGGAAAAGGAGTTCATTCTTCTAGTTGGTATAATTTATCTTTATAAATCAGCTGGATTCACCAGATCTGAGAAGGAGCAAAATCAGGAACTATTTGATCTGAGTATATACCTCTGCTAGTATTTTGTCAGCAAAGGACTCTACAAGTCTTCATGCAAAGAAAGACACTTTATGTGTAAATCATGTATGTCTTTCTTTTCTGCTCATTAGCAGTACATTGTCACAAATATGTCTGAGAGAGTTTTAAAAAACTGATATCATGAATCTTCCTATATATGTAGAGTCTTTAACACTGCATGCAATTTTTACCTATACATACATACACATATAGTATGTTCATATAATTTATGTCTACATATTTTCATAACTGTAATTTATTATCATGAAAGTTTTGTGATTTTGTTGTTTACACAAAATTAAGTACTTTCAAAGAAAATATTTTTTTCAATAAGTTAAATACCAGACATCACAATCATGAATGACAATTTACACGTGCAGCTACAGTTAATTGGTTTTCTAATTTCTTTATTGAGTTTTCCACCGATTTGGTGAAATAATGTACTACCAGTATGAAGGGAAATGTGTTAATTTTGTAGGAACTCTGCCTATGGCCTGGAGGAAGTGTAAACATTGCTATCAATCATATATGGTGCAAAGAGCATCAGGCTGAGGTTCATAACAGGTGGGTTAGCTTCAGTTCACAGCTATGAGAACTAACCAGTCACACACACCCTGTGCAAGTTATTTGACCTATCTAGGGTAACACATTTGGGAATAATAAACCTTGTTAGTGGGATAGAAAGTAATACATTCTTGAGTAGTGAAATATAAGAATAATAGTCTTACTCCTGTATCTGCTAACTAGTAATATATCATTCTGTTGCTTTAAATGAGTTAACAAAAGCAGGAAATAAATTTACTAAAACATTTTTTAACTCTTAATTATTTGACCTTGTAAACTTTTAATATTGTATTAGTCAGAAAATATATTGAGCTATTCTAATTAAATATACTGTTTCTTGCTATTATTTTGGTGATACTGAAACTTCTTTAGCTTTGTTTGGAATATCTATTATATATGTAGGTAAAACATCAAGTCAATATATGTATCTTTGTCACATTTAAATTTCCTCAGAGCTTATTTAGCAGTGATTAGAGTTGTTAAACATTCTTTTTGTTGATAAAACACACTCACATACACGCAGATCTTGCACAGGGAACTAGTATCATCTCTCTATAATGAAATAAAATATAAAACATAATAATGTGTTTTGCCTCATTTTGTAGGAAATAACTTCTTTAGTTTTCTACTGTAACTGTCAATTGCTATTTCCTTATAACTGGTTACATTTAAATGGTGACACATTAAATTATTTTCAACATTTTTACAAGTAAGCACATATATAAAGGGAAAAATACATGATGACTTTTTTCTTCATACTCTTCTCATGTTACGTCCTCCTATTTTGACAGGAATTAAAAGTAACTGAAATTCTTCTGATCACTTTTCAAAGACTCAGTGTGTCCATAACTAAGGAAAGATCCCAGCAGTTGTTTGAAAAGAGGACTTGTTGACATTAAAAGAATTTCAGAGAGGTGTAAATTAGCTTTGCTTTTCATTTAACAACTGACAGATGGTAATATTTTGAGAAGATAAAATAACAAAGTGATTAGCTGTTTGACTATTCCTCAAACTTTTCTTCATGCTATATTTCCAGAAGCCAATGTTGATGACCTGAAATCCTCAGAGTGTTCTGAAAGAAAAGATTTGAACAATGAAAATTTTTATCTTTATGAAAGGAGATTTCCTCTGAATCTCTAGAAAACTCAGGTCACTGGGCAATGTAGATTCAGATCAGGTATGTATTCAGGTAGGAGTCAGGTTAAGCCAATGGGGAAAGTTACAAGAGCTTTCTTGTTCGACTCTTGATTAAAATAAATAAATAAGCCGAGAACATTTAAGCAAAGCAGGAACTCCTCAGTTGGCCATAGTCTCTTAGATTCCTTACTGTTTTATACCTGGCACTCCTGAGAACGTTGTCCACCACAAGAAGGTTGCTCAACAAGTATTTGTTGAGAAAACGATTGTTACTTTTTTCCCTTGAGACAACTTGTGCTTCTGCCTCGTGAATTTTATTTTCCCAAAATTGCTCAATGTTTTAATGATGTCCGACATTTAATGAAGTATTTCAGAAGTTCAAGAAATTATTTTGAAAAAATGATGAATGAGCAAAGTTATATATTGTGCAATTAGACTTGGAGAAAGAACCACATGTGATTTCTTTTCATAGTCCTACTTTTATAACCAATCAAAGCTCATGTAATTTAATTTTGTAGTCTTCTACAATCTGGTCTCCCACTACCTTTTAAACTCTAATTCCACTTACATTCATATATTAATGCAACCTCATATTCAGACTGATCTCAATATTATTCAAGGTCCAGATCATAATTGCCCCTTCTTTAATGTTTTCTCACAGAAATGGTGATCCCTCTTCCATAAGCCAATTTGTATCCTGCTTTCCTTTCAAGGTATTATTTATATGTCTTCCAAAAACCTTTTGATTATTCTAGCCTATTAATCTATTGGGGACCAGAGCTTGTATCTCCCAAGGTATTCAGTAAATATGGTTTGTACTTTCATGCATTTTTACCAATTGTTTCATGTGTTTCTGTCTTGTTTCCTTGCCAATAGCTCACTAAATGAAAACTACATTGGAAGATTTGGCTGGAAAAGGTAGTTAAGGCTATGCATAAAGTGTCTTTATAAGGAGAATGAATTTTATTATGTGAGACAGGCTAATTTTTGTAGTTTTAGAAGAGGCAGGGTTTCACCACGTTGGCCAAGCTGGTCTCGAACTGCTGTCCTCAAATGATCTGCCAGCCTCGGCCTCCCAAAGTGCCGGGACTACAGGCATGATCCACCAGGCTCAGCCGAAAAGTAACCATTTTGTCAAGAATTCTCTAGGAATATTTCCTTTCAGAAGACTCAAAAGATAATATACACAACTGTAGTGACCAATAGATGTTTGACGTTATCACTGTAATGAAATAGTTATAAAGCCAATTTAGTTCATATAATATAGTGTATATTTTTACGAAGCATTGACTTGAACAGGTAAAAGTAGAAATGACGAGAACGACAATATGAAGAATGCAAAATTTTACTTTTAAGAAAAAATATCATATCTCTGTTTAATTAAACATATTTTGAAACAATTATACTTTTAGGATCTTACATGACATTTTGAACTATAATATTTTTTGTCTTATTAATTTTTAGCCAGGTCATGTTTTACTCCTCACATTTTTAGTTTAATTTGAAACTTTTAAAATAATCTTTCAGCACCATCTCTATGATAATAAAAATTTAAACCTTGAGACAACTGAGAAATATTATCTATGAAGAAAAAATACATTCAATTATATTTATCTTTTATATAATATTTCATTACAGCTTATTATTATATTAGTATTTTATTTATACTCAAAATTAACTGTAAAGAAAATTAGCTTACTATTTATTATTTCCTGAAAGTAAAGAGATGCATCAGAACATTTACTGTACTTTGCTGGTCATTAGATTATTGTCTCATCATATTCTAAATTATCCAAATAGTCCATGCTTTGTTTCAATTACTGGAAGAAAATGACAACAAAACTGAAAATATATTTTTAGAAATGTGATTCATGTTTAGTACTCCTGCAGGAATGCTTAAAACTTAACAGTACAAAAGTTGAAATTGGTTGATATGACTAAGATCTTTACTATGGCTAGAGTCTGATGCAAAGATATTTATATTAGGTTGGCACAAAAGTAATTGCAGTTTTGCCATTGAAAGTAATGGTAAAAACTGCAATTACTTTAACGTCAACCTAATACATTCTAAAACCATTTTTGTATATTCATAATTCAGTTTCAGAAAATGTATCCATATAGTGAGTGATTTGGGGTAAACATTTTTCTAAAGGGAATTTTTACTCATTCAAGAACTGAACTGAACTTTCAGCTAGGTTTCATAGGGATATTTCTCATCTCTTCCAAATAGTATAAAACAGTAATTTTGAGTATTTGTAATCATCATTTTAAATATGTCTCAAGAGAGACCATTTCATTTTCAGTGTGCTTTGTCACAAAATTTATCTTAGAATTTATGTAAATTAACTGATAATCTGTTTTCTTATTCAATATAAATTGTTCTCATGGGGCAGGGAAAGAGTGGAAGTTGTAAGTCTACTTGAACTATGTATGTATGTTTTTGCACCATATATATGTGGTGTGAATAAAATCAATGGTTTGAAGAATCTCTGTTCTTGCATTGGTGCAGTGTTTGTACCTCAACAGGTATCAGAATGAGGACTTGAAATGGAGATAAAAGAATGTGGATTAAGATGAGCTCCCAAACTAGTAGTTTTTCTTTTCTTCCTTCTTTGTTTCTTCTTTTTTGAATTATTTCTTTCATTTTTTAAAGTTCTAAATTCAACCTGACATGTTTAAGAAGCCAACACAAATACTCAAATATTACTATCCTAGTAAGGCATGAAAAATAGTGACAACACAATTGTTATAAAGTCATTTTTTATACATTTTACATGTGCAATATGGAATTATCAAAATTTTTCTAGCAGGGAAGTTATATGATCAGTACAGTGCTATAGAAAGTAAAATCAAAATAAGACATTTGGGAGATGTATAAGTTTAGAAATAGGAAGATTATTTAGAATATAAGTACTATCAATTAGGTACGCAATGAGAAGGACCTGAACTCTAATGATGACAATGAATATGAAGTATTATATATAACTTAATATATGTAGTTGAATAAATAATTCGAGGGAGTACATATGTAGAATAACATTATCACAGGTGAGCTAAAATAACTTATAGATGATGTCAATGTTTCAAAACCGAGAGAATAAGAAAATAAATATATTCCTAAAATTGAAAGAAAGTTATGAAAAGAGTATGATATTACTCAGGTTATAATTTACTCAAAAAATTAATGGATGTCTGAAAATATCTATTTATTACACACACAAACCGTTGGAGCCCATCGAAGGAGTGAACCCTTTGTGGGGAGGATTTTTATGGAGAATAAAAGGAAAATAACAGACTGGATGGAAGAGAATCAGCATTGGCCCTAGGATTACCAAAGACTCATTAATCTCTTCAAGACTAACAAATCTCTTCATTGTTAGGTTTACTAATACTACTCTTTCCTCTCCATTACACTTGAGATACTTTTTTTTTCTGAGGCAATCACTTAACATTGTTACTAAACTTGCTGTCTTCACCTCTGCTCCAAGAACATTTTTGTGAGTCAAATTACCATGTTCTAATGTGGGTCTAGGATGAGGGGACTTACTTTCATCTCTAGTACTTGCCAACCCTGGACACACACAAAGAGTATATGTCATCTGATGCTTTTTAATTAATATTCTAAACTGCAAAATTAGGTGAGGTGATTAGAAATCTCAGATTATTTTGCATTTTAGCCATCTGACATCTCATAAGCTAAATTTGGATTAAATAACTGACTCTACATTATTTTTGAATTGAGTATTTGTGAACCAGCTATCAGAGTTAGAGTACTGATAGATAGTTTCTACACCAGAATAAACTATACTAACAACTGCCATATAAATAGAAAAATATTAGATCAGATCCCAAATCATTACTTCTTTTCCTCTCTGCCTATATTGCCATGATTTTGCAATTGCATATTTCTCTGGTAATCGAACATATGACATATGAATTTTAATTTGAACTTGAATTTGCAGAATATCAATTTCCTCTCCTAAAACTCGCAGATGACAATTCCTACTTTACAGAATAACATTAAGTATTAACAAGATGTAATGTATATAAATACAATTTACAAAGTGTGAACCCCTATTAAAATGTGAGAATACATTTTACAAGCAATAATAACAATCTCTCAAAATTTGTACTTAACCAACAGTTGTCAAAATGAAAAGTATGCATAAAATAAACATGTAATGTGTCTTTATGGTCTGACCAAAAAGACTACAGTCAATCAGTTTATATATACATAGCACTTTTTTTTTCATGGAGCAGCCAATTCTATACCCTGTTACACAATAGAATGTTATTTTCTTTTTAATCTCCATAAAAATCTTACCCCCCAAGGGTTCACTCCTTCAACTGGCTCGAATGGTTTGTGTGTGTAATAAAGCTTTACAATTGTTCACTATAATACTGCTTTTTCCTGAAGGAATTATTGTTTTATAATTATTATTGCAAATCTAATGAGAACTAAGACACAGAATTTGTTGTCATTGGATTTATATGTCACTTTGGGAGATAAAAAAACAAATAGTCATTTATGCTACACATCAAATTGATTTAAATGTTTAATAATGACAAATCCTAACAGTGATGAAAGCAAAGAGGAATTTTTGAGTTGCAAGAAGGAAAATAGACCACTTCATCTGGAGGAAGTATAAACTGAGTTTTGAAGGATGAGTAGAACTACAGTTGCAAAGGAAGTAGACAGGGGCGAAAGACTATTTTACATGTAGGGTTCAGCATTCACTTTTTCAACAAGTGCATATTGATTGTCCACCTCTAACAGGTACTTAGCTATGATCTGGAGATAAAAACATAAATAATAAATTGACCTTACCCTTTAGGCACAAGAGAAAGAGGAGAGCAATACAGTTCAGTGAACTAAGTGCTCTGATGTGAGTTTGTTACGGGAGCATAGGAAAAAATATATCTCCACTAAAACAGGAAGTTCATGGTGTTCAAACAAGAATTGACCTGCATTTTTGAATTATAAGTGAGTTTACAGGTAGTTAAAAAATGACAGACAAGGTAACAACATGTACAAAAGAGTGTTGTTGTAAAATAGATCGATGGGTTAAGTGGCAAACAATGATTTTCTATCTCTGAAGCAATAGAGTATATTAAAGGGTGGTGAAGGATACACTTGGAATGGTAAGCTTGGATTTAGTTTGCTAGGCCAGTGTTGAAAGAATGACTGAGAGAAACAATAGCAGAATTTTAGGTTTCAAAGTTTTAAATTTGCATTGTATTCTTTTATTCAGCCAGTATTTATGAAATACTACATTTTAAACACTGTTTTAACACTGTGGTATACAAAAGAGGTAAGGTTCTTGCTGTCAGGAACCTTATGTTCTTGAGTACTGACAGAGAAAGCTAATGAAGAATACAATGAAGGAGAGAGCATGTAAAAGAGTAGTCAGTTAGATAGTCACTGCCTTAATATATTACAGACGTATGGATTTTCACTGAGACCTTTGCAGAGATAGTGAGAAAGAGGAGAAGAATTTGAGGTTCATATAAGAAGTTTTAATTACATCTCTTAGTGAATTATTTGGTGTGCCAAGGGGTAGGTGAGTACTGAAAAGGTCTCTAGTAAATATCTCAGGTCTCTGGGATTGCAAATGATGAAAGCTATCATTTATAATGCGACAAATGGAGTATCAAGTGTCTCCTGATGTGATGCACATTGAAGGCTGAAAAACACGTACTGTAGTATCCCTGCCAAATTCTATAGCCTGTACTCAATCATGAGGAAAACCAGACACACTCAGATTGAGGAACATTCTACAATTTAACAGTCATGGGCATTTAAAAAATATCAGGGTCATGAAAGAAAAAGAAAGTTTAAGGAACTGAACACATGATCTTGAGTTGGCTATGATTCTTGCACATTTTCTATAACTGATATTACATCAAACTGAAAAAAATAATGAAAACAAACAAACAAACAAAAATTGGACAGGGGAGGAAAAACACAGAAAGAAATAAAGGGAAAGAAAACTTCTGAGAAAGAATATATGGCTGTTTGGTAGGAAAATGGAGGGTGAAGAGAAATCTGCTCAACTCTTCTTTCAGAAGTATGCTAAAATTAAGAATTCGAACCTCCAACCTTTTATTTTTTCCAATCTTTTTCTTTCTTAAAACAGTTAATGATCATCTAAACACATAATGTCCTCCCAAAGTGCTGGGATTACAGGTGTGATAACTACTTCTAATATTTATTATACTAGTTAATAAGTCAATACTTTTATTCAATTTACTTTTAGATATACTGGCTAGGTTCCCAAGATCAGCTTTCCAACACACAGACTACGTATGTCATTGCTCTTGTAATACTTTTTAGTTTTCATACATTATGTGTTTAGATGATCATTAACTGTTTTAAGAAAAAAAAGGTTGGGAAAAAAAAAAAAAAAGGTCGAGGCGGGCAGATCACGAGGTCAGGAAATCGAGACCATCCTGGCTAACACGGTGAAACCCGGTCTCTACTAAAAATACAAAAAATTAGCCGGGCACAGTGGCGGGTGCCTGTAGTCCCAGTTACCTGGGAGGCTGAGGCAGGAGAATGGAGTGAACCTGGGAGGCGGAGCTTGCAGTGAGCCGAGATCGCGCCACTGCACTCCAGCCTGGGCGACAGAGCGAGACTCCGTCTCCAAAAAAAAAAAAAAAAAAGGAGTTAGCAATTTTACATTATAGGTATTAACCTATAATATGTACGTGAATAGCTAAAATATTTTTGGGTACTCACTATTTCCTCAAGAGCCTTGGCAAGCCAAAAGCTTGATCCCTAAACAGTCTTCTATCCAGAAATTGGTTTTGAAGATTTTCTATTTCTGTGATAACAAGCTTATGGGTAACAGAATCCTGCCTCTAGATTATCCTCTGCTTTTTATTGACTTTTCACATTAAGTTGTGATCATGGTACCTTTAAAAAAAAAAAAAAAAACAGAGAACTAGGATTTTATCAAACTTCTAAAATAAATTTTATGAGAAATTGTTTACTTACTAATAAATGTTTGTTTGCTGTCTATGTCAGGGGCAATGTTTGTTCTGAGTTTTTTTTAGTAGTAGTGAGTTTGTTGGGGAATAGTTAACTCTTATTCATATCAAATTTGGAAACTGCTAAAAGTTAACTAAAAAATGAGCATTACTAAACGCGCTTTACTCATTCAGCAACGTACATCTTGATGGAGAAAAACAAAATATTTGCTGATCTAGATGCATAAAAGAGCTTAGAGTTCATCCCAGAATAGTACTTGAATTCATGGAATGGTTGAGGAATAGGAAACAAGAGATATATCGGAAAAAGAATTTTAATCTAGAGTTATAAACTAGCTAATGACAATCCCTACAGTCTATTTGTAAATTCTGACTGATATAAACAATTTGTTTCAGGCAAGGTAAAAGGCATTATAAGATGCGAGAGGAAGCTAACACAAAATATATAGATTTGCCTCTATGTAAGAAATAGTTGAGTATTCAACAGAATTAAGTTAGAGGAGAAAATTTCACAGAAATTACTGCTCAGGAGAGTCTTAGTCAGATGGGCAGGAATAAATGTTATAATAAATCACTGCAGGGGACAGGTACATACACAGTTAGCAATCCCTCTATATTTTTTCCCCCTGTGCCAGGGCAGAGGACTATCCTTAGGAAGAATATTCACAGGAAACAGTTCAGAAATAATGGGCCAAAGTCCACATGGCCTACTGACCCAAATCTTAAATCTGGCTCCTTATTCAAACTTTTCTTCAATAGTAACCCTGCATTTCAGAAGTGAAAGAAAAAAAAGCCATTCCTATGTAACCGAACAAAAATAACAACTGCATATAAAGGTTTGGGTGAGTTTCTCTGGTTGACAATACTTTATGAGTGTTGTCACTTGTCATTGTTGGGAGAAATAAGTACTGTGGGCACAATTACTGGTAAAGGACACCCGGAAGCTAATACCCGAAGCCTCCTGGACTCTGCCCTATGCACCTCTTTCCTTTGCTATTTTGTTCTATATCCTGTTACTGTAACAAACCACAATCATGATAATATGGTTTTTCTGAGTTCTGTGAGTTTTTCTAGCAAATCATTGAACCTGAGTGTGATATTAGGAATCCCAGCTCACACCCATATAGACCAAAAAAAAAAAAAAAAAAAAAAAAAAAAAGGATAAGCAATCTAAAGCACTACTTCTTTCTATTTAACCTAACTTCTCATTTAATAATGTGAAAAAAAGGGCTACAATTTTATCATTTGCTGAATTTCAAAATTACTAGAAACCTAAATAAATGTAGGATATTTTAAAAAAGAAATATTTATAAGGAATTATTTATAACATGGATATTTGCAGGCAAATATGCATTAAAAGGGGAGTAAATCTTGAAATAGGAACTAATAATAAAAAATAATTTAGAGTTTACTTACAAAGCTTTCAATTTTTGTTATAAATATTTTCATATGCTATGACCTACTTTTGTTGAACTGTTTGCTATATTTCCAGTTTCCAGTGAATCATCAATACATATTCTTGAGTAAGAATACTTGCCGAATCAAATTACTAAAGCCATTTATTTTAAAAAGTTATTAATATTTTATGCAATTTTATTAGTTTATTTAATTTATTTTAACTGAGGGTCTTGTCCCCATGACACAGAAATAACTTGAAAGATTATTTCTTTAAAAGCTTGAATCACAGCTCCCTTATGACATTTAGGCCCCATGACTAAGCCAGACACTCATTCAATGTGTCTTCCACAACATTGTCGAATGTTTTCTCTCCATGACCATGCAAGGTGACTTCTCTTTGTCTTATTCTTTACCACACATTTATTCAGTATAACCCTGCTTAGCTGAAACCTATCTGGGAGCAATGTTTTAGTTGTTTGTTGATTGCATAATTAGTGTCACACAAATTACTTGAGGCATGATGCTTTTGTGGCCGGGGGTGGTGGAACATGCCTGAGATCCCAGAACTTTGGGAAGTTGAGGTGGGAGGATTGGATGAATCTGGGAGGTTGACACCCACCTAGGCAACATGGTGAAACCTCATCTGTACAAAAAATACCAAAATTAGCCAGGCATGGTGGCAGGTTCCTGTGGTCCCAGCTACTCGGGAGGCTGAGTTGGAGGAATTGCTTGAGACTGGGAGGTCGAGGTTGCAGTGAGCCCAGATCCCACCACTGCACTACAGCCTGGGCAAGGGAGCGATACCCTGTAACAACAACAACAACAGAAAGTTAACAGGTTTCCATTTGATACTAGTTTATTATATATTCATGTCCTCTGATCTTTTTCTGTTTCTTGTGCTGCTTTCTACCTGAAATAGTTCCCACTCATCTTTTTCTTCTTTACTTCATCCCGGACCTTCAAGACCCAGCTCGGAAGTGTCTCACTCCCATGTAATAAGGCTTTTCTTCCTATAGTTTCTCCCCCTCGCAAGAATATATCTAGCTTATTTTTACATCTCCCTCAGAAATCGGTAGCATAGAGTTTTGCATATTACAAATGTTCCATAAATATTTGTTGACTTGAAGTACATTTAGTTAGATTAATATGAATATTTCTAAAGATGCATTTCCAATTGGAAATAAATAATTTAGTATTCATAATACAATATACTCTTCAAAGATCAATAAAAGGAATCACTTCTCTATGAGAAAAATGTTTGTATTTTTTTTCTAACAGCTTTGAATAAATGACTAGTCTTCAAGGAGAAGGCTGCTGGGATTTAATCATTATATCCCCAAAGATTTCCAAAGTTATCTAACAAGTATTCTTCAACTGTCATTTACTGCCAACTCAAGGGAGCTTTATCTGAAGAACAGTAAAAACTTAAATCTGTTGTTTTCCCATGATGGTTCAA
The DNA here is from genome assembly GCF_024542745.1 of Macaca thibetana thibetana. Lineage (NCBI taxonomy): Eukaryota > Metazoa > Chordata > Mammalia > Primates > Cercopithecidae > Macaca > Macaca thibetana. Next base: position 54,746,856 of record NC_065582.1, on the reverse strand, counting down.
TAACTTCACGACTTAATGTTTTCTTTCCTCTAACTATAATTTCTTACTGTTCAAAATATTTAAAAAATTAACCTTGGTTATAACCCTATCATTTGAGGCCTCTAGCGATTTGTTATTTATATCGTTAGAGTTTGGGTGCTACTTTAATAGAAGGATTTATTTTTCTCACTTAATGAAGTCTGTTTTATTTTAAATCATTTCTCAAGGCCATAATTTGAACTCATGGGATTGCTAGGCAATTCACTGCTCTATGAGTAATTTCTAAATTGCTTTTTAAAATTTATTATATACAGGAAAATGTGGTTTGAAAACTTTATGATAAATTTAATACATGCTAAAAGTATACTCTTGTGAAAGCAGATATATCTGTTTTGCAGCTATAGTGGCAGTTCACTGTGAATCTTCATAAATTCACAGGCATATTATTAGCTTCCATTATAATGGAACAAATAAGTATAAGAAACTACTAATACTAATATATTAAACAGGAAGATAAAATGTCAAAAAAATGCACTCATATGAACAAGCAAAAGCAGAATATTTTGTTTTATTATTGTTGTTATTATTATTCGTGGCCAGTTTAAGAACACTGGTATTGTTATGTTCCTGCTAATCTAGTTAACAGATTCGATAATTATAGTAGATTTACTATGACCTATGTTTTTTCCTATACTTACGCAGAAAATTGATAACCCTATAATACGGGCAAGCATAGTATTTTTTATCATGCCAGATGTATAGTAGATATGTAATCGGTATCAGTTGTCAAAATGTGGTGAGTTAATATTTATGGAGGTAGCTATACTCTGGCTTCCTCTGTCCATTCTGAAGAGGACAAGGAGATAACTGATCCTGTGAACAAGATAGGTGGAGATTTGGGGATGCCAACGTTTTATTTATAAACTCCAATTGTGTCTTGATTTGGTAAACACATGACTTTCATTCATACTGAATGCCCCTATCGAAGAAGGATTACCTTCTTCGTGAAAGTAAACTATTTCAGCACACAACAAAGCATTCATTGAAACAGGCAATTCTAACAACTTTTGAGAAACACACTCATTCCACACACGCCAAACATTTGCTGCTGCCTCATGAGGCTAGTATATCACTTGTAAAGGCTAACTAAATATCATCTAAGTCCATAAGCTTTAAAAATTTAGTTTTTACATTTTGTTTCAGAATCATTTAAAGTAACTGAAGATAACAGGCCTCCCAAACAGATATCAAATTCCTTGCTAGAATTTAAATTTTACAATTTCCCAATACATCACCTATATTTTTGCATATTTCCAGTGGTTCTTATGAGCTGATAGTGAAATAAATGAGAGATTAAAGTTAAAATATGAATACATACAATATGTCAATAGATGAAATGTGGAATGTATGAGTCACTATTAGGAATAGGAATGTACAGAATTATTCATCTTTAATTAGCAAAAAGAAGTATCTTGAAAACATTTTGAGACTATATTAATGAAACTCCATGGAATTAAGCATTTAAGCTTTTCCATTCACTGGGCAATTCAAATATTCAGAGGGGTAGAATGCAATATAGGCAAGCTCGATTCAATATATAGTAATTTCGCATAAACATAACCAGTGTATTAATTCGTGTATGTGTGTCTTTATTCAGATTATATAAATTAAAAAAAAAAAAAACTGAAGTGAAGTTCATATAGGTACTATCAGATACATGATAAATATGTTTATATCATTTTAATACAGTCAAGGAAGTAAGCCTTTAAAGATTATTCATTCCAAACATCTGCCCTTAGAAAAAAATAGCTAATTCATTTCAGTCCAATGAAAAAAAGATAATCTCAGTTAGACATTGTTATCTATGTAATATCAGTTGTTTTATAGTAGGAGAAATCAGTAAATATTGATCACTTATAATGTGTAAGGAAAAACTAAATGTTTTATGTAAGTTATTACATCTTTACCAAATACCATGCAGATTTCCACATGGCATAAGTGATGATTGGAGAGGTCACATCACTTGCTCAGGGAAACACAGAACAGGTCTGCTGAATAGGTGTGTTGATCTAAGTTAATCAGTTCTAATTATCTGAGCTATATTTGTGTGTTTTCTTGCATAGTTCCCCAATAACTAATTGATTCAAAAATAATGTGAAACAGGGAAAAATACCTAGTAACTGGAAGCCCATGTTCTGTCCCAACTAAACAAAAAAATAAACAAAAATCATTAAATAATTTATCTTGAAACATGATGGGTTATATTCTGAATCAGAGCAGGAAGCATGTCTTTTTTTGTCCCCTACTGTACCACATGGCTTATCATATTGCAGGCATTAATACATATTTGCTTGATAAGTGATTAAATAAGCATAAATACAAATATGAGAGGGGATACAGAGAGAGAGAGGGAGACTGACAGAGAGAAGGTAGATGGATGGGGAGAGGGAACAAAATGGGAGGTCATAAAAAAAAAAAAAAAGAAAAACTGAAGGAGTCATTTGCAAAGTGTTAAAAGATAAGCCAATTGAGTTCAAGGAATTAGATTTTATCTTTTCTCTTTATACATCTTATTATGCACCTGCAGTTTCTAACACTGTATTAGGCAGGAAAAATTCAATGGTGAATAAGATAAGGCAACCTATTTCCTCACAGAGAGTAGAGCCCAAGGAAAGGAGAGAGAATAAGGAGCAATTACCATTAAGTGTGTTACGTGATAGGAAAGGGAAACTGGGGAATTCTAAGAGGAAAAAAAATAATGGCAACCAAACAATATTTGGAAATCAAAACTTTCCAAGAAAAGTAACATTGAGGGCTAAATCTAAGGATTGAAAAGAGTGAAACTGTGAGCACTTTAGCAAATAAAAAAAGAAGGAATTATTGGTTGGGTGTGGTGGCTCAGCCTGTAATCCTAGCACTTTGGAAGGCCGATGCGGGTGGATCACCTGAGGTCAGGAGTTCAAGAACAGCCTGGCCAACATGGCGAAACACCGTCTCTACTAAAAATACAAAAATTAGCCAAGTGTGGTGGCGCGTGCTTGTAATCCCAGCTACTCAGGAGGCTGAGGCAGGAGAATCGCTTGCACCTGGAAGGCGGAGGTTTGCTTCAGTGAGCCAAGATTGTGCCACTGCACTCCAGCCTGCGCAACAACAATGAAACTCTTAAAAAAAAAAAAAGAGAGAGAGAGAGATTATTAAAGAATTGTCTCTTTCAGAGTTTTCAGATGTAATATTTCCTTTTCCTGGGTAGATCTATAGTAGTCTTTATGGAATGTTGATTTAGCTCAGAAGTTTGTGTAAGATTCAGAGGACTTAAGGAAAAAAATCAATTATTTTTGTGTGACTATTTAATTGCCAGACTCTCTCCATCCCTTCTCTTTTCTTCCTACACAAACATACAGTGGTTCTAACCTTTTTGTTATTGATTTGAACTTCCTCTCTGATGGTACAAAGTATGTTTTATTATACAAATAATTTTGGGGAAAATTATCTGTCTCCAGCTGTGAGTTTACTTGATGATACAGTATGCAGATAACGTCTCTGTTGGAATCAATGTTTATTATTCCAAAACAAGATTAAAAATGCACTAGATAAAATTATGAAAAAAACATTTTATTTATAATCTCAAAATAAGTAAGTGTGCAATATAGCGAAAAAAACATGAAATTTCATCATGTACTATGCAGAAAACTACCCTGATATATGAGCTGTCATGTCAAATTATTTAAAATATTTTTCTATATAATAATGAATTACCTTCATTATCATTAAGAACTCCAAAATTCAACAGTCTCCCTGAGTATTTAATGATTTTCAGTATTGTGTGAATGCTTTGTCCTTTGAATCCTGACAGCACCTATACGGTATATGTTTTCTTGATATTCTTGATCTATGTCATCCCAATGAAGAATGGTGCTTGAAGGCAGATACTGTCCTACACAACTCTGTACCTGCTAGGATGCTTAGTCCAGTGGCTTGTTATGTAATTCAAATCTTACAGTATTTGAAAATTACAAAATGAAAAAATAAACCTGACTTCTTCAAAATATTTTTCCACAAAATGACATGAGGAAAGAAGTTAAAGCTATCAGATTAAAGATATGTCATATATATGTGTATATATACGTATATTATAATTACATAAATATACTCAAAGGAGAAGATGTGAGGGTAACTGCACATGACAGGAAACGCATTGGTCCCTTCTGCTAAGGGATGAGATACCCCTAGTAGATATCTCATCAGGATGGCTTCTTGCAGTCTTTCAAAAAGTGATGTCTGAAGCCCACAAAATCCCAGGAATTTACCTTTATAAAGACTTAAATACTAATATTTCTTCTTTCAAAAAACTTACACAAATTGCTTTTTCTGATAAAATATAGGACCATGGGCAAAGTAAATGTGGGCTGTTCAAGCAGCAGAAGTTATACAGCAGATCATTCAACAGTTGCTGTAACTTACTAATAAGTTGATCCTAGAGAGGTCAACAGGCTTCCAGTATTGTATATACCAATCAATCTCATTGAAATTTAACAATTGTGTGTTAGTCTTATATCTTGTTAGGTTTTTAGGTTTTTTTTTTTTTTTTTTTTTTGAGATGGAGTCTTTCTGTGTCGCCCAGGCTGGAGTGCAGTGGCGGGATCTCGACTCACTGCAACTTCCGCCTTCTAGGTTCAAGCAATTCTCCTGCTTCAGCCTCCCGAGTAGCTGGGATTACAGGTTCCCGCCACCACGCCCGGCTCTTTGTGTGTGTGTGTGTGTGTGTGTGTGTGTGTGTGTGTGTGTGTGTGTGTGATAGAGACGGGGTTTCACCCTATTGGCCAGGCTGGTCGCCAACTGCTGACCGCAGGTGATCCGCCCGCGTTGGCCGCCCAAAGTGCTGGAATTACAGGCGTGAGCCACCGCGCCGGTTGTTAGGTGCTTCTATATTTTTTTTCTTTTCTTTTCTTTTTCTTTTTTTGGTGTTGTTGAGTGGGGAGGGGAAAGCTGAGATTCATTTAAAGTACACGGCTGCTAACTGCCAGTGACAGGGAAAGCCTGAAGCACCTCTGATTTGCCTGGGGCTGTACTCCCACACAGCCTCGGGACTACTTCCAATAACTTCCCACGTTCTCTAATTGGGAAAGTAATTCTCATGGCACAATTTTATCAGGGAAACAAAACAAAACCAAAATGGTAAAATAAAAATATAACAATAAATTCTATTATAACTATTACTCCAAAATATAGTAATATGCAAATTATAGGGCTTTCACTTGAACAGCAACCACAATAGCCAGCAACAAGAACTACAGCCTATCCTGGTATATCTCTCCCTGCAAAATACAAATTTATAACTAATGAAGCAGACATAAATAAAAATGCCAAGTCAGTCCAACTCAACAGTTAAAGAAACCATACTTATTTTTGTTTTTCCTTTATACCTCGGGTAAATCCTCAAAAAGAATCATTAGAATTTAGTTCAAGCAAACAACTTCAATTTTACTGAAGGAAAGGTTTGGCTACTCTTGGATACGAATGAAAGGAGTTCCTCTGAAAAATGGAACAGTGCAGGCCCATATACATATAGACTTTAATTAAAATGATGGTATCCATTTCTCCCCTCATATAATGTTCCCAGAAAATAATAATATTAATGTAAAAAATGAATAAATATACGATGCAGGTAGGAGTATTCAGGATTTATTTCTATGTAGTTTGTAAACCCAATTTGCATAGACAAAACTGAGGTAACTTGAGACACCCTATTAACGTTGCAGAAAGACTTAAGCATCATAATAAACAAGTAATATGGAAGGTCTTATTTTCTAGTTTCATTTTACTCAATTTTCCAGGATAATTATAGTACAATATTTTAATTTGTCACCTTTTACAATCTGCCCCTTTCTTTCAAAATTAACAATTTTTAAAAGATGTTAAGTAGTATTGTTAACATCTTACACATATATGGTGGCAAATTCCTTAAATCAAATTGAGATACAAAAAGCTTAACTAAAAATAATGTTATATTTTAGACTTTATATTCCAGTTTACAGGCAAATAAATATTTATTTTATTCCAAAAAGTCTGAGATAAAACTGAAATGACATTTAAGGTAGACGTATGCCTCAACAAAAGCAGTCTATAGTTTTGACCAATGTGAATCCTAGTCCTTTCGAAAGTAACTATCTTTTGAATATTGACTGCAAGAGCAAAAAATAAATAGTCAAAGTAACTCCTGTATTACCAGAGTTTTGTAAAATTATCAATGAGAAAAATGCATGAGATAGTTGCATGTGAAAAACAATACTAGTTTTTTCCATAAATCATAAACTTGTGTCAACATTATACAAGATTTTCATTGAGCAGTAATAATTTGAAATTTTTAGGCACATCTGGGAACATTCTTCAATACTGTTTTGAAAATATTACCCAATCCCTTGCTTTTTTTCCCACTAATACAATTTCACAATTTGAATAAGAGAAAACGCCCAGAGTTTAGCATCAAAGTGTCCCCAGAAAGTCACATTGGTGTCAAAAAAACATATTAAATCTTATTCTGTAGGTCTAAAAATATTTGTGTAATAATGCAGTATGAAATTTGTAGTAATATATGCTTATTATTAGAAATAGTTACAAGAATAACTCACCATAGAAATGATTTTTCAACCTCATTCAACAAATATCCATTATTGTTTGATGAAAGATATGGAAGATATTCAAGCCTTATTTCCATGGTTGAAAAATAATTTCACAGTGGAATTGGCTCTAGTAGTATTGACTAGAGTCTTTCTACAAGCAGGGCATTAAGCTATTTAATAATTGGTGTCAGCAAAATTTACTGTCTACTAGAATGAAACACGCCACCTGAATACCCCCCACCTAATAATTCTACATGGACTTTAAAAATTATTTCAAAAGACATTATGAAAATAATAATTTAAAATAATAAAATATTTACATGAAAATTAACAGCAAAGGGTTTTCATCCATAATATTAAAAAGAACCTATAAATGCATGAGAAAATAATAGAGCATTCAATGAAGAAAAGACAAATAATATTAACAGACAATTTCCAGAAAACAAAATAAAATACAAAACATTGCAGGATCATCAAATCAAATTGAGTCATAATCGGAGAAATGCTAATTTAGGCAAAAACAGAACTGATCCCATATTGCATTGAACATACTTGCCACACTTAAAAGATCAACAAAATCTGTCTTAATCAGGATTGGGGAAATGACACTTTCATGTATCCTTGGTAGAAATGAGTCTTTTTATCATTCCTATGGAAGGTAATCTGACAATAGCTGTTAAAGTTAGTAGTGGCTTAGTAATATCACTTTGGCAATGTATTATATAGAAATCAAAATCAAACTACTTGTAATCTATGAGATTGTAGTCTTGAGATGTCCAAAAAAAACAAAAACAACACTGAGAAAAAATAATTGGAGAATTTGTTAAATTAATTGTGCTGCATCTATATTATGAAGTAGTATGCAGCCATTAAAAGAACATGGAAAATTGATATCCATTTATTTGAAAGACAAAATGATTCATTTATTCAGTATACATACATTTTGCTGCCTGTCTATTATGTGCCCAGCAAAGTTCCAAGCAATGGAGATATACCAAGAGAAAGGGAAGAAATATTTGCCTTTTGAGTCATATTTTAGTGTAATTTAAATGTGAAAGTATGTAGTAGAATATTTTACAATATATTTTTGTTAAAATAAAAAATAAAATTTATTGATTAAAAATATATCTGTATGTTTAGATGAGAAAAAAGAAACATAGGACATATACACTGACTTTTACAAATCACTATTATCACAAAACCAATGAGGACATGGAAATGGGTTAAGGAAATGTACATATTTTCTTTGTATATTACTTGAGTGTGTGCATTCTCAATTGAGGGGACACTGTAATAGATTTGTAATTCTGGAAGATCATATTTAAAGCAAGACTTTTAAAAAGTTTGCATAATAATTTCGTAGCAAAACCTTTATCATGATGAAATGAATTTGGTATCATCTTGCAGTATATTATTTAAAAATTATTCTTACAAAAAAATTCATTTACTATCTTCCTTTACAGTACCATCATCTGAGCAATTATTTTTCATTCAGCATCAGCCTAGAGTTTCTATGCCTAACTATTTAAGAGTTTCTAATATGTGGGCAACAGAATAGTCAATGAAGTCATTTGAACAGTTACACAAGAAATATTTTCAAATTATAATATAATATTAAATAATGTGGCCAGAGTGTCACATCAGCATTAATTTCTCAATACATTATACTGCTTTTGAATCAAGTTTGCTTTTAGAGTATACATTTCATACTTCCCTATTCTCTCTACTAGATTACGTACTTTTTGAAGTCAGTCATCTTGTATTAATTTGGGATGGATTCATTTAAAATTGAAAAGATATTTGACAACCGCCTGTAGCTGGAATGGTATTAATTTAATTTACCTAAGGATTAATAGAATAAATACATTAGAATTAAAATATGGAATTTTATTGTTTTGAAATGATGGTTAACAGTTGAATTATAGGTCTATTGATATTTTTGTTTCATTTTTATGTTTAATTCTCTTTAATAGCATAAATCACTGCAAAGTAAAATATTAAAATGGCATAATTGTAGAAAACATATGAAAAAATGAGAATTCTCTATACATGCAAGATAGAAAAATTACAAAAAGAGGCCGGGCGTGGTGGCTCATGCCTGTAATCCCAGCAGTTTGGGAGGCCTAAAGGGGCGGATCACCTGAGGTCAGGAGTTCAAGACCAGTCTGGCCAACATGGTGAAATCTTCTATCTACTAAAAATACAAAAAAAAAAAAAAAAAAAAAAAAAAATAGTATGGCATGATTGCAGGTGCCTGAAATCCCAGCTACTCAGGAGGCTGAGGTGGGAGAATCTCTTGAACCCAGGAGTTGGAGGTTGCAGTGAGCCAAAATAGCGCCACTGTACTCCAGCTTGGGGACAGAGCGAAACTCCACCTCAAAAAAAAAAAAAAAAAAAAAAAAAAAAAAATGACAAAAAGAGGGAATCAGGAAGCATGCATGAAGGTTTTACCTATGAAATACGTATAAAATATTTAAGCAATTATGTTATCTTTCTCTGTTATTACAGATTATGTTGAATGATAAGGTATGTCTTCCACCTAATGGACTCCCATTTGTTTGGACAAAGGAAATAAAGGGTGATTCCAGAAGAAATATTTTTGTTATATATTGACCTATCATTTCAGTTAGGCAAGTTTGAGCAAATGAAATATTACTGTACAGCTTAAGGTTTCTGTATTTCAAGAATAAGAATGCAAAAGATGAAAACAAATGGAGTCAAACTTTAGACTCTACTTATTTTGAAATTTATAGTGTGAATTTGTTTAGGAGACAATGAAAATAATTAAGAAAAAGACCATCACAAGAAAAGAATAGTTTAAAAAGTCCTCCAACAGAATATACTGAAGAAGATGGCAAAAAGGAATGTTTCAAAAAGTAGAATGACCAAGTACAAGTTAACATGAGATAGTAAAGGACTTTTCAATAAAGTGCTAGCTAAAACAAATAAAAATGCCCAATCCAGGGGAGTCAATAAAAGAGAAATGGCTAAGGAAGAAAGTAAAGCAATTTCTGCTTTTTTGAATGAGCCTAATTCCAAATTTAAAAGAAACAAAAACAAAGGATTAAACTATAGCTACAAAGAAATATTGCTATTTTTATAAGAAATTCTGACTTGTAATCATGAAGACGGCCTTGTTTTACTTTCTAGAATCTACTCATGCTTGTGTTTGATTTGCGAGAATAACAAATTCCTGTGACATTGTGTTCTTATATAACAATATAAAGTCCTATTTTACTGCCCTGTTAAGGCACATGTGGAAATGGGAGAAGATTTTCGTTATCACAATGACCTGTAGTCTGAGGACTGTGGCTACTACTGGAATGTAGGACCCTGCACCAAGTATTGGATACTACTGGAATCTAGGACCAAGCTTTAATGTCCTAAGTTCACAGTGAGGAGTGCGCTTAAATAATTATCCCCATCACACCTCAGTAGTGCTTCTGAAAAGAAACACAGGCTGAATGAGCCTTACATCTTGAACACAACTACTTTAAGATTCTAACTTTTGGGGGCATTGTTTAAGAAAAAGGTAGACATCAAGTTTACTATGTTAGCCAAAATGCTGAGATATATCCAATTGTCAACAATTTAGAAGAGTAAGTCTGAAAATAAATTGATTGAAAGAATGTAAAACTATGAGTTTACTGTGCATATGATGCAAGGAGACTTCAAAAAGATTATGGAAAATATATACTATGAAAAAACTATACATGAATTTTGAAATTTTTTTGCATCAAAATAAACTTGTACCAGCTTTTGATAACATGTCTAAACAAGATTTAGGCTGAGGCAATAAGAAGGATAAGACACCCGTTTGAAGAGCATCCCAATCAGAGCAACATGAATTCTGCTAAAAATAAAGAAAGAACAGACATCTAACTTATGGTGAGACTTGGATGGAAGAGTGGTGAAATCACTAATGCTTTACAAAATGTTTAATGGGAATAACACCCTGTTAGAAATTGGTAGTTTACAAATCAATAACTTGTTTTAAGAAGGGACAAAATGATGTTGAAGAAGCCCACAGCAGCTGATCATCCACACCAACTTGTGAGAAAAAATCTTGTTGGTCCCCCAGATGAAAAGGATCAATGATTAACAGATGTATAGAGCACCCTTCACATGAGTTAATCCATGTTGGAAGACAACTCCATCTTACATTTCAAAAGGCATCAAGTCAACAGGGCTTAGATGTTCTGTCAATCAATAGCCATTACCCAACCAAAGAAGGGCATAGTTCTTTACTATCAGTCCTCACCAGAGGACTCAAGGTTCACAAAGTAAATGGGACTTCAACAGCTAAACATGGTCATCTTGATAGACCCCCTCTTGCTGTCACTCATAAGCAGCACCTGACTTCTGGCACCAAACACTCTGTCCAAATCAAAGACTCATCCTTGCAAGGCATTGACTACTGTTGGGAGCAGGCCAGGACACTTCCTTTGTCAACATCACTCTCCTTTGACTGGTTTATTTTAATTCCCTTTCCTATCCCTTTTTCTTGATGTTAAATGTTACTGTGCTTTGTGTGAAATCTTAATCTATAACATTTATACACTGATTATGTGTACTACTAGGTATGGTTTATAATGTGGACTGACCTGTGGAGATGCTTGAGGCTGTGTGTCCATGGTTCTGACTACCAAGTTAATGGGTAGTACTAAGGAGACTTGCTTCCTTGGGAGCTCCATGTAGCTTGAGGCTTTTGTGATTAAAAATAACATCAATAAAAGTTTGACTTTGTGAAAAAACACAGACATGTGTGGACTTAATTATGTTTGATCTTGTGCCACTCACAACAGCAGCACAAATAATAGCCAATACCATGGACATCTCAATTGGTTCGGTTTTCACAATTCTGACTGAAAAATTAAAATTGAGCAAACTTTCCCTGAATGCGTACCAAAATTGTTGCACCCAGATCAACTGCAGACAAGAGCAAAGTTTTTGATGAAAATTTTAAATGAGTGGGATCAAGATCCGGAAGCATCTCTTCAAAGAATTCTAACAGGAAATAAAAAGTGCCTTTACCAGTAGGATCCTGAAGAAAAAGCAAAATCAAGGCAATGGCTACCAAAAAGTGGAAGTGGTCCAGTCAAAGCAAAAGCAGGTTTATCAAGAGCAAAGATCATGACAACAGTTTGATGGGATTCTTTTTTTTTTTTTTTTTTTTTTGAGATGGAGTCTCGCTTTGTCGCCCAGGCTGGAATGCAGTGGCACCATTTCGGCTCACTGCAAGCTCCGCTTCCCGGGTTCACGCCATTCTCCTGCCTCAGCCTCCCGAGTAGCTGGGACTACAGGCGCCGGCCACCATGCCCGGCTAATTTTTTGTAGAGAAGGGGTTTCACCATGTTAGCCAGGATGGTCTTGATCTCCTGACTTCGTGATCCGCCCGCCTCGGCCTCCCAAAGTGCTGGATTACAAGAGTGAGCCACCACGCCCAGGATTCTTAAGACCTTTTGCCTATTGATTTTCTGAGGCCAAATAACCATGTCATCTGATTATTAGAGAATATTTTTATAAAGTTAGCCAAAGCATTAGCAGAAAAATACCCAGGGAAACTTCACCAGAGTCCTCCCTCCACATGACAATGCTTCTCTTTTCATGTTTCTCATCAAACAAGGGCAATTTTGCAGACGTTTTAGTGGGAAATCATTAGGCACCCAACGCACAGTTCTGATTTAGCTCCTTCTGACTTCTTTTTGTTTGCTAATCTTAAAAAATTGCTACAGGGCACACATTTTTCTTTAGTCAGTAATGCAACAAAGACTGTATTGCCCGGTTAAATTCCCAGGACTTAAGTTGTTTTTGTTTTTGCTTTTTGAGAGTCTCACTCTATCACCCAGGCTGGAGTGCAGTGGCGCAATCTTGGCTCACTGCAATTTTCGCCTCCGGGTTCAAGCTATTCTCCTGAGTAGTTGGGATTACAGGTGTGTGCCACCACACCCAGCTATTTTTTATTTTTTTTATTTTTAGTAGAGACAGGTTTTCACCATGTTGGTGACTTCAGTTATTTAAGGCTGAACTAAATGGTCGGTGTCATCCACATGCTTACAAAAGTGTCTTGGCCTTGATAGAGCATATATAGAAAAATAAAATTTATATTTTTATTTTTGCCTTTTAATTTTATTTTTTACAACCTTTTAAAACTCACCTTGCATTTATATGTAACAATTATAATAGCAATGTTGGCTTGGGAGTATGCCATGAATTGTGAAAACTAAAATATTTATCAGAAGAAAACAGAAATGTTATGGCTTATAAAAAGCAACTAATTCTCTTTGCTATAGAGAAAAGAAAAGTGAAGTTTGGAAAACTTGTGGTACTTACCCAGGAATACACAATAATAACACCCAATAAAATTGTCCTCCCTTCCTTCTAACATAATGTTCTTTTCCTCTCAATAATAATATTTTATGGGTGCATTTTACTTAAAAAATGAATAAAATGAAAACTTAGTTCTGAAAGTGCACTAGTGAGTTAAAATGGTAAACAAGAGAAAATCTTAGTCCTTTAATGTTGGTACTTCGTCCATGGACTGTGTAGGGTTTCAAAAATATGAACGTGATTCACATCTTAGGGTTCGTTAGTTCTGAATGAAAAAGGAATTCTAAATTTTTCCTTCTGTAATTTTGTTAAAGATATCTCAGCCAAAATAAATGGCATTTTAAAGAAATATTCATTCAGTTGAAATTTCAGTACTTCCACACAACCCCCATGTCTCATGTGTATGGAAATGTCGCTGGCATCTCTGAGTTCATGACTCATTTAGAAGATAAGTGGCTATGCAAAAAGCTTATACGATAAGGATTCATATTATTACTGACTGCCATAACAGTAATTCACTTCTGCAGCCAGGCAAATATTTAGTTTACATTATAAGAACTACATTGTGGCCGGGCGCGGTGGCTCAAGCCTGTAATCCCAGCACTTTGGGACGCCGAGACGGGCGGATCACGAGGTCAGGAGATCGAGACCATCCTGGCTAACATGGTGAAACCCTGTCTCTACTAAAAAATACAAAAAAACCAGCCGGGTGAGGTGGCGGGCGCCTGTAGTCCCAGCTACTCAGGAGGCTGAGGCAGGAGAATGGCGTGAACCCGGGAGGCGGAGCTTGCAGTGAGCTGAGATCCGGCCACAGCACTCCAGCCTGGGTGACAGAGCGAGACTCCGTCTCAAAAAAAAAAAAAAAAAAAAAAAAAAAAAAAAAGAACTACATTGTGAAGTCTACTCTGTTTTCTTAAGCAACAACAGGATGGGTTATTGGTATTTTCAGTAATCTAATTAGCAGATTTACATACTGACTACTTCTTTAATAGTTTCCTTCTGAAAAGGTTCTCTGCATACAAAGTGGGCGTGTATCCTAAAGACAGAATAAAGCAAGTGATTCATCCAGATGCCTTTTCATTTTGTTATTTAAACTAAAAGTTTTAGACAGTGACAAGGACTCTAAGAATTTTACTTCCATTTAATACCTTCATTTTCATCTGCAGTGCATGATTTCAGATAACAAGCTAGCATACATTTTATGTAATTATTAAGGGTCACTATTATTTGATGTTTAAAATATCTATACAATGTATAGCCACTTGCACTCTGGCATCATTCAGGGTGTTAATGTGTTCTGTTGAACATACTCAGTTTTCAACTACACAGGGTTGAATTCTTTTTTACCAAAAACATTCCTTTCTTCGCTACTGAAATCTCCTGAGATTTTGGCATGCACTGAACTTCCAATTGCCCACTCTTAAAAAATATATATAATTTTTAATTTATAGGAATTAAGTGATTTTATGCACTCAATGCCAATTTTCTACATTATAGAAATTTAAGTAAAATTTTAATTTAAAACATTTTAAATTAATTTTTAATTGAAGATTTAAAAATATTTTTTTCAGCTGGGCGTAGTGGCTCACACCTGTAATCCCAGCACTTTGGGAGGCCGAGGTGGGTGGATCACCTGAGGTTGGGAGTTCAAGGCCAGCCTGACCAACATGGAGAAACCCCCATCTCTACTAAAAAAAGACACAAAAATAGCTGGGCATGGTGGCACATGCCTGTAATCCCAGCTACTCAGGAAGCTGAGGGAGGAGAATTTCTTGAACCTGGGAGGCAGAGGTTGCAGTGAGCCAAGATGGCACCATTGCATTCCAGGCTGGGCACCAAGAGTGAAAGTCCATCCGCCACCACCCCCTTGCTACAGTTTTGGCCTAGTTAAAGAGTATGCCCACTGGCTAAAACAAAACACAGGTATTATAGTCAGGCAAAACTGGGTTCAAATCCTGACTTTGCTACGTAATATCCAGTGGTCTTAAGTAAGTTATTTAGTATCTTTGGAACTCTGTTTCTAATTCTATAAAACAGGAATAGCAATGCTACCGTTGAGCATCAGGGAACTAGATGTCCTGATTGTCCATTCTTAACTTGGCATCACTGCAGCCGTTTTCTTCTGCATGGCTCCAGGGAAGCCAGAAACTGCATTTGGTTGAATCCCTTCTCCTTATACTTCTCACTTTGCCAAATGGGAGACTCCTAAAAGATCTCAACATAGGAATAGAAGACATTTGTATTTTCTGCAGGTGGTTGTTGTCAGATGTGTGAGTGGACATGAGACTCCCAGGAGCATTCCTGTGAGCTGTTTGGAGCTTCAGCACAAGATCTTTCCTGTTTTCTCTTACCTTTAGTGAGTGCTGCCCTGACCTTTTCTTGCTCAATCTTTCAACAAGTGAGAAAGCTCCTAGTTCCTATATCAACACCTCTACTTTTGGATTATATAGAGTCCCTTCTGTGTAACTGAGTAAAATAGACTAATACATAGTAACATCAAAAAACAAGATAGAAATGTCAAATATTTGAAGTCAACTGAGTATACTGTGAACATGACACATATATTTATTATTAAGGTAAAAAAAAAAACTACCACTTGTTACTCAAATGATAATAATACATGTTTATTGAACACTTACTAAGTGTAATGCCCTAAGTACTTTAAATTACATACTTATTTAATAGCTACAAGTAACCTTGAAGATAAGTAGCATATCATTCTATTTTATAAGTGAGAAAACTGAGACACAGAAAGGTTAAGTAAGTTGCAGGAGGATATACGGGCTGAGTGGAAAAGTAAAATATTAAAATTCAAAAGTTTCACTCCAAAGCTGCCACAATTCACCACAATGAATAATATACTGTCTCATTGTCTAACTTTACGCTCATGACCCATATTTTATATTTTGTGACTGTAATCACTACCTCATGGGGTTTTCTTTTCAATGAGATAGTATTTCCTCAAATATTTAGCATAGAGTGTGCTCCGGAATAGGCATTAAATAAGAGGACATCTATTAAGAGTTTTACCAATGTTATTATTTTTAATATTAAGACTGCCTCTAGTAATTACCGTAGTTCATGCAGAGAACTTACCTTGCTCATTTCTCTCTTGTAGTGCCAAACATAGTGCCTGACATAAGCAGAATTGTTCTAGAACTCTTCTTACCAGTGTTTAATAAAATATTGCTGGTGAATTTTGTTTAATTGCCTTATTTATCAATCCAAATTTACATAATTAAAATAATCATGGTAAGGCATGAAATAATATTCAGAAATAATAATTGTACTGGATCAAAAAAGATTTACAAATACAAATAAAAAATCAGCATTTTGCACTGCAGGAGACTTCAATTTGCAAAAGCACAGTTGAGATTACCTGGGAGGCGTCTAGTATGAAAAGTATCAGGTTTAATAGAACAAAGGAAATTTGATATTCCATTCAGATGGTGATACAAAATGACATAATACATAAATAAAATGATATTTCAGAGAGGTATTTCTCAGTAAGGATTGATTGCATTTGTAAGACTGATTTATGTTACTGAAACAGCATTACTTTAGACACTAAAACATAAGCAATACAATACTTTAAAAAGGGACTTATATACATACTTTAGATGAACACACATTTATCTATATACACATGTATACATTTTATGTTGTCACTCAACAATGTTGAAGAAGTCATTTACAAATTATGCAGTTTAGTTATATAATCATAGATGATGATCAATGCATTGCTATATTATTAAATTATACAATTTATTAAATATAAATAAGTACACATAATTTTGGAAAGTAATACAGTCTTATCCTAAAATGATCACATGTGTCTGTAATTGATAAATTGAAGTTCTGATAAAGAAAATAAGAAATACTTGGATATACTTTTCTTTAGGTACAAGAACAAAAGAGTTAAATCAAAACTTCCACAAATATTTCCTAGCCCTTCTTTTTTTTTCCCTCTTTCATATCAAGACTAATTCTTATGCAAATGAACTCAAGACCATACCTTTCTGATTATTTCTGACATTTTATTAGATGAGAAATGCAAAGGTTCTTGGGCTGGGAACATTTACTTAGCTGGTACATCATATGTCTCTATAAAAATAGCTGAAATTAAATACAACTCCTATAGAAACTTTATTTTTTATAATATTAGTCTTTTTAACAAGAATTTTGTTAAAAAGTTTTTCCTTTTACATAATAATAGTCTATTTATTTTAAGGTTATAAGGGTCAGAAAGAGAAGAGCTGAAAGTCAAATGTACAGGGCTGTATGATATACAGTTTATTTAGAAAATCTTCAGTCAGTTTCCATGGCAGCTTGAAACTAAATATGTGATAAAATAAATTATTTAAAGTTTAACTTCTCTTTAAATACACTAGAGTTTATACCTCTTGAAGATAGTAAAGAGTCATTTAAGGCTATTTTACATCTATTAATGTATAGTTTATTAATAAACACCTTTTGTATATATAACAAAAACTGGGCATATATAAATTTTAAAAGAAAAAAATACCATATTATGTATTGAAGATTCCAAACTCCAACCATGGGAGCTGTCAAGAGGGATATATATTTCATTTGTACCCAATATAATTTAAGTTTCACACTCCCCTGCATCTCTGAGATACCAGATTACCTGTGTTTTTTATATCTTATAGCCCACAGCTGACACTTTAGTCACTATGGTAACTATACTGTCTCTTACAGTAATACAAGGCTCTATCCATGACCAATAAAATCTTGAACAAGGTTCATAAATAATCCATGTGAAAGTGAATCTTGCTGTCACATTAGTTTCCGGCTAATCTGGTTTTGGCAAGTGTATAATTATGTTGATGAAATTGGTTTAGTGGATTGTTTGCTCTGTCTTCCGTAATGATGTAACATGTAGTGACAGAAACAAAGTAGCCTTATTGACTGCCAGAGCTGCAAAATGGAAGGAAAAAGTTTGTTCTTCTCTCTTAGAACTAAATTTAAAATGTGAGAGCAAGAGGGTTAAATGGAAAAGCTTCTAATCTAGTAAATCCATGTATGATCTCAAAGTACCATATAGCATCCAAGGATTTTGATATTTATTTTTGACACACCTCTCATTTTTACAAATTGTTTGTGTATATATTTATTATGCATATATTAACACATGCATGCATGTATGTGTATATATGTATGTATATATTCCCTTTCTGAAATGTTGTTTATTTTTTGTCTTTACCATGAGGATAATTGTAACCTTGCTGGTAACATTTTGTTCGTTATCACTTAGATATAGCATGCTATTACGTTTTTCAACTTAATAATGTAGAAATATATTATCAATATTATATATATATCAAAATTAGAGATATATTTTCCTTAATTGCTTTATGCCATGTTTATCACCTTCTGTTGGGTCCAATATATGGTATTAATTATTTTAAATATTATTAAACTAATATTAAGTCATGTTCTTGAAAATTATACTATATGTCAAATGTGTAGAATTTTATAAATTGCACCTAAATTTCTTAAAAAAAAAAAAAAAAAACAGAGAGAAGTAAAGACAGAGAATATAAAATTCAGTTAAAATTTTTATAATAAAATATTTAAAACAAGCAGCAAGGACAAAACAATGAAAACCAAACAAAAATTATTTCGGAAGAAAACAATATCAGTTTAGTTACTTTGTTGAGTAATAGAAGTTTTGAGAATATTTTAGCAGTAACTTATTTCTCCATACACCTTTCTGTGAGAAATGTATAGTTCTTTAAAATTTAATATTATTTTCAAATGAGATGGTTCTATTTAGATACTGGGTAATGTGGTTCGCTGATGAATTTGTTTTAATAGTTAACATATGAAAATTAAATAGGTCCTGCAAGGGACTCAGTACGAAAGTGTGTTAAAGAGGTTTTAAAAAACTAAAACCCATTAAAGAAAACATTTGCAACATCTGTTATTTTAAGTATACAATATTTTTAAATCTTTAAATCCATATGCCAGAAAAATTCTAGGCAATACAAATCCTAAAGCAATCTCATTTTATACAAGAATAAGTCTAGTAAAATATAGCTGAAAAAATCTTTAAAATTCATTGTTTTTCAATTCAAATGAATACAGAAAGCAATAATTAAATCTGCTTTCATAAGTGAAGCTCAAATTTCATTTTTAAAAATTGCATTTTGTAAATATAAGATCTAGAAAAGATTGTGGTTTTCTAACAAATCTATGACACTATAATATTACGCTCAATAGAAAAAAGTGGAATTCAAATGGGGAAGGAGAGAGAATCATTTTAAGAATAAAGGAGCACTATAATAGATCAATTAATAAACATACTTAGTTCTAATGTCCTGTTTTGCATTCAGAAACCTTATTTACAGGGGGAAAGTGATTTGAAAGCTATTAAAATATTTTATAATTATTAAAAATATAAGTAGTCAGGAAAATAGCATTAGAAATACTTGAAACTCCATATTTACATTTTTATGATAAACAACAAAAGGTTGAGACAGGAGAGGAGGAAAGTCAGTTGAGACTGTGTTAGCCCAGGTTCTTGTTAGAAGGGGAGGTTCTAGTTTGTGATCTGAATGTAGTTTACCCTCCAGGGCCTACAAACCTTTTGAAAAAGGTTATCACATGAAACTTAAATAGGTCCTTTACAGATTCTACATTTATCCAATCACAACATCTAATTTTTTACCTTACAGAAGACATGCTTACTTAAGCCTTTCTAATGTGGAAAGAGTTACAATTACATAAATATTATAAATATTACATAAATATATATATATATATTTGTCTTTTGTAGTTGTTCATTCAGTATGGATTGACTTCTCTTTTAGCTGCCTGTTAAATGCTTGTATAAAACGTAGCCAGTAACTTATCTCCTAGGAAGCCTTTTGTGGTATCAAGAGGTACAGTTGAACACTTTTACTGCAAATTACTATGGTAATATTTGGTGTGTAATTATTATATGCTGTTGGAAATTGTTTAAGTTAGGGAACCTGACAGCAGACAGCTAATCTTTGCTCTGTAACTGTGTTGGGGATCCTGAGGCCACATTTAGTCTCAATGATTTGTTAGAAGAACTCACAGGATTCAGAATAGCTGCTTTGCTCATGGTTATGGTGCAAGAATATAAATTAAACTCAGCAGAAGGAAAAGACGCATGGCAAGAAGTTCAGGGGAAAGCAGGGACAAGCCTCCAGGTATTCTTCCCCAGTGGGGTCTCACAAACATCCTTTAATTTCACAGGAACGTGTAACACACATGCAAACTGTTACTGACCAGGAAGCTCTGATACTCAGGGTTTTTACTGAGAGTCATTTACTGGGGATCTGCAGAACTGACTGCAGCCATTCAAGATTTTACACCCATCCCCAGAGCAAAATCAGATGTTCACCATAAATTACATGATCAAACTTGTATTATGTGCTCCAATGCCTAAGACACACAAAAGCATTATTATCCGCCAAAATAGTCCAAAGGCTTAGAGTTCATCCCTCAGGAGCCAGCCAACGTACAGGCCTTTTTTGGCAACGTCCCAGGTCTCAGCAACCCATACCTTTTGAGTTAACTCCTTCTTGCATGGTAGCTAATTTCTCCCAAACTCACAGGCTTGAAGCAACATTTATTACCTCATAGTTGCTGTGGATCAGGAATCCAGGTGCAGAGTAGCTGGGTCCTCTGCTTCAGCATCTCTCTCAGGCAGAGATCAAAGTTGGTCAGAGATGTAGTCACCTCAGGTTCCACTGGGGAAGGATATCCATCCGAGCTCAAGTGATTGTGAGAGGGATTTATTTCCTTGTGGGCTCCTGGACTGAGGACCTCAATTCCTCACTGGCTGTAGACTAGAGACTGCTTTCTGTTTCTTGCCATGTGAGCCTCTCCAACATGATAGTTTTCTTCCTTAAAGAGAACGAGCCTAGAAGTCAAGAGAAAGAGCATGAAGGAGCTAGCATCCTGTTAACAAGATGGGAGTCACAGTCTTCATAACCTAATCTTGGAAGTGACATCCTATCACTTTTGACATAGCCTGTTTATTTGAAGCAAGTTACTAGGTAGACCACGCCAAAGGGAACAAATTACCGAAGGACGTGAAGACCAGGAGGCGTGAATCATTGGCAACAAATTTAGAAGCCTGTCTACCACACTGCTGAACATGAAGATTTTTTATAAAACATCCAGGATAATTATCAGGACCACTCTGTGGCCACGGTACAACAAGACAAATACAAAACCACTCAGTAATCACATCTGAGCACAAAGAGAATGGTACAATACAATCAGAAAAATAACCAACCATGGTTTTTCTTTGACTAAAACGTGTCACTACTGTTATTCACCTATGCTAATACTAGCCGTGCTTTGTTGCTGTAGTATCCTAAATAAAAATTGACACCTGATTATGAAATTGGCCGCACCTCTGAGAGCATACAATCTAGAATAACCCTTCACTTCTTTAAACATTCTCTAAATCAAAACTCTCTACTGTCTCTTCTAAATCCTCCTTACTGATATGCTTTATGTCTTCCCACGGTATGGCTTCTCCCTTACTGCAGCAAGCTAGTAAATCTAACTAGCTTTACTAGGTTAGTTAGATTAGCAAATCTAACTAGGTGCTCCTACTTAGGTGCTAAGTGACTCCTGTGGTCTCCGTCTGGTGGGCATTAATATGAGGCTTTGTGCTAAGAACTTTGCATATACCATTTTATTTTAATCCCCCAAATAAAGATCTAAAGCTTAGTGAATTTAAGTCACTTTAGCTATGACATAGCTAAGATTTAAACACAGTCTATCTCTTGCATGAGCTGTAAATCACTCAACACATTATATCACTCTTCTACTAGGTTTTGCTATATACTATAATAATGATGTAATAATATGTTTTTATGTATCACCTGTTACTCTCTAATACTTTCCCTGGAGGAGATACACTCTTTTATAGTTCTATTGAATGAATAAAATATTGCAATGAAGCACATATGTATACATTTTACATTTTATTTTAAATCACTTGTATATGAAATCAAGTTATATTTTTATCAATGACCTCTATCCTGGAATTTCTTTCTGTATTTCTGATGCTGCCTTGGAGTTTTCCGTTTGTTAAAGTAAATGTCTGAATTTAGTCAGACCTTTACCACTACTTTATCTGTCTGATTCTAGTTCGTGCCTGCCTTCTTGTGCCTCAGTTCCTGTCAATTTACCTTTTTAGTAGATTTGGTCTTCTGGAATTATGGTGTTATTTGCTAATCTAACCCATCTTCATGGCGTTTGTATTACTTGGATCTAAACCATGAAGAGAACAGATTTCCAGGCTTCTAGGGAAGCTGTTCACATGTGATGATAATGTGATGCTCACATGTTTAGATCTCCCTTTTTTGCCTAGTTAATGTCTTGTTTAAAGACAATTTTTGCCTGATCATTACTGTCTCTTTAATCTATTTTTTCCAATATGATCATTTCATCTTGAGATGTGCCTAAGCCCTGGACATGAGATGTACAGGTATTGGATTACTTAGAAAAATGTTTATGCTCTATAGTTTTAAAATAAGCTATCTTTTACCCCAGCTTCTCTTCTGAGTCACAGCCATGGTGATGCTATTTGCTGGTACTAGATTTATGCACCAAGACTACAGCATCATTTAAAATATGGTATTTCTATATTGTAAAATCCATCAGTAGTCCTCTATTGCATATAGGATGCTTTACTCTCAGGCGTGTTCATAGTTCTTGTAATATGCTTTCTTCACTTTTCAAATCCATCCTCAAACCCCTCAGTATATTATCTCAGTGCAGTCAAAACTGTATATAAGCCTCCCAAATGCATGTGTGTACATAGATGCATATATATTTTTAAACCTTGCTGAGGTTCCAA
Source organism: Macaca thibetana thibetana (assembly GCF_024542745.1). Classification (NCBI taxonomy): domain Eukaryota; kingdom Metazoa; phylum Chordata; class Mammalia; order Primates; family Cercopithecidae; genus Macaca; species Macaca thibetana. The sequence goes on along the minus strand of NC_065582.1, from coordinate 54,724,056 downwards.
TTTGTGAAGTATCTTTTTTATCACCACTAGTCTCCAGTGACCTCACCTTCCCAGTGTCTAAAACACTATTATCTAAACACAATGTGAAAATGTCATTTGAAACTTTATGCTTTACTTGAACTAAATTTTAAAGCCAGTACACAGAACACATTGTTAAGACCTTTGAACAGTAACTTGTTAAATTAGTAAGAAATGAAATAAAGCACTTTAAATTATTCAATTAAATAGTTTGATGAGTCATTTGTGAATGGATAGATATCCTAATTTTGGTTCTCTCAGAAGTAGACTTGAGACACATCAGAGAGTGCAAATAAATTGTTTGGGAAGCAATTTCATGAACATGATTAAAACCCTAAGGAAATAACACAGGAAAAGAGGAAGAAGCCAATAAAGGGTGCAAACCAGATACCACTGTGGGCAAATAGAACTCAATTCTGCTGGAGAATTTTGGAAAACTGTTTAGAACACAGGGCCAAGATTTATCAGAATGAGGTAAACATTTTCCAAAAACTTGTGACAGTCATTAGCTGAAGGCAGCACTTACAGGGAAGTAATTCCCCAGAATTCTCAGTTTGTGCTTCTCTCCCAGTGTACGTTGGCAGAGAGGGCTCTGGTGCACAAAGAAAGTCCTTAGATAAAAAGAAGTGAGTGCTGATAGTTAGCATTTGGGACAGCTATTATGGAAGTGGATTTGAAACATCTGCTACTGAGGATAAAGAAATCTATGAATACCTATGTTGGTAATATGAATGTAATAATAAAAAGTTATTACTAATAATTTCATTTTTGTGTGATTTATATTTTGTTCTTTGTTTGTTTGCTTTTTTAGAGACAAGGTCTCACTCTGTCGTCCAGGCTGGAGTGCAGTGACATGATCATAGCTCACTACTGTAGCCTTGAATTCCCAGTTTCCAACAATCCTCCCACCTCAGCCTCCCAAGTAATTGGGACCACAGGCACAAGCCACTACACCCAGCTATTTTTTTTAAGAAATGGCATCTTGCAATGTTGTCATGGCTGTTTTAGAACTCCTGACCTCAAGAGATCTCCCTGCCTCCACTTCCCAAAGGGCTAGGATCATAGGTGTGAGGCACTGTACCTGACCCCAAGTACTCTGACAAAAGACCTTGTTAGCAGGTGTATTAGTCTGTTTTCATGCTGCTGATAAAAACATACCTGAGACTGGGTAATTTATAAAGAAAAAGAGGTTTAATGAACTCACAGTTCCACGTGGCTGGGGACGCCTCACAATCATGGCGGAAGGTGAAAGACACGTCTTACATGATGGCAGGCAAGAGAGAATGAGAGCCAAGTGAAAAGGGAAACCCTTTATCAAACCACCAGATCTCATGAGACTTATTCGCTATCATGATAACAGTATGGGGGTAACCACCCCCATGACTCAATTATCTCCCACTGGGTTCCTCCCATAAACCTGGGAATTATGGGAGCTACAATTTGAGATGAGATTTGGGTGGGGACACAGCCAAACCATATCACCAGGTAAAGGATTTTAAGTATGAAACCTGAAAAAAAAAATAGGTATAAAATTGCAAATTACAATTATTATGCTTTTATTGCTTCATGTAGTTGGCCATCTATTATAGTGCTACTTAAAGTGTAGCCTGCAAAGTATGTTACTGGTCCATCATAATAAAAAGTGCTTGAATTATAATTTAGACCAGTAGAATACCACTCAGATCAGTCGAGATTTCAATTTACCTTCTGCCACACGTTCCTTGTCTCTCAGAGCCAGGAACAAAAAAAATTGTGGACCACTATGTTGAGATGTATAAACTCATGAAAATATTTTGGTCAACTATGTAATTATATGTCTTTAAAAATATACCTGTCTATTACTCTGCTTCCATGTCCAACAAACAGTTTTCAGATTACAATTCCGTTTCTCACGTAACTTCTTCAATATAGAAAAATTGGATAGGTCAATTAAATTAAATGTTATGGTTAATACATTGTTTTTATTTTTACTCTAGATTAATAAATTATACTTCTGATTCATACATCAACACCATGTACATTTTATTAGAAGGTCAAACTCCAAAGAGACTTGTCTTCAGGTGTGCTAAGAAATTGAACTTCTGGAAATCTGAAGCTTATTACCAGGTCCTGAAATATGATTGCCAGCTTGTGAAACAATATGTTGGAGGTCAGTGTGCCTCCACATGTGATAGTTCTTCCTCACTTCTCTGCTACAGTAAATGGATCTTAAATGACAGTGGCAGGATTCCTTCCTCTTTGTAATTCTAGAAAGTAGCCTATTACAGGAGTTCATAGAAGTCTCTTGATAACGGTTATAAATGGATGCTCAAAGTACCTTTGAAAAGTTGTCCAAACTTGTTCATTATCAAATAAAGACATAATATCCACAGAGGTGATATCAGTGGACAACAGTCATTTAGTTAAAGAAAATACTAGATCCAAGGTTTCTTAAATTCTATTCCAGTTCTTTATCCCCTTATCAAGCTCAACTCTCCTATATATATGTATATTTATTTATTCATATATATGTGTATATGTATATAAAACCTCCGCTAATATTCAGTTTCCAACATTTACCTAGTATGTACTAATATAGCTGAATGGATAAGCATATGAATTATATCATTATATCTTTTAAATATTTAGTTTTTTTGCTAAATGAAACTAAATAAATCTATTGCTGTAATTCTAAGAGCTAACTCGCTATATATAAGTGACTTTTACATAGGGGATATTATAACTGACCCCATTATTAAAAGATTAAGTTAAAAAAGGAACTAACTTAAGTTTGCATAGGAATTTGGGTTATCTCTTATTTCTCTACCTAGAAATATGATGAAGTTATCCAATTTAGTATGTCTATCCTAATGAATGAGCAAAACTTTCATGCAGGATTCTAAAATAGCACTTTTTTGTTGTTGTTGTTATCAAGAATATGCTGTACCTAAAAAGATGTATTCTTTAATAATAAAAGTCCATGAGTTCTAAAACTGTTATCATTTCAATTATCTTATTTTAAATATGGAAGAAAAAATAATTCAAATATGTGTTATACGTTACTCATTTGTAGTTTCTCTGAATATACTTTGAAATTCAGGTTTGGATTTTGTAGATCAGATCAGTCAGAAGACAAGTTCTTTAGAAAGGCTGGAAATACACTGAATTGAGAATTTGCAAAATTAATTTAAGGTTTTAGATAAATCAATGGGACTCTGCTTGCAAATTTGTAAAACAAGAGCTGGGCAAGGTGACATGTTATGGTTCTTCCTACATCTAAAATGCTGCAATTTAGATTGAGTCTCTGATGATGTGGATGTGACTGTCAAGGAGAGAGTGTGAAGTGAAAAAAATAACCTCATAGATTTCTGTGATCAGTTCCATGATGCAGCACTAAGGGACATGTGCTAATGGATAAACATTAAAATGGTAAAACGTAGTGTGTGTAAATCTGCCCTCATGTTGGGAATAAGAGAGTAAAGTGGTCCTCAAGAAGGTATTGAGTATGCCAATGTGTGGTTGATTTACTTGAAGAACGTTTTCAAATGAAGGCAATGGCTAAGAGTGAAAAGGAAAAAAGATGATTTGTTCATCAAAAGCAATTATATGACACCACAGGGTGAGAAAACTTAAACATGATAGCTAATTTGCCCTGTGCTATTGTACTTAGTACATGCTTGCCACTATTTTATATCATGTATTTGATGTCTGACTTGATGCCTGTAGTTGTTTTCAACTTTTTCTTTTTTTACTAGATTAGAAATTCTTTTGTTTTACTTACCTTCGTTACACAACCACACACTGATATTTCTCACAGGACTGATGCTCAAAAAATGTATATATGTTAAATATTATGAGACTCCCTAAAAGACTTTGGGTCATTAGTTTACTAATTATGTGTAAAACCCTTGGGGAAAATACTTCAAATTATATGAAGCAGAGAATCTAAGTTTTCTCATAATATAAGACCTCCCCATTGCATCTAGTTTTGAACATGGTATAAAAGTGACATTGCAGCTTCCAAAAATATTCTTTAAAAGACAATGCTCTTTTTTCTCCTCATGATTGGAACTAGAGCAGCTTACACAAGTGAGAGGACCTCAGGAAGAGAGGCTATGAAAAGTGAAAACAAAACAAACAAATCAAAACAAAAAAATCCAGAGAAAACACTTTGGTGCCTGAGAATTTTATGAAACAAAAACTTTAATAAACCAAAAATACTTTTTTTTCTTTTTTAAGTTATTATGTCTTTGGGCCTCCATTACTCACAGTTATATTTTTCCTAATTGAAACACCAAGCACACAGAGTATTTAAAATCAAGGCAAATTCAACAAACCAGAGAGAGTGGCAAACTGTATGAAGTGGCTAAAGAGATATGCAAGGATCAGGACGATTTTAATGACTGAAAGTTTTGCTAAGAAATTTGCACTTTATCTTAGCCTTGGGGAGAATCATTGTCAAAATAAGTCAGGGTGAAAACCAATTGAATTGGCAGAGTAAACAGTGTGACAAAGTTAGATAGTGTAAATGGCACGACTTTTGGAAAGTTTAATTCTGAAGGTGTTTGAGAGGACAAAATGACTTTGAGCTGGATTTCCCAAATAGATCACCAACAAGAAAGTCAGATGACAACATTGGTTAATAAGATAAAGAAGGTGAAAAAGAACATAGAATAGGCAGATACAGTTGGTTTCACCAAGCTCTTGAAATAAAATTTAGGGGACCTTGGAACCATGTCCCATTTCATATTCCCAAAATAGATGAGATAGCAACCAAAGCTGTAGGAGCCAGCAAGTAATAGGTTTGTTTTCAGGAGAAGTAATTTTTTGCGGAGCAAAGGCAGGATTACATTACGCCCATTCTGAGAAGATGCTGAAAATGTATGGGGATTTTACTTTAGCTAATATTGGGTGTATCACTGAGAAGATTGGGAAGCGCTTGGGGCGGAGAGATTAGATCAGGGAGGAGTGAATAGAAGACAGCAGTAAAAATGAGAAACCAACATGTGATAATTTCAGAGCACTCAAGGATTTAAAAAATGTTAATATGGAAAAGTTATCTGAACTCCAAAAATTCTAGCAGGTAAGGGTTGATTGATTTGACTTCAGAAGGAAGCTGTTAGGAATATGCTGAGATCTCTGGTGGATGGAATGGGGCATTGAATAGTACTGGCAATCTCCAATCAGGAAAGAGTTTAGCCTTTCCCTAGGTTAACTGTGATAACTTATTCATCTATATGTTTGCATATCATGCAAATAGTTCAATATGTTTGGGAAGAAATACTACAAATCTTTTCTCTATGACAAAATAAGTTATTTAAATTATCAAATTATGGATTATCCTCAAATACTTTTTTTTCAAACTATAATCTTTCATAGTTGTTATGTATTAACCTCTATAATACATATATACCTATCGAAATTTAGTGTTCTTTTTTGATACATAAAGGCATGTAGCAAATAGTATTTCTAATATAAAGACCAGTGAGATATGCATTTCAAATTTCTTTAAGAATCAATTTTCTTTGTGATAAATTCTGAAATTGTCATTATAGTACAATACTGGTTATTTTGCTAACTTTTTCTTATTTCCAGAACAGAACATTATTTATATACTTATTGAATGCAAAAAAAATGTCTTTATGAGGACTCAAGAATTGCATAGGTTCATGAAATGCATTATCACAGGTATAGTGTTTATATGTCAGAATTTCAGTTAAATTTATCTTAATTTTTCAGTCACACATACACATACACATAGGCAAAAATGATTATTTCCTTTAATATTAATCATAAAATATTTGTGTGAAAATTACTATTCATATAATTTCAATTGCTTACAGAAAATATAAATGATGGAAAGAACAGACATTGTACTTCTTTGTTTATAACCTACAGAAAAAGAAAAACACATGTTATTTTATTTCAACTTTTTTTCTTATTCTATGTTTTTCAGAGTGTAGTAAAACCACCCCCGATGAAATAATGATTTCTCATATAGTAGGAGGTAAAACACTTCCCTAAAGTTTTCATGAAAGAATAGGAGAGTATGATGTCTGCTTAGAGGCCAAAAATAATCCACCATAAATATAGAATAATAACCAGAAATTTGGAGAAGTACAGGAGTGTAATATGAACACATAGCTATCATTCCTTGAAATGATGATAATAACAATTAACCGAAGTTTGCACTTGTTACATTTAGGCCTATTCAAAGTTTGATTCCTGAGTCGTGTGCCATTAGCCCATGTATAGAGTAAGGTTTATCCTCTCCTAATGTCGCAGCATATTTTGTGAAATTAGATTATATTTTAAAGAGCATCGTACATCTCCTCTGACACCCCTTGACCGTTGATTCAAACGACGTATATAAGAAATTATAAAAGTCTTCTTAAAAAGATGGCAAGTTACAATTGAGAGAAGTTTTGTGGATACTAATATTGTAAAGTGATAAAGACTAAACAGGAAGTCATTTTTTCCCTGGAATAAATTTATATTTTATGGAGTATGATTGTTTTCATTTATTCTGATTTGTTTCATCTTTCATGTCGATCTGGAGTGAACCAAATCAGAGAAAACCATCTGCTCTCTCATTTCCTCCTGGAAAATCAGAAGAAAAAAGACAAGCTCTTTTAAACATCTCCTTAGTTACTGCTGTCTTCTGCATTTCTCCTAATAATGAGTTTCTCACTTACATCTTTAAATAATAATCTCATTGAAATGTAACAGATATTTTAATTGTATTTATCTCCTTTATCACATTCCGGCAAAATTGCTTTTAATATTTATGATTATAATAGCATATTTATAAATATATATTATAATAACATATATTTAATCTATTTGCAGTCATATTTTAATAATGAAACTAATTTTTAAAGTAAAAGATGAGTTTAATTTAAATATTTATTTGATAATATGTATATGGAATTTGTTTTTTTCTAAAATAATAAGATAATTGATTACATTCTTTCTAGTTTTGTTGTATCAAAGTATTCCAAATTATTCAACATTTGTCTGAACTTTTATAATTATATCTGCTTAAATGTGTGGGTTTTTATTGTGTTTACGATTAAATTTGTCTGTTTTTTAAGCAACATAATGTGGCAACCACTCTAAAATTCAAAGTACACTGGATTATGACTAGTTTTCATAATATCTGAAAGAATGTGCTCTTTTATTTTCTTTATATGAAACGAAGTATCTCAAATAAAATATTGTATATTAGGTTAAAATAATGTGGTATAAAATGGGTTAAAATAACCTAATTGTATATTAGGTTAAAATAATGTGTTATACAATGGGTTAGAATAACCAGTATAATCTATTACAACATTTTAGAAAGCTTCCTGGCTTTCTAAGCTGGCTATTGTCTTTATTAAATTTAAATATCAAAATCAATATGCAGTCAATGTAATAGAGAAAAAGCCTGCACAAAATAGAAACAAGATATACTCATTTCACACTATTTATTAAAACAAGCTTTTAACTCTTATTTGGTAATAATCTAAATTATGTGTGATATCAACATATTGAACTCTATTTTCATAATGTTTAATACATGCAAAGATTCTAATTGCAAAAAGAAAAAAGGGGGAAATACTCATTTTAAAAAATCTTAAGTGTACAAGCATATAATGTAAAAGAAAGCAGTACCTGGGAGTTACAAGGTACAAGATCTGATTAATTAAACAATACAGAAACAAAACAGTATAAAAGAGAAAAATGAACCCTGGAGTCCAAGAAAAGAAAGATAGGTAGTGTCTTAATAAAACATAAGAAGGAGAAGAAAAAGATATAGTTTGGAAACAACAACAATGAAGTCAGTAAATAAAAGAAAGATGACAAGTGGTGAGCTAAGAAAAGATCAAAGTATCAGTGAACATGATGTTAATAATGATAAGTTAAAAAAACTCTAAAATTATTAGCAAAGAAGGCATCCTTAGAGAGACAAACACTTTATAGACTGCAACTTAAAATTTAAATGGACTATCTGGAGAGTAAGGTTTATTCTCCCTTAATGTAGCAGCATATTTATTTTGTAAGAGAAGAGTATATTTTAAATAGCATAGTGCTGCTCTTCTGACTACCCCAGAATACATACGAAAACATGTATCCAACTTCCATTCACAATTGCTTCAAAGAGAATAAAATACCTAGGAATCCAACTGACAAGGGATGTAAAGGACCTCTTCAAGGAGAACTACAAACCACTGCTCAGTGAAATAAAAGAGGACACAAACAAATGGAAGAACATACCATGCTCATGGATAGGAAGAATCAATATCGTGAAAATGGCCATACTGCCCAAGGTTATTTATAGATTTAATGCCATCCCCATCAAGCTACCAATGAGTTTCTTCACAGAATTGGAAAAAACTGCTTTAAAGTTCATATGGAACCAAAAAAAGAGCCCGCATCTCCAAGACAATCCTAAGTCAAAAGAACAAAGCTGGAGGCATCACGCTACCTGACTTCAAACTATACTACAAGGCTACAGTAACCAAAACAGCATGGTACTGGTACCAAAACAGAGATATAGACCAATGGAACAGAACAGAGTCCCTCAGAAATAATACCACACATCTACAGCCATCTGATCTTTGACAAACCTGAGAGAAACAAGAAATGGGGAAAGGATCCCCTATTTAATAAATGGTGCTGGGAAAATTGGCTAGCCATAAGTAGAAAGCTGAAACTGGATCCTTTCCTTACTCCTTATACGAAAATTAATTCAAGATGGATTAGAGACTTAAATGTTAGACCTAATACCATAAAAATCCTAGAGGAAAACCTAGGTAGTACCATTCAGGACATAGGCATGGGCAAAGACTTCATGTCTAAAACACCAAAAGCAACAGCAGCAAAAGCCAACATTGACAAATGGGATCTCATTAAACTAAAGAGCTTCTGCACAGCAAAAGAAACTACCATCAGAGTGAACAGGCAACCTACAGAATGGGAAAAAATTTTTGCAATCTACTCGTCTGACAAAGGGCTAATATCCAGAACCTACAAAGAACTCAAACAAATTTACGAGAAAAAAACAAACAACCCCATCAAAAAGTGGGCAAAGGATATGAACAGACATTTCTCAAAAGAAGACATTCATACAGCCAACAGACACATGAAAAAATGCTCATCATCACTAGCCATCAGAGAAATGCAAATCAAAACCACAATGAGATACCATCTCACACCAGTTAGAATGGCGATCATTAAAAAGTCAGGAAACGGCCGGGCGCGGTGGCTCAAGCCTGTAATCCCAGCACTTTGGGAGGCCGAGATGGGCGGATCACGAGGTCAGGAGATCGAGACCATCCTGGCTAACACAGTGAAACCCCGTCTCTACTAAAAATACAAAAACTTAGCCGGGCGAGATGGCGGCGCCTGTAGTCCCAGCCCCTCGGGAGGCTGAGGCAGGAGAATGGCGTGAACCCGGGAGGCGGAGCTTGCAGTGAGCTGAGATCCGGCCACTGCGCTCCAGCCTGGGTGACAGAGCGAGACTCCGTCTCAAAAAAAAAAAAAAAAAAAAGTCAGGAAACAACAGGTGCTGGAGAGGATGTGGAGAACTAGGAACACTTTTACACTGTTGGTGGGATTGTAAACTAGTTCAACCATTATGGAAAACAGTATGGCGATTCCTCAAGGATCTAGAACTAGATGCACCATATGACCCAGCCATCCCATTACTGGGTATATACCCAAAGGATTATAAATTATGCTGCTATAAAGACACATGCACACATATGTTTATGGCAGCACTATTCACAATAGCAAAGACTTGGAATCAACCCAAATGTACATCAGTGACAGACTGGATTAAGAAAATGTGGCACATATACACCATGGAATACTATGCAGCCATCAAAAAGGATGAGTTTGTGTCCTTTGTAGGGACATGGATGCAGCTGGAAACCATCATTCTTAGCAAACTATCACAAGAACAGAAAACCAAACACCGCATGTTCTCACTCATAGGTGGGAACTGAACAATGAGATCACTTGGACTCAGGAAGGGGAACATCACACACCGGGGCCTATCATGGGGAGGGGGGAGTGGGGAGGGATTGCATTGGGAGTTATACCTGATGTAAATGACGAGTTGATGGGTGCAGCACACCAACATGGCACAAGTATACATATGTAACAAACCTGCACATTATGCACATGTACCCTACAACTTAAAGTATAATAATAATAAATAAATTTAAAATATAAAAAAAAGAAAAAAAGAAAACATGTATCCTACTTACAAATAGCATGTATATTATGAAGTAATTTATATAATTAACTAATCATTCCAAATTTCTTATTAAAAATCATGTCTTAAAATAATGATGCTTACAATGTATTATTAAAATATCTTAGAAAAATCCAAACAGCATCAAATGAAACAAACATGTCCACTGAAAAGAATATACTATAGTCACACTATGTGTATTAGGGATATCCAGAGAAAAAGAACCAATAGGAGATAATAGATAGACGGATGGATGGATGGATGGATGGATGGATGGATGGATAGATAGATAGATAGATAGATAGATAGATAGATAGATAGATAGATAGATTTAAGGAGATTTTTAATGGAAAATGGCTCACATGGTTATGGAAGCCAAGAAGTGTCATGATCTGCCATGAGCACATCTGAAGAACCAGAAAAGCCAGTGATATAATTCATTTTGAGCTGGAAGACCTGAAGTTTAGGGGCTTGGGTTGTGAATCCTGGTTTCATTCCAAATGCCCAAGAACCAAGAGCACCTATGGTTGAGAGCCAGGAAAGATGGATGTCCCAGCTCAAATAGAAAGAGTAATAAATTCGTCATTCCTCTGTCTTTTTTTTTTTCCTTTTGTGTTTGAGCCCTCAAAAGATGGGATAATGCCCACCCACAATGATGAGGGATCTTTTTTACTCAGTCTACTGATTCAAATGCTAATCTCCTGTGGAAACAGCTTGACAGAAAGACTCAGGAAAAAAAACTGTCATCTATCTGGGCATCCCTTAACCCAGTCAAGTTGATTTATAAAATTAACCATCATGCCATGGAAGAAGGATGAGCCCCCTCAACACAAATTTGATTTGGATGTCAAGACAGATGATGACACACAGATACCAAGAGGATATGAAGATGACTTTTATTCATGTAATGGTGCTTTCTGTGGAAAGCAGAGAGCACTCCTAAGCAGGTTCAAACATGGCTTGAGAGAGAAAGTGAGAGTGAGATTTTATGGTGATTTCGGATAAGAGACTAGAGCTTACATGATTTGCATGATTTGAACTTCCCACCTATGCCAAATGAAGGAGCACCTGGGCTTTCTTACTGACTAGCCCAGGAATGGAGCAAGAAAGAAGGAGGGATGGGGCTTGAAATCTGTCAGAAAACATAATAAATGAAGCCTGTTGTTTTACTACCAAAAAAAATTGCACTGTTAACATATAATATATGAAAATAAGATTAAAACTTAAGTTTGTTGGATATTTTAGACATAATCTGAAAGGCTTTATCACTTCTTAAATATTCATGTTATTCTTTTTGGAATACTTAACTCAGAATGTAAGTGTGTGTATGTTTTTTTTTTTTTTTTAATTAACACATTTTCTCCTCTAGTGTAACCTTGGATCTAAAACACACTTTCATTATTAACTATAACTTATTCTGCTTGTAATTTGCAAAAGGGATGGTGAACTACAGTAACAGAAAGGTAACAGTTTTTTTGGAAGGTGGTGGGGTACAAATAATACACTGTAATTATTAACTATAACTTACTCTGCTTGTAGTTTGCAAAAGGGATGGAGAACTACAGTAACAGAAAAGTATCAGATTTCTTTGAAGGTGGTGGGGTATAAAATACACTGTCATTATTAACTATAACTTACTCTGCTTGTAATTTGCAAAAAAAGATGGTGAACTATAGCAACGGAAAAGTAATAGTTTTTTTTAAGGTAAGTTAGGTACATGTTTTCATATGCATTCTGGATGAGTCAGAAGAGTGCCACTATGCTCTTTAAAGGATACTCTTCTCTCACAAAATATGCTGCTACATTAAGAGAGAATAAAACTTACCCTCTAGAGAGTCCATTTAAATTTTAAGGTGCAGTCTATAAAACGTTTGTCCCTCTTAAGGATGCCCCCTTTGCTAATAATTTTTAGAATATTGTTACTTATCATTATTAACATCATGTTCACTGATACATTTTTAATGCATGCCCTAAAAAAGGATTATAATTTTTTCGATAGAGGAATGTTACATTGCCCCCTCCCTTTAGGGTTTGAGAATAATTACTATCCAAGAATACAAGGTAATCATCTGAACAACACCCTAGGTTGTCTTGCTAAGTTAAGATCGTAGCTTCAGCAATCTATATGCTTTCTCTGTGGAAGCTATATATGCTATACTATTACCAAAAATGAGTGGCACACAAGATTCTGGGTTTTTGTTTGTTTGTTTGTTTCTGTTTTTCCCTAGAAAGGGAAGGCAAAGAATGTATGTTTTGGACCTATATGTATCTGCTTCTCCTTTCTCTATGTTTTATGAATCTGAACACAAATTCTTATTTTTCTGAAACTCTCAAAGGCAACCTGTGAGCTGTGAGTGGGGCACAGCATGGAAAGCTGAAATGATGGGGTACTATTTAATGCTTGTTTTCCTTTTCTTGGATTGTAGAGGACTTTGCTATGGCTGGACATATCTGTCTACAAGTATAGACTGACACTGAAGGACCCTGATAAAATAAACTAGCACTTGTAGATCCATCCAATGTCTGAATGACTTGTTAAAATTATCTTGCTTTCCTGACTTTGGTTTCTGATGCTTGAAAACCATGTACAGTAACTTTCATGCTTACTCAATATGCATGTTGCTGCCACTTTATTATTTCTAAAACTATGAAGCGCAAAATCCTCATGAGATTAAAACCCCTTGCATGGGTCATTGCCACACCTACTCGTGATCTCTGATATTCACTCCTCTCAAAGCTTGTCCTGCTTCAAACAGTTCCCTAGCTACTCTGCCCAAGGGATAGAGAAATGGCTTTCTCTTTTCTCTGCTCTTTGCTGCCCTCACCTGACTGAGACTGTCCTATGAAACATTTTTGAAAAGAGTACGGTTGCGTCAAGGCGTATATGTCCTAAAAACTTTAAACTTCCTTTATTTTTAATAATTACAGAGAGAAACATACATAGAATAAGAAAAGGCAGAAGAACATAAATAAGTACCAAACATAAATTACCACTATAAGATGCTGATCAAATCATATCTAACAGAATAACTCTGCCCTGTTTAGTGCTGATCCTGAGAACTTGGTTTTGTAATTTCAAAAACCGTGCTCATAGGATTTGTTACTTTCAAGTACATTTTGGTGCATGTTGTTCTGTGTTGTCCTTATTGGTGTTTTGGAAGTTCAGTTAATTATTTTAAATAGTTCATTCTGTGAAAAGGGAAAAACTACTAATAATCTCAATACCCAAAGATGATATTTGTTTACATTTTTCATGGTATTCCCTTTAGTCACAAACATACAAGTATTTACATATTTATATATAATATTGTATCTAAAATATGAAATTATATTAAAATGTCATATATTACATATAAAATGATATGCCCCCACAGGCATATCTGTATATTATAAATATTACATATTTCAAAAATGAGGAGATTTTGAAATTATATTTCCAACATTATGTCTATGGTTAGGCCATTTGTATGTTGCACATGTTTAGATTCAAGCCATCAATTATTCAAACTTGCATAGAAATGCATGACTTCATATAGATAGTTAGAATTTCACAATCTTGTTTTATCTACACTGAATGTTACGGACACATAGGTTGGGGAATTACTAGAATCTGAATATCAAATGTCTTTCTTAATTAAAAGACTTGCTATTTCTCTGAAGGAGAGTGGTGACAATATGGGTCTTAGTAGATCTCCATAGAAGAGTGCTAATTAGCCCTTTGACAAAGTTGCTGGGTGCTTCCATTACTAATTTCCATGACTGTTTAACTGCAGATGAAAATAGTTCTAATATGGCTCAATGTTTGAATATTATAGTTATAAATTCATATAAAACATATTTCATAATATAAAAATGGTTAACATTTTGTAATATTCTTTTTTTGTACTCAAAAATGTATGTTATAAGTCATCATTTTACTTTCATTAAGTCCCTATTATATTTGAACTGGAATGTGAAAATACCCACTTTTAAACTAGCCTAAGACGAAAATTAACACTGGAGTCTTTTGTGTTTTTTAATTTTACAGGGAGATTCTGGGCCATAATTTATCCATTTTATTTCTACACAGTTCATGGCTTTATACCACTTGTTTCAACAAAAATGTGTTTGGAGTTCACAGTGTTGGCAAATGCCCCCACTCAGGTGGTTGTGTTACCCAAGTGTAAAATCCTCAGTCTGTGTAAAATGAGAAAACACATTATGACATATTTTACTGCCCAGGATTAGTCCGAAGGTGCCAATGTGTTATTAGCAGGGAATGATGCATGCCAACAACTACAAAAGTCCAATTGTCAAGGCAAGCACCTGCATCTGTTCACCTGAAGCAATGATTCCTGCCTCTCCAATTATTCACAGAAACTTGACTAAGTTCCACTTTACACACTGAAAACTATCCCTGACCTGTATCTCTCCCCTTGAGCAGACAGTGCCTAGTATGGCACAGGTATCTTAAATTTACCACAAATGACACTAAATGTGTGCTTTTCCTGTCATACATGATTTAAGGAGGGTGAGAGCTCTGATGAGAAAGAAGCAAAACCAGAAAATGTCGTTAACTTTTTACAAAATCCTTCAGGCTTCCATTGGTTCCCAACTTGTTCTCTATTACAAAAAGGTAAAATCTTAAAATGAAACAACAGAGAAAACAAGCATGACTTGCATTAACTATGAGTTAGTGGCTTGATAGTCTCTCCTCTCCATCCACAATCTGTCCAGCAAAAAAGGTGGAGATGGACACAAAGCATCCTGAGATATGATTGCAAGTGTAATTTTTCTGCCTATATCCGCAAAGATTGTCAATTCTTTTAGGACTCAATAGCCACCTTTGGCATGGCAATGTGTACTAATTCATGCTATTTTAATAGAGAAGGAATACTTCTCTACTAAGACATTTTTTTAATCTATAGCTAAGGACAATTCCATTCGACTTCACTGCAAGAGAGGAATAGTTATAAAGTAACTCCCTGTTCAAGCAGAAGATACGTGAGGAAAATTCTTGCTCTCAATTTATTTTTTAAAAGTTTCTAACAAATTTTCAATTAATCTGGTCACCAAGCAACTGATTATATATATCTTCATTAGGAAACTGTTATTCAGAGATTAAGTGATTTTGTAAATGTTATATAATTTGATAGTAGTCCAGATAGCTCCACCACCCAACTTACTGACTTTAGTCCTGCACTCTTTAGTACAACATGCATCTTACAGGCAAGAGAATGTCTGCTTCATATAAGTAAGCTATTTTAAAATATATGTTACTTCTATACATTTTAAAGTTACTAGTTTTATCTAAGGTAAAGCACATACATCTTGCTGAAGGTGTTTTCAACAGATTTATTAGTTTCATATTAATGATTCACTAATTTGTGAACTATAGATTTAAAAAATTACCATCAAAGCTAAAAAGAAAAAGTATATAAACATCATGACAAAACAATTAACATTAAAAAATGAATGGAAGATATATTTATAATATATATATAAACTGTTTTAAAATATGAAAATAAAATTAGCATTAAATGCTCCAAGAAAAGGTAACTGATGTTTTCTAGTCAGTTTAAAAAATGTTATCGTATCTCCCAAAACTCTCTCTTTTAGCATTTGAAGTAATATTTAAAAAAACGCTTCTCCCAACTCTCTGTATCTGTCAATTAGCATGGAAATTAAAGAACAAAGAGAAGTTCTCACTAGGACTGATCATAACAGTCACCAATTGATTCTCTTTCAAACTGAGAAAAAAATATGTTCTCAGTAAAATCACTTTTACTCTGTTTAAAACCTTGTTAAGTTTTCTTTTAAGTATTGATCAAATTGTTTGCTTTAGAAGAGATACAGGACCTGTGAGAAAATGATTTCTCAAATAGGCTCAGAATTTTGTATCTCAAACCTGTTCTTCTAAAATAGACTGAGAAAATTCTCATTGATAATGAAACAATTAAATTTAAATTTCAGTTCTCAATAGACCCAGCTGGGGGAGATCAAAAGAAGGAGAGAAGCTTGGGTTAAGTTACTAAAGTTGCTGTGAAACTTTCTTCATGCTGGTAGAAATGAAACAGAACAAAACAGAAAGCCATGGGATTTCATACACAGCTATTCTGTAATTCCTCTCACCATTTTTTAAATGATTGCTGTTTGTTAGAAAAAAATGTAATGTAGAAAAATGCAATTTCAAGAGATAGAGAATGAAAATTCCTCTTATCTGAAGGAATTTTAAAAATCACTCATGGGGAAAAAAAATCTGTTGCAATTGGAAAACCACTATCATCTCTATTGTTGCATAAAAACACATACACAAAACTTAAAAGTAAAGCAATAGGAATTTACTATTTCTCACAAACATTCGTGCTGGCTGTGCCATTGTGGGGGTGTTTCCTGAGCTCACTGATGTGGCTGGCTCAACTGGCTTGTTGGTTGGGAGCTGGCTTAGCAGGGGAGGTTGATACTGCTTTCCTCACCTTTTTTTGTGTATGTTTATTTTTATTTTGCCCTGGGCCCCAGAAATTATGTAGCTGGCCCTACAGCAAGGGAAGAACACAGAAGTTAATTTGGGTAGGAAGTGATGGTAGGTCTGAACAGAATGGTGGCAGAAGAGGTAGTGCAAAGTGATTTGAATTCTAAATACAGTTATCCACCGTATAGTGACATTTTGGTCAATGACAGACATCATATATATGATGATGGTCCCCTAAGATTACAGTATCATATTTTTCCTATACATTTTCTATGTTTAGAGTTGTTTAGATACACACATGCCCTTGTGTTACAATTAGTTACAGTATTTAAAACAGTAACATTCTGTTTTACTTAGGTTTGTAGCTTAGGAGCAATAAGGTATTCCACATCGCCTAGGTAGGTAGTAGGTGATACTATCAGGATTTGTGTAAGTAAACCCTATGGTGTTTGCACAACAGCAAAATCATATCACAACGAATTTCTTAGAGCATATCTGTGTCATTAAGCAATGCATGACTGCATATCTGGACTATAGGGTCATGAGGGACTTAATGATGCAGAATGTAAAAGAAAAGGAGAAGACTTCAGTCTCAAGTTCTGTTGCTATTCAGATTTACTTTTATCCTCAAGATAAATGATCTACATGTAGAGATTCAAAGAAACTATATATTTAGCATCATAGCCAAAATTCATTAAAACTGTTGATAACTAAGACAATCACACCAGCATTGTGACTACTTGTTACTTGGTCTTTCCATACCTAAGTTACCACATCTTTGAATGTGTAATATAGTGTTCTGTTGTAATACTTAAATAAGTTATTTATTTGGCACAGTACTCAAAACATAAAAATTATTATTCTGTATTCGTATCTTACTCCAGTGCAGGAGCAACATTAAAGCTCTTTCCACTCACAATCATCACCTCTTTTATGCACTCTTTCTCAGGGATACAAACTTTTTGTTCTGTTTTGTTTTGTTTTTTCCCCAAATCCCTTCTACACTAGCATTTGTATTTACCATGCCATTTAACCTTGTATTATTCGAATGGGAAGAAATATCAGCCAGTGTTCAATATACGTTATTTATTCGGCACTGGTCTAGCTGCTGTGGAGACAGGGAGTAAGACTCTAAGTTTCCAAGTACAGTATCTACTGATTTCTCACTTTCTAAATTCAGTTTCCTGAAAAAATGAACTGTTAATGTCAAAATGCACATACTTTCCTTCTAGTAACCTATGTTTATTTTATTTCATGTCTCGTTCCACCTTCACTGAATGTGGAATCTCCTCTCTGTAATGTGTCCTCTCACTGATATTTTAATTCCTGATGACCCATATAACTGGACTAAAACTCCTTCCTTTCCTTAATCCCTCAGACACAGAAGATTAGGATTTTAAAAATGGCCTCCCAATTACTATACTCTTAAAGAATAAACATTTTTCCCCAAAGAAGAAAAACAATTTGTTCAGAATTTTTTTGTCATTAAATTTTATTTGACAATGTTGAAGAAACTTTATACTTCTTTTTTAATTATAGTAGAACTACTGGGTATTTAAGAAATAATTCCTCCATAATTATCTCCAAGATTGTTGCAAATAGGATCAAATGGTATCATTACTTATTTTTTTTTCTTTTATTTAAAACGTTTACTCCTAATTTGGCCATTCTCTAACTCAAAATGAGGCAGAGGACCCATAGGGATGAAAACACAGGGGAATGTTCACCTATTTTGGAGGGATGCTTCTGCAATCATGAAATAATTCATTATGGAATCTGACCAAGACTGCCTTAAGTTTTTGTTTCAGCTTGACTAAAGTTTAAACAGCTTTCTTCCTAACTATAGGACCCTGACATTCCTTTTTCTTAGGGCATTTACTTTAGAAAACTTGGCATTGTAAATTCTTTCTCTGCCTTTGAGATGTAAATCTTCTCCCAGCCTCTGGCCAGTTTCACAACCCAAAATATGTTTTTCTCAAGGACCTGGAAGCCAACCCTTTGAAATGGAATCATTTAAAAAGATAATTTCTCTCTCTCTCCCAGTCTCTATGGAAGGCTAGAAGCCTAACTATGCTAGGCACCAATTAGTAAACACAGATGGCATAATCACCTTGACCAACCTCCTCGCTAACATTCTCCACGATTTTCCCACGCGTTCACTACACTGTTTGTTTCAATGGAACTGAGTTTTCCTGACCATTATTTCAATAGTTTATAATAAAATCTTCCCTATCTGTTTAACTTCCCCATATAATTTTTCTTTAACACAGCTCCACAGCTCAAGAACTATCTAACAAAGATTAGAAAAGAATGAAAAGAGATACAGTGTCAGGAACCTGTTGGGGCATCTTTAGGCAATGGGCAAAACAGCCTTACTGAAAACTATTGCAAACAAGTCACATTAGCATTGTGATTGATAAGGAAAAGTCATAACATTGGGAAAAGGCTTAGATGTCTTGGGAATTAAACAAAAGTATAGAAAATGGTGCAAATAAAATGATGTTTATCACTCAATAATTCATGCTCAATTGTGTGACATTTGAAACTTCGAAAATATTTTAAGAGGAATCTGAAAACTATGTGAAAGATTATCAATCCCCTCTTGGCCAGTTTCCCAAGAAATACCAAAAAAACTTAATCTCTTTTCTATAAGGAATTTTAAGTCCTTATAGATTGAAAAAAGTCACAAAGATACCAGAATGAAAGCTCATGATGCCAGGGCCATATCAGTCCTAAAAAAAAAAAAAAAAAAAAAAAAAAAAAAAAAAAAATGGAATTGAATTAATGAAGATGCACTAAAGGAAGTGGGGGAGAAGATACAACTCAGGATGGCTAGACAGGATAGTGTATACTTACTTTAAGAGGTTAATATGAGGATGACCTGGACAAATTTGAAGAGAAATACTTTTTTTTTAATGGCATTATATCAAATTTTAAAATATTTTTGAAATAAAATATACATGTCAAAAACTCCTAATGTTTACATAAATATACACTTTAATAAATTGATGTGGAGGAAATACCTATTAGCCACTACTGTATGTATTTTTAATGTTGCCCATAATATTTAATATATTCTAACTCACTTTTAGGGAAATTAGTGATTTTTAAGTACCTAATAAACTGTAAGTTTACATCAAATGATACACTTTGGTGTATTAAAAAATAATAGAGTAATGGATTGACATAAAAAAATCCAAGTCAGTTAAATAAATACATTTGTGTCAATTCATCTGACACATTTTTCATTGAAACAACTACCTGAAGTATGCCCCTTAAATAAAGTTTATTTAAGGGAATAAACTTTATTAGGTAGCATTTGTGCTAAAAGGCTACATGTTTTTATATATTATACTTTAGCATTCAAATGAATGTAAATTTATCAGACATTTCTTTCTAGTTTCAGAGAGCTCTGGAAAAGTCTATTACCTGCAATTAACTGGAAACTTTTAAATATTATCAAAAGACTGAGTTGTATTGAGTACACTGACATTATGGAAGGTATGTTGCACTCAGGTGATATTTCTTAATAAAATCTGTATTTATTTCATTAAATATAAAGAAGGAGAAAAATGTAAAGATGCAGTGAATTAAGTCTTTGAAATAGCCAAACATACACTATATTTAAAAGTATTTGCACAACAGTTCATGAGCTTAGTACAGCTTGAAGATACCGAGATACTGCCAACATTCTTTGTATTATGTACAATTGTCAAACATTAAATTTGTAAAATTTAATGTACAATTTGATTACGTACAATTGTCAAACATTTAAAAATTAGGTGATTTGTACCTGTCAAATAAAGGAACCTCTTTTGCTGCCATATCAGTAAGATCAACACACTGAACTAGATCTTGGTTCAATGAACCATCCATGCTTTCCTGCATAGATGTGTTATAGTAATGCCTTTATAGTATACTTAAAACATTTAAGATTTCCTCCACACCTAGATCTCCTAGATGTAACAAAATAAAAACATCTCTGGTAGTTGTTAGAGGACTGTACTAATGAAAGGTCATTTTTTCCAAGTTGTATATATTTTTTCTGATCTCATTAATAATTTTAAATAAGGTATATATTTCAGATAATTAAAGAGGAATTAGTCCTATAACTCCCATGGTGACATTAGAAATGACATTTACACACCTATTTCCCATGAATTGAATGGAAAGTATAACGTATATATCAAGAGATTACGTATTTAATGGACATGCACCTAGTATAGTGAACATCCTAATAAGCTTTAGTGTGAGGTATCCCCTTCTCAGGGGAATATGAAGGAGGAAAGTCCCCTTAGCAACCTGACGTATGCATTCTGTGCAAGGATTCCCCATGACTCCTGGGGCTTTTGTGGAAAACACTCCTTGGGGAAAACGGAAGAAATCAGCCCATATATGAAAAATGGAAACAATTCAAACTGTTTTCTAGCATCAGTTCTCAAAACAAAACAAAATAAAACAAAAAAACACTTGTTTGTTTCATATGCTTTATCTGATCACATTTAAGGCCTCTGAATCATTGCTAATCATATATAATAATTGACAAATCTAGAAATCATACTGAATACTCCCTGACTTTTGTTTGATGTATCTGTTGAAGTTGTTTTGTATTTCTACAAATGTTAATGTGAACAGAAGGGCCTCTGAAAACATATGAATTGTTTTGATATTATATAAATTACCACCTGCATACTGTGCATATCTTAAGGAAACGTACTATAAAGGAGGCACTGAATTGTTACAGCCCAAACATTTCATTTCTGCCTGTGTGAAAAGTGTCTTTTGCTGGAAAATCTGTTACAGTATAATGCATAACTGTGAAGGCAAAGGAGTACTGAGATACATTTATTTCTACACCACTCAAGTGGAACCATCATAAGAAAGCTAGGGGTCTTAACCTCACATGCAGTATAAATGATAAATGTACCATAATGCTTCCTTCTCATGTTTCCCATATCCCATGGCTTTGAGGTATATGTAATATATATATATATATATCATATATATCATATGATATATATATATCGTTATAGGACCCATATATTAAGATTACTGACAAGACTTCTGGTATGGTACTTTCATATTTTGTGACTTACTGAACTATGATTTTAAATTTGTTCAACATATCGACATATTAAGTGAAGAGATCATAATTATTTTTCATTACTTTTCACTGAGTTGTGTGTCATTTCAGAATAACATCAGGTACACAGGCATGAAAAGAGCTCTGGCTTTAAATCTGCATTCATCAGAGAAAACAAAACAGTTAAAATAATTATTCCCCCAGTGCCTTAAAACTAAGGAGATGATTAAAAATAGCTGTTTGTGAGGCAAGTGAACGTGGGGGAATCTGTTTACTGCACATAGTGAATCTCAAAGGAATTCCTGCATGCTGTGTGCCTGAAGAGATATGTTAGAAGGACTCATAGTCAGTCTAGATTAGCAAATAAAAACTTTCATGAAAAGAGGTTAAAGAACTATATGTGTGCAGGTGTGCTAATTTAGGATTAGTACAGAGTTCAAAACACTTAGTTGATTTATTTTACTCATCCTGAATGTTTCGGTGGTTTATGTAATGCACAGTCCCTAAAAAACACTGTAGCTGCTTATGATGCTACGAGACAACCTACATTTCTACTGGTTGCCTTATACTTCCACATTTGTACAATTGCATGTGTATGAATGTAACCTATGAAATTCCTCTTTAATTTTGGTCTCAGAGTCCAAAATGTGATATCTTTATCCTTGGAGGTATAATTCATTGAGAAAAAACTATCAGAACTTCTAGTGTACTTTTAATCTAGAAAATATATTGATTGCCTATGGGATTCTTACTTAGTCTGAGTGTAATTGGAATCATATTGTCTAATATTAATCGAGTTAACTATTATAATTTTGTCCAAAGGTATTAATAGGCTTGTGGAAAGTAAACAAAACCCAAATATAACAAAGTATTGTAAATACAAAGAAGGATACAATGAACAAATTAGCAAATCGAATATTCTACTGTCCCTAAGGTCCTGATCTAAAGCCTTATATTAGTCATACTCCCAATTCTTAGTCCTTTAATAGCTGTTTTTCTCCTTCTCTTATTCAGACCTTGTGTCTTCAATTTAGTTTCTCAATTCATATAAAACCGCATCCAGGCCATCACCAATCATTCTATATGACAAATGCTCCTTCTAGCAACCCCACAATATCACCTTTTACACCAAAATCTTTCTGCAGTTTAATCTCTCCCACTCTAGGTTCCCAAGCCACCCCTAATCCTGCTTGAGGCAATCCTGAGAAACATTGCCCATTGTCTCTCCATACCACCCCCCAAAATTTTAACTGCTCCAATACTTCACCACTATTTTGTTTTGTTTTTCTTAATAATAGAAGAAGACAGGAATGTCAGGCGTCTGAGCCGAAGCCAAGCCATTGTATCCCCTGTGACCTGCACATATACATTCAGATGACCTGAAGCAACTGAAGAACCACAAAAGAAGTGAAAATAGCCAGTTCCTGCCTTAACTGATGACATTCCACCATTGTGATTTGTTCTTGCCCTACCCTAACTGATCAATTGAATGTGTGACATTCTTTCTCCTGGACAATGAGTTTCAGGAGCTCCCCACTGAGCACCTTGTGACCCCCACCGCTGTGCACAAGAGAAAACCCCCTTTAACTGTAATTTTCTACTACCTACCCAAATCCTATAAAATTGCCCCACCCCATCTCCCTTTGCTGACTCCTTTTTCGGATTCAATCTGCCTGTAGTGAGGTGATTAAAAAGCTTTATTGCTCAAAAAAAAAAAAAAAAAAAAAAGATAGAAATGATGATCGACGAACCATGTTTGACAAGAACTCAGGCAAAACATCTACAAATATTATTATTGGAAATGTTCAATTATATCTGTTTTCATTAAGGATAAAACTCACCTTATGTGTATTTTGTACACTTTCCCTTCATGCAAAGACAATTTCCAAATTTGCTGACCTTCTTTATGATGAGTGCCTCTCATTCATATATTTTCTAGTGAATTTTAAAGAAAAGACACAATTATTCTGTTCTTTCAATGTAAAATGATACTTTAAAACATAAGTGAAATAACACCTTAAGGGAGAAACTAGTTTTCTTTTTATCCTGTGTTATTTAGAGTGTATTTGAGCACATTTTCATTGGAATACTATTTTGTTGCCACAGACAATAAAATATATTACATATTGTGGGTTGTTGTGAGGAAAGCAAGAGACCCTGTCATATTGTTTTATATTGTTTTATACTCAGTACCTGTTTTAAGAAAAAAATAACGAAGTAAAACCAAAGACAGGCAGCCCGGCGCCAGGCCCAAAACCAGGCCTAGGTCTTCCTGGCCTAAACCCAGTAGTTAAAAATCAACTCATAACTTAGAAACCGATGTAATTCATAGATTCCAGACATCGTATGGAAGAATACTGTGAAACTCTCCGCCCTGTTCTATTTCTCTGTGACCACTAGTGCATACAGCCCCTGCCACGTACCCCCTGCTTGCTCAAATCAATCACGATGCTTTCATGTGAAATCTTCAGTGTTGTGAGTCCTTAAAAAGAACAGAAATTGTGCACTTGGAGAGCTCGGATTTTAAGGCAGTAGCTTGCCGATGCTCCCAGCTGAATGAAGCCCTTCCTTCTACAACTCGGTGTCTGAGAAGTTTTGTCTGCGGCTCGTCCTGCTACAGTTGACTTGTGTCCCTCAAAAGTTATTAACATCCTAACCCGCAGTACCTGTAAATGTGATCTGATCTGGAAATAAGATTTTTGCAGATGATTAGGGTAATTTGATGCTATTAGAGTTGACTGTAATCCAATATGAGTATGTCTTTATAAAAAGGTACACTTTGGACAGGAGACCGATACACACCGAGAGATGATGTGAAGACAGGGAGAACACCATCTACGAGCCAAGGAATGCCTGAAGGTACCAGAAGCTGTGAGAGGCATGGAAGAGATGCTCCCCTACAGCTCCCAGAAGGAAGCAACACTGATGACATTTTAATTTCGGACTCCTACCCTCCAGAACTATGAGACAATACATTTCTATTAAGTTATCCAGTTTGTGGTACTTTGTTACCGCTGCCCTAGAAAACTAAAACTCATAAAAACTCACACATGGATACATTATTTAAAAGCATGGAGGCAACATTTTCTAAGTTATTTAATTTTTTTGACGTATTTTTGATGGATTTTTGAGCTCATTTGCTTAATATGCACAAATCATAATGCTTTTAGACTAGTCTGCAAGAATAATTTACAATATCAGAAAAGACAGCTAATGAGTAGTTGAATTATAGTAAGTAATTTGCATGGGATTATAAGATGAGAATCTTATTTTTTAAGTGCAGACATGATCTAGTTTTCTTATGTGGACTTACATATTACTAGGAGATAGCTTTTTGTCCAGGGAAAATAAATATGACCAAAAGTTAAAATAATTTCAAATTAGCATCCTTGATTCTCTGAATCACAAAAGATTAAATTACAACTCACAAGTTCTTACCACTACTAACATGTCTTCTAAGTGCTTTTAAAATTCTTTCATTTAATCATTTAAATATTTCTATGAGGTTGGTAACATTATTATTGCCATTTTATAAAAAGGGATTAAGATACAGACAACATTGTAACACAGGAAGTACATACAGCAAGGAAGTGGAACTTCTACCCAGGCAGTTGGGCCTAGCCCAGTGTCTGTGCTCTCTATCATGTCACTATTCTGTCTGTCAGTAGACTAAGTGCATAGTTAATCAATCACATATGAAAACCATTAATAAAATATTATAAATTATTTACATTAAATCTTTATCTCAAACTTTTAGTTTTTAATTTTTGTGTTACAATGTACATACTGCTCCAGAGTAGAAGTATTTGTAAATAATTTACATTTAGGAAGTTAGATTGTAAATCATCTAAACCACTTGTGGCTGGTAAAGGGAAATCTATCAGAGCCTTATAGCTCACAACACATTTTTATTCTGTTTGTTTTTTACTTTTCTTTCCTAATCTTCTACATTTCTATTTCTATTATATTTTTCTCACTATCTAAGGGGAAAATATGCATTTATGTGAGACAGTTTAATAAATTTACTATAACAATACACAAATATCTGCATAAATGCATAAAATGCAAATATATATTTGTATTATATGTATTATATAAAACTAATATATTGAAATAAAATTTAATTAAGGAGTAATTTTATTTTTAAAGAAATCAAATGCTTGAAGAGCCAGTGATATGCTATGTTTTCACAGTAATATATATAAAGAGAATATTTGTTTAAGTTCCTTTCTTTATTCTGGTATTTCAAAACCAGGTGAAGCAAAGTCATGTCTATTCCTCATGGTCACTGAAATAGTTTTCTATTATAGGACATGAAATTGTATTTTAATTCATAGCTTTATTTATATGCACATTTCATGATACAAAATGCTCTACCATGATGCTAAAGCATGTTCTGTTAAGCAGTACTCAGATAGTTAAGAATATATTACAGTAAAACAATATTTACTAAATATGTAGAAAAAAGAAAATGTTTTTAAAGCCTCATTTTTGATTTCTATTATTTCAATGTAGAGAAGCAGCAAAGGTCCATTGTATATAACCAGAAAGCCTCTCTATTATTGTAATAAATAGTTTTTTATAATGGATTTTAAAATATGTTATTACTTTTATATGCTCTAGAATTATCATTTTTATATAACTTAGTAACTTTATTAGAAAATAAGTACTAATTACTTTCATAGAAAAGTGATAGAAATTCTAAAATTATTTTTACATGGTATTTTTCTTTTAGCTTTCTTCTTTCTTGCTCAATCTTTCTTTCTCCTTGCAACTCCATACCCCAAAACTGCACTGCATTAAAAAAATGAAGCTATTACTTGATATCAAGAAAAATGAGAAGCCATATCCTTTCTTGGCTTAGAAGAAAAGGAGAGAAGAGTATTCCTTCCTGAAAATTTTCAGCTGTGATAACAGTTTCTACTGCTGTAAGTTTAATCGGTTGCATAGCAGCTTACAGTAAAATGGGAATAGTTAATTAGAAAGGAGATAGCGACAAGTCCCTCAGGATCTTTACACCTTAATTCCCTAGACCTCTAATTTAGCTTCCAGAAATTTATTTTATTACCAGTGAGCGCTCCCTATTGGTAAGCCACAAATATTCTGTATCCACGATATTCACTGGTAACTAACGCTTTTCATATTATTTAGATTATTTAATATTGCATTCAAATTCTACTTAATTCAAATTCCACTAAAATGCTTTAGTACCGGGTGTTCCAGATCGAGTGTTCAGATTTTTCAAGCATTTTATTAATATCCACTGGTGAAGAAAATAATCATATTGGAAGAAATGGGCTGGGTGTGGAGGCTCACGGCTGTAATCCCAGCATATACAGAGGCCGAGGCGGACGGATCGCCAGAGGTCAGGAGTTGGAGACCAGCATAGCCAACCAACATGGTGAAACCCCGTCTCTACTAAAAGTACAAAAATTAGCCAGGTGCTGTGGCACAGGCCTGTAATCCCAGCTACTAGGGAGGCTGAGGCAGGAGAATCGCTTGAACCTGGGAGACAGAGGTTGCAGTGAGCCGAGATGGGGCCACTGCACTCCAGTCTGAGGGACAGAGGGAGACAACGTCACACATACACACACACACACAGATTGGAAGAAATGGAGTTAGATGTAGTGTCAGAATAGATCTGTTCAATAAATCTTTTTATGCCTTTAGAAAAACTAGTAAAATATTTATCATGATATTTGTATATTTTTGTCACAACTCATTTGTGGAATCCTCACACGATGTCTACTTCTTATCACCCTATGTAAAATTTCTCTCCTTACCATCTCATTGTTTTATTCTCCTTTTCTTTTAACAGTGGGGACACTTCGAAACTATTAAATTATGTAATAATTTCTCAGGTATATTGCTTTGCTTAGTTTGATTGCAGACTCTAGGAGGCTAGGAGTCTGTTTCATTAACTAATCTAAGCCAACTGTCTAAAATAGGACTTAGCACTATGAGGCATTCAATGAATACTTATAGAATGTATCAGATCTAACTTTAACGGTTTTAACTTGGATATTTTAGTATTACTAGATAATCACATTTATTTAGAGCTCACTTTACATCATCTACCATTCAACATATTTCAAAATATCAATTTACAAAATATCAATTTACAAAAAATTAAAGGCAGGTGCAATGATTACCCATATTTTGCAAATACAAAAACTAAAGTTTAGTGATTTGTGTGCTCTATCTTTGATATATGTGTGATATATGTTTAACAAATATGTTTGGAAAAAAAAAAAAAAAAAAAAAGACCTTGACTTGTAGTGTTTGTCAGTTTCTATGGTGCAAACGTTCTTAACCACAGGTGATTCAAGCTACAAACATGACATTCACTGGCTCACAAAATTTCAGTAGGATCACAAACACTGATATTAGCCACTGCAAGCACCCCACTGTGAAAAGTTACACATAAATTATCTAAGATGACTTAGTGAGAAGGAGAATATCTAGGTTATAAAATCAGAAAAACTGGCAATGCCTTCCGGGTGCAGAGTCTGGTGAGAATTTCAAATAATATTCTCAATTTATATCAGTTAACAAAAGATATAATTAATAATTTTTTTCTGAATATTTCCTATCAAAATATTTACTTTTATTTTTCAGCTAATTGTCATCCTAGTTACTGTAGTTATTAAAGTAATATTCTTGTTTTAAATATTAATATTTTATTGGATTACATTTGTCTATAAAATATAACAATGTTGGATTGATAAAGTCATTTTCCTATTGCAGATTTTATTTTCCTTTGATAAATATTGCTCTACCTAACAGTAATATTTTGAGGATTGGGGGAACTATCTATCTTAAAGGATACATTGAATTCATCCATTTGAAATCCCCTAGCACATATTGCAGTAGAATAAAGTAGGCATTTTGAAATTTGAATCAAAATATAAATAGCAGATAGTCAAATTAAATCTCAAGGGTGAGAAGATGGAGGACATTTGAATCATGTTACCAGATGTTCAGCCTCTACTGTGAATTCAAAAACAAGAAAAAAATGTTAATTGGAAATATTTTGAGGTCATCATACATTTTAAAAATACATTTTAGAACTTTATATCATAAGCAAATGCAAGTCTTAAATTAAAAATGTATTAAAACCAAAACACTGAGAGAAAAACGATATAAATAGCTTGATTTTCCAGACTTACAAAAGGATCTTACCCCTCATAGAACTGGCTCTTTATTCTCTTTGATTTTAGACGGCAGATTTCTATTATTCAGTATTTCAACTATAGGCACAATAACCAACTCAAGTATTGAAAATTCAATCATTCCATTTTACTAAACTTCAGTTCCTATAACCTAGTGCATTAATGGTTAGACAGAGAGAGGGTTCAATATTAAATCTTTTTTTTAAATCAGTTTCAGGTGGCTCTATTTCCAAAACTATTGAAGCAAAGGCATTAATTATACATTTCCATTATGACAGAGCCAACATCAGCAGTCATTAAGGCACAATTTCTTTAGGAGGAGATGCAACCTGTTTTCTGATCGAGTTTTGTTTCCCACAGGGAGGCATCAGTCTTAAGTTACATAGCAAGCAGGCAAGAGAAGAGAAGCAAATTATAAGCACTTCTCAGGGGAAAAAAGAATGAGGATCTGACTCAGGGCTTCCTATTGAAAAAATAAAATTGTCTACTTCTGTTAGTTATTTTGATTCACACACAGTTACGTGCACACTTATACACAGACTAAACATTTGAGATATTTATGAATTTTATTTTATTTCTTTTATTATCTTACCAAAAATTTTACTTGCCATTTCCAGGATTATTATTTTCTTTTTCTTTCATCTTTTTTATTATTATTATTATTATATACTTTAAGTTCTAGGGTACATGTGCACAACATGCAGGTTTGTTACATAGGTACACGTGTGCCATGTTGGTTTGCTGCACCCATCATCTCATGATTTACATTAGGTATTTCTCCTAATGCTATCCCTCCCCTAGCCCCGCACCCCCTGACAGGCCCTGGTGCATGATGTTCCCCATCCTGTGTCCAACTGTTCTCGTTGTTCAATTCCCACCTATGAGTGAGAACATGTGATTCTGTTTTTCTGTCCTTGTTATAGTTTGCTGAGAATGATGGTTTCCAGCTTCATCCATGTCCTTGCAAAGGACATGAACTCATCCTGTTTTATGGCTACATAGTATTCCATGGTGTATATGTGCCATATTTTCTTAATGCAGTCTATCATCGATGGACATTTGGATTGGTTCCAAGTCTTTGCTATTGTGAATAATGCCGCAATAAACATAAGTGTGCATGTGTCTTTATTGTAGCATGATTTATAATACTTTGGGTACATACCCAGTAATGGGATCACTAGGTCAAATGGTATTTCTATTTCTAGATCCTTGAGGAATCGCCACATTGTCTTCCACAATGGTTGAACTAATTTACACTCCCACCAACACTGTAAAAGCATTCCTATTTCTCCACATCCTCACCACCATCTGTTGTTACCTGACTTTTAAATGATGGCCATTCTTACTGGAGTGAGATGGTATCTCATTGCGATTTTGATTTGCATTTCTCTGATGATCAGTGTTGATGAGCATTTTTTTCATGTGTCTGTTGGCTGCATAAATTTCTTCTTTTGAGAAGTGTCTGTTCATATCCTTTGCCCATTTTTTTGATGTTTTTTTTTTTTTTTTTTTTTTTTCTTGTAAATTTGTTTAAGTTCTTTGTAGATTCTGGATATCGGCCCTTTGCCAGATGGGTAGGTTGTAAAAATTTTCTCCCATTCTGTAGGTTGCCTGTTCACTCTGATGGTATTTTCTTTTGCCATGCAGAAGTTCTTTAGTTTAATTAGATCCCATTTTTCTATTTTGGCTTTTGTTGCCATTGCTTTTGGTGTTTTAGTCATGAAGTCCTTACCCATGCCTATGTCCTGAATGGTATTGCCTAGGTTTTCTTCTAGGGTTTTTATGGTTTTAGGTCTAACATTTAAGTCTTTAATCCATCATGAATTAATTTTTGTATAAGGTGTAAGGAAGGAATCCAGTTTCAGCTTTCTACATATGGCTAGCCAGTTTTCCCAGCACCATTTATTAAACCTTTCCCCATTTCTTGTTTCTGTCAGCTTTGTCAAAGATCAGATGGTTGTAGATGTGAGATGTTATTTCTGAGGCCTCTGTTCTGTTCCATTTGTGTATATGTCTGTTTTGGTACCAGTACCATGCTGTTTTGGTTACCGTAGCCTTGTAGTGTTGTTTGAAGTCAGGTAGCATGATGCTTCCAGCTTTGTTCTTTTTGCTTAGGACTGTCTTGGCAATGCAGGCTCTTTTTTGGTTCCATATGAACTTTACAGTAGTTTTTTCCAGTTCTGTGAAGAAAGTCATTGGTAGCTTGATGGGGATGGCATTAAATCTATAAATTACTTGGGCAGTATGGCCATTTTCATGATATTGATTCTTCCTATCCATGAGGATGGAATGCTCTTCCATTTGTTTGTGTCCTTTTTTATTTCGTTGAGCAGTGGTTTGTGGTTTTCCTTGGAGAAGTCCTTCACATCCCTTGTAAGTTGGATTCCTAGGTATTTTATTCTCTTTGTAGCAATTGTGAATGCGAGTTAACTAATGAGTTGGCTCTCTGTTTGTCTGTTATTGGTGTATAGGAAAGCTTGTGATTTTTGCACACTGATTTTGTATCCTGAGATTTTGCTGAAGTTGCTAATCAGCTCAAAGAGCTTTTGAGCTGAGACGATGGGGTTTTCTAAATATATCATGTCATCTGCAAACAGGACAATTTGATTTACTCTTTTCCTAATTGAGTATCTTTATTTCTTTCCCTTGCCTGATTGCGCTGGCCAGAACTTCCAACACTATGCTGAATAGGAGTAGTGAGAGAAGGTATCCTTGTCTTGCGCCAGTTTTCAAAGGGAATGCTTCCAGTTTTTGCCCATTCAGTATGATATTGGTTGTGGGTTTGTCATAAATAATTCTTATTATTTCGAGATTTGTTTCATCAAGACCTAGTTTATTGAGAGATTTTAGCATGAAGGGCTGTTGAATGTCTTATCAAGGCCTTTTCTGCATCTATTGAGATAATTATGTGGTTTTTGTCATTGGTTCTGTTTATGTGATGGATTTTGTTTATTGATTTGCATATTTTGAACCAGCCTTGCATCCCAGGAATGAAGCTGACTTGATCATGGTGGATAAGCTTTTTGATGTGCTGCTGGATTTGGTTTGCCAGTATTTTATTGAAGATTTTTGCCTCGATGTCATAAGGGATATTGGTCTAAAATTCTCTTTTTTTGTTGTTGTGTCTCTGCCAGGCTTTGATATCAGGATAATGCTGGCCTCATAAAATGAGTTAGGGAGGATTCCCTCTTTTTCTATCAATTGGAAGAGTTTCAGAAGGAATGGTACCAGCTCCTGTTTGTACCTCTGGTAGAATTTGGCTGTAAATTCATCTGATCTTGGACTTTTTGGTTGGTAGGCTCTTAATTATTGCCTCAATTTCAGAGCCTGTTACTGGTCTATTTAGACATTCAACTTCTTCCTAGTTTAGTCTTGGGAGAACGTACATGTCCAGGAATTTATCTATTTCTTCTAGATTTTCTAGTTATTTGCGTAGAGGTGTTTATAGTATTCTCGGATGGTAGTTTGCATTTCTGTGGGATGCAACAGTGATGATAACCCCTTTATCATTTTTTATTGTGTCTATTTGATTCTTCTCTCTTTTATTCTTTTTTCATCTTGCTAGCAGTCTATCAATTTTGTTGATCTTTTCAAAAAAACAGATTCTGGGTTCCTTTATTTTTTAAAGGTTTTTTTGTGTCTCTATGTCCTTCAGTTCTGCTCTGATCTTAGCTATTTCTTGCCTTCTTCTAGTTTTTGAGGTTGTTTGCTCTTGCTTCTCTAGTTCTTTTAATTATCATGTTAGGGTGTTGATTTTAGATCTTTCTAGCTTTCTCTTGTGGGCATTTAGTGCTATAAATTTTCCTCTACTCACTGCTTTAAATGTGTGCCAAAGATTCTGGTGTGTTGTGTCTTTGTTCTCATTGGTTTCAATCCAATTTCTGTCTTCATTTGATTATTTACCCAGTAGTCATTCAGGAGCAGGTGGTTCAGTTTCCATGTAGTTGTGTGGCTTTGAGTAAGTTTCTTAATTCTGAATTCTAATTTGATTGCATTGTGGTCTAGAGAGAGTTTGTTGTGATTTCTGTTATTTTTACACTTGCTGATGAGTTCTTTACTTTGAATTATGTGGTCAATTTTGGAATAAGTGCACTGTTGTGCTGAGAAGAATGTATATTCTGTTGATTTGGGGTGGAGAGTTCTGTAGATGTTTCTTAGGTCCACTTGGTGCAGAGCTGAGTTCAAGTCCTGGATATCCTTGTTAACCTGTCTCGTTAATGTGTCTAATATTTACAATGTGGTGTTAAAGTATCTCATTATTATTGTAGTGGAGTCTAAGTCTGGTTGTAGGTCTCTAAGGACTTGCTTTATGAATCTGGGTGCTCCCATACTGGTTGCATATATATTTAGGATAGTTAGCTCTTCTTGTTGAATTGATCCCTTTACCATTATGCAATGGCCTTCTTTGTCTGTTTTGGTCTTGTTGGTTTAAAGTCTGTTTTATCAGAGACTAGGACTGCAACCCTTGCTTTTTTTTTGCTTTCCATTTGTTTGGTAGATCATCTTCTATACCTTTATTTTGATCCTATGTGTGTCTCTGCATGTGAGATGGGTCTCCTGAATACAGCACATTGATGGGTCTTGACTCTTTATCCAATTTGCCGGTCTGTGTCTTTTCATTGGGGCATTTAGTCCATTTACATTTAAGGTTAATATTGTGATGTGTGAATTTGATCCTGTCATTATGATGCTAGCTGGTTATTTTTCCCATTAATTGATGCAGTTTCTTCATAGCATCCATGGTCTTTACTCTTTGGCATGTTTTTGCAGTGGCTGGTACTGGTTGTCCCTTTCCATGTTTAGTGTTTCTTTCATGAGCTCTTGTAAGGCAGGCCTGGTGGTGAGAAAATCTCTCAGCATTTGCTGGTCTGTAAAGGATTTTATTTCTCCTTCCGTTATGAAACTTTGTTTGGCTGGATATGAAATTCTGGGTTGAAAATTCTTTTCTTTAAGAATGTTGAATATTGGCCCCTCTCTTCTGGCTTATAGGTTTTCTGCAGAGCCATCCGCTGTTTGTCTGATGGGCTTTGCTTTGTGGGTAACCCAACCTTTCTCTCTGGTTGCCCTTAACATTTTTTCCTTCATTTCAACCACAATGAATCTGACAATTATGTGTCTTGGGGTTGCTCTTCTCAAGGAGTACCTTTGTGCTGGTCTATGTATTTCCTGAATTTGAATGTTGGCCTGCCTTGCTAAGTTGGGGAAGTTCTCCTGGGTAATATTGTGAAGGATGTTTTCCAACTTGGATCCATCTTCTCCGTCACTTTCAGATACACCAATCAAACGTAGATTTGGTCTTTTCACATAGTCCCATATTTCTGAGAGGCTTTGTTCATTTCTTTTTACTCTTTTTTCTCTAAACTTGTCTTCTCACTTTATTTCATTAATTTGATCTTCAATCACTGATCCTCTTTCTTCCATTTGATTGAATCGGCTATTGAAGCTTGTGCACACGTCACGAAATTCTTGTGCCGTGGTTTTCGGCTCCATCAGGTCATTTAAAGTCTTCTCTACACTGTTTATTCTAGTTAGACATTCATCTAACCTTTTTTCAACCTTTTTTCAAGCTTCCTTACAATCGGTTTGAACATGCTCCTTTAGCTTTTAGGTTTATTATTATCGACCTTCTGAAGTCTACTTCTGTCAGCTCATCAAAGTCATTCTCCAGCCAGCTCTGTTCCATTGCTAGTGAGGAGTTGTGATCTTTTGTAGGAGAAGAGGCACTCTGGTTTTTAGAATTTTCAACTTTGCTGCTCTTTTCTATCTTTATCTTTAGATAAAGCCATCTTTGTGGTTTTATCTACCTTTGGTCTTTGATGTTGGTGACCTACAGATGGGGTTTTGGTGTAGATGTCTTTTTTGTTGATGTTGATGCTATTCTTTTTTGTTTGTTAGTTTTCCTTCTAACAGTCAGGACCCTCAGCTGCAGGTCTGTTGGAGTTTGCTGGAGGTCCACTCCAGACCCTGTTTTCCTGGGTATCACCAGCGGAGGCTGCAGAACAGCAAATATTGCAGAACAGCAAATATTGCTGCCTGATTCTTCCTCTGGAAGTTTTGTCCCAGAGGGGCACCCACCTGTCTGAAGTGTCTGTCAGTCTCTACTGGGAGATATCTCCCAGTTAGGCTACATGTGGGTCAGGGACCCATTTGAAGAGGCAGTCAGTTCATTCTCAGAGCTCAAATGCTGTGCTGATAGATCCACTGCTCTCTTTGGAGCTATCAGACAGGGATGTTTAAGTCTGCAGAAGTTTCTGCTGCCTTTTGTTCAGCTATGACCTGCCCACAGAGGTGGAGTCTATAGAGGCAGCAGGCCTTGCTGAGCTGTGGTAAACTCCTCCCAGTTCAAGCTTCCCAGCCACTTTGTTTACCTATTCAAGCCTCAGCAATGGCAGACGCCCCTCCCCTAGCCAGGTTGCAGCCTCACAGGTCAATCTCAGACCGCTGCACTAGCAGTGAGCAAGGCTGCATGGGCTGTGACCTGCCAAACCAGGAGTGGGAGAAAATCTCCTGATCTGCCAGTTGCTAGGACTATGGGAAAAACACAGTATTTGGGTCAGAGTGTCCCATTTTTCCAAGTACAGTATGTTATGGCTTCCCTTGTTAGGAAATGGAAATCCCCCAACCCCTTGCACACTTTCTGGGTGAGGTGATGCCCTGTGAAACTTTGGCTCACCCTCCGTGGGCTGCACCCACTGTCCAGCCAGCCTGAATGAGGTGAACCAGGTGCCTCAGTTGGAAATGAAGAAATTACCCATCTTCTGCATTGATCACACTGGGAGCTGCAGACCGGAGCTGTTCCTATTCAGCCATCTTGGAACGGAAAAACCTTTTTCTTTTTTCTAAAAACTGTAACTACAATAAGGTGATTATTACCTCATAAGAGTTATTTTCATAATCAAATAGTTATTCATTGAAAGTAAGTAAAGCAACTGTTTGATTTTGCTTTACTCAAAAATATTGTGTACTTAACTTCATTAACTAATAACATATTATAGTAAAAGGTAGCTCTGTTAATTCATCAGACTAATAAATGACACATAAAAGTGCAGGGTAAACTCTTAGAAGATAACATAAGAGAAAACCTAGATGACCTTTGGTATGAAAATGAGGTTTTATTTGCAAAACAAAAGGCACAATCTGAGAAAGAAATCACTGATATCTTAGACTTTATTATAGATAATTTGGAAAAAAAAATATCTGCTCTACAAACCCCATTGTTAGAGAATGAGATGACAAGCCACATACTAAAAGAACATATTTGAAAAAGAAATAAAAGATAAATGATAGTTATCCATAATGTACAAAGGAATGCTTAAATCTCAACAATAAGAAAGTGAGGCTGGGCACAGTTGCTCACACCTTAATCCCACCACTTTGTGAGGCTAAAACGGGCATATCACTTGAGCTCATCAGTTTGAGACCAGCCTGGGCAACATAGCAAAGCACCATCTCTACAAAAAATTCAAAAATTAGCCAGGCATGGTGGCACACACCTGTAATCCTAGTTACTCTGGAGGCTGAGGTGGGAGAATTGCTTGAGCCCAGGAGGAAGAGGTTGCAGTTAGCCGAGATTGCACCACTGCACTCCAACCTGGGCAAGAGAGCCCGACCTTGTCTCAAACAAACAAAAAGAGAAAAGAAGAGAAGAGAAGAGAAGAGAAGAGAAGAGAAGAGAACAAACCCAGTAAAAAAATAAATAAATAAATAAAGGCAAAATATCTGAACAGTGTACTCAGATTGCAAATAAGCATATGAAAGCTGATTCCATAATATATGTCATCAGAGAAAGACATATTAAGGCAACAGTGAGATACTACTACACACCGATGAAATAATCAAAATCCGAAACACTGACAATACCAAATGCTGGGAATAATGCTGGGAACTTTTCATTCATTGCTGCGGGCAATGAAAAATGGTACAGTCACTTTCGATGATGGTTTGTCAGTTTCTTACAAAGTACACATAACTCTGACCAGAAATTACGCATCTTGGTATTTACTTAGATGAGTTGAAAGCATGTCCACAAGGAAACCTGTACATGGATGGTTTATAGCAGTTTTATTCATAATTGTCAAAATTTGTCGTTAATAAAATAGCCAGAGTTCCTTCAGTAGATGAATAGATAAATAAAAAGTGTTTTTTTTTTTTTTTTTTTTTTTTTTTGTCATGGGATGTTATTCAGCACTAAAAATAAGGGGGTATTATTCAGTACTAAAAAGAAATGAGCTATCAAACAAACAAACAAACAAAAGACAAAAAAGAATCTTAAATACATATCATGAAGTATTTTTTTAAGCCAATCTGAAAAAGCTATGTATTGTATGATTCCAACTGTATGACATTTAACTCTTATGCTATTGCTAAAAGTTTTCTAAAAATGTCTCTCTGACACTGGGATTATATGACTGATATATTTCTCTACCATTTCAGTACACCAGCATTATCACTAAAAGTTTCCTTCCCAAGTTATTTCTTTTCTGTCTTGTTCTTGATTGAAACTGTGCTCTCCAACCTACTTTGAAGGCCACAGCGCAGGTATCTAAGGGAGAGTAAGTAGGATTACAAGAGTGGTTCCAGTGGAGTAAAGAAGGCCACAAGAGTTCTGTCAATTCTCACATGAAGACATATAGTCAAATTTCCTTTTCTTTGAATACGGGGTGCCCTTGATACTTACTGTGACAAATAAGATATGACATAAGTGACATTATGATACTTCCAAGGCCAGTTTTTTTTTTTTTTTTTTTTTTTTTTTTTTTTTTTTTTTAAATAAAACCAGTAGTTTCCACTTCCTTCCTCTCCAGGAAATGCAGCCATCATACTACAATACTACATACTACATACTACAGCCACCATATGGTCAGAGTTAATAAGTAATGAGGCATCTCACAGAGAGGGAGAGGCCAGGTAGAAAGCCCTCGGGACCCAGCTATGAGTGTGAAGCCTTCTTGGACCCTCCAGCTCAGCCTATTCTGCCTGCTGAATTCAAACAAGTGGGTGACTTTAGCCAATACTAAGTAGAGAAGAACAACTATGATATGAACTTATTTGAAAAGGAATAAATTATTGTTAGGTCAATACATTTGGGGATTGTTTTTAATGAAGCCAAATATAAATGAAATCGTTTTTAACTTTGGCTGAACATTTGAATCGACGAGATGGTAACAAATTTAAATGATCTGGAACTAAGCCAAGCAAGTTGACATTTCTAAGGGTGGAGTCTTAGCATCCCTATTTTTAAAGGCTCCCAAAGTTACTGTAACACACAGTCAGTGTTGAGAACTATGTAGTGTTGCTTGTTGCCCAGTTCTGCTTCTAAATAACTTCTCCTGTAACATTTAAAAGTTCCCCACATAGTTTAGCCTTATGTCATCTAGCTCTGTTGCTTTCAATTCTTTAGTCTGAAATGTCTTATGCTTCAAGAACACTCAGTCCCAAACATTCTGAAAATAATACATCTGTTTGATGTTAAGTGTAATTAATGATCATAACTTCAATGATTTGGTTTTCTCTGTGTTTGTTTGCTTGCCTGTTTGTAACAGTCTGTTTTGTATATTGGGATATATCTCAGTGGGAAAAGAATAAATAAATGAACATTCAACTCATTTCTGACATGACTTATTGAACATATATCTAAATCTTCAGAGATCTTTTTTTTTTACAACTTTTTCAGGTGTTTTAAATCTTACATTGGTAATGTGAGAAGTTGTCAGTAAATGATTCAGTGTTTCTATAAGCAGATAATTTCAGTATTTCAAATGTCTTTATATGCCTAAGAGAGACAGTTATCTTTTCCACATGTTAAGTAGAGACATAAGTGTGAATTTAGATTCAATTAGCAAGTTCATAAAATAGCTTATATATTTAATAGATACAATTAAGTGATATTTCAGCTTTTTATCAAAATAAATCTTCTTTCAAAGATTAACACATTTTTATTGCGGAGTAATTCTATTGGGTTTATAAAAATCTTGAGGGTGAAAATGAGTCTTGCCAGTTCTAATTTATAATTCATTACTGAAGTGCTTACATTCAAACACATTGGAAATGGGCAAAAACAATCATTTGAATCTAGGTTCCACCAATTACTGACTGTGCGAACTTAATGAAACCACTTAGACCCCTTAAGTTCAGTTCCTCATTTATAGTAATAATAGTATCTATATCCCAAAGCTATTTTGAAGCTTAAAATAAGATAATGTTTCACTTGCAATTCTTATAGGAAAAATAACATTAAGTAAATATTATCAATCTTAATTATGTCTTAGTATCATAATAATGAACTTGCTGAAACACAGCTAAGAAACACCTCCTGGCCGGGCGCGGTGGCTCAAGCCTGTAATCCCAGCACTTTGGGAGGCCGAGACGGGCGGATCACAAGGTCAGGAGATCGAGACCATCCTGGCTAACACGGCGAAACCCCGTCTCTACTAAAAACACAAAAAATTAACCGGGCGAGGTGGCGGCGCCTGTGGTCCCAGCTACTCGGGAGGCTGAGGCAGGAGAATGGCGGGAACCCGGGAGGCGGAGCTTGCAGTGAGCTGAGATCTGGCCACTGCACTCCAGCCTGGGTGACAGAGTGAGACTCCGTCTCAAAAAAAAAAAAAAAAAAACAAAACAAAACAAAACAAAAAAAACACATCATACCTCTTATCCTTCACTCCATGGAGAAATAAAAGAGGCAGGAGATATTTGAGAAGAAATTCATGAATGGCAATGTAGATTAACTGCTTACCCCTTAAAACAACCATGGATGGCAAAAAATAACATTTGAAAATATGCAAAAAGTGAATGAACATTTATTGAATGCCTACTATATGCTATGTACTTTGTTAAGAGTCAACTAAAAAGTTAACAACACACTTCAAGAAGGAAGATTATTGTCAAGTCTTATCAATTATAGATACGATTGTCTCAGAATGTTCCTGGGGTAACCAAATCTTGCTGAATAGTGTTTAGCTAGCAGAGTCATTTTAATTAGGATCATCTGATTTACACTAGCTTAGTATCCAGGAACCTAATTTCATTTCTATTTATGCATAGAATCATGTATAGGATCCAAGACTCCCGAGTTCCAGAGAGGTGCACTTTCCATTACAACTTGCAGCTGTAGAAATAAAAGAGAACAGCAAATGCTACTTGAATTTCATGATTTCAAATATCCAGTAAAGATGAATTCACTTGCTGCACCTGCTTGTTGTTTTATCATTCCATTTCCTATCTCCCATGTGAATTTGTCCACAGACACAACACCTATTTAAAATGATTGGATCTTGAAAAAATGTAAATTGATATTTTATACCCCATAAGTTCTTCTGCAGTGGTAATATCTGTGCTATATGCACATTGAAAATTAAATCATTTTTAAGCTAGCGTAGGGCCTGTCTAATAAAAACCCTTCTGAAACCCCACTGTGTCTTCTCAGTAGCAGCTTTTCACAGTGAAGCATTTAAGCTTTTAAAAAGCAACAGAACAAATGTGATTGATTATCAGTTCACTTGCCAGATTCTGCATTGAAATTAAAGAAAGTAAAAGCTCTTCTATGAAAGTGATATAACCACCTGCAATATTAAACCGATAAAATATGTGTTCAGCTGTTTATGAAGTGTATTGACCCAGATATAGAAAGTAGCCTTCTAGTAAGTAGGAGCCTTATATAGTAACTGATCAATCCTAACTGTGGCAAAACAGTAAAAAGCACACCAAATTGACTAAAAGGCCAAAATACTCTGAAAGAATTCCATCATTGAAACAAATATCAAGTTAGCCACACTTGTGATAAGGTGGACAAATGAAAAAATGCAGCCTATTAGTATGGAGGTAGGAGATATTCTAAGAATTATTAATTCATTAAAAAAGTTTCACAGTGCCTGACACATAACAAAACTAGATTTGATTGAGCATTCACTTGCTTTTCTGCTTATCTGAATATTAGGCAATGCCCTGATGATTTTCAAGAAGCTGATACAATTCTTTGCAAATAGTTATGTTATCTATAAATACCTCATTTCTACTTAGCCTCCATATAATCTGTTTTAAATAGCTACAGACAATATTTGTGCATACTTTGTTGTTTAAGGAGTATAAACACATTCAATAAATGCTGAATTATCTAATAATAGTAACCTCAGGATTCAGTTTAGAGAGAAGCCAATCTGAAACTTGGATGGATCTATTCAATAAATCTATTATTTTTGGAAGGGAAGATCTTAGCAACAGAGAATACAAGGTAGGCTAGAGCAGTATGCAATGAACATCAAAGGTTACTGGGTTCCAGGTTACTAGGCTACCAGGAATTTTCCAGAATGATGATAAAGTATTGAAAGCGTCTTGTAGCTGTGGGTTACGTAAACCTATATGAATGGGTGACAACGAACGGGCATGGCTTGATTAAGCAGGAGGACCATGTATTAGAAAGGCAAAAGCTTTGTCCCAGACAAATAGAATGATTGACTATGGGACAAGATGGACAAACTAAAATGTGAGAGAAATCAATAATGGATTACTAAAACATGGGTGTAACTCAGAGAGTTGGTTATAAGAAATAAAGATACTTCTTAGTTTACAGGAATCACCGAACAATGTTAAATTAGTGAGTGACAGAAACAAGAGACAAACCCATTGATTTACTTCATCCCTGGGGCTGCTTTAGATTTAGGCCTTTGATATGGTTTATGCAGCCTCATACGTATAGTATATAGAGACAGTGGCAGGCATGAAGGCAAGTTTCTGGCAGGGAAGAATGGCATTTATTCCATGTATAGCAGAATTCTTCACCTTTGAGTGTGTATGTGGGTGTGTGAATGAAAATTTTCTGTTGGTATTGCTTCATGCAACCACTATTTACTGATGATTTAAACATACTCAATTAGGGCGAGATTTTAATCTACATACATTTAATTTTTGAAATAAAAAAATCCATCAACAATGTAATATTAAAGCCAAGCCACTACCATAATAAGTAAATATAAAACTGAAGATATCAGCAAAATAGAGCGGCAGATATAAATAAAAATCAGTAAGTCTAATATTCTGGGAATATTTCCTCAATTATTGTTTAAAGCAAGTCCAACACAAAAGTTCAAAATGTTTAAAGTCATGACTACACAATCATAACATAAAGAGGACATTACCAAGGTGACCAATTTACTTGACAACAAATTCTGGTAATGATAATAAAATATTTCTATGATGTATAATC
This sequence comes from Macaca thibetana thibetana, assembly GCF_024542745.1. Lineage (NCBI taxonomy): Eukaryota > Metazoa > Chordata > Mammalia > Primates > Cercopithecidae > Macaca > Macaca thibetana. The sequence goes on along the minus strand of NC_065582.1, from coordinate 54,681,909 downwards.
ACACCACAAATATAGATAATTCTACCCAAACTTTGCAGCAAACAAATACATTTTTGTCTTCTACTTCAAAACTTTGTATGTTAAATACGACGAACTATATGGTTTATATTTTCAGGACAAGAATTAAATTTTTAATTAAAGTTGAAGTCTTTCTTCAAAAATTACTTACTCATATATAGAATACATATCCAAGAATAAATACAAAATATTGAGTCTTCTGATTGTCATGCCGTTCAGTCATAGGTTCTGGATTTTTCATCAAATGTGCATGTATTCACAGAATTGAAAATCCAATCATTTGTGCCCTACTCTCAGTCTGATGATGGATGAGGCAGTGGCAGTGTTGCTCTATACATGAGCACCCCCTGCTGGCACAACCTGGATACCCATTTCTATTGTAACAATAATTTATCTGGAATATCCTTTACTGTATCTTAGACAAATGCTTCCCTATGCAAATAAGTAAATAGAGATATCATCTCAAGAACTTAGCGCAAGGTATCCTGTGGATATTTGTTTCATTTTAAAAGCAAATAGAATGACCAAAAGACATTTTAACATTTTTAGTAAACTAGATTAATTTATATTAGTTTTCCATTGCTACTGCAAGAAATTACAACACATTTAGTGGCCTAAAAGAATGCAAATTCATTATTTTACAGTTCAGCAGGTCAGTTGTCTGGCATGTGTCACATGGGGATAGAATCAAGGTTTCAGAAGGGTTTGTACTCCTTTCTGGTCGCTCTTAGGGAGAACGTTTCTCTGACTTTTCCAGCTTCTAGAGAATGTCCACATTCCTCAGGTCATGTACTGTTTCCTCCACGTTTAAAACCAGCAAATTTACATTTCTCTGTATTTTTATCTCATACTCACATCTCCTTCTTATCCTCTCCTCCACCTACTACTACCATTTTTAAGGACCTTTGTGATTACATTGTTCCTATTCTGATAATCCAGGTTAATGCCCTTTTTTAAAAAAATCAGGTGACTAGCAACTTAATCTCATTATGCCATGACCTGAACTTATTCACAGGGTCTGGGGATTAAGACCTGGGCACTGCTATGATGTGTGTCTAACCCTACTCCCGAGCCCTGCATTCATATGCTAAAATCCTAACTCCTATGGTGATATTATTAGGACATGAAGGTTTTGGGGTGTGATTAGGTAACAGAAATGGAGCCCACATAAATGGAATAATTGCATTTATGAAGCAGGCCCAAGATAAGCCCCTCAGCTAAATAAATTCAAAATAAAGACTCAAATAAATAAAATCAGAAATTAAAAGGGTGATATTCCAACTGATACCACAGAAATACAAAGAACTACAAGAAACTATTATGAATAAATATATGTCAACAAATTGGATAACCTAGAAGAAATGGATAAATTTTTTGACATATATAATCTACCAACGTTGAACTATGAAGAAATAGAAAATTTCAACAGACAATAATGAATAAGGAGATACAATTAGTAATAAAAAGTCTCTCATCAAAGAAATTCTCAGGACATGATAACTTCACTTTTGAATTCTACCAAACATTTAAAGAATAATTAATACAAATTCTTCTGAAACTTTTCCAAAAAATTAGAGAGGAGGGCATTTTTCCAAATTCATTTTACAAGGACAGTATTTCCCTGACACAAAACTCAGACATGGACACTACAAAAGAAGAAAACTATAGGCCAATGTCCCTGGTGAACATAAGTGCAAAAATCTTCAACAAAATATTATCCAACCAAATATTACGGAATATTTAAAAGATCATTTACCATGATAATGTGAGATTCATTCCAAGGATGCAAGGATGACTCCATATACAAGTCAATTAATCTCATACATCACATTAACATAATAAAGAAGAAACACCAGATGATTATTTCAATAGTTGTAGAAAAAGCATTTTACAAAATTTCACATCGTTTCATAATAATAAAAGAAAACCTCTTAGCAAATTAATTGTAGAAGAAATGCATCTCAATATAATAAGGACTGTATATGACAAACCCACAGCTTACATCATACTCAATGGGGAAAAATTGAAAGCTTTACATCTAAGATTGAGAAAAAGATAACAATGCCCACTCTGGCCACTTCTACTTAACCTAGTACTGGAAGTTCTAGCTATAGCAATTAGGCAAGAGGAAGAAAGAAAAGACATTTAAATTGGGAAAAAAGGTAAATTGTCCCTGTTTGTAGATAACAAAATCTTAGATATAAAAATCCTAAAGACTTCACCAAAAAACTGTTAAAACTAATAAATGAATTTTGTAAACTTGTAGAATACAAAATCAATACAAAAAAATCAGTAGTATTTCAGAGACTAACGGTGAGCAATATGAAAAAGCAATCAAGAAAACAATTTCATTTATTATGGTTAAAAATATATAATAATTAGAAATAAATTTAAACAAGGAGGTGAAAAATCTCTACACTGAAAACTATAAAACAGTGATTAAAGAAACTAAACAAGACACAAATAAATGTAAAGATATCCCATATATATGGTTTGGAAGAATTAAAACTGTTAAAATGTCCATACCACCTAAAGCAATACACAGGTTCAATGCTATCCCTATCAAAATATTACTGACATTCTTCACAGAAATAGAAAAAATAATCCTAAAATTTGTTTAGAACCACAAAAGTCTCTGAATAGCCAAAGCTATGTGAACAAGGAGAACAAAGCTGAAGGCGTTGCATTACCTGACTTCAAAATATACTACAATGTAGCAAACAAAAAAGCGTAATGCTAACATAAAACAAGACACATAGACCAATGAAACAGAATAGAGAGCCCAGAAAATTCACACCTTAATAGTCATCTGATTTTTTTATCAAAGTGCTAAGTACACACAATGGGGACAGGACAGTCTCTTCAACAAATGGCAGTGGGAAACTAGATGCCTGCATGCAGAAGAGTGAAATTAGGCCCTTACTTCATGATACATACAAAAATTAACTCAAAATGCATTGAAGACTTAAATGTAAGACCCAAAACTATGAAATGATTAGAATAAAACATAGAGGAAAAGCTTCATGAAATTGGTCTTGGCAATTATTTTTTCTGACATAACTTCAAAATACAGGAAACAAAAACAACTGTAGACAGACGGGATTACATCAAACTAAAAAGGTTCTGCACAGCAACAGAAAATATTAAGAGTGAGGAAACACTCTTGAGGTTTGAAAGTATTTTCTTGAGGAAGAAAATATTTGCCAGCTATGCATCTGATAACGGGATAATGTCTAAAATGTATAAAGAATTCGAACTATTCAATGGCAAGAGTACAAATAACCCAACTAAAAAATGGACAGAGGACTTAAATAGACATTTCTCCAAAGAAAATATACACATGAACAACAGATAAGTGAAATAAAAGTCCTTAACACCACTAATTATTAGGGAAATGCAAATTATACCACGATGACATATTACCTTACTTCTGTGAGGATGGCTATTATAGCAAAGACAAAAAATTGTAATGACAGTGTGGATGTAAAGGAAAACCTTGCACACTATTGGTGGAAATGTAAATTAGTGTACTCATTACGGAAAACAGTTATGGAGGTTCCTCAAAACTTAAAAATAGAATTACCATGTAACCCAGCAATTCCATTACTCAGAGTATACCCAAAGGAAAGAAAATCAGTTGTCAAAAGAGTATCTCCCCCAACATGTTGATTGAAGCATTATTCACAATAACCAAGATATAGAATCAACCAGTATCCATCAATGAATGAATCAATTAATTAAAAAAATGACGTAGACATCTTGTTTTATTGCACTTTATTTGATTATGCTTCACAGATATTGCATTTTTTTATGAAACTTTGTGGTAACCTTGCATCAAGCTAGTATATTAGTGCTACATTTCCAATAGTATAGTATCATCACTTCGGGTCTCTAGGTCACAATTTGGTAATTCTCACAATATTTCAAACTTTTTCACGATTATTATATCTGTTATGGTGATCTTGGATCACTGATGTTTTATGTTACTATCATAATTGTTTGGGAGTGCCACAAACCTCAAACACCCATGTAAGACAGTGAACTTAATTGATAAATATTGTCTGTATTTGATAGCTTCACTGACCAGCCATTTCCCCTTCTCTCTCCCTCTCCTTAAGCCTCCCTCTTCCCTGAGACACAACAATATTGACACTAGGCCAATTAATAACCTTACAATGCCCTCTAAGTTTGCAAGCAAGGAAGGGTTGCATGTCTCTCACTGTAAATCAAAGCCAGAAATGATTAAGTTTAGTGAAGAAGGCATGTCAAAGGCTGAGATAGCCTGAAAGCTAGGCTTATTGTACCAAGCAACCAAACTGTGAATGCAAAGCAAAAGTTCCTGAAAAAAACTAAAAGTGTCACTTCAGTGAAAACATGAATAATAAGAAAGTGAAACAGTCTTATTATTGATAGGATATGGAGAAAGTTTTAATGGTCTGAACAGAAATCAAACCAGCCACAGCATTCCTTTAAGTCAAATCCTAATTCAGAGCATGACCCTAGCTCTCTTCAATTATCTGAAGACTGAGAGAGGTTAGGAAGTTGCAGAAGAAAGCTTGAAACTATCAAATGTTGGTTCTTGAGATTTAAGGAAAGAAATCTCAAGGTAAAACAGCTAATTATCCAGAAGATCTAGCTGAAACAATGGACGGATAGTTACACTAAATACATTTTTCACTAAATACACTAAATACATGTAGATGTAACAGGCTTCTACTGGAAGAAGATACTATCTAGGACTTTCATAGCCAGTGAAAAGCCAATGCCTGGCTTTAAAGCTTCAAAGAACAAGCTGAGTCTCTTGTTAGGAGCTAATGCAGCTGTTGAATTATTTCTTATTTTTAACAATTGCCACAGTCACTCCAGTCTTCAGCAACCACCACCCTAATCATTAGCAGCAAAATCCTCCACCAGAAAAAAAGTATAACCCACTGAAGGTTCAGAGAATCATTGGCATTATTTAGCAATGAAGTATTTTTTAATTAAGGTTTACACATTGCTTTTTTAAACGTAATTCTATTGCACACTTGACAGACTATTGTATACAGTAAACAAAACTTTTATATACCCTTTGAAGTAAAAAAATTTGTGTGACTCACTTTATTGTGATATTCACTTTATTGAAGAGTTTTGGAGCTGAACCCACAATATCTTCGAGGTATGCCTGTATGTATACACAATGATGCACTATTCGGCCATGTAAAATAATAATAATCTGTTATTCATGACAACATGGAGAAACCTGGAGGACAGTATGCTAAGTGAAATAAGCCAGAGAGAAAGACAAATACTACACAATCTCACGCATGTGGAATGTAAAAACGTTGATCTCATTAAAGTAGAGAATAAAATGGTGGTTACCAGAGGTTGGGGTGGCTGTGAAGAGGACTGGGGAGATATTGGTCAAAAGATACAAAATTATAGTTACATAGGAGTTATAAGTTCAAGAAATCTGTTTTTCAACATAATGACTATACTTAATAATGATGTATTACATTCTCAAACAATGTTAAGAATGAATATTAAATGTTCTCACCACAAAAATAACTATGAGGAAATGCATATTTTAATTAGCTACATTTAACCATTCCAAAGTGTGCAGGTACTTCAAAACGTCACGTTACATATGATAAATACATTCAATTTTATGTCTCAATTTAAAATAAATAATTTTAGAAAATTAATTTTTTAAATTGATATATAATACTTGCATATATTTATAGGATAAAAAGTGGTGTTTCAATACATATAGTGTGTGGTGATCAAGTCAAATATAATTACCTCTGGTTACAGTACCCAAAAAATTGATCATCATCTTTAACTATGACAATCTCTAGGTATGAGAGAACAAAAGCTGTTTTTTAACAATGCTTTGGATCAAAGTTTGTCTTATCAAGAGCATACATTCTTCCAAATCTTTTTCCAAAAAGGAACATGTATTTTTAACATTTTAATTTCCCAATTGGTTGGCAGCCATATACCAATCAATCTCGTTAAACTTTCATGGCTTTTAGCTTTTCTTCTTTTCTAAACCAATAAATTAAAAAAAAAAAAAATTATAGATCAAAGCCAATTAATTGTACCCTGGTATGCACAAAGTTAAGGACCGAGTTGTTTTATTTGAATAGTCACACTGAGAAAACTCAATATTAATTCACTCTGTCCTCAAACAAGCATATTTTAAATGCAAATCCTTTTAGAAAACAAGGGGAACATAAGACAGCACTTGATTCTTTTTCCTAAATGCTTTTTCTTCCCTTCTTATTTATTTGAAAGAAGGATACATTAGATAACTTTTTTTATATCTTTAAGAAGATTGAATTTAGTGTTTGTACCAGGCACTGTGAAAAAAAAATTGCTTTAAAGACTCACAATAACAAGAAATACATTGAATCATTATTCTAATAGGGCACAAATACATTTGAATAAGTGATTAAATAAAAATTTCAAACAAGTTAATAAAAACATTGATGCTAACTTTAGTGAGATAACACTGATTGAAGAGTCTCTTCAGTAACGGGAGGGGAACAGAGTACTTTTCCAGAGGAAGGAACATAGCTCTAAGTCTCCAAGAATCAGTGAGTATTATGAGGCAAAGATCGAGCAGGGAGGTCAGCAAGTGCTAAAAGTGGAGAGAGTGGAAAATTCTGTTGTTATCAAGGGAGGAAGAGTAAAAACTTTGATGTGGACTAAATAGATATGGTGAGTGGTGTGGAGTAGGAATGAGGCAAGATTTATATTAAACTGCATGTCAAGAACTTCTGGTTTCTAGTCCAACATGTAAGGAACTTTGAAGCCATTACTGCATCCTAACAACAAGTAAAAAGCTGATCAAACTGAAAACTAAACCACTCTTCTTAGATTCACTAGAGACCTGAGGTCACAGAACAAACTGCTGTGGAGTTTGTAGAGAGGCAGCTACAGAGAATTCAACTTAACAGAGCAGAAACGTACTCCTGCTGGAACCAGTACCATGGTAGGAAAGCTTGAATTGTCATTGATGCTGGAGGCTCAGTGTGGACAAGCTTAAGATTGAAAATAAAAATAAAAGTAAAAAATCTTAGTGAGGCTTCTGCATTTTTTTGAGTTTTACCTTTAGCTCTACAAAGTTCTCAAGATGAAGATTAGAGCAAAATGTCTTCTGGCTTCTGGCAGGGGGAGGAAAAGTAACAATTTTAAAATACACCAGAGCATTCCATTGTTCTTAACAAGACCTTATCTTGAGAAAAACTATTTTGCCAGAGCCTAACCTACTGGGGTTTTAGCAGAGCCTAACCTATCTGGGGGAAAGAAGGTACCTAACTCCAGCCGCCACTAATCATCTTGTACCATATAAGGAGCAGAAAGAAAAAATTGAGATGCATTTTTGAAATTCACAGCACAGGAGCTGAGGTTCACTAAAAGAGTAAAATCTAAATATGGGGCTACAGAAAGCTTCCTCTCCCTCTGCACCTTACCATGATGTTATAAAACTCTATTTTCCACATTTTCCTTTACCAGTGCATCACATCTGCTGTTCAGCAACAATAAAAATCATTATAAGGCATACTTGAGAAACAGAGCAATGGGGTGGCATAAATGTTGAAGTTATCAGATTCAGTTATGACAGAAATGTTGACATTATCAGACTATGAATATAAACTGTATTTGGTTAATATGCTAAGGGCTGTAATGAAAAAAAAATACACAACATTCAAGAACAATGAACAATGAAAGTAGAGAAATTGAAATTATAAGAATACATAAAAAATAAATGCTTACTATAAAAAAAACTGTAATAAAAATAAAAAATGGCTTTGAGAGGATCATTAGTAGACTGGATGAGCCTAAGGAAAGAATCTCTGAGCTTAAGGATATGTCAATAGAAACATCCCAAACTGAAAAACAAGGAAAAAACAACACTGGAAAAATGCAACAGAATATCCAAGAACTGTGCACAACTACAAAAGCTGTAATATCTACATAATTAAAACAATAGGAGAGCAAAGAGAGAAAGAAATAAAAGAAACAGAAGTAATAATGACTTAGAATTTCGCTAAATGAATATCAAACACCAATCCACACATACAGGAAGCTCAGAGAACACCAAGTGGTATCAATATAAAAAACATCTCAACTGCAGAAAAATCAAAGATAAAGATCAAATCTTGAGTTAATCCAGTGAGAAAAAAATATCTCTCCTATAAATTAGAAAATATAAGAATTAATCCAACTACTCAAAAAAAAAAAAAAAATACAAGCAAGAAGAGAGTAGAGTGAAATAATAAAAGTATTGGCAAAATAAAACAAAGCAAAACATACACACACACAAACCACATCACCCTGAATTCTTTAGCCTTTAAAATTACAATGCAAAAATGAAGGAAAAATAGACTTTCTCAGACTCGTGAAAATTGCGGGGTTTGTCGCCAATAGATCTACCTTGCAAGAAATGTTACAAGTTCTTTAGAGAGAAAAAAAGTAATGTAGGCCAGAGACTTGGAGCTGCATGAAGAAATAAAGAATATTAGAGAATGAATAAATGAAAGTAAGATTGTAAGTTTTAGTTTTCTTATTCCTATCTGATTTAATAGATAATGGTTTGTTCAAAATAAAAATAACAATAATGTAATTGATGATTATAGCTTTTTTTATAAGCGAAATGAATGGTAACAATGCTACATGTGATTAGAGGGAGGAATTAGAAATATGTTGTTATTATAAGGTACTTGCACTACTTCTGAAATTGCATTTAAAAGCAACCACTAAAAAAATGAAATAAAAATAAGCATAGTTGATACACTAAGAAGAGAGAAAATGGAATCATATAAAATGCTAAATTGAACCTACAAAAAGCAGAAAAAGAGAAGACAAAATAGGAACAAAGAACAAGGGCATCAAATAGAAAACATCAAACATGATAGATATTAATGTGACTATATCAGTGAGTACTTTAAATATCAATTGTCTAATAACACTAAGTTAGAAGACAGCAATTGTCAGGGTGAATGAAAAAGACTCAACTATGTGTTGCTTATAAGAAATCAACTTTAGGAATGAGTCCGCCGGATCGGTGACTGCGGAGAGCTAGGTGACCCCTGGCCGCCGCCATGATGGGCCGCGAGTTTGGGAATCGGAGGCAGATGCTGCATGTGATCTCCTACAGCTTGTCACCTTTTGAGCAGCGTGCCTTGCCGCACTACTTCACCAAAGGAATCCCCAACGTGTTGCGCCGCACTCAAGAGCCTTTCCTTCGCATAATGCCTCCGTTTATAGCATTTTATCTTATTTATACGTGGGGTACTCAAGAGTTCAAGAGATCCAAGGGGAAGAATCCAGCTGCCTATGAAAATGACAGATGAGCAATGCATCCGGATGACAGTTCCCTATCCTTGAAAGACCTTTCTCTGGAAGAGGAGTCTGCATTGTAAGGTCTTAAAGACACAATACACTTCCTATAGTCTGCAAAATAAAAATAAAAATAAAAGAATAAAAATAAAAAGAAAAGAATAAAACTAAAAAGAAAAAAAGGAAATCGACTTTAAATATGAAGACACATCTAGATTAAAAGTGAAGGGATGGTGAAAATATGCCATACTAACACAGATAAAAAATCAGTAGTCACTATAGTAATGTCACACAAAACACACTTCAGAGTTAGGATAATTATCAGGGATAAGAAGAGGCATTACAAAATGATAAAAGATTGACTCTCCAAGAAAATAACAATTCTTAAGGTATATGTATTTCACAGAATGCCAAAATACATGAAGCAAAAGCTGATAGGACTGCAATGAGAAATAAATGAATCAATTACTATAGTTGGAGACATCATCACTTCTCTATCAAAAACAGATAGATCCAGCAGGCAGAAAACTAATAAGGACATACTTTAACTCAACACCACCATCAGTTAACTGGATGTAATGAATATCTACAGAATAATTCATTCAACAATGCAGAATACACATTCTTCTCAAACTTACATGAAATTATCACCAAAATAGACCATATTTTCAGACATAAAAGACAACTTAACAAATTTAAAATAATAAAGATCACGTAATGTCTACTCTCAGATTATGATTCAATCAAACTAGAAACCAACAACAGAAAGATAGCTGGAAAAAACCTCTCAAAGTACTTGATTAGAAGACATACTCCTTAATTATACAATAAGAATACAATTCTTAATTGAAGAAGAAATTTCAACAGAAATTTAAGGTATTTTGAACCAAATAAAAATTAAATACAACTAACAAAATGTATGAGATTCAGTGAGAGCAATGGTTAGAAAAAAATCGTAGCATGTAACAGAAAATAAATTTTTAAAAATCAATTATCTACATGTTCACCTTAGGAACCTAGACAATAAAATAACAAGTTAAATTCAAATAAAGCAAAAGAAAAAAAATTAGAGCCAAAATTAAAGTAAAAATACAAAATCAATAAAGAAAATCTGTAAAATAAAAATTGTGTTTTTTGAAAAAAAAGTATACAATTGATAAGCTTCTAGACAGGCTAACTTTAAAAAAACAGAGAAAACACAAATTATGACTAACAAAAGTGAAAATGGTGCCACTACTGCAGATCTGATGTACATTAAAGAAATAATAGGCCGGGCGCGGTGGCTCAAGCCTGTAATCCCAGCACTTTGGGAGGCCGAGGCGGGCGGATCACAAGGTCAGGAGATCGAGACCACAGTGAAACCCCGTCTCTACTAAAAATACAAAAAATTAGCCGGGCGCGGTGGCGGGCGCCTGTAGTCCCAGCTACTCAGGAGGCTGAGGCAGGAGAATGGCGGGAACCCGGGAGGCGGAGCTTGCAGTGAGCCGAGATCGCGCCACTGCACTCCAGCCTGGGCAACAGCGTGAGACTCCGTCTCAAAAAAAAAAAAAAAAAAAAAAAATAATAAAGGAATACTACAAACAACTTCATGCCCCACAATTTAATAACACAGATTAAATGCACTAATTTCTTGAAATAAACAATCTGCTAAAACCTACCTAAGAAGAAACAGACACTCTGAATAGGCCTATATCTACTAAATAAATTAAGTCAATTATTAATAACATTACAAAAAAGAAACCACCAGACCTAGATGGTTTCACTGGTGAATTCTACCAAACACTTAAGTGAGAAATTATAAAATACCTTCCAGAAGATAGAAGCAGAAGGAAAACTTCCTAATTCATTCTATTGCTATGTAACCAACACCATCCTAACACCAAAACCAGACAAATATATTACCAAAAAAATCTAAAAACCAACATCTCTTATAAACATAGATGGCAAAATCCTCATCAAAATATTAACAAATTAAACCAAAAATGTATCAAAATAATTATACATTATGACCAAATGAGATTTATTCAGGTATGCATGGATGGTTCAACATTCAAAATTCAATTTATATAATCCAATACATTAACAGGCTAAAGAAAAAAAAGTACATAATCACATCAGTAGATGCAGAAATAACATTTGAGAAAATTTAACACCTATTCATGATAAAAACTCTCAGCAAACTAGGAATAGAGGGGAACTCTCACAACTGGATAAATAACTTATAGAAATAATCTATAGCTAACACTATACATAATGGCGAGAAACTTGAAGCTTCCCGTAAATATCAATGTTTAGTCCATTTTCTGTTACTTAGAATAGAATATCTGAAATTGTCTAATTTATAAGGAAAGGAATTCCTTTCTTACAGTTCTGGAAGCTGAGAAGTACAAGGTCAAGGGACTATATCAGGTGAAAGTCTTCTTGCTGGTAGGACCGCTCTACAGAATCTCCAGGTGGTACAGAGTATCACATGGTGAGAGGGCTTAGCATGCTAATGTGCTAGCTCAGGTCTCTCTTCCTCTTCTTATAAAGCCACTAGGTCCCCTTCCATTACAAGCCACTAATCCAGTAATCTATCTATTAATTCATGAATGTATTAATTCATTCATGGGTGCAGAGCCCTCACAATCCAATCTCCTCTTAAGGGCCCCGCTTCTCAACACTGCCATACTGTGGACCAAGTTTCAACATGAGTTCTGGAGGGGACATTCAAACCACAGCAATCTAGAACAATGAAAAGACAACACCTCGCACCATTCTTTTTCACATCATACTACAAATCCTTTCTAATGCAACAAGGTACATAGATTGGAAAGGAAAATATAAAACTGTCTTTGTTCACAGATAATATGATCGACTATATGGAAAATCTGAAAGATCACAAACTCCTGAACTAATAAACAGTTACAGCAAGGTTATAGGATGTAAAGCTAATATACAGAAATCAACTGCTTTTCTATAGACACACACAATAAATAAGTCAAATTTGAAACAAACAAACCAAAAAAAATAAAATAAATAAATGATATAAACTTATCATTTTCATTTGGACCTCCAAAAATGAAATACTCAGATATAAATTTAACAAAATATGCATAATATGTATACTAGGAGAATTATAAAATTCTGATGAAAGTTATCAAGGAAGAACCAAATAAATGGGGAGATATTCCAGGTCCATAGACAGGAAGACTCAATATTGTCAAGATGTCTGTTTTTCCTAAGTTGATTGATAGATTCAATACATTCCTAATCAAAATTCCAGTAAGTTTTTTTTGTGAATATTGACAACTTAATTCCAAAATTCACATGGAGAGGCCAAAGACCCCAGAAAAGCTAACTCAATATAGAAAGAGAAAAAAAAAAAATCAGAAGACTGACACTATCTGACTTCAAGGCTTTCTACAGACTTACTGCATGAAAATAGTGTGATATTTCCAGAAGAATAGGCAAATAAATAAATTAAACAGAATAGTAAGCCCAGAAGTCGACTCAGACAAATATAGTTAATTGATCTTTGACAAAGAAGCAAAAGCAATACAATGGAGAAAAGACAGTCCTTTCAACAAATGGCACTGGAATGATTGAACATTCATATTAAACAAAAAGGATTAATATACTGTTTACAAAAATTAGCTGAAAATAAATTATATACATAAATAGGAAATGCAAAACTATGAAACTCCTAGGAGATAACATTTTTAAATATCTGAATTCCTTTGGTTTTGCTGATGATATATAGAGATAATACTGAAGCCATGGTTTTTGAAATAAATAATTAATAAGCTGAACTTTATTAAAATTTAAAACTCTGCTCTTCAAAAGACATTGTGAAGAGAGTGAGAATATATGCCAAAGACTGGAGAAAAATATTTGAAAAAGACATATCTGATAAACAACTATTACCCAAAATGTATTTTAAAAACTCACTTAAAACTCAACAATAACAATAATGCTTGATTAAAGATGGCCAGAAGATCTCAACAGGCACCTCATCAAAGAATATAAACAGATGGCAAATAAACGTATGAAAACAAGCTCCACATCATGTCCTTAGGGTACTGAAAATTAAAACAACAATGAAATACCACCAAACACTTATTTAAATGGTTGAAATTAAAGCACTGACAAAATTAAATGCTGGTGATGATGTGGGGCAACAAGAATTCTCATTCATTGCTGGTGGAAATTAAAAATGTTACAGCATCTTTGGAAGCCAACTTGTCAGTTTCTTACAAAACTAAATATATTCTGGCCAGAGTATTCAGCCATTATGCTCCGTGGAATTTATTCAAATGAGTCAAAAATTTATATTCACATGAAAATCTGCACATAGACATATATGTAGCTTTGTTCCTAATTGCCAAAATTTCATTCAGCAGGTGAATTCATAAATAAACTGTTGTACATGAATACTTTAGAATAGTATTAAGTACTAAAATTAAATGACTTATCAAGCCATAAAAAGACATGGAGGAAACTTCAATGCACATTGCTAAATTAAGGAAGCCAATGTGAGAAGGCTACATACTATATTAGTTCAAAATGTGACATGCTAGAAAAGGCAAAACTATGGAGACATTAAAAAGATCAGTGTTTTCAAGGGATAAGGGAACACCCATAAAAGGCATAACATCAAGAAAGAACCTAATGTCAACACTATGAACTTTGGTTGATAATGATGGCTGTGTAGGTTCAGTAATTGTAACAGATTTATCACCCTAGTGCAGGATATTGATAAGGAGGAGGTTGTATATCTGTGAGGATACTAAGTATATGATAATTCTCTATACTTTCCACTCAACTGGTCTGCAATCCTAAAACTCTTCTACAAAATAATGTCTATTTTTGGGAGTTATACCTGATGTAAATGATGAGTTGATGGGTGCAGCACACCAACATGGCACAAGTATACATATGTAACAAACCTGCACGTTATGCACATGTACCCTACAACTTAAAGTATAATAATAATAAATAAATTTTTTTTTTAAAAAGAATAATGTCTATTTAAAAATTTTATGTCAAAGTACATGTTTAGTGTTCATTTGACAAACAATTGGAAATCATTACTACCTTTTGTACATAAAAAATGAATTCCTTTAAATCTGTTGCAAGACAGAAAATAACTCACCAACTGGTGAGTTAACTCACCTACCAATCTCATTAAGCCTTTCTTATTGTAACACCATAATATTGTGGTATTATGATTCAAATACTCCCTTTAATGAGAAGAAAAATTCAATGTATTAGTAGACACTTGATGTATCTGAATTTTTAGGCCCATTAATCTTGCTCTATTTCTTGGCAACAGATTAGGAACTACTCTATAGCCACTGTGTTTGATTACTAGATTAATTGATGAGACTCTTGCCAAAATAAGTGAGTCCATTGAGCATTAGAATAAAGACTCCAAAATATTTTCCTTTGTTTAGTTTTATTTTTTAACAGAATTAAAGTCAGGTTTTTCCCTTGTCACCAGTGGTACCTTCTTCACTTCAGTTCTTGCTAAAAGAAAGAGATCTAAGTAGTAACCTCATAATTCTCCAGCTGAATTAAATCTTAGCTTTCAATGGAAATAATTATTTAACATCAAATATTCAAACCATTCTCTTTGTCATATCTCCAAATAAACACTCTATTAATTCATTTAATCCATAAACAATTATTTTTAGTATTATGTCTAAGTAGAGTACATTTTGAGTCCTTCAGAAATTCTGAAATAAATATGACATATAACCAAGGTGCTTAATATATTGTGAGCACTGACTATTGAAAACAGATACTCAACAATCAAAGAAAATTTTGGCTGGTATTCTGCATAGTTCTTTCCAAGTGGAATTCACAGTGTAATGGGAAAAGAGAGAGGAATAAACGACTATAAGTAAGAAAAAACCATGTAATGTCCAAATTATCGCATATGCAAAAATTAAGCAAACAGTGGAGAAGGCAGTTAGAAAATTTTCAGATAAAATGTAGGATTCGAGCTAAAAGTTGAAAATCAAAGAAAGAACAAAAAATTATAAAATTGAAAAATAACCTCTCCAAAACCAAAATGGAAATATAATATAGATATAGCCATTAACAAAGTTATAGTATATATGTGGAACACAAATATTAAATGTTTGTCATGTCTATATATCAAGGATAGAAATAAACTTCATATATAGCCAAAAATTACTGTTCATTTTGGTGTATATAAACAAAACACTGCATGTATACATATGTAACAAACATGCATGTTGTGCACATGTAACCTAGAACTTAAAGTATAATTAAAAAAATACTGAAGAAATGTACCAGCCCAGTAGAAATATGCATAACTGAAACATGTTATAAATGAAGTAATAACTCTTCACCAATTAAGACTTACATTTTAAAACAGCACTTAAAACAGTATCTACAGATACTCATCTGTAGATTTAGGGAAAGAAAATAATTTGTGCATTACAGAGAGTATATTTCTATAATGAATACATTGCTCAGGATTGATTATCTTATGCTGCCATGTTTAACTTAATTAAGATTTCTTTTGCACTCACTCAAAATCTGCTCATATCTAGGTGAATCATTAGGACAGTTCAACGATTTATTTGATATCTATCTCCAAGTCCTATCACTTTCAACAAGTGGGCTACAGAATATGTTGACAGGGAAGTGGCCTGGAGAGCCCAATTTTATTCCCTTGATTCTGAAGATACACACTCAAGTTGTACTCACAATTATTTGGCCCAAACTCATACCTTGATTGCCCAGTGACTTCCAGAATGCTAAGAAGTATACCCAGCAAGGAGAGGGGAACTAGATACTGGTTTTCTCAAGTAATGTCTCCTAAAAATACACATTCATTACATCTACTTTGACAAGTAAACATGGAGAGTAAACATACCTGTAATCAAATATAAGGAAGATTGAAGAGTTCATGACTTTACTGCTTTTTTTTTTTTTTTTTTTTTTTTTTTTTTTTTTTTTTTAAGAAAATAGAATGTGTTTCAAATTGTTTGTGTAGTCTGTGATTTCTTTCAGCAGTGCTTCATAGTTTTCTTTGTAGAGATCTTTCAACCCCCTTGGTTAGGTATATGCCAAATAATTTTGTTTCATTTTTTGCAACTGTTGTAAAAGGGATTGGGTTTTTGATTTGATTCTCATCTTGGTAGTTGTTGATTGTTGGTTAATATCAATAGCAGTGCTATTGATTTGTGTACACTGATTTTGTATCCTGAAACTATACTGAATTCATTTATCAGATCTAGGAGCATTTTGGAGGAGTCTTTACGGTTTTTTAGGGATACCATCATATCATTGGTGACTAGCAACAGTTTGACTTCCTCTTTATTGATCTGGATGCCCTTTATTTATTTCTTCTGTCTGATTGCTCTGGCTAGCACTTCTGGTACTATGTTAAATAGAAGTGGTGAAAGTGGGCACCCTTGTCTTGTTCCAGTTTTAAGGGGGAATGCTTTCAGTTCTTCCCTGTTCAGTATAATGTTGGCTGTAGGTTTGCCATAGATGGCTTTTATTACCATGATGTATATCTCTTGTGTGCTGATTTTGCTGAAGGTTTTAGTCATCAAGTGAAGCTGGATTTTGTCAAATTCTTTTTCTACATCATTGAGACGATCATATGATTTTTGTTTTTAATTCTGTTTTTATGATATGCTACATTTATTGACTTGCAGATGTTAAACCATCCCTGCATTCCTCGTATGAAACTCACTTGATTATGGAATTTTCTTTTTGAATTCAGTTAGCTAGTTTTTTTTAAGTATGTTTGCATAAACATTCATCTATGATATTGTTCTATAGCTTTCTTTTTATGTTATGCCCTTTGTTGGTTTGATATTAGGGTGATACTTGGCTTCGTAGAATGATTTAGGGAGGATTCCCTCTTTCTCTATCTTTTGAAATAATTTCAGTATAATTGGTTGTCAATTCTTCTTTGAATGCCTGATAGAATTCAGCTATGATTTCATCTGGTACTAGACTTTTGTTATTGACAATTTTTTCTATTACTATTTCAATCTTGCTACTTGTTATTGGTCTGTTCAGAGTTTCTGTTTCTTCCTGATTTAATCTAGGTGGATTGTATATTTCCAGGAATTTATCCATCTCTTTTAGATTTTCTAGTTCATATGCATAAAAGTGTTCATAGTAGCCTTGAGAAATCTTTGTATTTCTGTGGTATCAGTTGTAAATCTCTTATTTCATTTCTAATTGAGCATATTTGTATCTTCTCACTTCTTTTTTGGTTAATCTCACTAATAGTCTATCAATTTTTTTTCCAAAGAACCGACTTTTTGTTTTATTTATCTTTTGCATTTTTCTGTTGTTCCATTTTCATTTAGTGCAGCTCTCATATTTATTATTTCTTTTATTATGTTAGGCATGAGTTTGGTTTGTTATTGCTTCTCTAGTTCCTAGAGGTATAACCTTAGATTATCTATTTGTGCCCTTTCAGACTTTTTGATTATAGGTATTGAATGCTATGAACTTTCCTCTTAGCACCACTTTTGCTGTGCCTCTTAGGTTTTGATACCTTTTTTTAATATTGTTGTTTAGTTTAAAGAATTTTTAAAATCATGCCCATGAATGAGTAGAATCAATATTGTGAAGTGATCATACTTCCAAAAGCAATCTATAAATTCAGTGCAACTCTCATCAAAATACCATCATCATTCTTCACAGAACAATAAAAAAAAAATCCTAAAATTCATATGGAACAACAACAACAACAAAAGCCTGTATAACCAAAGGAAGACTAAACAAAAAGAACAAATCTAGAGGCACCAGGTTACCCAATTTTGAACTATACTATAAGTTCATAGTCACCAAAACAGCATGGTACTTCTATAAAAATGGGCACATAGACCAATGGAACAGGATACAGAAGCCAGAAGTAAAGCCAAATATAGCCAACTGACCTTTGACAAAGCAAACAAAAACATAAAGTGGGGAAAGGGTACCATATTCAACAAATGATGCTGGGGTAATTGGCAAGCCACACCTAGAAGAATAAAGCTGGAGCCTCATCTCTCAATTTATACAAAAATCAACTCAAGATGCATCAAAGATTAAAATCTAAGACCCAAAATTATAAATATTCTACGAGATAACATTGGAAAAACTCCTATAGACATTAGCTTAGGCAAAGAGCTCATGACCAAGAACCCGAAAGCAAATGTAACAAAAACAAAGACAAATAGATGAGACCAAATTAAATAAAAAAGCATCTCCACAACAAAAGAAATAATCATCAAAGTAAACAGACAACCCACAGAGTGGGAGAAAATCTTCACAAACTATGCATCCAATAAAAGACTAATATCTAGAATCTACAAGGAACTCAAACAAATCAGCAAAATAATAATAATAATAATAATAATAATAATTCCAACAAGAAGTGGACAAAGGAAATTAATAGACACTTCTCAACAGAAGATATGCAAATGGCCAACAAACATATGAAACAATCCTCAGCATCACTAATTAACAGGGAAATGCAAATCAAAAGCACAATGTGATACCACCTTACTCTTTCAAGAATGGCCATATTTTAAAAATTAAAAAATAACAGACGTTGGTGTAGATGTGGTAAAAAGGGAACACTTTTACACTGTTGGTGGGAATGTAAACTAGTACAACCATTTTGGAAAACAGTATGAAGAGTCATTAAAGAATTAAGAGCAGAACTACTGCTTGATCACAAAATCCCACTACTGGATATCTACCCAAAGAAAAATAAGTCATTATATGAAGAAAATACTTGCAAATACTTGTTTATAGTGGCACAATTCACAATTGCAAAAATACGGAACCAGCTAAATGCCCATCAGCCGATGAGTAAAGAAAGTGTGATATATATGTGTGTGTGTGTATATATATATCACATATCACACATATATATACATATCACACTTATATATATACACATATCACACTATATATATAGAGAGAGAGCTTTCTTTTTATGTTATGTCCTTTCTTGGTTTGGTATTAGGGTGATACTTGGCTTTGTAGAATGATTTAGGGAGGATTCCCTCTTTCTCTATCTTTTGAAATAATTTCAGTAAGATTGGTTGTCAATTCTTCTTTGAATGCTGTTATATATAATCAGAATACTACTCAGCCATGAAAAGGAATAAAATAATGACATTCACAGCAGCCTGGATGGAGCTGCAGACCATTATTCTAAGTGAAGTAACCCAGAAATGGAAAACCAAACATTGTGTGTTCTTACTTACAAGTGGGAACTAAGCTATGAGGATACAAAGGCATAAGAATGATATAATGAACTTTGGAGACTCGGGGGATAATGGTGGGGTTGTGAGGGATAAAAGACTACTCACTGGATACAGTGTACACTGCTTGGGCGATAGGTGCACCAGAATCTCAGAAATTGCCACTAAATAACTTTTCCATGCAACCACATACCACCTGCTTTCCTAAATCTATTGAAATAAGAATAAAAATAGGCTGGGGCCAGTGGCTCAAACCTGTAGTCCTAGCACTTTGGGAGTCTGAGGTGGGCCAGTTGCTTGAGGCCAGGAGTTTGAGATGAGCCTGGGCAACATGGCGAAATCCAGCCTCTGGGAAAAATATAAAGAAAAATATATTAGCCAGACCTCGTGGTGCACGCCTATAGTCTCAGCTATTCAGGAGGCTGAAATGGAAGGATTGCTTGAGCCCAGGAGGTGGAGGCTGCAGTGAGCCATGGTCATGCCACTGCACTCCAGCCTGGGTGACAGAGAGAGAATCTGTCTCCGAAATAAGTAGGTCAATAAATAAATAAAGTAAAATAATATGAAAATAAAATAAGTAAGTAAAAACTTTAAAAACTTACTGAATAGAATAAATTGATAAATAAAAGAACAAAAAACATTTATTTTTAAAAAAATAAAATAAAGTACAATTTTGGTCTTAAGATAGGAATTGGGTAGGATAGCCAAGGGAAGAGAAAAACTCCAAAAAGACCATTAGAGTGCTATTTAGTACAGTATGTGCAGATGCTAAGGGCCTGAATAAGGATGAAATTGTAGGAATTTAAAAAATAGGCAAGGGAACTTAGGAAAGCAACAAGCTTCAGATTTCATAAATGATTGAAATTTGAGTATGAGAAGAAAAGGAGTCACAAACATGACTATGATCTTCAAAAAGAAGTAAAAAGACTCCTCAAGCTCTCTGTTTAGTACTTCTCTTGTATGTAAAAGAAAAAAAGTCATACTGAAAAAAAGAAAAAAATATTACAACAAACCACTCACAGAAATGTGCATAGTCACCTAAAATTATCTCTACCAGATTATAAAAACACCAGTTACACAGCAATGGAATTCCTCAGTTGTTTCCCTGGCCATGGAAGAATACAAGCCCTTTGGGTGCCACTTTAAGTTTCAGGGTTAAAAATTTTAAGTTTCCTATCTTTGGCATAAAAATGGGGTCATAGAGAGGATATATTGAACTGTTATTGAGTAGTTCTGTGTTTATTTTTCTGGCTCTGCCACTAAGGCTTTTTGTGATTCTGGAAAGTACAACTTTTCTGGATCGTTTTATTTTTTCCTCTAAAGACCTTTCAATAAAAGATGACCAAAATCTTCAGCTCAAACATTCTAACTTTACCAGAAATGATATATGTTACATTGCCTAATTCAATTTCTACTTAGGACAACATACTGAATTAAAATCATGATTAAAAGAGAACTTGAAAAATTATAAAAATTATTGTTCAAGTTTTCCTGGGATTTTTGTTTTATGACATTTATACAATGAAAGCACTTTATAAGGTAGCCTTTGTTATACTAGAATGTTAAATCAAGACAGAGTTGGAACCTAGATGGAACTAGTTTTTTCAAAATAGAGTTATTTGGTAACCAAAAAATGTAATAATATCAGTATTTCAATTGTTATTCCTGGGTATTTGTAAACATGGGAGTCATGGGAATCTTTCTGATCTTTCCAAGTAATTATTGGGACTCTTCAGAAAGCATTTCTTTCAAATAACAGGCATGCTACCTTATTGTGGATTTGATGGTAAAGTTCTTCACATTTTACAATCTTCCTAAGAGATGTCTCTTTTTGCAAGTGCTAAGTAATATGTTGTTATTAATGCATCAGCTATCAATATGTTTATTTTCAATACAGCATTTCAGGATCAAGTAGTTTATTTATTATACCATTTTTTTTCTTTTTTTTTTTTTTCCAGAGTAAGGGTAGAAAAGAAAAGACCTGCTAAGAGTTAAAAATACAGCCTTTCTTTATGTTAGGGGGAGAAACAAGCCTGTGAACCCAAAATGGCAGCTAAGAAAGGGTAGTATTTATAGAAGCTAGAATATGAAAGGAAATGCCAGGAGATGTCAAAATTGATTGAAATGCTCAAGCCTGACAGTTCTGAAATTTGCAGGTTGAATACCTGCCACAATTTGTGAATGATCCTCTATATTCTTAAACTGCTTGGTTTAGCTAGCATTGTGATAGAAATGGATGAGAGAAGCCAAGAAACTATAAGGTATATCTTAGTGCCATTTCATTCCTAAAACTTGCCCTAATACATGTTATTCTGCAATTTAAAACATGGCAAAAAAGTATATATGGATGTTGATTAGAAATTTATCCTCTAGTGACTTTTTTCTATGTCATACACGAATAATTTCAAAATGTAAACACTTTCAAATAACGTTTTTTTCTGCTGAGGTGCTTACTTATTATTTAAGTGATTTGTACATGAATGTATGCTCTTTAATTAAATATATTTACCTGCTATTTTGTGTTTAGTTAGGTACAGTTGCGTGTGTCTGTTTGTGTATGTAACAGTTAAATATTCACTTGACATATGGTACGGAAGAATCTGTGCAGCTTTATTAAATGAGATTGGCTGAATTGCAGAATGCTCTAAACAACTAGGCAAGAAAATAATAAATAAGCATTGACAAAAGAAAATGCATAGAAGAGAGTCAGGATCTCTTGGATAATCAAGGGTAACACAGGCAATTTAAAGCTTACCATCTATTTAAAGTTTACCAGTGGGGATGTTTATAAGTGTTGAAACAAAACTAGAATGGAAAACAAAATAATTTGATTTTAGCTAAATCAAAACAAGGTAAAGGGTAAAGCAGAGAGATATTTATTTTAGTCTTTGTAGAGATTCTTTTTAGTCTAGCAAAATTCAAGTCCGCGCTATCACTACTCTACCTTTATATTCTTTAAACACATACACATACCCAACCACATATATACATAATATTTCAAATATAGAAAGAAATAACTGTAGCTTTATAGTTAAAATACTGTTCTACAATACACCACTCTACAAATATAAAAATTATTTGACTCTAACTGGTATTTACTGGTAAAATAATGTCAAAAGTTGCATATTAGTAGAGACTGAGCATCTTAGTTGTGTTCTTTCTTTATTCTTCTATTAGAAGCAAAGTGATGTCTTTGTAAACATTACATATTTTGTTAAAAAAATTGACAAATTACAAATCCTCAATCTTTCCAAAAGAACAACAATGCTAAAGAAAACATACAAAAATTTAACATTTCACTGTTGAGGAAAATGAATAACAATTTTCTTCTTTTTTAATAGAGTTTTTCAAAATGGAGAGAAACTGGAATATTGACTTCAAAAAACAGTTTCATAAAAATATAGTTATCCTTATATAGTATCAGAAGATAGGAAAATCATATTCAAATACATGCATTTATTTTAAAAAAATAAATATTATTCAAAGGCCTGATGTCAATAAATACCAACATCCTTAACAAATTTGAGAAATAGGTTCTGAAAATTTCACCACCAACAATAAAAAATGTAGAAAGCCCTGATCTAATTACTATTCAGGAATGTAATTGATTTGTTGTAATTAAATAGGAAAAGGAAAAACAAGTGAGAAGCTGACAAAGAGAAATACTTTAAATGTTTTTACCTTCCTTTAGGGATAGTGTACCTTTCCTACTTAGATGGACTCTATTATCATCAGAACTTTGGTATATGTTTACTACTCCATCTTCATTTAAACCTGGTACCATTGCCCAAGTCACTCCCAACCCATCCACCTCCATTTGAGTGGCCTGCATTTCCTGTGGTCTTGTCATTTTATTCTATCCTTTACTGAATTTTAATGTCACCATTCCCCTATTTGGTTGAAATGATTATGACTTTGGAGCCAATGGCTGCAACTTTAGTACAATTCATTAAACTTTAATCAAATGGTGACTTTAGAGCCAATTATATGGCAAATATTAAACTCTCAAAGGTCATTGGAATAAATGAATAAATGTAATATAGCAGTGTGATAACTTCAGATTGTGTAGTACTTATTGCAAGTAAATTATGAGCAAAACAAACTATCTATATTCAAATTGTATTTAAAATTTTTAATGTAATCTGAAAGATAGCCTAATTGCTGGTATAATCTGTCAGATAAATAGAATAATCAAATTAGATAAAGTTAGCTAAATCTAACTATGTAGAAATATATTTGTGATAATAGGTGATGTGATTTGGCACTGTATTCCCACCCAAATCTCATCTTGAATTATAATCTCCATAGGTTGAGGGAGGGACCTGTAATTCCCGTGTGTCAAGGGAGGGAAGTGATTGGATTATGACACTGTTCTTGTGATAGTGAGTGAATTCTCATGAGATCTGATGTCTTTATAAATAATAGTTTTTCCTGCACTGACACAGGTGCACTCTCTCTTGCCTGCTGCCATGTAAGACATGCCTGCTTCCCCTTTCACCAGGATTGTAAGTTTTCTGAGGCCTCCCAAGCCATGTGGAACTGTGAATCAATTAAACCTCTTTTCTTTATAATTACCTAGTCTCAGGTATTTCTTTATAGCAGTGTAAGAATGGATTAATACAATAAATTGGTACCACAGAGAATAGGGCACTGCTATCAAGATACCCAACAATGTGGAAGCGACTTTGGAACTGGGAAACAGGCAGAAGTTGGAACAGTTTGGAGGGCTCAGAAGTAGATAGGAAGATGTGGGGAAGTTTGGAACTTCCTAGAGGCTTGTTGAATGATTTTGACCGAAATGCTGATAATGATGTGGTTTCAGATGGAGATGAGGAATTTATTGGGAACTGGAGTAAACATCACTCCTGCTATGCTTTAGCAAACAGACTGGAGGCATTTTACCCTGCCTTAGAGATATGTGGAACTTTGAGCCTGAGAGCTATAATTTAGGGTATCTGACGGAAGAAATTTCCGAGCAGCAAAGTGTTCAAGAGGTGACAGAGAGTAAAAGTTTGAAAAACCTGGAGCCTGACTAATGCAAGAGAAAAACAAAACCCATTCTCTGGGAAGAAATTCAAGCCAGCTGCAGAAATTTGCATGAGTAGCAAGGAAACAAATTCTAGTTGCGGAGATAATAGGGAAAATGTCTCCAGGGTACGTCAGAGACCTTGGCTGCAATCCCTCCCATCATAGGCTTGGAGGCCTGGGAGGGAAAATGATTTAATGGGAAAGCCGCAGGTCTCAACTGCTATGTGCAGCCTTCTGAACATGGGGCCCCATTTCCAGGGGTTTTCAGCTCCAGTCTTGGCTAAAAGGGCCAAGGTACAGATTGCACTGTGGCTGCAATGAGGGTGCAGGACACACCTTGATGGCTTTCATGTGGTGTTGGTCCTGTGGATACACAGAAGTCAAGAATTAAGGTTTGGGAACCTCTACCTAGATTTCAGAGGATGTATAGAAATGCCTGAATCTCCAGGCAGAAGTTTGCTGCAGGGGCAGAGCCCTCATAGAGAATCTTTGCTAGGCAATGTGAAAGGAAAATGTGAGGTTGGAACCCCCACTCATAGTCCCCACTGGGGCACTGTTTAGTGGAGCTGTGAGATGAGGGCCATCATCCTCCAGACCCAAAAATGGTAGATCAACAGACAGCTTTCACTGTGCACCTGGAAAAGTCACAGACACTCAACACCAGCCTGTGAAAGCAGCCAGGAGGGGAACTGTACCCTACAAAGCCATAGCGGTGGGGTTTCCCAAGACCATGGGAGCCCAACTCTTTCATCAGCATGACCTGGATGTGAGACATAAAGTTAAAGGAGATAATTGTGGAGCTTTAAGATTTAATAACTACCTTATTGGATTTCAGAGTTGCATGGGGCCTGTAGCCCCTTTGTTTTGGCCAATTTATCTCATTTGGAATGGAAACATGTACCCAATGCCTGTAAACCCATTGTATCTTGGAAGTAACTAACTTGCTTTTGATTTTACAGGCTCATAGGTGGAAGGAACCTAACTTGTCTCAGATGACACTTTGGACTTTGACTTTTAAGCTAATGCTGAAATGAGTTAAGACTTTGTGGGATTGTTGAGAAAGCATGATTGGTTTTGAAGTGTATAAATGACATAAGATTTGGGGGGTGGGCAGGGGCAGAATGATATGGTTTGGCCCCGTGTCCCCCGCCAAACCTCATTTCTAATTGTAATTCCCACATGTTGAGGGAGGAAACTATAATCCTGTTTACAGAGAAAGAAGTGATTGAATTATGGGGGTGGTTTCCCCCATGCTATTCTCATGAGAGTGAGTGTATTCTCATGTGATCTAATGGTTTTATCATGTTTTTTTTTATTATTATTATACTTTAAGTTCTAGGGTACATGTGCACAATGATAAATGGACTCTTTCTTACCTGCTGCCACATAAGATGTGTCTGCTTCCCTTTCCACCACGATTGTGAGTTTCCTGAGTCCTCCCCAGCCATGTGGAACTGTGAGTCAATTTAACCTCGTTCCTTTATAGACTACCCAGTCTCGGGTATTCTATATAGCAGTGTGAGAATGGACAAATATAACAGGAATATTAGCTTTCTGTTTTATGTAAGAGTTTAATTTTTTTAAATCAATTTGAGTTAAATATTGAAGAATAATGACACAGTAGAAAGAGCAGGTTATTTTTAACGAGTTAATCTGAACTTGAATTTCAGGTTTGTTATTTATTGCTCTCTGATCATGGGGAAGTTACAAGCACTCTCAGCCTCGATTACCTCTGCGTGCAAATAGGCATGTAATTAGTGTTGTAAATGAGAAAATATCCTAACTCGGTGATCACCTTTGGAAGTTAATTGGTAATATTTGGTCTTGCATTAAGTTGCCAGCTCTACTTTTTCCCATAAGATAACTCATGTACTTATTTAACTTTTAAGATCCTAAAATCAAATGTGATGTGAAATCAAAATCCAATAGAGAGAACTAAAGAAAGAAAAGGGATTTAGTATCACTTCTGCCACTTGATGGGTGTGCACTATTGAGAAAAATACTTTAAAATCCTAGCCTCATATTTCTGAAAACTAAGGACAAAACTATGCAAACTACCTATCTCATATGGATGCTGTGGAGATCAAGTTAGAGAACACATGTCAATAATTGAAAATTATGTTTGTATTAAGTATAAATGAGACTAAAACTGAAAGTATGACTCAATATCATTCTAAATAAAGGTGAAAAAAAGTGGAAGAGTAAGGCTTCAGTGGATGATTTTTTGGTTAAAATTTGTTATACTACTTATTTTATCAAACTAGTGTTTATTTGAAATAAAAAACAAGTGCTTTTTAAACCATACAAGTAGAATCACATAGAGTAGTCAATCAGACAATAATATGTTGAATATACAGATTATTTTGGAATTAGGGACAGTGGAGACATCTGAGGCATAACACTTGGTAAGATTTCTACCTTATCAAAAGAGAATCTTAAGCCAGGCACGGTGGCTCACGCCTGTAATCCCAGCACTTTGGGAGGCCAAGGCGGGTGGATCACCTGAGGTCAGGAGTTTGAGACCAGCCTGGCCTGCATGGCGAAACCCCATCTCTACTAAAAGTACAAAAATTAGTCGGGCGTGGTGGCAAGCACGTATAATCCCAGCTACTTGGGAGGCTGAGGTGAGAGAATGGCTTGAACCTGGAAGGTGGTGGTTGCAGTGAGCCAAGATCATGCCACTGCACTCCAACCTGGGTGACAGATCGAGACTCTGTCTAAAAAAAAAAAAAAAAAAAAAAAAAAAAAGAAAGAGAATCATGTAAAGACAAAGACTTAAGGTAACAGGTAGAACAATGAGTTGGAGCGAGGTCCAGAAACAGGGAACCTCCATAAAGCTGCTAGTCCCAGTCTCACAGAGTGAGTTGACTTTAAGTCCATGGCAGAAAGGATTAAGGTTTGTATCAAATGCAGGTAGTGTTTTCAAATTCAGTGACAGTGGAGAGTTAGGTGTGTGGACAGGGATACAACAGGGGAAACATAGCAAGGGTGATGATTGATAACTCATGAGACAGGAATGAATTGGCAAACCATGTTTTTCAATGGAAGTCCCTTTGTTAATAGGAGACAGATAGGAAAACCGTACTCTACCTTTTAGGATGAAGGGTTAGCAGTAGACATATCTAGGAGTGAACTCTAAAGGAGAGGAGTTGTGTGTACCTATTGCTAGGTTTTCAAAGAAAATGTATGCTAAATTTCACAGACAGAAGAGTTTCTCTAAAAAAGCAATGTCATCAGTAAATATATAAAAAGAGCATGTGCCACATTTTATTAAAAACTATTAAATTACAAAATGATCAAGATAATCTCTTATGGTAATCATTGTATCATATTTATTATGCATGATATTAAAAACACATTTTGTATTATGCATATTATGGCAATTCTTACAAGTTTATGTAGAGATAGCTCATCTTTCCATTACCTTCTTTTGTTTTGGTTTTCTTATCCTTTTTCATGGTGAAATTGTATTACAGCATATGATTCAGAAGATAGCTACTTTATTACATATATACGAAAGGAAATTAACCATATACTTGAGATGAAGTTTGTCATGGAGATAGAAAATCTCTTAATCTCTAAATATATAAAAATCTCATTTATTTAATTCTTTCACCCATTACTAAGTTATTACTTATTCATTTATTTTATTAAAGACATTGAAACTTTAAAATTCCTCAGGAGTTTAAGACCAGTATAATCTCTGCTTTTTAGTAATTATGGAAGAAATGAGAAAAGATTTGATTATTTTCTCTAAACAAATTAACTTTGAGATATCATTCTTTTATTTCCCCTGAATAAACTTCCAGCTTCTTAAATAATTTTTATCATAAAGTTTTCATACAACTTTTAAACATAGATGTTTTCATAACATATTACACAAAGTATCTACACTTATTTATATTCCCATCTGAACAACTACAAATATCTCTGGAGAATGATGTTTTGTGAAGATGAGTTTTAAAATATTAATGAACTTGAAAATAAAGTAGGTAGACGGAGGTGGAGCAAGATCGTCAAATTGTACCCCCACCCTCACATGAGCACCAAATTAAACAATTATCCATCTCCATAAGATCCAAAAATCAAGGGAGTGATCACAGTACCTGGCTTTAACATTATGTAAAGTAAAGAGTCATTGAAGAGGGTAGGAAAGACAGTCTTGAATTGCGAACACCACCCCTCCCTCATGCCATTTCTGCAGCCTCATGGTGCAGAAAGAGAATCTGTGTGCTTGGGGAAGGAAATAAGCAGTGATTGTGGGACCTTATATTGAAACTCAGTGCTGCTGGTCACAGCAGAAAGCAACAAAGGGCAGAATTCAACCAGCATCCACTGAGGGGGCATTTAGACTGGCCCCGACCACAGAGGAATCATTGATCCCAGGTGTCAGAATCTGAGTTCTGGCTAGCCTCACCACCATAGGCAAAAGTGCTCTAGGCTTCTAAATATACTAGAAAGGCAGTCCAGGCCATAAGGACTGCAACCTGGGCAAGTTTTGGTGTTGTACTAGACTTCAAACTAGTGGTCTTGGGGTGCACATAACCTAGTGAGAAAGCAGCTGGGATGGTCAAGGGGAGTGCTTGCATGACCTTTCTCCAAAAACCAAAGCAACATATCTCACAGTTGTGAGACCCCTTCCTTCTGCTTGAGGAGAGTACTGAGGAAAATAAATAGAACTGTGTCTTGCTACTTGAATACAGCTCAGTCATAGTAGAATGCAGATCTGGAAGAGTCCTGAGGTCCCTGCTCTAGGCCCGAGCTCTTGGACAAAATCTGTAGACACACCCTGGGCCAGAAGGGAACCTGGTGTCTTGAAGGAAAGAAATAAATTCTGACAGGATTCATCCCCTGCTGACAAAAGAGCCCTTGGAGCTTGAATAAATACCAGTGGTAGTCAGGCAATACTTGCTGTGGGAGTTGGGTGAGAACCAGTTCCGAACTGGCTTCAAGTGAGACACAGCACATTCTTAGCCATGGTGGCCATGAGAAGAGACTCCTTCTGGCTGAGGAAGGAGATTGAAGAGTAAAGGTGACTTTGTCTTGCAGCTTGGGTACCAGCCTGACTACAGTGAAGCAGGGCACCAAGTGGGCTCCTGGGGGTCCTGATTCCAGACTGTGGCTCCTACATGGCATTTATGGACTCACCCTGGGTCAGAGGGAAGCCCATAGCCCTGAAGGGAGAGACCCAATCTTGGTAGCATGCACCATAAGCTAACTGCAGAGACCTTGGGCCTTGAGTGAATATTGGTGTTAGCCAGGCAGTACTTGGCATGGTCCTGGGGTGGTGGTGACCGTGGGGAAATACTCCTTCTGCCTGATGAGGGGAGAAAGAAGAGTTGGAAGAAAGTTGTCTTGTGCCTCAGGTGCTAGCTCAGCTGTGGAAGGATAGAGTATCAAGTAGACTCCTGAGATTCCTAACTCAAGGCCCTGGTTCTCAGACACCATTTCTGGACATGCTCTAGGCTTGGGGAAAGCTGGCCTCCCTGAAAAGAAAGACAGAAGGCTGGCTGGATTTGTTACCAACTGACTGAAGAGCCTTTGGGCCTTGAGTGATCATTGAAGGTAGCTAGGCAGTGGATGTTGTGGCCCTTGGGCAAGACCCACTGCTGTGCTGGCTTTAGATCTGACTCAGCACAATCTCAGTAGCGGTGTCCACAGAAGTATTTGTGTCATCACTTCTCCAGCTCTAGACAGCTCAAAATGGGGAGAGAGAGAGAGAGAGAGAGAGAGAGACTACATTTGTTTAGGAGCAAGTAGGGAATAAGAACAAGAGGCTCTGCCTGGTAATGCAGGAAATGCTTTTAGTTCCTACCCAAGATTACTAAGGAAATACTTTATGAGTCTGCAAGAGCCATAATATTACTGGGCTTGGGGTACCCTCTCTAATGCAGATATAGCTGCAGTGACCAAAAACAGATCACAATACCCAAATTCCTTTAAATACCAGAAAAATCTTCCACAAAAGCATGGAGTCAACAAGCCCAGCTGTGAAGACTGCAATAAATATCTTACTCTTCAACGCCAACATTGATGAACAGCCAGAAGAATCAAGACCATTCAAGAAAACATGACTTCACAAAATGAACTAAATAAGGCGCCAGTGACCAACCCTGGAGTGACATAGATATGCGACCTTTCAGATACAGAATTCAAAATAGCTGTTTTGAGGAAGCTCAACAAAATTCAAGATAGTGCAGAGAAGAAATGCAGAATACAATCAGAAAAATTTAATAAAAGTGATTGAAATAATTTTTAGAAATAACACAGAAATTCTGGAGCTAAAAAATTCAGTGGACATATTGAAGAATGCATCAAAGTCTGTCAACAGAAGAACTGATCAAGCAGAAGAAAGAGTGAGCTTGAAAACAGATTACTTAAAAATGTACAGTCATAGGAAGCAAAAGAAAAAAGAGTAAAATGAATGAAGCATGCTTACAAGATCTAGAAAACAGTCTCAAAGGGCAAATCTAAAATTTAGTGGCCTTAAAAAGGAGAGAGATCAAGGTAGAAAGTGTATTCAAATGGATAGCAACAGAGAACATTCCAAACCTAGAGAAATATATCAATATTCAAGTAAAAAAAGTTTATAGAACACCAAGCAGAGTTAACCCAAATAGGACAAGCTGAAGACATTTAATAATCAAACTCCCAAGGATAAGGAAAGGATCCTAAAAGCAGTAAGAGAAAAAAGAAACAAATAACATAGAGTGGAGCTCTAATATATCTGGCAGTACATGTCTCAGTGGAAACCTTACATGTCAGAGGAGAATGGCATGACATATTTAAAGTGTTGAAGGAAAAAAAATCAAAAAACACCCTTAATACCAGTCCTATTCTACAAGAAATGGTAAAGGGGGTTCTTCAATCTGAAAGAAAAATATGTTAATGAGCATGAAGAATCATCTGAAGGTACAAAACTCACTGGTAAGAGTAGGTACATGGAAAAACACAGAATATTATAACACTTTAATTGTGGTGAGTTAATTACTTATATCTTGAGTAGAATGACTAAAAGATAAACTGATAAAAAACAACAACTACAAGAAATTTTCAAGACACAAAGAGTACAATAAAATATAAACAGAAACAACAAAAAAGTTTTAAAACAAGGGGATGAAGTTAAAGTGTAGAGTTTTATTAGTTTTTCTCTTTGCCTTTGCAATCAGTGTTAAAAGTTGTTATCAGTTTAAAACAATTGGTTATATTATTTACAAACCTCAGGGTAACCTCAGATTAAAAATCCTACACCAGATACACAAAAATAAAAGCAAGAAATTAAAATATAACACCAGAGAAAATTACGTTCGCAAAAAGGATAGGAAAGGAGGAAGAAAGAAAAACAAGACCACAAAACAACCAGAAAACAAATAACAAAATGACAGTAATGAATTCTTATTTATCTATAAGAACATCAAATGTAAATAGAACAAACTTGCCAATTTACAGGCATAGAGTAGCTGAATGAATTAAAAAACAAGACCCAATCACCTGGGTTTATAAGAAACACTTCTCCTATAAAGACATACATAGACTAAAATTAAACACATGTAAAAAGATATTACCTGCAAATGGAAACCAAAAACAGCACGAGTAGCTATACAGATATGATATAATTATCAGATATAATTCAATACAAACACTACAAGAAGAGAGAAAGAAGGTCATTATATAATAATAAATGAACCAATTGAGTAAGAGAATATAACAATTGTAAATATACATCCACCCAACAATGGAACACACAGATATATAAAACAAATATTATTAGAGCTAAACAGACATATGAAAACCAATACAATATTAGCTGGAGACTTCAACACCCCACTTTCAGCATTAGACGGATCATTGAGATAGAAAACCAACCACAACAAAAATCATTGCACTTAATCTTTACTATGGACCAAATAAACCTAATAAATATTGACAAAACATTTCATCCAATAACTACAAAATACACTTTCTTCTCTTCATCTCAAGGACAGACCATATTTTAAACAACATAACAATTCTTAAAACATTGAAAAAAAAATGAAATTGTAACAAGTATCTTCTATGATCACAATGAAATAAAACTAGAAATCAATAACAAGAGGAACTTTGGAAGCTATAAAAACACAAGTTAATTAAACAATATGCTCCTGAATGACCAGTAGTTCAATGAAGGAATTAAGAAGCACTTAAAACATTTATTGAAACAAATGATAATTGAAACACGGCATACCAAAACCCATGATATACAGCAAAGGCAGTACTAAGAGAAAAGTTTATAGCAATAAATGCCTATATAAAAATGTAAAAAACCTTCAAATAACCCACCTAAAAATGTATCTTAAAGAACTAGAAAAAATGGAGGAAACCAAACCTAAAATTAGTAGAAAAGAAATAACAAAGACCAGAGCAGAAATAAATGAAATTGAAATTAAAAAAATACAGAAGACCAATGAAATGAAAAGGTTTTTTTTGAAAAGATAAACAAAAATGAAAGACCTTTAGCCAGACTAGGAAAAAAAAGAGAGAACACCCAAATAAGTTAATACTTAAATAAATTTTTAATACAAAATAATTAAAGATGTATCTCACACAAGTTAAAATGGCTTTCATTCAAAAGACAGGCAATAACAAATGATGATAAGGATACAGAAAAAAGGGAACCTCCATACACCATTGGTGGGAATGTGAATTAGTACAATCACTGTGGAGAACAGCATGGAGGTTCTTCAAAAACCTAGAAATAACACTGTTTTATGATCCATCAATACCATTGCTAGGTATACACTCCCCAAAAAAAGGGAATTGGTAGGTGCAAGAAATATCTGCACTTCCATGTTCACTGAAGCACTATTCACAATAGCTAAGATTTGAGAGCAACCTAAGTGTCTATTAAAGATAAATGGTTAAAGAAAATATGGTAGATATACACGATGGAATACTATTCAGCTGTATAAAAGAATGAGAGTCTGTCATTTCAACAACATAGATAGAACTGTAGGATATTATGTTAAATAAAATAAGCCAGATACAGTAAGATAACCTTTGTGTGTTCTCACTCATTTGTAGGACCTAAAAATTAAGACAATTGAACTTATGGAAATAGAGAGTAGAATGATGGCTGAGAAGGGTAGTTGGGAGATGGGAGAAATGGGAATGATTAATGGGGACAATAATATAGTTATATAGAATGTATAAGATCTAGTATTTGATAGCAAAGCAGGCTGATTACAGTCAACAGTACCTTATTATAGATTTTTAAAAAACTAAAAGTGTAAAATTGAAACATTTGTAACAAAAAATGATAAATGCTTGAGGTGACAGATAAAAAACAATAATGTATAGACTCCTAGATAAATGGGTACCCATCTGATAAAGCCCTTAGCCCTATTAACACAAATGGGAAAATTAATAATGGATAGTTTATAGTTCAAGGAATAGATTTCTATAGCTGTTATTTTAATTTGGATAAATAAGAATATTAATAGGCAACAAGAATAACTTAGCAGATAACAACATAAAATATAAGTATGTAATTGAATCTAAATTATTTTAATGATTCTTTATAAATTTCAGATTTCTCCATAGACTAGAAATGCTATATTTTACATAACTGTAATGCTGAATATACTAATGATTTAAGCTGTATTATCATTATATAACCACATTTTATGAAGTTATTTTAAATTATATTAAAAAAAAAAGTCTAAGAGTAACCTCCTACATTATGTTTTGGCCTCAAAATTCAAGCTGAAAATAGAAACAACATTATTATGGACAGATAAAATATTTTGGTTTTCATTTTAATGCCTTTTATATCTGGTGACAAGTAGAAAATCAATTTTCTAGTCTGTATTGCCAAAGTTTTACAGTCACTATTTGTATGTGGTGTCTAACTTCAATTTTTTGATTCTTAACTAATAAAGCTTTGAAATCTCACTTTCCCTTCTTCCCTGTGTGCCCCACATCTAGCGAAGCTGATGAAAAGGCCTGCATACTCGTTCCTTTGGTGCAGGTGAGCGTTAATGTTTCAAGCCCCATCCTCGGTGAAGCCTCATCCTGGTCCCACCCCTAATCACAGTAAAAACCCAGACCACTCTTTTCCTGGCACTTTCAAGCCATTTTGGACTCCTCTGAGAGAGAATTGGCCTTGTGTGCCAAATATTCTAATTATGGGAATATTAAACCTTTTCATACTGTGATACTGTGTGGGGTGTGTGTGTGTGTGTGTGTGAGAGAGAGAGAGAGAGAGAGAGAGAGAGAGAGAGAGAGAGAGAGAGAGAGAGAGATCATCAGACTTCACTTCAGAACAAAATTGGGGCCAGGAGGTCCATATGTTTTGGCAGATGATAATAATATTCATCCATCCCATTAATTTGTTCATAGGTCACCAATTGTGGTATTAACTGGGGATAAAATGGTAAATAAAAAGGTCCTAGTTCTCCAGAAGTCAACAGTATATTAAGGTCAATGGTAGGTTAACATAAAATTAAAATACAATATCAACATTCTATAGTAGAGAAAAACAAGTAAAATTCCACAGTATAAGGAAAAAGTATGAATAAATAAAACTTTCAGGTTAGAGAAGACTTTCTAGATGACTGAGTTAATGTTTAAAGGAAGAATAAGGCTGGGTGTGGTAGCTCACGCCTGTAATTTCACCACTTTGGGAGGCTAAGAGATGGTAGAGTCACTTGAGCCCAGAATTTCAAGACCAGTCTAAGCAACATAGCAAGACTCTCTCTACGAAACATGAAAAATTCCAAAAATTAACCAAGCATTTGTGGCATGCCTATACTTCTAGCTACTTGAGGGTCTGGGGCAGGAGGATCTCTTGAGCCCAAGAACACTGAGATTGCAGTGATTTATGGTCCTGCCAATGCACTCCAGCTTGGGCGACAGAATGAGGCCCTGTCTCTGAAAAAAATAACGACTGAATTAGAGTGAGCCATATAAAGCATTACAAAAGCATTATTTCGAAAGAGGGATTATGAAAAATTATGAAGGCTTTTGAGAAATAGATTCTATATTCTGCTAATGGCAAGTAGTTTTTCATGACTAGAACGTTTAATGTAAAAAATGGCTAAAAGAAAGCTATTTAGTGAGGGCCAGATAGTGAATGATTTTGTAAAATCATCTCTGAAGTGTGGATTTTAATGTTATTCTTACTTTCAGTATTATTCCACAAACTACATATTAAATATTCCATCAATATCTGTACATGATCCATAGTGCCCAAAACTTTTTTTTTTTTTTTTTTTTTTTTGAGACGGAGTCTCGCTTTGTCGCCCAGGCTGGAGTGCAGTGGCGCGATCTCGGCTCACTGCAAGCTCCGCCTCCCGGGTTCACGCCATTCTCCTGCCTCAGCCTCCGAGTAGCTGGGACTACAGGCGCCCGCCACCTCGCCCGGCTAATTTTTTGTATTTTTTTTTAGTAGAGACGGGGTTTCACCGTGTTAGCCAGGATGGTCTCCATCTCCCGACCTCGTGATCCACCCGCCTCGGCCTCCCAAAGTGCTGGGATTACAGGCGTGAGCCACCGCGCCCGGCCCCAAAACATTTTTTAGAGTTACGTTGCCAATATTTCATTAAATCATTTATATGACTAGCTTGTTTTCACTCCATGTGTTACAACTAAAAAAATATATAAATTATGGAGCTGCCAGTTTTGAACAATTCTTACATGATTTATGGTTGTACACATAAAACATCTTTTATTGCTATTTATAATTGGCATCTTAATCTGTAAAATGAATCCAGTGTTAACTCTTCCATTCTTTTTCTCAAAACAACAAACCTATTTTGGCATAAACTTCCTTTGTTCACTCATATCTGATCCTTTCTTCTTCCAGTTATATAGTCATCTGTAGTTAAGATTAGCTATATCACTGGGTATGTTCAATGATATAGAAGTTGCAGTGACGTATGCGTTTTTCAAAATATACCTTTTTCCTGATACGCAGGCTAAGGATATCATAAATTCCAGATGCTATAGCTAAATGGATGGAGCAACCTCCTTCATCCTGACTGCTGAATTGCAGCATTATGTGTTGAACCCAAAGATCCAAGGAGACTTAACGAAGTGTGAGTACTACATCTCTATTCTGCTAAACTTTGATATTTCAGTTTCTTCTATCAGTATGAGTATAATCATGCATCAATACAATTTCTTTTTAATAAATACCCAAATAATTAAATGATTTAAATTTAATAACAATAAGAAAATAAATAATGATGAAGTCATCATTATGCTGATGATAACATCTTTTGAAATTTATACAGGTGAGCATTTTTAAAATCATTTATTTTTGTTTTCAGGAAGCATTTAGCTCATTTTTGCTACATGTAAGCACTGTACTTAGAATATGTCACTTGTTGAGTTTTATGAGATCGAAAACAAGGAAAAACTTTCCCCTCTAGGTTTTTATAGTCCTAATGAAGGAATTATGTGAGTAATAAATGGGTACAGTATATAAAAGATGATGAAGTATTTATATTTATTATCATCAGGTAAAAGTTTATAAATGGAATGGCATTTGGTCTATGTCAAGTTTTTACCATTATCTGTATATACCAAACCTTTGAACCTAATCATTTCAAAATTACTAAACTACATGAACCAAGTCTAACCCCTGACTACCTGTCTCTCTTTGTCTCTTCCTAGTGAATCCTCTATTTGGATGTGACATTTTGGATGCAAATTTTATTGAAATTAGACAGCAATATGAAAAATTGTCCACTTTCCCTAGGTAACTGCATACATAGCTCCCTCACTTCGGGTGTCAGCTTAAATGTCACTTCATAAAGGTCTACTTTGCCACCTTTTTTTCCTTCTTCAAACTAATACCTGGCATGCTGTTATATTGGATTCTTTGATATTTGCTATCTCTTCCACTTGAATATAATCTTCATGAAGGTAGATAGTTTGTTTTATGTGCTATCATATCTCTGGCTCTAGTTTGGTCTTGGACATATGATATTTATTTAGTAAACTGATAAATGGAAGAATAATAAATACATGTAATGAATATTTTCTGAATCTTTCTCTTATAGGTTAAAATTATATTATTTTCTACCTTCAGTGGCTAAAACTGTATATTTGCATAGCACTACTGCCTTCCTCTTCTTCAAATTGGGAGTGAAATACATGAAGATTTTGCTCACTAACATGTATTAATAAGTATCACAATGTTTCTTTTTAATATTCTTCTGTATTTTATAAAAATGACAAGATATAAATGGATAAATCAGGACTTTTTTCCTATCAAGTATTTTTGCAATCCTAAATCAAACAAAAGCAGTATATTTCTGTGTAGGTTCATAACACAGCTGAAACTGTTTACTCTCTAGACAAGTTTTAATTACAAATAGTAGACTTTGTTCTTCTTTTCCAATCTCCTACATATAGCAATGAAGTGACATCCATGAAGTGAGTCAGGAAAGTGAGTAGGATTAGAGCAGAAATAATAGCACTGATGCTAACCATATTGTTTAACTTGCTATGAGTCTAAATTTAATGTAAACTTATGAAACATATTTGAGCATGATAAAAATTCAGGTGTAATTATTTTTTCTGCTTCTTTAATTTTCTAATGGTTTTAACTACGCATATGAATTCAGTGAAAAGGTGAATTGTCTGTTATTTAAATTTTTAACTTGAATAAAATAGTAGAATACTTAGATCATCTAGCATTATATAGGTTCATTTTAGAGATACTTGAGGAACTGAAGAAAATACACAGCTCTTAGCAGGTTTTATGGAGAATTAGGCTATCTAGAACACAAGGTAACTATTGTAGATCAACAGCAGTTCTAATATACCAACTGGAATGTTCAGTCATTCTCTCATTAGTAGGTATCCATTTGGCCTTCAATTTCCTTGCTAATTAATCAGCTTAATGTGGTTTCCATTTTTCTTGACATTTATATTTTTCCTATTCCTTCAACCATTAAGTACCTTTTCTTTCTTCTATCCCAAACTTTTGCTTACTCTTGGCCTCTACTTTTATGGATCCTTGACTTCTGGCTTTCTCTGTTTCTATGTTTCACATTGTAGCATCTCAAGATAAACCTTATAATTCCATTGGCAAGGCAGCTACTAACCAAGTGATAATGCATGTGTTAGTGACGCATCCTCTGCCCCATGGCTCCTGAACAACATACACAGGGCTATTTTTTTTTTCTTTAACTTTATGCTGATCTCTATCCTATCTATGTGGACAGTATAAAAGTTGATTAAATAGTACAAAGCAGATCAAGTGACACATAAGCAATCCTTATGAGAAGAACTTGGTGGTTTAAAATAACAGCTGTTTATTTTTGTGTGAAGAATTGCAGTGAGGTCATTAACAACTTCAAAGCTGATCAAATCAGAGAGCTCATCTCAAATATCGGCCTTAAGTGACATCTTAACCCCAACCTTATTGCCAACCCTGAAACCATTTCTGGTAACATTGTCAGTGTCAGATTTTTTTTTTTTTTTTTTTTTTTAGGAAAGCAGAGTGACTTCAATTGAGTCTGAGAATTCACTAAATCTGATCACCACTCCAACCTCCTTAGAATAATGACTTTCACTTCATTTCTGTTTTTCAAATTTCATATACTCAGACCTCATTGGCAAACTCTAACCTGGAATCTTATTGAAAAAAGTCGTTCTGGAAGACATAGGAAGAGACTAGAGGTTGTGCTGAGTTAACCACATACTGTCCAGCAAAGGCAGCAAAGAGGTTTGGTGGATCTACAGTCTTTCCCTTGGGTGAAGGGGAAGATGAGGGAACAAGCTAGAGACAAAGAGATACCAAATAGTATTAATTTCATATGGCTAAGGACTTGTAGGATATGTCTCTTAAAAAATATTTGTCTGATGAATGTCTGATTAGTCAGAGGTAAACATTGAGAAATACAATCTTTATTTTGCAAAATTGCAGTAGATTTAATCAGTATTTCTCATGTGGGAAGCATTTCTACAGCTAAAAATGAGTCTCAGCAGACATTTACTCTGAGATAATGAGAGCTTTTGGAGGCTATATATTATTGTATTGGAAATAAATGTGTATATTATAAGCTCAATGAAGAAGAATGTATTTACAATGGATAATGATGCATTGAGAAAATTCTGAACTTTTTTAAAGTTCTTTAAGTACTTAAAGAACTTTACTTAAGGTACTTACCTTCAGATTTTGAGTTTTGATTAAAAGACAGAGTTACAAAAGTTTTACATAAATGGCTGAATTATTAGAACATAAATCCATGTAAAATATGAAGTCATTTTATTTTGTTAGATATCATTTGTCCTGATTACTTCTTCTTTTCCTCTATGCATGCATACATTTATTTCATCACTTACTG
Source organism: Macaca thibetana thibetana (assembly GCF_024542745.1). Classification (NCBI taxonomy): domain Eukaryota; kingdom Metazoa; phylum Chordata; class Mammalia; order Primates; family Cercopithecidae; genus Macaca; species Macaca thibetana. Next base: position 54,641,960 of record NC_065582.1, on the reverse strand, counting down.
TGAGACCTTGGATAGTTACAAACTTTTTCCTTGATTTGGATTCAACATCCATAAAATGGGGAGTTTTGACTAATAAAGCTCTTATAAGAGTGCCTGGCACATGTCTGAGTCTTATTTAATGTTATTATTAATAATAGTTTTATTGTTGTTATTATAATGGTTTTTTGTTCTAGATTATAATAAATAATACTAGGATCTATATTTAAGAAATGCCCAACTCACATGCATAAAATATTCAACATTTAAACAAATTAATGAAGAGGAGAAAAAACAAAGCTTGTCAGAATTATTACAAGCAACATAGGATGATTAGATTGGATAATTTAAGAAGAGTTAATAGGACTATTGTGTATAGGAAAGGACTAGATACAGTGGAGTATCATTTCTATATATAGGCCTAAAAGGTTGAAGAAAAAATAGTAACTGGAACTCTAAGAGAGACAAAGCTGTACGAATTGGCTAATCATTTTTCTCACACAAAAGAGTAAGTGAAGTCCACAGTGAACCCAAAGGGAGGAAGATGGGAGAACAAATAACCATATCCTTTCATATCCCGCCCTCTAATTTCTTGCTAATATTCCTTATTAACTGAATCTGAATTTTACCCAAAGACAAGGGAACTCTTAATATAAAAATATAACTCACTTCAGGCCTGCAATCCCAGCACTTCGGGAGGCTGAGGCGGGTGGATCACGAGGTCAGGAGATCAAGACCATCCTGGCTAACACACTGAAACCGCATCTCTACTAAAAAAAACCCAAAAAAATTAGCCGGGCGTAGTGGGGGGCACCTGTAGCCCCAGCTACTCGGGAGACTGAGGTAGGAGAATGGCGTGAACCTGGGAAGTGGAGCTTGCAGTGAGCCGCGATCGCACCACTGCACTCCAGCTTGGGCAACAGAGCGAAACTCTGTCTCCAAAAAAAAAATAAATTTTTTATATATATATATATATATATAAAAATATATAAAATATATTATATATTATATATTATACATATTAAATTATATATAATGTATAATACATATATTATATAATACATAACATATAATACATATATAATACATAATATATAATACATATATAATACGTAATATATAATACATATATTATATAATACATAATATATAATACATACATATATTATGTAATTATATAATATATAATACATATATATATATAATATATAATACATAACACATATATAATACATAATACATATAATATAGTAATATGTAACATATATTTAATATATTATATATTTATATATATTTATTAAATATAATATATTATTCAGTATTATATATTGAATATAATATTTATACATGTATTTTATATATATATATAACTTTCTAGAAACTGTAATAGAAACAAAATATTAACCTGATCTTGAGGGACTAATAGATATTACCTGGTAAGTGTGTTTTAAAGTAATTATCTTACTTTATGGCAACCTTAATTATATAAAAATATTAGCCAAATTCTAATGGCTAAATTTGAGAACATTCACTAAATTGGACAGAACTAGGTAAGGGTATTCTGTGTTACTTTTACATCGGGAAAAATGACATTTGTTTTATATTACAGATAAAACAGTATCTTAATGATATTTATACATAAATATTGGCCAGTGTATTTGTTTATATTAGTAAAAAAGTTTTTACTTATGACCTTCAAATGTCGATATGTTTCTATTTTTAAAATTTTTATGCTTTGAGATGAATCAAATTGTTTTATTTAGAAAATTAATTCTTTCAAAATGCACCAGCTAACAATATTTACTGTAATTGTTGAAGTGTAGGGTATTTTACTAGCATTCCAATAGTTATACATTCATATTGTAGTATACTATATTGTAAATATTAAAGGCCATTATTATCCTGAATTAAAATCAGTACTACACTTTATGTACATTTCTACTTGATATTAATTTAAATATCAACTATGAAATATATATTATTTCAAATAATGCTTGTTTTAAATATAATTTAAGTAATATTTTTAAATAAATTATTTTAAATAATTTTGTTAGTTTAAAATAATGATACTTATTGATACAATTCAATTGATACAATTGCATATGAATGGCAATTGGCTTCTAACTCCAGTTCTCTTAGCAGCCATACCATACTTGTATTCCTGATTTTCTAGCCCACTTCATAATCCCATTCTTCTCAGTTTCATCAGATAACTTGAAATATGACTTATTTGTAGAGAATACAGAAGTCATTAGGTCAATAGAACTTCAAAGTCTGTTTTGTTTTTCACCCAACATATGAAAATTAATGCTTTACCCCAAGAAAAAACTCCAAAATTTTTAGAAATCATACTTCTTCAATACATTTCAATTAACATTACAGACCAAATACTCAAATTGATGCCTATCACAAAAACCTAAAAACTGTGTATATAGAATAACAAATGTCTTATATGCTTTCAAGGAAATAAAGAGACTCCTGGACCTTGAACAAAAATGGGACTGCTGTAAAAGCTAGCATTCAAACTTTTTTTAAAGCTTGCTTTCAGACTGAAATGATGCAGAGGCTTGGATTCTAATGAGCACATCAGGGACAGGAGATCATGCCTTTGGTCAAAATAAATTGAGTAAGTAGAACTGA